>NW_026291848.1:0-600000 GCF_023091745.1 Budorcas taxicolor
CCTCCAGGCGAGATGAGGCCCATTTCCGCTGAGGCGTCTCGAGGCTGATCACACCTCACCTCTGGAACTTCGAAAGGCTCCTTCACACCCTTGGTGCAAATCAAGAAGTTCCCCGACATACCCGTCTCCACTCGAGAGGAATCACGAGGGTCCCGCCCATATCCAGAGGAGCCCCGTTTCCGCCTCGTAGCTCGAGATGAGGGATCCTTTCCCTGCTTCGTCGGGAAAGAGTTCCCGGCCTTCCCGTCGCATCTCAAGAGGAGGCCCTCTCTACAGGAACGGCGAGAGGAACTCCAGGGTCGTGCCACCATTCCAAGAGTCCCCCAGATGTCTCAGTCCATTCCAGAGGAACCTCTTTTCCCTTCACCGGCTCGTCTTTCACGCCGAGGATCGACTCACACCAAGGTGGCACGTGGCACAGCCCTGTGGGAAAGCCTCGTGGGAAAGCCTCGAGGGACAGCCTCGAGGGAAAGCCACAGATCCCTTGATCCACGTGACAGGAAGCGTGACACTACTGCTGCAGCTCGGGAGGAAAGCGCACGTGCATGCCCCCACTCGAGACGAGGCCTGACTCCCCTGGGGAGACTCAGAAGCACCCCAAGATCCATGGCAACACTGGAGAGGAATCCTCAGGTTCCGGCCCCGACTCCACACAAGGACTGAGGCCCCGGCATGGACGGGAGAGGAATCCCGAGAGGTCCCCTAGCAACTCGCATGGGGACTGGCCTTTCCTGAGGCCACCAGAGCGGGTCCCTGAGGTCCCCGTCCTAACTCGAGAAGACCTGCCGCAACTCGAGAAAATCCAGGAGGTTCTCCCCTCCAGGCGAGATGAGGCCCATTTCCACTGAGGCGTCTCGAGGCTGATCACACCTCACCTCTGGAACTTCGAAAGGGTCCTTCACACCCTTGGTGCAAATCAAGAAGTTCCCCGACATACCCGTCTCCACTCGAGAGGAATCACGAGGGTCCCGCCCACATCCAGAGGAGCCCCGTTTCCGCCTCATAGCTCGAGATGAGGGATCCTTTCCCTGCTTCGTCGGGAAAGAGTTCCCGGCCTTCCCGTCGCATCTCAAGAGGAGGCCCTCTCAACAGGAACGGCGAGAGGAACTCCAGGGTCGTGCCACCATTCCAAGAGTCCCCCAGATGTCTCAGTCCATTCCAGAGGAACCTCTTTTCCCTTCACCGGCTCGTCTTTCACGCCGAGGATCGACTCACACCAAGGTGGCACGTGGCACAGCCCTGTGGGAAAGCCTCGTGGGAAAGCCTCGAGGGACAGCCTCGAGGGAAAGCCACAGATCCCTTGATCCACGTGACAGGAAGCGTGACACTACTGCTGCAGCTCGGGAGGAAAGCGCACGTGCATGCCCCTACTCGAGACGAGGCCTGACTCCCCTGGAGAGACTCAGAAGCACCCCAAGATCCATGGCAACACTGGAGAGGAATCCTCAGGTTCCGGGCCCGACTCCACACAAGGACTGAGGCCCCGGCATGGACGGGAGAGGAATCCCGAGAGGTCCCCTAGCAACTCGCATGGGGACTGGCCTTTCCTGAGGCCACCAGAGCGGGTCCCTGAGGTCCCCGTCGTAACTCGAGAAGACCTGCCGCAACTCGAGAAAATCCAGGAGGTTCTCCCCTCCAGGCGAGATGAGGCCCATTTCCGCTGAGGCGTCTCGAGGCTGATCACACCTCACCTCTGGAACTTCGAAAGGCTCCTTCACACCCTTGGTGCAAATCAAGAAGTTCCCCGACATACCCGTCTCCACTCGAGAGGAATCACGAGGGTCCCGCCCACATCCAGAGGAGCCCCGTTTCCGCCTCATAGCTCGAGATGAGGGATCCTTTCCCTGCTTCGTCGGGAAAGAGTTCCCGGCGTTCCCGTCGCATCTCAAGAGGAGGCCCTCTCAACAGGAACGGCGAGAGGAACTCCAGGGTCGTGCCACCATTCCAAGAGTCCCCCAGATGTCTCAGTCCATTCCAGAGGAACCTCTTTTCCCTTCACCGGCTCGTCTTTCACGCCGAGGATCGACTCACACCAAGGTGGCACGTGACACAGCCCTGTGGGAAAGCCTCGTGGGAAAGCCTCGAGGGACAGCCTCGAGGGAAAGCCACAGATCCCTTGATCCACGTGACAGGAAGCGTGACACTACTGCTGCAGCTCGGGAGGAAAGCGCACGTGCATGCCCCCACTCGAGACGAGGCCTGACTCCCCTGGGGAGACTCAGAAGCACCCCAAGATCCATGGCAACACTGGAGAGGAATCCTCAGGTTCCGGCCCCGACTCCACACAAGGACTGAGGCCCCGGCATGGACGGGAGAGGAATCCCGAGAGGTCCCCTAGCAACTCGCATGGGGACTGGCCTTTCCTGAGGCCACCAGAGCGGGTCCCTGAGGTCCCCGTCGTAACTCGAGAAGACCTGCCGCAACTCGAGAAAATCCAGGAGGTTCTCCCCTCCAGGCGAGATGAGGCCCATTTCCACTGAGGCGTCTCGAGGCTGATCACACCTCACCTCTGGAACTTCGAAAGGGTCCTTCACACCCTTGGTGCAAATCAAGAAGTTCCCCGACATACCCGTCTCCACTCGAGAGGAATCACGAGGGTCCCGCCCACATCCAGAGGAGCCCCGTTTCCGCCTCATAGCTCGAGATGAGGGATCCTTTCCCTGCTTCGTCGGGAAAGAGTTCCCGGCGTTCCCGTCGCATCTCAAGAGGAGGCCCTCTCAACAGGAACGGCGAGAGGAACTCCAGGGTCGTGCCACCATTCCAAGAGTCCCCCAGATGTCTCAGTCCATTCCAGAGGAACCTCTTTTCCCTTCACCGGCTCGTCTTTCACGCCGAGGATCGACTCACACCAAGGTGGCACGTGGCACAGCCCTGTGGGAAAGCCTCGTGGGAAAGCCTCGAGGGACAGCCTCGAGGGAAAGCCACAGATCCCTTGATCCACGTGACAGGAAGCGTGACACTACTGCTGCAGCTCGGGAGGAAAGCGCACGTGCATGCCCCTACTCGAGACGAGGCCTGACTCCCCTGGAGAGACTCAGAAGCACCCCAAGATCCATGGCAACACTGGAGAGGAATCCTCAGGTTCCGGCCCCGACTCCACACAAGGACTGAGGCCCCGGCATGGACGGGAGAGGAATCCCGAGAGGTCCCCTAGCAACTCGCATGGGGACTGGCCTTTCCTGAGGCCACCAGAGCGGGTCCCTGAGGTCCCCGTCGTAACTCGAGAAGACCTGCCGCACCTCGAGAAAATCCAGGAGGTTCTCCCCTCCAGGCGAGATGAGGCCCATTTCCGCTGAGGCGTCTCGAGGCTGATCACACCTCACCTCTGGAACTTCGAAAGGCTCCTTCACACCCTTGGTGCAAATCAAGAAGTTCCCCGACATACCCGTCTCCACTCGAGAGGAATCACGAGGGTCCCGCCCATATCCAGAGGAGCCCCGTTTCCGCCTCGTAGCTCGAGATGAGGGATCCTTTCCCTGCTTCGTCGGGAAAGAGTTCCCGGCCTTCCCGTCGCATCTCAAGAGGAGGCCCTCTCTACAGGAACGGCGAGAGGAACTCCAGGGTCGTGCCACCATTCCAAGAGTCCCCCAGATGTCTCAGTCCATTCCAGAGGAACCTCTTTTCCCTTCACCGGCTCGTCTTTCACGCCGAGGATCGACTCACACCAAGGTGGCACGTGGCACAGCCCTGTGGGAAAGCCTCGTGGGAAAGCCTCGAGGGACAGCCTCGAGGGAAAGCCACAGATCCCTTGATCCACGTGACAGGAAGCGTGACACTACTGCTGCAGCTCGGGAGGAAAGCGCACGTGCATGCCCCCACTCGAGACGAGGCCTGACTCCCCTGGGGAGACTCAGAAGCACCCCAAGATCCATGGCAACACTGGAGAGGAATCCTCAGGTTCCGGCCCCGACTCCACACAAGGACTGAGGCCCCGGCATGGACGGGAGAGGAATCCCGAGAGGTCCCCTAGCAACTCGCATGGGGACTGGCCTTTCCTGAGGCCACCAGAGCGGGTCCCTGAGGTCCCCGTCGTAACTCGAGAAGACCTGCCGCAACTCGAGAAAATCCAGGAGGTTCTCCCCTCCAGGCGAGATGAGGCCCATTTCCGCTGAGGCGTCTCGAGGCTGATCACACCTCACCTCTGGAACTTCGAAAGGCTCCTTCACACCCTTGGTGCAAATCAAGAAGTTCCCCGACATACCCGTCTCCACTCGAGAGGAATCACGAGGGTCCCGCCCACATCCAGAGGAGCCCCGTTTCCGCCTCATAGCTCGAGATGAGGGATCCTTTCCCTGCTTCGTCGGGAAAGAGTTCCCGGCGTTCCCGTCGCATCTCAAGAGGAGGCCCTCTCAACAGGAACGGCGAGAGGAACTCCAGGGTCGTGCCACCATTCCAAGAGTCCCCCAGATGTCTCAGTCCATTCCAGAGGAACCTCTTTTCCCTTCACCGGCTCGTCTTTCACGCCGAGGATCGACTCACACCAAGGTGGCACGTGGCACAGCCCTGTGGGAAAGCCTCGTGGGAAAGCCTCGAGGGACAGCCTCGAGGGAAAGCCACAGATCCCTTGATCCACGTGACAGGAAGCGTGACACTACTGCTGCAGCTCGGGAGGAAAGCGCACGTGCATGCCCCTACTCGAGACGAGGCCTGACTCCCCTGGAGAGACTCAGAAGCACCCCAAGATCCATGGCAACACTGGAGAGGAATCCTCAGGTTCCGGCCCCGACTCCACACAAGGACTGAGGCCCCGGCATGGACGGGAGAGGAATCCCGAGAGGTCCCCTAGCAACTCGCATGGGGACTGGCCTTTCCTGAGGCCACCAGAGCGGGTCCCTGAGGTCCCCGTCGTAACTCGAGAAGACCTGCCGCACCTCGAGAAAATCCAGGAGGTTCTCCCCTCCAGGCGAGATGAGGCCCATTTCCGCTGAGGCGTCTCGAGGCTGATCACACCTCACCTCTGGAACTTCGAAAGGCTCCTTCACACCCTTGGTGCAAATCAAGAAGTTCCCCGACATACCCGTCTCCACTCGAGAGGAATCACGAGGGTCCCGCCCATATCCAGAGGAGCCCCGTTTCCGCCTCGTAGCTCGAGATGAGGGATCCTTTCCCTGCTTCGTCGGGAAAGAGTTCCCGGCCTTCCCGTCGCATCTCAAGAGGAGGCCCTCTCTACAGGAACGGCGAGAGGAACTCCAGGGTCGTGCCACCATTCCAAGAGTCCCCCAGATGTCTCAGTCCATTCCAGAGGAACCTCTTTTCCCTTCACCGGCTCGTCTTTCACGCCGAGGATCGACTCACACCAAGGTGGCACGTGGCACAGCCCTGTGGGAAAGCCTCGTGGGAAAGCCTCGAGGGACAGCCTCGAGGGAAAGCCACAGATCCCTTGATCCACGTGACAGGAAGCGTGACACTACTGCTGCAGCTCGGGAGGAAAGCGCACGTGCATGCCCCCACTCGAGACGAGGCCTGACTCCCCTGGGGAGACTCAGAAGCACCCCAAGATCCATGGCAACACTGGAGAGGAATCCTCAGGTTCCGGCCCCGACTCCACACAAGGACTGAGGCCCCGGCATGGACGGGAGAGGAATCCCGAGAGGTCCCCTAGCAACTCGCATGGGGACTGGCCTTTCCTGAGGCCACCAGAGCGGGTCCCTGAGGTCCCCGTCCTAACTCGAGAAGACCTGCCGCAACTCGAGAAAATCCAGGAGGTTCTCCCCTCCAGGCGAGATGAGGCCCATTTCCACTGAGGCGTCTCGAGGCTGATCACACCTCACCTCTGGAACTTCGAAAGGGTCCTTCACACCCTTGGTGCAAATCAAGAAGTTCCCCGACATACCCGTCTCCACTCGAGAGGAATCACGAGGGTCCCGCCCACATCCAGAGGAGCCCCGTTTCCGCCTCATAGCTCGAGATGAGGGATCCTTTCCCTGCTTCGTCGGGAAAGAGTTCCCGGCCTTCCCGTCGCATCTCAAGAGGAGGCCCTCTCAACAGGAACGGCGAGAGGAACTCCAGGGTCGTGCCACCATTCCAAGAGTCCCCCAGATGTCTCAGTCCATTCCAGAGGAACCTCTTTTCCCTTCACCGGCTCGTCTTTCACGCCGAGGATCGACTCACACCAAGGTGGCACGTGGCACAGCCCTGTGGGAAAGCCTCGTGGGAAAGCCTCGAGGGACAGCCTCGAGGGAAAGCCACAGATCCCTTGATCCACGTGACAGGAAGCGTGACACTACTGCTGCAGCTCGGGAGGAAAGCGCACGTGCATGCCCCTACTCGAGACGAGGCCTGACTCCCCTGGAGAGACTCAGAAGCACCCCAAGATCCATGGCAACACTGGAGAGGAATCCTCAGGTTCCGGGCCCGACTCCACACAAGGACTGAGGCCCCGGCATGGACGGGAGAGGAATCCCGAGAGGTCCCCTAGCAACTCGCATGGGGACTGGCCTTTCCTGAGGCCACCAGAGCGGGTCCCTGAGGTCCCCGTCGTAACTCGAGAAGACCTGCCGCAACTCGAGAAAATCCAGGAGGTTCTCCCCTCCAGGCGAGATGAGGCCCATTTCCGCTGAGGCGTCTCGAGGCTGATCACACCTCACCTCTGGAACTTCGAAAGGCTCCTTCACACCCTTGGTGCAAATCAAGAAGTTCCCCGACATACCCGTCTCCACTCGAGAGGAATCACGAGGGTCCCGCCCACATCCAGAGGAGCCCCGTTTCCGCCTCATAGCTCGAGATGAGGGATCCTTTCCCTGCTTCGTCGGGAAAGAGTTCCCGGCGTTCCCGTCGCATCTCAAGAGGAGGCCCTCTCAACAGGAACGGCGAGAGGAACTCCAGGGTCGTGCCACCATTCCAAGAGTCCCCCAGATGTCTCAGTCCATTCCAGAGGAACCTCTTTTCCCTTCACCGGCTCGTCTTTCACGCCGAGGATTGACTCACACCAAGGTGGCACGTGGCACAGCCCTGTGGGAAAGCCTCGTGGGAAAGCCTCGAGGGACAGCCTCGAGGGAAAGCCACAGATCCCTTGATCCACGTGACAGGAAGCGTGACACTACTGCTGCAGCTCGGGAGGAAAGCGCACGTGCATGCCCCCACTCGAGACGAGGCCTGACTCCCCTGGGGAGACTCAGAAGCACCCCAAGATCCATGGCAACACTGGAGAGGAATCCTCAGGTTCCGGCCCCGACTCCACACAAGGACTGAGGCCCCGGAATGGACGGGAGAGGAATCCTGAGAGGTCCCCTAGCAACTCGCATGGGGACTGGCCTTTCCTGAGGCCACCAGAGCGGGTCCCTGAGGTCCCCGTCCTAACTCGAGAAGACCTGCCGCAACTCGAGAAAATCCAGGAGGTTCTCCCCTCCAGGCGAGATGAGGCCCATTTCCGCTGAGGCGTCTCGAGGCTGATCACACCTCACCTCTGGAACTTCGAAAGGCTCCTTCACACCCTTGGTGCAAATCAAGAAGTTCCCCGACATACCCGTCTCCACTCGAGAGGAATCACGAGGGTCCCGCCCACATCCAGAGGAGCCCCGTTTCCGCCTCATAGCTCGAGATGAGGGATCCTTTCCCTGCTTCGTCGGGAAAGAGTTCCCGGCGTTCCCGTCGCATCTCAAGAGGAGGCCCTCTCAACAGGAACGGCGAGAGGAACTCCAGGGTCGTGCCACCATTCCAAGAGTCCCCCAGATGTCTCAGTCCATTCCAGAGGAACCTCTTTTCCCTTCACCGGCTCGTCTTTCACGCCGAGGATCGACTCACACCAAGGTGGCACGTGGCACAGCCCTGTGGGAAAGCCTCGTGGGAAAGCCTCGAGGGACAGCCTCGAGGGAAAGCCACAGATCCCTTGATCCACGTGACAGGAAGCGTGACACTACTGCTGCAGCTCGGGAGGAAAGCGCACGTGCATGCCCCCACTCGAGACGAGGCCTGACTCCCCTGGGGAGACTCAGAAGCACCCCAAGATCCATGGCAACACTGGAGAGGAATCCTCAGGTTCCGGCCCCGACTCCACACAAGGACTGAGGCCCCGGCATGGACGGGAGAGGAATCCCGAGAGGTCCCCTAGCAACTCGCATGGGGACTGGCCTTTCCTGAGGCCACCAGAGCGGGTCCCTGAGGTCCCCGTCCTAACTCGAGAAGACCTGCCGCAACTCGAGAAAATCCAGGAGGTTCTCCCCTCCAGGCGAGATGAGGCCCATTTCTGCTGAGGCGTCTCGAGGCTGATCACACCTCACCTCTGGCACTTCGAAAGGCTCCTTCACACCCTTGGTGCAAATCAAGAAGTTCCCCGACATACCCGTCTCCACTCGAGAGGAATCACGAGGGTCCCGCCCACATCCAGAGGAGCCCCGTTTCCGCCTCGTAGCTCGAGATGAGGGATCCTTTCCCTGCTTCGTCGGGAAAGAGTTCCCGGCGTTCTCGTCGCATCTCAAGAGGAGGCCCTCTCTACAGGAACGGCGAGAGGAACTCCAGGGTCGTGCCACCATTCCAAGAGTCCCCCAGATGTCTCAGTCCATTCCAGAGGAACCTCTTTTCCCTTCACCGGCTCGTCTTTCACGCCGAGGATCGACTCACACCAAGGTGGCACGTGGCACAGCCCTGTGGGAAAGCCTCGTGGGAAAGCCTCGAGGGACAGCCTCGAGGGAAAGCCACAGATCCCTTGATCCACGTGACAGGAAGCGTGACACTACTGCTGCAGCTCGGGAGGAAAGCGCACGTGCATGCCCCCACTCGAGACGAGGCCTGACTCCCCTGGGGAGACTCAGAAGCACCCCAAGATCCATGGCAACACTGGAGAGGAATCCTCAGGTTCCGGCCCCGACTCCACACAAGGACTGAGGCCCCGGCATGGACGGGAGAGGAATCCCGAGAGGTCCCCTAGCAACTCGCATGGGGACTGGCCTTTCCTGAGGCCACCAGAGCGGGTCCCTGAGGTCCCCTTCGTAACTCGAGAAGACCTACCGCAACTCGAGAAAATCCAGGAGGTTCTCCCCTCCAGGCGAGATGAGGCCCATTTCTGCTGAGGCGTCTCGAGGCTGATCACACCTCACCTCTGGCACTTCGAAAGGCTCCTTCACACCCTTGGTGCAAATCAAGAAGTTCCCCGATATACCCGTCTCCACTCGAGAGGAATCACGAGGGTCCCGCCCACATCCAGAGGAGCCCCGTTTCTGCCTCATAGCTCGAGATGAGGGATCCTTTCCCTGCTTCGTCGGGAAAGAGTTCCCGGCGTTCCCGTCGCATCTCAAGAGGAGGCCCTCTCAACAGGAACGGTGAGAGGAACTCCAGGGTCGTGCCACCATTCCAAGAGTCCCGCAGATGTCTCAGTCCATTCAAGAGGAACCTCTTTTCCCTTCACCGGCTCGTCTTTTACGCCGAGGATCGACTCACACCAAGGTGGCACGTGGCACAGCCCTGTGGGAAAGCCTCGTGGGAAAGCCTCGAGGGACAGCCTCGAGGGAAAGCCACAGATCCCTTGATCCACGTGACAGGAAGCGTGACACTACTGCTGCAGCTCGGGAGGAAAGCACACGTGCATGCCCCCACTCGAGACGAGGCCTGACTCCCCTGGGGAGACTCAGAAGCACCCCAAGATCCATGGCAACACTGGAGAGGAATCCTCAGGTCCCGGCCCCGACTCCACACAAGGACTGAGGCCCCGGCATGGACAGGAGAGGAATCCCGAGAGGTCCCCTAGCAACTCGCATGGGGACTGGCCTTTCCTGAGGCCACCAGAGCGGGTCCCTGAGGTCCCCGTCGTAACTCGAGAAGACCTGCCGCAACTCGAGAAAATCCAGGAGGTTCTCCCCTCCAGGCGAGATGAGGCCCATTTCCGCTGAGGCGTCTCGAGGCTGATCACACCTCACCTCTGGAACTTCGAAAGGCTCCTTCACACCCTTGGTGCAAATCAAGAAGTTCCCCGACATAGCCGTCTCCACTCGAGAGGAATCACGAGGGTCCCGCCCATATCCAGAGGAGCCCCGTTTCCGCCTCGTAGCTCGAGATGAGGGATCCTTTCCCTGCTTCGTCGGGAAAGAGTTCCCGGCCTTCCCGTCGCATCTCAAGAGGAGGCCCTCTCTACAGGAACGGCGAGAGGAACTCCAGGGTCGTGCCACCATTCCAAGAGTCCCCCAGATGTCTCAGTCCATTCCAGAGGAACCTCTTTTCCCTTCACCGGCTCGTCTTTCACGCCGAGGATCGACTCACACCAAGGTGGCACGTGGCACAGCCCTGTGGGAAAGCCTCGTGGGAAAGCCTCGAGGGACAGCCTCGAGGGAAAGCCACAGATCCCTTGATCCACGTGACAGGAAGCGTGACACTACTGCTGCAGCTCGGGAGGAAAGCGCACGTGCATGCCCCCACTCGAGACGAGGCCTGACTCCCCTGGGGAGACTCAGAAGCACCCCAAGATCCATGGCAACACTGGAGAGGAATCCTCAGGTTCCGGCCCCGACTCCACACAAGGACTGAGGCCCCGGCATGGACGGGAGAGGAATCCCGAGAGGTCCCCTAGCAACTCGCATGGGGACTGGCCTTTCCTGAGGCCACCAGAGCGGGTCCCTGAGGTCCCCGTCGTAACTCAAGACGACCTGCCGCAACTCGAGAAAATCCAGGAGGTTCTCCCCTCCAGGCCAGATGAGGCCCATTTCCGCTGAGGCGTCTCGAGGCTGATCACACCTCACCTCTGGAACTTCGAAAGGGTCCTTCACACCCTTGGTGCAAATCAAGAAGTTCCCCGACTTACCCGTCTCCACTCGAGAGGAATCACGAGGGTCCCGCCCACATCCAGAGGAGCCCCGTTTCCGCCTCGTAGCTCGAGATGAGGGATCCTTTCCCTGCTTCGTCGGGAAAGAGTTCCCGGCGTTCCCGTCGCATCTCAAGAGGAGGCCCTCTCAACAGGAACGGCGAGAGGAACTCCAGGGTCGTGCCACCATTCCAAGAGTCCCCCAGATGTCTCAGTCCATTCCAGAGGAACCTCTTTTCCCTTCACCGGCTCGTCTTTCACGCCGAGGATCGACTCACACCAAGGTGGCACGTGGCACAGCCCTGTGGGAAAGCCTCGTGGGAAAGCCTCGAGGGACAGCCTCGAGGGAAAGCCACAGATCCCTTGATCCACGTGACAGGAAGCGTGACACTACTGCTGCAGCTCGGGAGGAAAGTGCACGTGCATGCCCCCACTCGAGACGAGGCCTGACTCCCCTGGGGAGACTCAGAAGCACCCCAAGATCCATGGCAACACTGGAGAGGAATCCTCAGGTTCCGGCCCCGACTCCACACAAGGACTGAGGCCCCGGCATGGACGGGAGAGGAATCCCGAGAGGTCCCCTAGCAACTCGCATGGGGACTGGCCTTTCCTGAGGCCACCAGAGCGGATCCCTGAGGTCCCCGTCGTAACTCGAGAAGACTTGCCGCAACTCGAGAAAATCCAGGAGGTTCTCCCCTCCAGGTGAGATGAGGCCCATTTCCGCTGAGGCGTCTCGAGGCTGATCACACCTCACCTCTGGAACTTCGAAAGGGTCCTTCACACCCTTGGTGCAAATCAAGAAGTTCCCCGACATACCCGTCTCCACTCGAGTGGAATCACGAGGGTCCCGCAAACATCCAGAGGAGCCCCGTTTCCGCCTCGTAGCTCGAGATGAGGGATCCTTTCCCTGCTTCGTCGGGAAAGAGTTCCCGGCGTTCCCGTCGCATCTCAAGAGGAGGCCCTCTCTACAGGAACGGCGAGAGGAACTCCAGGGTCGTGCCACCATTCCAAGAGTCCCCCAGATGTCTCAGTCCATTCCAGAGGAACCTCTTTTCCCTTCACCGGCTCGTCTTTCACGCCGAGGATCGACTCACACCAAGGTGGCACGTGGCACAGCCCTGTGGGAAAGCCTCGTGGGAAAGCCTCGAGGGACAGCCTCGAGGGAAAGCCACAGATCCCTTGATCCACGTGACAGGAAGCGTGACACTACTGCTGCAGCTCGGGAGGAAAGCGCACGTGCATGCCCCCACTCGAGACGAGGCCTGACTCCCCTGGGGAGACTCAGAAGCACCCCAAGATCCATGGCAACACTGGAGAGGAATCCTCAGGTTCCGGCCCCGACTCCACACAAGGACTGAGGCCCCGGCATGGACGGGAGAGGAATCCCGAGAGGTCCCCTAGCAACTCGCATGGGGACTGGCCTTTCCTGAGGCCACCAGAGCGGGTCCCTGAGGTCCCCGTCGTAACTCGAGAAGACCTGCCGCAACTCGAGAAAATCCAGGAGGTTCTCCCCTCCAGGCCTGATGAGGCCCATTTCCGCTGAGGCGTCTCGAGGCTGATCACACCTCCCCTCTGGAACTTCGAAAGGCTCCTTCACACCCTTGGTGCAAATCAAGAAGTTCCCCGACATACCCGTCTCCACTCGAGAGGAATCACGAGGGTCCCGCCCACATCCAGAGGAGCCCCGTTTCCGCCTCGTAGCTCGAGATGAGGGATCCTTTCCCTGCTTCGTCGGGAAAGAGTTCCCGGCGTTCCCGTCGCATCTCAAGAGGAGGCCCTCTCAACAGGAACGGCGAGAGGAACTCCAGGGTCGTGCCACCATTCCAAGAGTCCCCCAGATGTCTCAGTCCATTCCAGAGGAACCTCTTTTCCCTTCACCGGCTCGTCTTTCACGCCGAGGATCGACTCACACCAAGGTGGCACGTGGCACAGCCCTGTGGGAAAGCCTCGTGGGAAAGCCTCGAGGGACAGCCTCGAGGGAAAGCCACAGATCCCTTGATCCACGTGACAGGAAGCGTGACACTACTGCTGCAGCTCGGGAGGAAAGCGCACGTGCATGCCCCCACTCGAGACGAGGCCTGACTCCCCTGGGGAGACTCAGAAGCACCCCAAGATCCATGGCAACACTGGAGAGGAATCCTCAGGTTCCGGCCCCGACTCCACACAAGGACTGAGGCCCCGGCATGGACGGGAGAGGAATCCCGAGAGGTCCCCTAGCAACTCGCATGGGGACTGGCCTTTCCTGAGGCCACCAGAGCGGGTCCCTGAGGTCCCCGTCGTAACTCGAGAAGACCTGCCGCAACTCGAGAAAATCCAGGAGGTTCTCCCCTCCAGGCCAGATGAGGCCCATTTCCGCTGAGGCGTCTCGAGGCTGATCACACCTCCCCTCTGGAACTTCGAAAGGGTCCTTCACACCCTTGGTGCAAATCAAGAAGTTCCCCGACATACCCGTCTCCACTCGAGAGGAATCACGTGGGTCCCGCCCACATCCAGAGGAGACCCGTTTCCGCCTCGTAGCTCAAGATTAGGGATCCTTTCCCTGCTTCGTCGGGAAAGAGTTCCCGGCGTTCCCGTCGCATCTCAAGAGGAGGCCCTCTCAACAGGAATGGCGAGAGGAACTCCAGGGTCGTGCCACCATTCCAAGAGTCCCCCAGATGTCTCAGTCCATTCCAGAGGAACCTCTTTTCCCTTCACCGGCTCGTCTTTCACGCCGAGGATCGACTCACACCAAGGTGGCACGTGGCACAGCCCTGTGGGAAAGCCTCGTGGGAAAGCCTCGAGGGACAGCCTCGAGGGAAAGCCACAGATCCCTTGATCCACGTGACAGGAAGCGTGACACTACTGCTGCAGCTCGGGAGGAAAGCGCACGTGCATGCCCCCACTCGAGACGAGGCCTGACTCCCCTGGGGAGACTCAGAAGCACCCCAAGATCCATGGCAACACTGGAGAGGAATACTCAGGTTCCGGCCCCGACTCCACACAAGGACTGAGGCCCCGGCATGGACGGGAGAGGAATCCCGAGAGGTCCCCTAGCAACTCGCATGGGGACTGGCCTTTCCTGAGGCCACCAGAGCGGGTCCCTGAGGTCCCCGTCGTAAGTCGAGAAGACCTGCCGCAACTCGAGAAAATCCAGGAGGTTCTCCCCTCCAGGCGAGATGAGGCCCATTTCCGCTGAGGCGTCTCGAGGCTGATCACACCTCCCCTCTGGAACTTCGAAAGGCTCCTTCACACCCTTGGTGCAAATCAAGAACTTCCCCGACATACCCGTCTCCACTCGAGAGGAATCACGAGGGTCCCGCCCACATCCAGAGGAGCCCCGTTTCCGCCTCGTAGCTCGAGATGAGGGATCCTTTCCCTGCTTCGTCGGGAAAGAGTTCCCGGCCTTCCCGTCGCATCTCAAGAGGAGGCCCTCTCAACAGGAACGGCGAGAGGAACTCCAGGGTCGTGCCACCATTCCAAGAGTCCCCCAGATATCTCAGTCCATTCCAGAGGAACCTCTTTTCCCTTCACCGGCTCGTCTTTCACGCCGAGGATCGACTCACACCAAGGTGGCACGTGGCACAGCCCTGTGGGAAAGCCTCGTGGGAAAGCCTCGAGGGACAGCCTCGAGGGAAAGCCACAGATCCCTTGATCCACGTGACAGGAAGCGTGACACTACTGCAGCAGCTCGGGAGGAAAGCGCACGTGCATGCCCCCACTCGAGACGAGGCCTGACTCCCCTGGGGAGACTCAGAAGCACCCCAAGATCCATGGCAACACTGGAGAGGAATCCTCAGGTTCCGGCCCCGACTCCACACAAGGACTGAGGCCCCGGCATGGACGGGAGAGGAATCCCGAGAGGTCCCCTAGCAACTCGCATGGGGACTGGCCTTTCCTGAGGCCACCAGAGCGGGTCCCTGAGGTCCCCGTCGTAACTCGAGAAGACCTGCCGCAACTCGAGAAAATCCAGGAGGTTCTCCCCTCCAGGCCAGATGAGGCCCATTTCCGCTGAGGCGTCTCGAGGCTGATCACACCTCCCCTCTGGAACTTCGAAAGGGTCCTTCACACCCTTGGTGCAAATCAAGAAGTTCCCCGACCTAGCCGTCTCCACTCGAGAGGAATCACGAGGGTCCCGCCCACATCCAGAGGAGCCCCGTTTCCGCCTCGTAGCTCGAGATGAGGGATCCTTTCCCTGCTTCGTCGGGAAAGAGTTCCCGGCGTTCCCGTCGCATCTCAAGAGGAGGCCCTCTCAACAGGAACGGCGAGAGGAACTCCAGGGTCGTGCCACCATTCCAACAGTCCCCCAGATGTCTCAGTCCATTCCAGAGGAACCTCTTTTCCCTTCACCGGCTCGTCTTTCACGCCGAGGATCGACTCACACCAAGGTGGCACGTGGCACAGCCCTGTGGGAAAGCCTCGTGGGAAAGCCTCGAGGGACAGCCTCGAGGGAAACCCACAGATCCCTTGATCCACGTGACAGGAAGCGTGACACTACTGCTGCAGCTCGGGAGGAAAGCGCACGTGCATGCCCCCACTCGAGACGAGGCCTGACTCCCCTGGGGAGACTCAGAAGCACCCCAAGATCCATGGCAACACTGGAGAGGAATCCTCAGGTTCCGGCCCCGACTCCACACAAGGACTGAGGCCCCGGCAATGACGGGAGAGGAATCCCGAGAGGTCCCCTAGCAACTCGCATGGGGACTGGCCTTTCCTGAGGCCACCAGAGCGGGTCCCTGAGGTCCCCGTCGTAACTCGAGAAGACCTGCCGCAACTCGAGAAAATCCAGGAGGTTCTCCCCTCCAGGCGAGATGAGGCCCATTTCCGCTGAGGCGTCTCGAGGCTGATCACACCTCCCCTCTGGAACTTCGAAAGGCTCCTTCACACCCTTGGTGCAAATCAAGAAGTTCCCCGACAGACCCGTCTCCACTCGAGAGGAATCACGAGGGTCCCGCCCACATCCAGAGGAGCCCCGTTTCCGCCTTGTAGCTCGAGATGAGGGATCCTTTCCCTGCTTCGTCGGGAAAGAGTTCCCGGCGTTCCCGTCGCATCTCAAGAGGAGGCCCTCTCTACAGGAACGGCGAGAGGAACTCCAGGGTCGTGCCACCATTCCAAGAGTCCCCCAGATGTCTCAGTCCATTCCAGAGGAACCTCTTTTCCCTTCACCGGCTCGTCTTTCACGCCGAGGATCGACTCACACCAAGGTGGCACGTGGCACAGCCCTGTGGGAAAGCCTCGTGGGAAAGCCTCGAGGGACAGCCTCGAGGGAAAGCCACAGATCCCTTGATCCACGTGACAGGAAGCGTGACACTACTGCTGCAGCTCGGGAGGAAAGCGCACGTGCATGCCCCCACTCGAGACGAGGCCTGACTCCCCTGGGGAGACTCAGAAGCACCCCAAGATCCATGGCAACACTGGAGAGGAATCCTCAGGTTCCGGCCCCGACTCCACACAAGGACTGAGGCCCCGGCATGGACGGGAGAGGAATCCCGAGAGGTCCCCTAGCAACTCGCATGGGGACTGGCCTTTCCTGAGGCCACCAGAGCGGGTCCCTGAGGTCCCCGTCGTAACTCGAGAAGACCTGCCGCAACTCGAGAAAATCCAGGAGGTTCTCCCCTCCAGGCCAGATGAGGCCCATTTCCGCTGAGGCGTCTCGAGGCTGATCACACCTCCCCTCTGGAACTTCGAAAGGGTCCTTCACACCCTTGGTGCAAATCAAGAAGTTCCCCGACATACCCGTCTCCACTCGAGAGGAATCACGAGGGTCCCGCCCACATCCAGAGGAGCCCCGTTTCCGCCTCGTAGCTCAAGATGAGGGATCCTTTCCCTGCTTCGTCGGGAAAGAGTTCCCGGCGTTCCCGTCGCATCTCAAGAGGAGGCCCTCTCAACAGGAACGGCGAGAGGAACTCCAGGGTCGTGCCACCATTCCAAGAGTCCCCCAGATGTCTCAGTCCATTCCAGAGGAACCTCTTTTCCCTTCACCGGCTCGTCTTTCACGCCGAGGATCGACTCACACCAAGGTGGCACGTGGCACAGCCCTGTGGGAAAGCCTCGTGGGAAAGCCACAGATCCCTTGATCCACGTGACAGGAAGCGTGATACTACTGCTGCAGCTCGGGAGGAAAGCGCACGTGCATGCCCCCACTCGAGACGAGGCCTGACTCCCCTGGGGAGACTCAGAAGCACCCCAAGATCCATGGCAACCCTGGAGAGGAATCCTCAGGTTCCGGCCCCGACTCCACACAAGGACTGAGGCCCCGGCATGGACGGGAGAGGAATCCCGAGAGGTCCCCTAGCAACTCGCATGGGGACTGGCCTTTCCTGAGGCCACCAGAGCGGGTCCCTGAGGTCCCCGTCGTAACTCGAGAAGACCTGCCGCAACTCGAGAAAATCCAGGAGGTTCTCCCCTCCAGGCGAGATGAGGCCCATTTCCGCTGAGGCGTCTCGAGGCTGATCACACCTCACCTCTGGAACTTCGAAAGGCTCCTTCACACCCTTGGTGCAAATCAAGAAGTTCCCCGACATACCCGTCTCCACTCGAGAGGAATCACGAGGGTCCCGCCCACATCCAGAGGAGCCCCGTTTCCGCCTCGTAGCTCGAGATGAGGGATCCATTCCCTGCTTCGTCGGGAAAGAGTTCCCGGCCTTCCCGTCGCATCTCAAGAGGAGGCCCTCTCTACAGGAACGGCGAGAGGAACTCCAGGGTCGTGCCACCATTCCAAGAGTCCCCCAGATGTCTCAGTCCATTCCAGAGGAACCTCTTTTCCCTTCACCGGCTCGTCTTTCACGCCGAGGATCGACTCACACCAAGGTGGCACGTGGCACAGCCCTGTGGGAAAGCCTCGTGGGAAAGCCTCGAGGGACAGCCTCGAGGGAAAGCCACAGATCCCTTGATCCACGTGACAGGAAGCGTGACACTACTGCTGCAGCTCGGGAGGAAAGCGCACGTGCATGCCCCCACTCGAGACGAGGCCTGACTCCCCTGGGGAGACTCAGAAGCACCCCAAGATCCATGGCAACACTGGAGAGGAATCCTCAGGTTCCGGCCCCGACTCCACACAAGGACTGAGGCCCCGGCATGGACGGGAGAGGAATCCCGAGAGGTCCCCTAGCAACTCGCATGGGGACTGGCCTTTCCTGAGGCCACCAGAGCGGGTCCCTGAGGTCCCCGTCGTAACTCGAGAAGACCTGCCGCAACTCGAGAAAATCCAGGAGGTTCTCCCCTCCAGGCCAGATGAGGCCCATTTCCGCTGAGGCGTCTCGAGGCTGATCACACCTCCCCTCTGGAACTTCGAAAGGGTCCTTCACACCCTTGTTGCAAATCAAGAAGTTCCCCGACATACCCGTCTCCACTCGAGAGGAATCACGAGGGTCCCGCCCACATCCAGAGGAGCCCCGTTTCCGCCTCGTAGCTCGAGATGATGGATCCTTTCCCTGCTTCGTCGGGAAAGAGTTCCCGGCATTCCCGTCGCATCTCAAGAGGAGGCCCTCTCAACAGGAACGGCGAGAGGAACTCCAGGGTCGTGCCACCATTCCAAGAGTCCCCCAGATGTCTCAGTCCATTCCAGAGGAACCTCTTTTCCCTTCACCGGCTCGTCTTTCACGCCGAGGATCGACTCACACCAAGGTGGCACGTGGCACAGCCCTGTGGGAAAGCCTCGTGGGAAAGCCTCGAGGGACAGCCTCGAGGGAAAGCCACAGATCCCTTGATCCACGTGACAGGAAGCGTGACACTACTGCTGCAGCTCGGGAGGAAAGCGCACGTGCATGCCCCCACTCGAGACGAGGCCTGACTCCCCTGGGGAGACTCAGAAGCACCCCAAGATCCATGGCAACACTGGAGAGGAATCCTCAGGTTCCGGCCCCGACTCCACACAAGGACTGAGGCCCCGGCATGGACGGGAGAGGAATCCCGAGAGGTCCCCTAGCAACTCGCATGGGGACTGGCCTTTCCTGAGGCCACCAGAGCGGGTCCCTGAGGTCCCCGTCGTAACTCGAGAAGACCTGCCGCAACTCGAGAAAATCCAGGAGGTTCTCCCCTCCAGGCCAGATGAGGCCCATTTCCGCTGAGGCGTCTCGAGGCTGATCACACCTCCCCTCTGGAACTTCGAAAGGGTCCTTCACACCCTTGGTGCAAATCAAGAAGTTCCCCGACATACCCGTCTCCACTCGAGAGGAATCACGTGGGTCCCGCCCACATCCAGAGGAGCCCCGTTTCCGCCTCGTAGCTCAAGATGAGGGATCCTTTCCCTGCTTCGTCGGGAAAGAGTTCCCGGCGTTCCCGTCGCATCTCAAGAGGAGGCCCTCTCAACAGGAACGGCGAGAGGAACTCCAGGGTCGTGCCACCATTCCAAGAGTCCCCCAGATGTCTCAGTCCATTCCAGAGGAACCTCTTTTCCCTTCACCGGCTCGTCTTTCACGCCGAGGATCGACTCACACCAAGGTGGCACGTGGCACAGCCCTGTGGGAAAGCCTCGTGGGAAAGCCTCGAGGGACAGCCTCGAGGGAAAGCCACAGATCCCTTGATCCACGTGACAGGAAGCGTGACACTACTGCTGCAGCACGGGAGGAAAGCGCACGTGCATGCCCCCACTCGAGACGAGGCCTGACTCCCCTGGGGAGACTCAGAAGCACCCCAAGATCCATGGCAACACTGGAGAGGAATCCTGAGGTTCCGGCCCCGACTCCACACAAGGACTGAGGCCCCAGCATGGACGGGAGAGGAATCCCGAGAGGTCCCCTAGCAACTCGCATGGGGACTGGCCTTTCCTGAGGCCACCAGAGCGGGTCCCTGAGGTCCCCGTCGTAACTCGAGAAGACCTGCCGCAACTCGAGAAAATCCAGGAGGTTCTCCCCTCCAGGCCAGATGAGGCCCATTTCCGCTGAGGCGTCTCGAGGCTGATCACACCTCCCCTCTGGAACTTCGAAAGGGTTCTTCACACCCTTGGTGCAAATCAAGAAGTTCCCCGACATACCCGTCTCCACTCGAGAGGAATCACGAGGGTCCCGCCCACATCCAGAGGAGCCCCGTTTCCGCCTCGTAGCTCGAGATGAGGGATCCTTTCCCTGCTTCGTCGGGAAAGAGTTCCCGGCGTTCCCGTCGCATCTCAAGAGGAGGCCCTCTCAACAGGAACGGCGAGAGGAACTCCAGGGTCGTGCCACCATTCCAAGAGTCCCCCAGATGTCTCAGTACATTCCAGAGGAACCTCTTTTCCCTTCACCGGCTCGTCTTTCACGCCGAGGATCGACTCACACCAAGGTGGCACGTGTCACAGCCCTGTGGGAAAGCCTCGTGGGAAAGCCTCGAGGGACAGCCTCGAGGGAAAGCCACAGATCCCTTGATCCACGTGACAGGAAGCGTGACACTACTGCTGCAGCTCGGGAGGAAAGCGCACGTGCATCCCCCCACTCGAGACGAGGCCTGACTCCCCTGGGGAGACTCAGAAGCACCCCAAGATCCATGGCAACACTGGAGAGGAATCCTCAGGTTCCGGCCCCGAATCCACACAAGGACTGAGGCCCCGGCATGGACGGGAGAGGAATCCCGAGAGGTCCCCTAGCAACTCGCATGGGGACTGGCCTTTCCTGAGGCCACCAGAGCGGGTCCCTGAGGTCCCCGTCGTAAGTCGAGAAGACCTGCTGCAACTCGAGAAAATCCAGGAGGTTCTCCCCTCCAGGCGAGATGAGGCCCATTTCCGCTGAGGCGTCTCGAGGCTGATCACACCTCCCCTCTGGAACTTCGAAAGGCTCCTTCACACCCTTGGTGCAAATCAAGAACTTCCCCGACATACCCGTCTCCACTCGAGAGGAATCACGAGGGTCCCGCCCACATCCAGAGGAGCCCCGTTTCCGCCTCGTAGCTCGAGATGAGGGATCCTTTCCCTGCTTCGTCAGGAAAGAGTTCCCGGCGTTCCCGTCGCATCTCAAGAGGAGGCCCTCTCAACAGGAACGGCGAGAGGAACTCCAGGGTCGTGCCACCATTCCAAGAGTCCCCCTGATGTCTCAGTCCATTCCAGAGGAACCTCTTTTCCCTTCACCGGCTCGTCTTTCACGCCGAGGATCGACTCACACCAAGGTGGCACGTGGCACAGCCCTGTGGGAAAGCCTCGTGGGAAAGCCTCGAGGGACAGCCTCGAGGGAAAGCCACAGATCCCTTGATCCACGTGACAGGAAGCGTGACACTACTGCTGCAGCTCGGGAGGAAAGCGCACGTGCATGCCCCCACTCGAGACGAGGCCTGAATCCCCTGGGGAGACTCAGAAGCACCCCAAGATCCATGGCAACACTGGAGAGGAATCCTCAGGTTCCGGCCCCGACTCCACACAAGGACTGAGGCCCCGGCATGGACGGGAGAGGAATCCCGAGAGGTCCCCTAGCAACTCGCATGGGGACTGGCCTTTCCTGAGGCCACCAGAGCGGGTCCCTGAGGTCCCCGTCGTAACTCGAGAAGACCTGCCGCAACTCGAGAAAATCCAGGAGGTTCTCCCCTCCAGGCCAGATGAGGCCCATTTCCGCTGAGGCGTCTCGAGGCTGATCACACCTCCCCTCTGGAACTTCGAAAGGGTCCTTCACACCCTTGGTGCAAATCAAGAAGTTCCCCGACATACCCGTCTCCACTCGAGAGGAATCACGAGGGTCCCGCCCACATCCAGAGGAGCCCCGTTTCCGCCTCGTAGCTCGAGATGAGGGATCCTTTCCCTGCTTCGTCGGGAAAGAGTTCCCGGCGTTCCCGTCGCATCTCAAGAGGAGGCCCTCTCAACAGGAACGGCGAGAGGAACTCCAGGGTCGTGCCACCATTCGAAGAGTCCCCCAGATGTCTCAGTACATTCCAGAGGAACCTCTTTTCCCTTCACCGGCTCGTCTTTCACGCCGAGGATCGACTCACACCAAGGTGGCACGTGTCACAGCCCTGTGGGAAAGCCTCGTGGGAAAGCCTCGAGGGACAGCCTCGAGGGACAGCCTCGAGGGAAAGCCACAGATCCCTTGATCCACGTGACAGGAAGCGTGACACTACTGCTGCAGCTCGGGAGGAAAGCGCACGTGCATGCCCCCACTCGAGACGAGGCCTGACACCCCTGGGGAGACTCAGAAGCACCCCAAGATCCATGGCAACACTGGAGAGGAATCCTCAGGTTCCGGCCCCGAATCCACACAAGGACTGAGGCCCCGGCATGGACGGGAGAGGAATCCCGAGAGGTCCCCTAGCAACTCGCATGGGGACTGGCCTTTCCTGAGGCCACCAGAGCGGGTCCCTGAGGTCCCCGTCGTAAGTCGAGAAGACCTGCCGCAACTCGAGAAAATCCAGGAGGTTCTCCCCTCCAGGCGAGATGAGGCCCATTTCCGCTGAGGCGTCTCGAGGCTGATCACACCTCCCCTCTGGAACTTCGAAAGGCTCCTTCACACCCTTGGTGCAAATCAAGAACTTCCCCGACATACCCGTCTCCACTCGAGAGGAATCACGAGGGTCCCGCCCACATCCAGAGGAGCCCCGTTTCCGCCTCGTAGCTCGAGATGAGGGATCCTTTCCCTGCTTCGTCAGGAAAGAGTTCCCGGCGTTCCCGTCGCATCTCAAGAGGAGGCCCTCTCAACAGGAACGGCGAGAGGAACTCCAGGGTCGTGCCACCATTCCAAGAGTCCCCCAGATGTCTCAGTCCATTCCAGAGGAACCTCTTTTCCCTTCACCGGCTCGTCTTTCACGCCGAGGATCGACTCACACCAAGGTGGCACATGGCACAGCCCTGTGGGAAAGCCTCGTGGGAAAGCCTCGAGGGACAGCCTCGAGGGAAAGCCACAGATCCCTTGATCCACGTGACAGGAAGCGTGACACTACTGCTGCAGCTCGGGAGGAAAGCGCACGTGCATGCCCCCACTCGAGACGAGGCCTGACTCCCCTGGGGAGACTCAGAAGCACCCCAAGATCCATGGCAACACTGGAGAGGAATCCTCAGGTTCCGGCCCCGACTCCACACAAGGACTGAGGCCCTGGCATGGATGGGAGAGGAATCCCGAGAGGTCCCCTAGCAACTCGCATGGGGACTGGCCTTTCCTGAGGCCACCAGAGCGGGTCCCTGAGGTCCCCGTCGTAACTCGAGAAGACCTGCCGCAACTCGAGAAAATCCAGGAGGTTCTCCCCTCCAGGCCAGATGAGGCCCATTTCCGCTGAGGCGTCTCGAGGCTGATCACACCTCCCCTCTTGAACTTCGAAAGGGTCCTTCACACCCTTGGTGCAAATCAAGAAGTTCCCCGACATACCCGTCTCCACTCGAGAGGAATCACGAGGGTCCCGCCCACATCCAGAGGAGCCCCGTTTCCGCCTCGTAGCTCGAGATGAGGGATCCTTTCCCTGCTTCGTCGGGAAAGAGTTCCCGGCGTTCCCGTCGCATCTCAAGAGGAGGCCCTCTCAACAGGAACGGCGAGAGGAACTCCAGGGTCGTGCCACCATTCCAAGAGTCCCCCAGATGTCTCAGTCCATTCCAGAGGAACCTCTTTTCCCTTCACCGGCTCGTCTTTCACGCCGAGGATCGACTCACACCAAGGTGGCACGTGGCACAGCCCTGTGGGAAAGCCTCGTGGGAAAGCCTCGAGGGACAGCCTCGAGGGAAAGCCACAGATCCCTTGATCCACGTGACAGGAAGCGTGACACTACTGCTGCAGCTCGGGAGGAAAGCGCACGTGCATGCCCCCACTCGAGACGAGGCCTGACTCCCCTGGGGAGACTCAGAAGCACCCCAAGATCCATGGCAACACTGGAGAGGAATCCTGAGGTTCCGGCCCCGACTCCACACAAGGACTGAGGCCCCAGCATGGACGGGAGAGGAATCCCGAGAGGTCCCCTAGCAACTCGCATGGGGACTGGCCTTTCCTGAGGCCACCAGAGCGGGTCCCTGAGGTCCCCGTCGTAACTCGAGAAGACCTGCCGCAACTCGAGAAAATCCAGGAGGTTCTCCCCTCCAGGCCAGATGAGGCCCATTTCCGCTGAGGCGTCTCGAGGCTGATCACACCTCCCCTCTGGAACTTCGAAAGGGTTCTTCACACCCTTGGTGCAAATCAAGAAGTTCCCCGACATACCCGTCTCCACTCGAGAGGAATCACGAGGGTCCCGCCCACATCCAGAGGAGCCCCGTTTCCGCCTCGTAGCTCGAGATGAGGGATCCTTTCCCTGCTTCGTCGGGAAAGAGTTCCCGGCGTTCCCGTCGCATCTCAAGAGGAGGCCCTCTCAACAGGAACGGCGAGAGGAACTCCAGGGTCGTGCCACCATTCCAAGAGTCCCCCAGATGTCTCAGTCCATTCCAGAGGAACCTCTTTTCCCTTCACCGGCTCGTCTTTCACGCCGAGGATCGACTCACACCAAGGTGGCACGTGTCACAGCCCTGTGGGAAAGCCTCGTGGGAAAGCCTCGAGGGACAGCCTCGAGGGAAAGCCACAGATCCCTTGATCCACGTGACAGGAAGCGTGACACTACTGCTGCAGCTCGGGAGGAAAGCGCACGTGCATGCCCCCACTCGAGACGAGGCCTGACTCCCCTGGGGAGACTCAGAAGCACCCCAAGATCCATGGCAACACTGGAGAGGAATCCTCAGGTTCCGGCCCCGAATCCACACAAGGACTGAGGCCCCGGCATGGACGGGAGAGGAATCCCGAGAGGTCCCCTAGCAACTCGCATGGGGACTGGCCTTTCCTGAGGCCACCAGAGCGGGTCCCTGAGGTCCCCGTCGTAAGTCGAGAAGACCTGCTGCAACTCGAGAAAATCCAGGAGGTTCTCCCCTCCAGGCGAGATGAGGCCCATTTCCGCTGAGGCGTCTCGAGGCTGATCACACCTCCCCTCTGGAACTTCGAAAGGCTCCTTCACACCCTTGGTGCAAATCAAGAACTTCCCCGACATACCCGTCTCCACTCGAGAGGAATCACGAGGGTCCCGCCCACATCCAGAGGAGCCCCGTTTCCGCCTCGTAGCTCGAGATGAGGGATCCTTTCCCTGCTTCGTCAGGAAAGAGTTCCCGGCGTTCCCGTCGCATCTCAAGAGGAGGCCCTCTCAACAGGAACGGCGAGAGGAACTCCAGGGTCGTGCCACCATTCCAAGAGTCCCCCTGATGTCTCAGTCCATTCCAGAGGAACCTCTTTTCCCTTCACCGGCTCGTCTTTCACGCCGAGGATCGACTCACACCAAGGTGGCACGTGGCACAGCCCTGTGGGAAAGCCTCGTGGGAAAGCCTCGAGGGACAGCCTCGAGGGAAAGCCACAGATCCCTTGATCCACGTGACAGGAAGCGTGACACTACTGCTGCAGCTCGGGAGGAAAGCGCACGTGCATGCCCCCACTCGAGACGAGGCCTGACTCCCCTGGGGAGACTCAGAAGCACCCCAAGATCCATGGCAACACTGGAGAGGAATCCTCAGGTTCCGGCCCCGACTCCACACAAGGACTGAGGCCCCGGCATGGACGGGAGAGGAATCCCGAGAGGTCCCCTAGCAACTCGCATGGGGACTGGCCTTTCCTGAGGCCACCAGAGCGGGTCCCTGAGGTCCCCGTCGTAACTCGAGAAGACCTGCCGCAACTCGAGAAAATCCAGGAGGTTCTCCCCTCCAGGCCAGATGAGGCCCATTTCCGCTGAGGCGTCTCGAGGCTGATCACACCTCCCCTCTGGAACTTCGAAAGGGTCCTTCACACCCTTGGTGCAAATCAAGAAGTTCCCCGACATACCCGTCTCCACTCGAGAGGAATCACGAGGGTCCCGCCCACATCCAGAGGAGCCCCGTTTCCGCCTCGTAGCTCGAGATGAGGGATCCTTTCCCTGCTTCGTCGGGAAAGAGTTCCCGGCGTTCCCGTCGCATCTCAAGAGGAGGCCCTCTCAACAGGAACGGCGAGAGGAACTCCAGGGTCGTGCCACCATTCGAAGAGTCCCCCAGATGTCTCAGTACATTCCAGAGGAACCTCTTTTCCCTTCACCGGCTCGTCTTTCACGCCGAGGATCGACTCACACCAAGGTGGCACGTGTCACAGCCCTGTGGGAAAGCCTCGTGGGAAAGCCTCGAGGGACAGCCTCGAGGGACAGCCTCGAGGGAAAGCCACAGATCCCTTGATCCACGTGACAGGAAGCGTGACACTACTGCTGCAGCTCGGGAGGAAAGCGCACGTGCATGCCCCCACTCGAGACGAGGCCTGACTCCCCTGGGGAGACTCAGAAGCACCCCAAGATCCATGGCAACACTGGAGAGGAATCCTCAGGTTCCGGCCCCGAATCCACACAAGGACTGAGGCCCCGGCATGGACGGGAGAGGAATCCCGAGAGGTCCCCTAGCAACTCGCATGGGGACTGGCCTTTCCTGAGGCCACCAGAGCGGGTCCCTGAGGTCCCCGTCGTAAGTCGAGAAGACCTGCCGCAACTCGAGAAAATCCAGGAGGTTCTCCCCTCCAGGCGAGATGAGGCCCATTTCCGCTGAGGCGTCTCGAGGCTGATCACACCTCCCCTCTGGAACTTCGAAAGGCTCCTTCACACCCTTGGTGCAAATCAAGAACTTCCCCGACATACCCGTCTCCACTCGAGAGGAATCACGAGGGTCCCGCCCACATCCAGAGGAGCCCCGTTTCCGCCTCGTAGCTCGAGATGAGGGATCCTTTCCCTGCTTCGTCAGGAAAGAGTTCCCGGCGTTCCCGTCGCATCTCAAGAGGAGGCCCTCTCAACAGGAACGGCGAGAGGAACTCCAGGGTCGTGCCACCATTCCAAGAGTCCCCCAGATGTCTCAGTCCATTCCAGAGGAACCTCTTTTCCCTTCACCGGCTCGTCTTTCACGCCGAGGATCGACTCACACCAAGGTGGCACGTGGCACAGCCCTGTGGGAAAGCCTCGTGGGAAAGCCTCGAGGGACAGCCTCGAGGGAAAGCCACAGATCCCTTGATCCACGTGACAGGAAGCGTGACACTACTGCTGCAGCTCGGGAGGAAAGCGCACGTGCATGCCCCCACTCGAGACGAGGCCTGACTCCCCTGGGGAGACTCAGAAGCACCCCAAGATCCATGGCAACACTGGAGAGGAATCCTCAGGTTCCGGCCCCGACTCCACACAAGGACTGAGGCCCTGGCATGGACGGGAGAGGAATCCCGAGAGGTCCCCTAGCAACTCGCATGGGGACTGGCCTTTCCTGAGGCCACCAGAGCGGGTCCCTGAGGTCCCCGTCGTAACTCGAGAAGACCTGCCGCAACTCGAGAAAATCCAGGAGGTTCTCCCCTCCAGGCCAGATGAGGCCCATTTCCGCTGAGGCGTCTCGAGGCTGATCACACCTCCCCTCTTGAACTTCGAAAGGGTCCTTCACACCCTTGGTGCAAATCAAGAAGTTCCCCGACATACCCGTCTCCACTCGAGAGGAATCACGAGGGTCCCGCCCACATCCAGAGGAGCCCCGTTTCCGCCTCGTAGCTCGAGATGAGGGATCCTTTCCCTGCTTCGTCGGGAAAGAGTTCCCGGCCTTCCCGTCGCATCTCAAGAGGAGGCCCTCTCAACAGGAACGGCGAGAGGAACTCCAGGGTCGTGCCACCATTCCAAGAGTCCCCCAGATGTCTCAGTCCATTCCAGAGGAACCTCTTTTCCCTTCACCGGCTCGTCTTTCACGCCGAGGATCGACTCACACCAAGGTGGCACGTGGCACAGCCCTGTGGGAAAGCCTCGTGGGAAAGCCTCGAGGGACAGCCTCGAGGGAAAGCCACAGATCCCTTGATCCACGTGACAGGAAGCGTGACACTACTGCTGCAGCTCGGGAGGAAAGCGCACGTGCATGCCCCCACTCGAGACGAGGCCTGACTCCCCTGGGGAGACTCAGAAGCACCCCAAGATCCATGGCAACACTGGAGAGGAATACTCAGGTTCCGGCCCCGACTCCACACAAGGACTGAGGCCCCGGCATGGACGGGAGAGGAATCCCGAGAGGTCCCCTAGCAACTCGCATGGGGACTGGCCTTTCCTGAGGCCACCAGAGCGGGTCCCTGAGGTCCCCGTCGTAACTCGAGAAGACCTGCCGCAACTCGAGAAAATCCAGGAGGTTCTCCCCTCCAGGCCAGATGAGGCCCATTTCCGCTGAGGCGTCTCGAGGCTGATCACACCTCACCTCTGGAACTTCGAAAGGCTCCTTCACACCCTTGGTGCAAATCAAGAAGTTCCCCGACATACCCGTCTCCACTCGAGAGGAATCACGTGGGTCCCGCCCACATCCAGAGGAGCCCCGTTTCCGCCTCGTAGCTCGAGATGAGGGATCCTTTCCCTGCTTCGTCGGGAAAGAGTTCCCGGCCTTCCCGTCGCATCTCAAGAGGAGGCCCTCTCAACAGGAACGGCGAGAGGAACTCCAGGGTCGTGCCACCATTCCAAGAGTCCCCCAGATGTCTCAGTCCATTCCAGAGGAACCTCTTTTCCCTTCACCGGCTCGTCTTTCACGCCGAGGATCGACTCACACCAAGGTGGCACGTGGCACAGCCCTGTGGGAAAGCCTCGTGGGAAAGCCTCGAGGGACAGCCTCGAGGGAAAGCCACAGATCCCTTGATCCACGTGACAGGAAGCGTGACACTACTGCTGCAGCTCGGGAGGAAAGCGCACGTGCATGCCCCCACTCGAGACGAGGCCTGACTCCCCTGGGGAGACTCAGAAGCACCCCAAGATCCATGGCAACACTGGAGAGGAATACTCAGGTTCCGGCCCCGACTCCACACAAGGACTGAGGCCCCGGCATGGACGGGAGAGGAATCCCGAGAGGTCCCCTAGCAACTCGCATGGGGACTGGCCTTTCCTGAGGCCACCAGAGCGGGTCCCTGAGGTCCCCGTCGTAACTCGAGAAGACCTGCCGCAACTCGAGAAAATCCAGGAGGTTCTCCCCTCCAGGCGAGATGAGGCCCATTTCCGCTGAGGCGTCTCGAGGCTGATCACACCTCCCCTCTGGAACTTCGAAAGGCTCCTTCACACCCTTGGTGCAAATCAAGAACTTCCCCGACATACCCGTCTCCACCCGAGAGGAATCACGAGGGTCCCGCCCACATCCAGAGGAGCCCCGTTTCCGCCTCGTAGCTCGAGATGAGGGATCCTTTCCCTGCTTCGTCGGGAAAGAGTTCCCGGCCTTCCCGTCGCATCTCAAGAGGAGGCCCTCTCAACAGGAACGGCGAGAGGAACTCCAGGGTCGTGCCACCATTCCAAGAGTCCCCCAGATGTCTCAGTCCATTCCAGAGGAACCTCTTTTCCCTTCACCGGCTCGTCTTTCACGCCGAGGATCGACTCACACCAAGGTGGCACGTGGCACAGCCCTGTGGGAAAGCCTCGTGGGAAAGCCTCGAGGGACAGCCTCGAGGGAAAGCCACAGATCCCTTGATCCACGTGACAGGAAGCGTGACACTACTGCTGCAGCTCGGGAGGAAAGCGCACGTGCATGCCCCCACTCGAGACAAGGCCTGACTCCCCTGGGGAGACTCAGAAGCACCCCAAGATCCATGGCAACACTGGAGAGGAATCCTCAGGTTCCGGCCCCGACTCCACACAAGGACTGAGGCCCCGGCATGGACGGGAGAGGAATCCCGAGAGGTCCCCTAGCAACTCGCATGGGGACTGGCCTTTCCTGAGGCCACCAGAGCGGGTCCCTGAGGTCCCCGTCGTAACTCGAGAAGACCTGCCGCAACTCGAGAAAATCCAGGAGGTTCTCCCCTCCAGGCCAGATGAGGCCCATTTCCGCTGAGGCGTCTCGAGGCTGATCACACCTCCCCTCTGGAACTTCGAAAGGGTCCTTCACACCCTTGGTGCAAATCAAGAAGTTCCCCGACCTAGCCGTCTCCACTCGAGAGGAATCACGAGGGTCCCGCCCACATCCAGAGGAGCCCCGTTTCCGCCTCGTAGCTCGAGATGAGGGATCCTTTCCCTGCTTCGTCGGGAAAGAGTTCCCGGCGTTCCCGTCGCATCTCAAGAGGAGGCCCTCTCAACAGGAACGGCGAGAGGAACTCCAGGGTCGTGCCACCATTCCAAGAGTCCCCCAGATGTCTCAGTCCATTCCAGAGGAACCTCTTTTCCCTTCACCGGCTCGTCTTTCACGCCGAGGATCGACTCACACCAAGGTGGCACGTGGCACAGCCCTGTGGGAAAGCCTCGTGGGAAAGCCTCGAGGGACAGCCTCGAGGGAAACCCACAGATCCCTTGATCCACGTGACAGGAAGCGTGACACTACTGCTGCAGCTCGGGAGGAAAGCGCACGTGCATGCCCCCACTCGAGACGAGGCCTGACTCCCCTGGGGAGACTCAGAAGCACCCCAAGATCCATGGCAACACTGGAGAGGAATCCTCAGGTTCCGGCCCCGACTCCACACAAGGACTGAGGCCCCGGCATGGACGGGAGAGGAATCCCGAGAGGTCCCCTAGCAACTCGCATGGGGACTGGCCTTTCCTGAGGCCACCAGAGCGGGTCCCTGAGGTCCCCGTCGTAACTCGAGAAGACCTGCCGCAACTCGAGAAAATCCAGGAGGTTCTCCCCTCCAGGCGAGATGAGGCCCATTTCCGCTGAGGCGTCTCGAGGCTGATCACACCTCCCCTCTGGAACTTCGAAAGGCTCCTTCACACCCTTGGTGCAAATCAAGAAGTTCCCCGACAGACCCGTCTCCACTCGAGAGGAATCACGAGGGTCCCGCCCACATCCAGAGGAGCCCCGTTTCCGCCTCGTAGCTCGAGATGAGGGATCCTTTCCCTGCTTCGTTGGGAAAGAGTTCCCGGCGTTCCCGTCGCATCTCAAGAGGAGGCCCTCTCTACAGGAACGGCGAGAGGAACTCCAGGGTCGTGCCACCATTCCAAGAGTCCCCCAGATGTCTCAGTCCATTCCAGAGGAACCTCTTTTCCCTTCACCGGCTCGTCTTTCACGCCGAGGATCGACTCACACCAAGGTGGCACGTGGCACAGCCCTGTGGGAAAGCCTCGTGGGAAAGCCTCGAGGGACAGCCTCGAGGGAAAGCCACAGATCCCTTGATCCACGTGACAGGAAGCGTGACACTACTGCTGCAGCTCGGGAGGAAAGCGCACGTGCATGCCCCCACTCGAGACGAGGCCTGACTCCCCTGGGGAGACTCAGAAGCACCCCAAGATCCATGGCAACACTGGAGAGGAATCCTCAGGTTCCGGCCCCGACTCCACACAAGGACTGAGGCCCCGGCATGGACGGGAGAGGAATCCCGAGAGGTCCCCTAGCAACTCGCATGGGGACTGGCCTTTCCTGAGGCCACCAGAGCGGGTCCCTGAGGTCCCCGTCGTAACTCGAGAAGACCTGCCGCAACTCGAGAAAATCCAGGAGGTTCTCCCCTCCAGGCCAGATGAGGCCCATTTCCGCTGAGGCGTCTCGAGGCTGATCACACCTCCCCTCTGGAACTTCGAAAGGGTCCTTCACACCCTTGGTGCAAATCAAGAAGTTCCCCGACATACCCGTCTCCACTCGAGAGGAATCACGAGGGTCCCGCCCACATCCAGAGGAGACCCGTTTCCGCCTCGTAGCTCAAGATGAGGGATCCTTTCCCTGCTTCGTCGGGAAAGAGTTCCCGGCGTTCCCGTCACATCTCAAGAGGAGGCCCTCTCAACAGGAACGGCGAGAGGAACTCCAGGGTCGTGCCACCATTCCAAGAGTCCCCCAGATGTCTCAGTCCATTCCAGAGGAACCTCTTTTCCCTTCACCGGCTCGTCTTTCACGCCGAGGATCGACTCACACCAAGGTGGCACGTGGCACAGCCCTGTGGGAAAGCCTCGTGGGAAAGCCACAGATCCCTTGATCCACGTGACAGGAAGCGTGATACTACTGCTGCAGCTCGGGAGGAAAGCGCACGTGCATGCCCCCACTCGAGACGAGGCCTGACTCCCCTGGGGAGACTCAGAAGCACCCCAAGATCCATGGCAACACTGGAGAGGAATCCTCAGGTTCCGGCCCCGACTCCACACAAGGACTGAGGCCCCGGCATGGACGGGAGAGGAATCCCGAGAGGTCCCCTAGCAACTCGCATGGGGACTGACCTTTCCTGAGGCCACCAGAGCGGGTCCCTGAGGTCCCCGTCGTAACTCGAGAAGACCTGCCGCAACTCGAGAAAATCCAGGAGGTTCTCCCCTCCAGGCGAGATGAGGCCCATTTCCGCTGAGGCGTCTCGAGGCTGATCACACCTCACCTCTGGAACTTCGAAAGGCTCCTTCACACCCTTGGTGCAAATCAAGAAGTTCCCCGACATACCCGTCTCCACTCGAGAGGAATCATGAGGGTCCCGCCCACATCCAGAGGAGCCCCGTTTCCGCCTCGTAGCTCGAGATGAGGGATCCTTTCCCTGCTTCGTCGGGAAAGAGTTCCCGGCCTTCCCGTCGCATCTCAAGAGGAGGCCCTCTCTACAGGAACGGCGAGAGGAACTCCAGGGTCGTGCCACCATTCCAAGAGTCCCCCAGATGTCTCAGTCCATTCCAGAGGAACCTCTTTTCCCTTCACCGGCTCGTCTTTCACGCCGAGGATCGACTCACACCAAGGTGGCACGTGGCACAGCCCTGTGGGAAAGCCTCGTGGGAAAGCCTCGAGGGACAGCCTCGAGGGAAAGCCACAGATCCCTTGATCCACGTGACAGGAAGCGTGACACTACTGCTGCAGCTCGGGAGGAAAGCGCACGTGCATGCCCCCACTCGAGACGAGGCCTGACTCCCCTGGGGAGACTCAGAAGCACCCCAAGATCCATGGCAACACTGGAGAGGAATCCTCAGGTTCCGGCCCCGACTCCACACAAGGACTGAGGCCCCGGCATGGACGGGAGAGGAATCCCGAGAGGTCCCCTAGCAACTCGCATGGGGACTGGCCTTTCCTGAGGCCACCAGAGCGGGTCCCTGAGGTCCCCGTCGTAAGTCGAGAAGACCTGCCGCAACTCGAGAAAATCCAGGAGGTTCTCCCCTCCAGGCGAGATGAGGCCCATTTCCGCTGAGGCGTCTCGAGGCTGATCACACCTCCCCTCTGGAACTTCGAAAGGCTCCTTCACACCCTTGGTGCAAATCAAGAACTTCCCCGACATACCCGTCTCCACTCGAGAGGAATGACGAGGGTCCCGCCCACATCCAGAGGAGCCCCGTTTCCGCCTCGTAGCTCGAGATGAGGGATCCTTTCCCTGCTTCGTCAGGAAAGAGTTCCCGGCGTTCCCGTCGCATCTCAAGAGGAGGCCCTCTCAACAGGAACGGCGAGAGGAACTCCAGGGTCGTGCCACCATTCCAAGAGTCCCCCTGATGTCTCAGTCCATTCCAGAGGAACCTCTTTTCCCTTCACCGGCTCGTCTTTCACGCCGAGGATCGACTCACACCAAGGTGGCACGTGGCACAGCCCTGTGGGAAAGCCTCGTGGGAAAGCCTCGAGGGACAGCCTCGAGGGAAAGCCACAGATCCCTTGATCCACGTGACAGGAAGCGTGACACTACTGCTGCAGCTCGGGAGGAAAGCGCACGTGCATGCCCCCACTCGAGACGAGGCCTGACTCCCCTGGGGAGACTCAGAAGCACCCCAAGATCCATGGCAACACTGGAGAGGAATCCTCAGGTTCCGGCCCCGACTCCACACAAGGACTGAGGCCCCGGCATGGACGGGAGAGGAATCCCGAGAGGTCCCCTAGCAACTCGCATGGGGACTGGCCTTTCCTGAGGCCACCAGAGCGGGTCCCTGAGGTCCCCGTCGTAACTCGAGAAGACCTGCCGCAACTCGAGAAAATCCAGGAGGTTCTCCCCTCCAGGCCAGATGAGGCCCATTTCCGCTGAGGCGTCTCGAGGCTGATCACACCTCCCCTCTGGAACTTCGAAAGGGTCCTTCACACCCTTGGTGCAAATCAAGAAGTTCCCCGACATACCCGTCTCCACTCGAGAGGAATCACGAGGGTCCCGCCCACATCCAGAGGAGCCCCGTTTCCGCCTCGTAGCTCGAGATGAGGGATCCTTTCCCTGCTTCGTCGGGAAAGAGTTCCCGGCGTTCCCGTCGCATCTCAAGAGGAGGCCCTCTCAACAGGAACGGCGAGAGGAACTCCAGGGTCGTGCCACCATTCGAAGAGTCCCCCAGATGTCTCAGTACATTCCAGAGGAACCTCTTTTCCCTTCACCGGCTCGTCTTTCACGCCGAGGATCGACTCACACCAAGGTGGCACGTGTCACAGCCCTGTGGGAAAGCCTCGTGGGAAAGCCTCGAGGGACAGCCTCGAGGGACAGCCTCGAGGGAAAGCCACAGATCCCTTGATCCACGTGACAGGAAGCGTGACACTACTGCTGCAGCTCGGGAGGAAAGCGCACGTGCATGCCCCCACTCGAGACGAGGCCTGACTCCCCTGGGGAGACTCAGAAGCACCCCAAGATCCATGGCAACACTGGAGAGGAATCCTCAGGTTCCGGCCCCGAATCCACACAAGGACTGAGGCCCCGGCATGGACGGGAGAGGAATCCCGAGAGGTCCCCTAGCAACTCGCATGGGGACTGGCCTTTCCTGAGGCCACCAGAGCGGGTCCCTGAGGTCCCCGTCGTAAGTCGAGAAGACCTGCCGCAACTCGAGAAAATCCAGGAGGTTCTCCCCTCCAGGCGAGATGAGGCCCATTTCCGCTGAGGCGTCTCGAGGCTGATCACACCTCCCCTCTGGAACTTCGAAAGGCTCCTTCACACCCTTGGTGCAAATCAAGAACTTCCCCGACATACCCGTCTCCACTCGAGAGGAATCACGAGGGTCCCGCCCACATCCAGAGGAGCCCCGTTTCCGCCTCGTAGCTCGAGATGAGGGATCCTTTCCCTGCTTCGTCAGGAAAGAGTTCCCGGCGTTCCCGTCGCATCTCAAGAGGAGGCCCTCTCAACAGGAACGGCGAGAGGAACTCCAGGGTCGTGCCACCATTCCAAGAGTCCCCCTGATGTCTCAGTCCATTCCAGAGGAACCTCTTTTCCCTTCACCGGCTCGTCTTTCACGCCGAGGATCGACTCACACCAAGGTGGCACGTGGCACAGCCCTGTGGGAAAGCCTCGTGGGAAAGCCTCGAGGGACAGCCTCGAGGGAAAGCCACAGATCCCTTGATCCACGTGACAGGAAGCGTGACACTACTGCTGCAGCTCGGGAGGAAAGCGCACGTGCATGCCCCCACTCGAGACGAGGCCTGACTCCCCTGGGGAGACTCAGAAGCACCCCAAGATCCATGGCAACACTGGAGAGGAATCCTCAGGTTCCGGCCCCGAATCCACACAAGGACTGAGGCCCCGGCATGGACGGGAGAGGAATCCCGAGAGGTCCCCTAGCAACTCGCATGGGGACTGGCCTTTCCTGAGGCCACCAGAGCGGGTCCCTGAGGTCCCCGTCGTAACTCGAGAAGACCTGCCGCAACTCGAGAAAATCCAGGAGGTTCTCCCCTCCAGGCCAGATGAGGCCCATTTCCGCTGAGGCGTCTCGAGGCTGATCACACCTCCCCTCTGGAACTTCGAAAGGGTCCTTCACACCCTTGGTGCAAATCAAGAAGTTCCCCGACATACTCGTCTCCACTCGAGAGGAATCACGAGGGTCCCGCCCACATCCAGAGGAGCCCCGTTTCCGCCTCGTAGCTCGAGATGAGGGATCCTTTCCCTGCTTCGTCGGGAAAGAGTTCCCGGCGTTCCCGTCGCATCTCAAGAGGAGGCCCTCTCAACAGGAACGGCGAGAGGAACTCCAGGGTCGTGCCACCATTCGAAGAGTCCCCCAGATGTCTCAGTACATTCCAGAGGAACCTCTTTTCCCTTCACCGGCTCGTCTTTCACGCCGAGGATCGACTCACACCAAGGTGGCACGTGTCACAGCCCTGTGGGAAAGCCTCGTGGGAAAGCCTCGAGGGACAGCCTCGAGGGACAGCCTCGAGGGAAAGCCACAGATCCCTTGATCCACGTGACAGGAAGCGTGACACTACTGCTGCAGCTCGGGAGGAAAGCGCACGTGCATGCCCCCACTCGAGACGAGGCCTGACTCCCCTGGGGAGACTCAGAAGCACCCCAAGATCCATGGCAACACTGGAGAGGAATCCTCAGGTTCCGGCCCCGAATCCACACAAGGACTGAGGCCCCGGCATGGACGGGAGAGGAATCCCGAGAGGTCCCCTAGCAACTCGCATGGGGACTGGCCTTTCCTGAGGCCACCAGAGCGGGTCCCTTAGGTCCCCGTCGTAAGTCGAGAAGACCTGCCGCAACTCGAGAAAATCCAGGAGGTTCTCCCCTCCAGGCGAGATGAGGCCCATTTCCGCTGAGGCGTCTCGAGGCTGATCACACCTCCCCTCTGGAACTTCGAAAGGCTCCTTCACACCCTTGGTGCAAATCAAGAACTTCCCCGACATACCCGTCTCCACTCGAGAGGAATGACGAGGGTCCCGCCCACATCCAGAGGAGCCCCGTTTCCGCCTCGTAGCTCGAGATGAGGGATCCTTTCCCTGCTTCGTCAGGAAAGAGTTCCCGGCGTTCCCGTCGCATCTCAAGAGGAGGCCCTCTCAACAGGAACGGCGAGAGGAACTCCAGGGTCGTGCCACCATTCCAAGAGTCCCCCAGATGTCTCAGTCCATTCCAGAGGAACCTCTTTTCCCTTCACCGGCTCGTCTTTCACGCCGAGGATCGACTCACACCAAGGTGGCACGTGGCACAGCCCTGTGGGAAAGCCTCGTGGGAAAGCCTCGAGGGACAGCCTCGAGGGAAAGCCACAGATCCCTTGATCCACGTGACAGGAAGCGTGACACTACTGCTGCAGCTCGGGAGGAAAGCGCACGTGCATGCCCCCACTCGAGACGAGGCCTGACTCCCCTGGGGAGACTCAGAAGCACCCCAAGATCCATGGCAACACTGGAGAGGAATCCTCAGGTTCCGGCCCCGACTCCACACAAGGACTGAGGCCCCGGCATGGACGGGAGAGGAATCCCGAGAGGTCCCCTAGCAACTCGCATGGGGACTGGCCTTTCCTGAGGCCACCAGAGCGGGTCCCTGAGGTCCCCGTCGTAACTCGAGAAGACCTGCCGCAACTCGAGAAAATCCAGGAGGTTCTCCCCTCCAGGCCAGATGAGGCCCATTTCCGCTGAGGCGTCTCGAGGCTGATAACACCTCCCCTCTTGAACTTCGAAAGGGTCCTTCACACCCTTGGTGCAAATCAAGAAGTTCCCCGACATACCCGTCTCCACTCGAGAGGAATCACGAGGGTCCCGCCCACATCCAGAGGAGCCCCGTTTCCGCCTCGTAGCTCGAGATGAGGGATCCTTTCCCTGCTTCGTCGGGAAAGAGTTCCCGGCGTTCCCGTCGCATCTCAAGAGGAGGCCCTCTCTACAGGAACGGCGAGAGGAACTCCAGGGTCGTGCCACCATTCCAAGAGTCCCCCAGATGTCTCAGTCCATTCCAGAGGAACCTCTTTTCCCTTCACCGGCTCGTCTTTCACGCCGAGGATCGACTCACACCAAGGTGGCACGTGGCACAGCCCTGTGGGAAAGCCTCGTGGGAAAGCCTCGAGGGACAGCCTCGAGGGAAAGCCACAGATCCCTTGATCCACATGACAGGAAGCGTGACACTACTGCTGCAGCTCGGGAGGAAAGCGCACGTGCATGCCCCCACTCGAGACGAGGCCTGACTCCCCTGGGGAGACTCAGAAGCACCCCAAGATCCATGGCAACACTGGAGAGGAATCCTCAGGTTCCGGCCCCGACTCCACACAAGGACTGAGGCCCCGGCATGGACGGGAGAGGAATCCCGAGAGGTCCCCTAGCAACTCGCATGGGGACTAGGCCTTTCCTGAGGCCACCAGAGCGGGTCCCTGAGGTCCCCGTCGTAACTCGAGAAGACCTGCCGCAACTCGAGAAAATCCAGGAGGTTCTCCCCTCCAGGCCAGATGAGGCCCATTTCCCCTGAGGCGTCTCGAGGCTGATCACACCTCCCCTCTGGAACTTCGAAAGGCTCCTTCACACCCTTGGTGCAAATCAAGAAGTTCCCCGACAGACCCGTCTCCACTCGAGAGGAATCACGAGGGTCCCGCCCACATCCAGAGGAGCCCCGTTTCCGCCTCGTAGCTCGAGATGAGGGATCCTTTCCCTGCTTCGTCGGGAAAGAGTTCCCGGCGTTCCCGTCGCATCTCAAGAGGAGGCCCTCTCAACAGGAACGGCGAGAGGAACTCCAGGGTCGTGCCACCATTCCAAGAGTCCCCCAGATGTCTCAGTCCATTCCAGAGGAACCTCTTTTCCCTTCACCGGCTCGTCTTTCACGCCGAGGATCGACTCACACCAAGGTGGCACGTGGCACAGCCCTGTGGGAAAGCCTCGTGGGAAAGCCTCGAGGGACAGCCTCGAGGGAAAGCCACAGATCCCTTGATCCACGTGACAGGAAGCGTGACACTACTGCTGCAGCTCGGGAGGAAAGCGCACGTGCATGCCCCCACTCGAGACGAGGCCTGACTCCCCTGGGGAGACTCAGAAGCACCCCAAGATCCATGGCAACACTGGAGAGGAATCCTCAGGTTCCGGCCCCGAATCCACACAAGGACTGAGGCCCCGGCATGGACGGGAGAGGAATCCCGAGAGGTCCCCTAGCAACTCGCATGGGGACTGGCCTTTCCTGAGGCCACCAGAGCGGGTCCCTGAGGTCCCCGTCGTAAGTCGAGAAGACCTGCCGCAACTCGAGAAAATCCAGGAGGTTCTCCCCTCCAGGCGAGATGAGGCCCATTTCCGCTGAGGCGTCTCGAGGCTGATCACACCTCCCCTCTGGAACTTCGAAAGGGTCCTTCACACCCTTGGTGCAAATCAAGAACTTCCCCGACATACCCGTCTCCACTCGAGAGGAATCACGAGGGTCCCGCCCACATCCAGAGGAGCCCCGTTTCCGCCTCGTAGCTCGAGATGAGGGATCCTTTCCCTGCTTCGTCAGGAAAGAGTTCCCGGCGTTCCCGTCGCATCTCAAGAGGAGGCCCTCTCAACAGGAACGGCGAGAGGAACTCCAGGGTCGTGCCACCATTCCAAGAGTCCCCCTGATGTCTCAGTCCATTCCAGAGGAACCTCTTTTCCCTTCACCGGCTCGTCTTTCACGCCGAGGATCGACTCACACCAAGGTGGCACGTGGCACAGCCCTGTGGGAAAGCCTCGTGGGAAAGCCTCGAGGGACAGCCTCGAGGGAAAGCCACAGATCCCTTGATCCACGTGACAGGAAGCGTGACACTACTGCTGCAGCTCGGGAGGAAAGCGCACGTGCATGCCCCCACTCGAGACGAGGCCTGACTCCCCTGGGGAGACTCAGAAGCACCCCAAGATCCATGGCAACACTGGAGAGGAATCCTCAGGTTCCGGCCCCGACTCCACACAAGGACTGAGGCCCCGGCATGGACGGGAGAGGAATCCCGAGAGGTCCCCTAGCAACTCGCATGGGGACTGGCCTTTCCTGAGGCCACCAGAGCGGGTCCCTGAGGTCCCCGTCGTAACTCGAGAAGACCTGCCGCAACTCGAGAAAATCCAGGAGGTTCTCCCCTCCAGGCCAGATGAGGCCCATTTCCGCTGAGGCGTCTCGAGGCTGATCACACCTCCCCTCTGGAACTTCGAAAGGGTCCTTCACACCCTTGGTGCAAATCAAGAAGTTCCCCGACATACCCGTCTCCACTCGAGAGGAATCACGAGGGTCCCGCCCACATCCAGAGGAGCCCCGTTTCCGCCTCGTAGCTCGAGATGAGGGATCCTTTCCCTGCTTCGTCGGGAAAGAGTTCCCGGCGTTCCCGTCGCATCTCAAGAGGAGGCCCTCTCAACAGGAACGGCGAGAGGAACTCCAGGGTCGTGCCACCATTCGAAGAGTCCCCCAGATGTCTCAGTACATTCCAGAGGAACCTCTTTTCCCTTCACCGGCTCGTCTTTCACGCCGAGGATCGACTCACACCAAGGTGGCACGTGTCACAGCCCTGTGGGAAAGCCTCGTGGGAAAGCCTCGAGGGACAGCCTCGAGGGACAGCCTCGAGGGAAAGCCACAGATCCCTTGATCCACGTGACAGGAAGCGTGACACTACTGCTGCAGCTCGGGAGGAAAGCGCACGTGCATGCCCCCACTCGAGACGAGGCCTGACTCCCCTGGGGAGACTCAGAAGCACCCCAAGATCCATGGCAACACTGGAGAGGAATCCTCAGGTTCCGGCCCCGAATCCACACAAGGACTGAGGCCCCGGCATGGACGGGAGAGGAATCCCGAGAGGTCCCCTAGCAACTCGCATGGGGACTGGCCTTTCCTGAGGCCACCAGAGCGGGTCCCTGAGGTCCCCGTCGTAAGTCGAGAAGACCTGCCGCAACTCGAGAAAATCCAGGAGGTTCTCCCCTCCAGGCGAGATGAGGCCCATTTCCGCTGAGGCGTCTCGAGGCTGATCACACCTCCCCTCTGGAACTTCGAAAGGCTCCTTCACACCCTTGGTGCAAATCAAGAACTTCCCCGACATACCCGTCTCCACTCGAGAGGAATCACGAGGGTCCCACCCACATCCAGAGGAGCCCCGTTTCCGCCTCGTAGCTCGAGATGAGGGATCCTTTCCCTGCTTCGTCAGGAAAGAGTTCCCGGCGTTCCCGTCGCATCTCAAGAGGAGGCCCTCTCAACAGGAACGGCGAGAGGAACTCCAGGGTCGTGCCACCATTCCAAGAGTCCCCCAGATGTCTCAGTCCATTCCAGAGGAACCTCTTTTCCCTTCACCGGCTCGTCTTTCACGCCGAGGATCGACTCACACCAAGGTGGCACGTGGCACAGCCCTGTGGGAAAGCCTCGTGGGAAAGCCTCGAGGGACAGCCTCGAGGGAAAGCCACAGATCCCTTGATCCACGTGACAGGAAGCGTGACACTACTGCTGCAGCTCGGGAGGAAAGCGCACGTGCATGCCCCCACTCGAGACGAGGCCTGACTCCCCTGGGGAGACTCAGAAGCACCCCAAGATCCATGGCAACACTGGAGAGGAATCCTCAGGTTCCGGCCCCGACTCCACACAAGGACTGAGGCCCCGGCATGGACGGGAGAGGAATCCCGAGAGGTCCCCTAGCAACTCGCATGGGGACTGGCCTTTCCTGAGGCCACCAGAGCGGGTCCCTGAGGTCCCCGTCGTAACTCGAGAAGACCTGCCGCAACTCGAGAAAATCCAGGAGGTTCTCCCCTCCAGGCCAGATGAGGCCCATTTCCGCTGAGGCGTCTCGAGGCTGATAACACCTCCCCTCTTGAACTTCGAAAGGGTCCTTCACACCCTTGGTGCAAATCAAGAAGTTCCCCGACATACCCGTCTCCACTCGAGAGGAATCACGAGGGTCCCGCCCACATCCAGAGGAGCCCCGTTTCCGCCTCGTAGCTCGAGATGAGGGATCCTTTCCCTGCTTCGTCGGGAAAGAGTTCCCGGCGTTCCCGTCGCATCTCAAGAGGAGGCCCTCTCAACAGGAACGGCGAGAGGAACTCCAGGGTCGTGCCACCATTCCAAGAGTCCCCCAGATGTCTCAGTCCATTCCAGAGGAACCTCTTTTCCCTTCACCGGCTCGTCTTTCACGCCGAGGATCGACTCACACCAAGGTGGCACGTGGCACAGCCCTGTGGGAAAGCCTCGTGGGAAAGCCTCGAGGGACAGCCTCGAGGGAAAGCCACAGATCCCTTGATCCACGTGACAGGAAGCGTGACACTACTGCTGCAGCTCGGGAGGAAAGCGCACGTGCATGCCCCCACTCGAGACGAGGCCTGACTCCCCTGGGGAGACTCAGAAGCACCCCAAGATCCATGGCAACACTGGAGAGGAATCCTCAGGTTCCGGCCCCGACTCCACACAAGGACTGAGGCCCCGGCATGGACGGGAGAGGAATCCCGAGAGGTCCCCTAGCAACTCGCATGGGGACTAGGCCTTTCCTGAGGCCACCAGAGCGGGTCCCTGAGGTCCCCGTCGTAACTCGAGAAGACCTGCCGCAACTCGAGAAAATCCAGGAGGTTCTCCCCTCCAGGCCAGATGAGGCCCATTTCCGCTGAGGCGTCTCGAGGCTGATCACACCTCCCCTCTGGAACTTCGAAAGGCTCCTTCACACCCTTGGTGCAAATCAAGAAGTTCCCCGACAGACCCGTCTCCACTCGAGAGGAATCACGAGGGTCCCGCCCACATCCAGAGGAGCCCCGTTTCCGCCTCGTAGCTCGAGATGAGGGATCCTTTCCCTGCTTCGTCGGGAAAGAGTTCCCGGCGTTCCCGTCGCATCTCAAGAGGAGGCCCTCTCAACAGGAACGGCGAGAGGAACTCCAGGGTCGTGCCACCATTCCAAGAGTCCCCCAGATGTCTCAGTCCATTCCAGAGGAACCTCTTTTCCCTTCACCGGCTCGTCTTTCACGCCGAGGATCGACTCACACCAAGGTGGCACGTGGCACAGCCCTGTGGGAAAGCCTCGTGGGAAAGCCTCGAGGGACAGCCTCGAGGGAAAGCCACAGATCCCTTGATCCACGTGACAGGAAGCGTGACACTACTGCTGCAGCTCGGGAGGAAAGCGCACGTGCATGCCCCCACTCGAGACGAGGCCTGACTCCCCTGGGGAGACTCAGAAGCACCCCAAGATCCATGGCAACACTGGAGAGGAATCCTCAGGTTCCGGCCCCGAATCCACACAAGGACTGAGGCCCCGGCATGGACGGGAGAGGAATCCCGAGAGGTCCCCTAGCAACTCGCATGGGGACTGGCCTTTCCTGAGGCCACCAGAGCGGGTCCCTGACGTCCCCGTCGTAACTCGAGAAGACCTGCCGCAACTCGAGAAAATCCAGGAGGTTCTCCCCTCCAGGCGAGATGAGGCCCATTTCCGCTGAGGCGTCTCGAGGCTGATCACACCTCCCCTCTGGAACTTCGAAAGGCTCCTTCACACCCTTGGTGCAAATCAAGAACTTCCCCGACATACCCGTCTCCACTCGAGAGGAATCACGAGGGTCCCGCCCACATCCAGAGGAGCCCCGTTTCCGCCTCGTAGCTCGAGATGAGGGATCCTTTCCCTGCTTCGTCAGGAAAGAGTTCCCGGCGTTCCCGTCGCATCTCAAGAGGAGGCCCTCTCAACAGGAACGGCGAGAGGAACTCCAGGGTCGTGCCACCATTCCAAGAGTCCCCCTGATGTCTCAGTCCATTCCAGAGGAACCTCTTTTCCCTTCACCGGCTCGTCTTTCACGCCGAGGATCGACTCACACCAAGGTGGCACGTGGCACAGCCCTGTGGGAAAGCCTCGTGGGAAAGCCTCGAGGGACAGCCTCGAGGGAAAGCCACAGATCCCTTGATCCACGTGACAGGAAGCGTGACACTACTGCTGCAGCTCGGGAGGAAAGCGCACGTGCATGCCCCCACTCGAGACGAGGCCTGACTCCCCTGGGGAGACTCAGAAGCACCCCAAGATCCATGGCAACACTGGAGAGGAATCCTCAGGTTCCGGCCCCGACTCCACACAAGGACTGAGGCCCCGGCATGGACGGGAGAGGAATCCCGAGAGGTCCCCTAGCAACTCGCATGGGGACTGGCCTTTCCTGAGGCCACCAGAGCGGGTCCCTGAGGTCCCCGTCGTAACTCGAGAAGACCTGCCGCAACTCGAGAAAATCCAGGAGGTTCTCCCCTCCAGGCCAGATGAGGCCCATTTCCGCTGAGGCGTCTCGAGGCTGATCACACCTCCCCTCTGGAACTTCGAAAGGGTCCTTCACACCCTTGGTGCAAATCAAGAAGTTCCCCGACATACCCGTCTCCACTCGAGAGGAATCACGAGGGTCCCGCCCACATCCAGAGGAGCCCCGTTTCCGCCTCGTAGCTCGAGATGAGGGATCCTTTCCCTGCTTCGTCGGGAAAGAGTTCCCGGCGTTCCCGTCGCATCTCAAGAGGAGGCCCTCTCAACAGGAACGGCGAGAGGAACTCCAGGGTCGTGCCACCATTCGAAGAGTCCCCCAGATGTCTCAGTACATTCCAGAGGAACCTCTTTTCCCTTCACCGGCTCGTCTTTCACGCCGAGGATCGACTCACACCAAGGTGGCACGTGTCACAGCCCTGTGGAAAAGCCTCGTGGGAAAGCCTCGAGGGACAGCCTCGAGGGACAGCCTCGAGGGAAAGCCACAGATCCCTTGATCCACGTGACAGGAAGCGTGACACTACTGCTGCAGCTCGGGAGGAAAGCGCACGTGCATGCCCCCACTCGAGACGAGGCCTGACTCCCCTGGGGAGACTCAGAAGCACCCCAAGATCCATGGCAACACTGGAGAGGAATCCTCAGGTTCCGGCCCCGAATCCACACAAGGACTGAGGCCCCGGCATGGACGGGAGAGGAATCCCGAGAGGTCCCCTAGCAACTCGCATGGGGACTGGCCTTTCCTGAGGCCACCAGAGCGGGTCCCTGAGGTCCCCGTCGTAAGTCGAGAAGACCTGCCGCAACTCGAGAAAATCCAGGAGGTTCTCCCCTCCAGGCGAGATGAGGCCCATTTCCGCTGAGGCGTCTCGAGGCTGATCACACCTCCCCTCTGGAACTTCGAAAGGCTCCTTCACACCCTTGGTGCAAATCAAGAACTTCCCCGACATACCCGTCTCCACTCGAGAGGAATCACGAGGGTCCCGCCCACATCCAGAGGAGCCCCGTTTCCGCCTCGTAGCTCGAGATGAGGGATCCTTTCCCTGCTTCGTCAGGAAAGAGTTCCCGGCGTTCCCGTCGCATCTCAAGAGGAGGCCCTCTCAACAGGAACGGCGAGAGGAACTCCAGGGTCGTGCCACCATTCCAAGAGTCCCCCAGATGTCTCAGTCCATTCCAGAGGAACCTCTTTTCCCTTCACCGGCTCGTCTTTCACGCCGAGGATCGACTCACACCAAGGTGGCACGTGGCACAGCCCTGTGGGAAAGCCTCGTGGGAAAGCCTCGAGGGACAGCCTCGAGGGAAAGCCACAGATCCCTTGATCCACGTGACAGGAAGCGTGACACTACTGCTGCAGCTCGGGAGGAAAGCGCACGTGCATGCCCCCACTCGAGACGAGGCCTGACTCCCCTGGGGAGACTCAGAAGCACCCCAAGATCCATGGCAACACTGGAGAGGAATCCTCAGGTTCCGGCCCCGACTCCACACAAGGACTGAGGCCCCGGCATGGACGGGAGAGGAATCCCGAGAGGTCCCCTAGCAACTCGCATGGGGACTGGCCTTTCCTGAGGCCACCAGAGCGGGTCCCTGAGGTCCCCGTCGTAACTCGAGAAGACCTGCCGCAACTCGAGAAAATCCAGGAGGTTCTCCCCTCCAGGCCAGATGAGGCCCATTTCCGCTGAGGCGTCTCGAGGCTGATAACACCTCCCCTCTTGAACTTCGAAAGGGTCCTTCACACCCTTGGTGCAAATCAAGAAGTTCCCCGACATACCCGTCTCCACTCGAGAGGAATCACGAGGGTCCCGCCCACATCCAGAGGAGCCCCGTTTCCGCCTCGTAGCTCGAGATGAGGGATCCTTTCCCTGCTTCGTCGGGAAAGAGTTCCCGGCGTTCCCGTCGCATCTCAAGAGGAGGCCCTCTCTACAGGAATGGCGAGAGGAACTCCAGGGTCGTGCCACCATTCCAAGAGTCCCCCAGATGTCTCAGTCCATTCCAGAGGAACCTCTTTTCCCTTCACCGGCTCGTCTTTCACGCCGAGGATCGACTCACACCAAGGTGGCACGTGGCACAGCCCTGTGGGAAAGCCTCGTGGGAAAGCCTCGAGGGACAGCCTCGAGGGAAAGCCACAGATCCCTTGATCCACGTGACAGGAAGCGTGACACTACTGCTGCAGCTCGGGAGGAAAGCGCACGTGCATGCCCCCACTCGAGACGAGGCCTGACTCCCCTGGGGAGACTCAGAAGCACCCCAAGATCCATGGCAACACTGGAGAGGAATCCTCAGGTTCCGGCCCCGACTCCACACAAGGACTGAGGCCCCGGCATGGACGGGAGAGGAATCCCGAGAGGTCCCCTAGCAACTCGCATGGGGACTAGGCCTTTCCTGAGGCCACCAGAGCGGGTCCCTGAGGTCCCCGTCGTAACTCGAGAAGACCTGCCGCAACTCGAGAAAATCCAGGAGGTTCTCCCCTCCAGGCCAGATGAGGCCCATTTCCGCTGAGGCGTCTCGAGGCTGATCACACCTCCCCTCTGGAACTTCGAAAGGCTCCTTCACACCCTTGGTGCAAATCAAGAAGTTCCCCGACAGACCCGTCTCCACTCGAGAGGAATCACGAGGGTCCCGCCCACATCCAGAGGAGCCCCGTTTCCGCCTCGTAGCTCGAGATGAGGGATCCTTTCCCTGCTTCGTCGGGAAAGAGTTCCCGGCGTTCCCGTCGCATCTCAAGAGGAGGCCCTCTCAACAGGAACGGCGAGAGGAACTCCAGGGTCGTGCCACCATTCCAAGAGTCCCCCAGATGTCTCAGTCCATTCCAGAGGAACCTCTTTTCCCTTCACCGGCTCGTCTTTCACGCCGAGGATCGACTCACACCAAGGTGGCACGTGGCACAGCCCTGTGGGAAAGCCTCGTGGGAAAGCCTCGAGGGACAGCCTCGAGGGAAAGCCACAGATCCCTTGATCCACGTGACAGGAAGCGTGACACTACTGCTGCAGCTCGGGAGGAAAGCGCACGTGCATGCCCCCACTCGAGACGAGGCCTGACTCCCCTGGGGAGACTCAGAAGCACCCCAAGATCCATGGCAACACTGGAGAGGAATCCTCAGGTTCCGGCCCCGAATCCACACAAGGACTGAGGCCCCGGCATGGACGGGAGAGGAATCCCGAGAGGTCCCCTAGCAACTCGCATGGGGACTGGCCTTTCCTGAGGCCACCAGAGCGGGTCCCTGAGGTCCCCGTCGTAAGTCGAGAAGACCTGCCGCAACTCGAGAAAATCCAGGAGGTTCTCCCCTCCAGGCGAGATGAGGCCCATTTCCGCTGAGGCGTCTCGAGGCTGATCACACCTCCCCTCTGGAACTTCGAAAGGCTCCTTCACACCCTTGGTGCAAATCAAGAACTTCCCCGACATACCCGTCTCCACTCGAGAGGAATCACGAGGGTCCCGCCCACATCCAGAGGAGCCCCGTTTCCGCCTCGTAGCTCGAGATGAGGGATCCTTTCCCTGCTTCGTCAGGAAAGAGTTCCCGGCGTTCCCGTCGCATCTCAAGAGGAGGCCCTCTCAACAGGAACGGCGAGAGGAACTCCAGGGTCGTGCCACCATTCCAAGAGTCCCCCTGATGTCTCAGTCCATTCCAGAGGAACCTCTTTTCCCTTCACCGGCTCGTCTTTCACGCCGAGGATCGACTCACACCAAGGTGGCACGTGGCACAGCCCTGTGGGAAAGCCTCGTGGGAAAGCCTCGAGGGACAGCCTCGAGGGAAAGCCACAGATCCCTTGATCCACGTGACAGGAAGCGTGACACTACTGCTGCAGCTCGGGAGGAAAGCGCACGTGCATGCCCCCACTCGAGACGAGGCCTGACTCCCCTGGGGAGACTCAGAAGCACCCCAAGATCCATGGCAACACTGGAGAGGAATCCTCAGGTTCCGGCCCCGACTCCACACAAGGACTGAGGCCCCGGCATGGACGGGAGAGGAATCCCGAGAGGTCCCCTAGCAACTCGCATGGGGACTGGCCTTTCCTGAGGCCACCAGAGCGGGTCCCTGAGGTCCCCGTCGTAACTCGAGAAGACCTGCCGCAACTCGAGAAAATCCAGGAGGTTCTCCCCTCCAGGCCAGATGAGGCCCATTTCCGCTGAGGCGTCTCGAGGCTGATCACACCTCCCCTCTGGAACTTCGAAAGGGTCCTTCACACCCTTGGTGCAAATCAAGAAGTTCCCCGACATACCCGTCTCCACTCGAGAGGAATCACGAGGGTCCCGCCCACATCCAGAGGAGCCCCGTTTCCGCCTCGTAGCTCGAGATGAGGGATCCTTTCCCTGCTTCGTCGGGAAAGAGTTCCCGGCGTTCCCGTCGCATCTCAAGAGGAGGCCCTCTCAACAGGAACGGCGAGAGGAACTCCAGGGTCGTGCCACCATTCGAAGAGTCCCCCAGATGTCTCAGTACATTCCAGAGGAACCTCTTTTCCCTTCACCGGCTCGTCTTTCACGCCGAGGATCGACTCACACCAAGGTGGCACGTGTCACAGCCCTGTGGGAAAGCCTCGTGGGAAAGCCTCGAGGGACAGCCTCGAGGGACAGCCTCGAGGGAAAGCCACAGATCCCTTGATCCACGTGACAGGAAGCGTGACACTACTGCTGCAGCTCGGGAGGAAAGCGCACGTGCATGCCCCCACTCGAGACGAGGCCTGACTCCCCTGGGGAGACTCAGAAGCACCCCAAGATCCATGGCAACACTGGAGAGGAATCCTCAGGTTCCGGCCCCGAATCCACACAAGGACTGAGGCCCCGGCATGGACGGGAGAGGAATCCCGAGAGGTCCCCTAGCAACTCGCATGGGGACTGGCCTTTCCTGAGGCCACCAGAGCGGGTCCCTGAGGTCCCCGTCGTAAGTCGAGAAGACCTGCCGCAACTCGAGAAAATCCAGGAGGTTCTCCCCTCCAGGCGAGATGAGGCCCATTTCCGCTGAGGCGTCTCGAGGCTGATCACACCTCCCCTCTGGAACTTCGAAAGGCTCCTTCACACCCTTGGTGCAAATCAAGAACTTCCCCGACATACCCGTCTCCACTCGAGAGGAATCACGATGGTCCCGCCCACATCCAGAGGAGCCCCGTTTCCGCCTCGTAGCTCGAGATGAGGGATCCTTTCCCTGCTTCGTCAGGAAAGAGTTCCCGGCGTTCCCGTCGCATCTCAAGAGGAGGCCCTCTCAACAGGAACGGCGAGAGGAACTCCAGGGTCGTGCCACCATTCCAAGAGTCCCCCAGATGTCTCAGTCCATTCCAGAGGAACCTCTTTTCCCTTCACCGGCTCGTCTTTCACGCCGAGGATCGACTCACACCAAGGTGGCACGTGGCACAGCCCTGTGGGAAAGCCTCGTGGGAAAGCCTCGAGGGACAGCCTCGAGGGAAAGCCACAGATCCCTTGATCCACGTGACAGGAAGCGTGACACTACTGCTGCAGCTCGGGAGGAAAGCGCACGTGCATGCCCCCACTCGAGACGAGGCCTGACTCCCCTGGGGAGACTCAGAAGCACCCCAAGATCCATGGCAACACTGGAGAGGAATCCTCAGGTTCCGGCCCCGACTCCACACAAGGACTGAGGCCCCGGCATGGACGGGAGAGGAATCCCGAGAGGTCCCCTAGCAACTCGCATGGGGACTGGCCTTTCCTGAGGCCACCAGAGCGGGTCCCTGAGGTCCCCGTCGTAACTCGAGAAGACCTGCCGCAACTCGAGAAAATCCAGGAGGTTCTCCCCTCCAGGCCAGATGAGGCCCATTTCCGCTGAGGCGTCTCGAGGCTGATAACACCTCCCCTCTTGAACTTCGAAAGGGTCCTTCACACCCTTGGTGCAAATCAAGAAGTTCCCCGACATACCCGTCTCCACTCGAGAGGAATCACGAGGGTCCCGCCCATATCCAGAGGAGCCCCGTTTCCGCCTCGTAGCTCGAGATGAGGGATCCTTTCCCTGCTTCGTCGGGAAAGAGTTCCCGGCGTTCCCGTCGCATCTCAAGAGGAGGCCCTCTCAACAGGAACGGCGAGAGGAACTCCAGGGTCGTGCCACCATTCCAAGAGTCCCCCAGATGTCTCAGTCCATTCCAGAGGAACCTCTTTTCCCTTCACCGGCTCGTCTTTCACGCCGAGGATCGACTCACACCAAGGTGGCACGTGGCACAGCCCTGTGGGAAAGCCTCGTGGGAAAGCCTCGAGGGACAGCCTCGAGGGAAAGCCACAGATCCCTTGATCCACGTGACAGGAAGCGTGACACTACTGCTGCAGCTCGGGAGGAAAGCGCACGTGCATGCCCCCACTCGAGACGAGGCCTGACTCCCCTGGGGAGACTCAGAAGCACCCCAAGATCCATGGCAACACTGGAGAGGAATCCTCAGGTTCCGGCCCCGACTCCACACAAGGACTGAGGCCCCGGCATGGACGGGAGAGGAATCCCGAGAGGTCCCCTAGCAACTCGCATGGGGACTGGCCTTTCCTGAGGCCACCAGAGCGGGTCCCTGAGGTCCCCGTCGTAACTCGAGAAGACCTGCCGCAACTCGAGAAAATCCAGGAGGTTCTCCCCTCCAGGCGAGATGAGGCCCATTTCTGCTGAGGCGTCTCGAGGCTGATCACACCTCCCCTCTGGAACTTCGAAAGGGTCCTTCACACCCTTGGTGCAAATCAAGAAGTTCCCCGACAGACCCGTCTCCACTCGAGAGGAATCACGAGGGTCCCGCCCACATCCAGAGGAGCCCCGTTTCCGCCTCGTAGCTCGAGATGAGGGATCCTTTCCCTGCTTCGTCGGGAAAGAGTTCCCGGCGTTCCCGTCGCATCTCAAGAGGAGGCCCTCTCAACAGGAACGGCGAGAGGAACTCCAGGGTCGTGCCACCATTCCAAGAGTCCCCCAGATGTCTCAGTCCATTCCAGAGGAACCTCTTTTCCCTTCACCGGCTCGTCTTTCACGCCGAGGATCGACTCACACCAAGGTGGCACGTGGCACAGCCCTGTGGGAAAGCCTCGTGGGAAAGCCTCGAGGGACAGCCTCGAGGGAAAGCCACAGATCCCTTGATCCACGTGACAGGAAGCGTGACACTACTGCTGCAGCTCGGGAGGAAAGCGCACGTGCATGCCCCCACTCGAGACGAGGCCTGACTCCCCTGGGGAGACTCAGAAGCACCCCAAGATCCATGGCAACACTGGAGAGGAATCCTCAGGTTCCGGCCCCGAATCCACACAAGGACTGAGGCCCCGGCATGGACGGGAGAGGAATCCCGAGAGGTCCCCTAGCAACTCGCATGGGGACTGGCCTTTCCTGAGGCCACCAGAGCGGGTCCCTGAGGTCCCCGTCGTAACTCGAGAAGACCTGCCGCAACTCGAGAAAATCCAGGAGGTTCTCCCCTCCAGGCGAGATGAGGCCCATTTCCGCTGAGGCGTCTCGAGGCTGATCACACCTCCCCTCTGGAACTTCGAAAGGCTCCTTCACACCCTTGGTGCAAATCAAGAAGTTCCCCGACATACCCGTCTCCACTCGAGAGGAATGACGAGGGTCCCGCCCACATCCAGAGGAGCCCCGTTTCCGCCTCGTAGCTCGAGATGAGGGATCCTTTCCCTGCTTCGTCAGGAAAGAGTTCCCGGCGTTCCCGTCGCATCTCAAGAGGAGGCCCTCTCAACAGGAACGGCGAGAGGAACTCCAGGGTCGTGCCACCATTCCAAGAGTCCCCCTGATGTCTCAGTCCATTCCAGAGGAACCTCTTTTCCCTTCACCGGCTCGTCTTTCACGCCGAGGATCGACTCACACCAAGGTGGCACGTGGCACAGCCCTGTGGGAAAGCCTCGTGGGAAAGCCACAGATCCCTTGATCCACGTGACAGGAAGCGTGATACTACTGCTGCAGCTCGGGAGGAAAGCGCACGTGCATGCCCCCACTCGAGATGAGGCCTGACTCCCCTGGGGAGACTCAGAAGCACCCCAAGATCCATGGCAACACTGGAGAGGAATCCTCAGGTTCCGGCCCCGACTCCACACAAGGACTGAGGCCCCGGCATGGACGGGAGAGGAATCCCGAGAGGTCCCCTAGCAACTCGCATGGGGACTGGCCTTTCCTGAGGCCACCAGAGCGGGTCCCTGAGGTCCCCGTCGTAACTCGAGAAGACCTGCCGCAACTCGAGAAAATCCAGGAGGTTCTCCCCTCCAGGCGAGATGAGGCCCATTTCCGCTGAGGCGTCTCGAGGCTGATCACACCTCACCTCTGGAACTTCGAAAGGCTCCTTCACACCCTTGGTGCAAATCAAGAACTTCCCCGACATACCCGTCTCCACTCGAGAGGAATCACGAGGGTCCCGCCCACATCCAGATGAGCCCCGTTTCCGCCTCGTAGCTCGAGATGAGGGATCCTTTCCCTGCTTCGTCAGGAAAGAGTTCCCGGCGTTCCCGTCGCATCTCAAGAGGAGGCCCTCTCAACAGGAACGGCGAGAGGAACTCCAGGGTCGTGCCACCATTCCAAGAGTCCCCCAGATGTCTCAGTCCATTCCAGAGGAACCTCTTTTCCCTTCACCGGCTCGTCTTTCACGCCGAGGATCGACTCACACCAAGGTGGCACGTGGCACAGCCCTGTGGGAAAGCCTCGTGGGAAAGCCTCGAGGGACAGCCTCGAGGGAAAGCCACAGATCCCTTGATCCACGTGACAGGAAGCGTGACACTACTGCTGCAGCTCGGGAGGAAAGCGCACGTGCATGCCCCCACTCGAGACGAGGCCTGACTCCCCTGGGGAGACTCAGAAGCACCCCAAGATCCATGGCAACACTGGAGAGGAATCCTCAGTTTCCGGCCCCGACTCCACACAAGGACTGAGGCCCCGGCATGGACGGGAGAGGAATCCCGAGAGGTCCCCTAGCAACTCGCATGGGGACTGGCCTTTCCTGAGGCCACCAGAGCGGGTCCCTGAGGTCCCCGTCGTAACTCGAGAAGACCTGCCGCAACTCGAGAAAATCCAGGAGGTTCTCCCCTCCAGGCCAGATGAGGCCCATTTCCGCTGAGGCGTCTCGAGGCTGATCACACCTCCCCTCTGGAACTTCGAAAGGGTCCTTCACACCCTTGGTGCAAATCAAGAAGTTCCCCGACATACCCGTCTCCACTCGAGAGGAATCACGAGGGTCCCGCCCACATCCAGAGGAGCCCCGTTTCCGCCTCGTAGCTCGAGATGAGGGATCCTTTCCCTGCTTCGTCGGGAAAGAGTTCCCGGCGTTCCCGTCGCATCTCAAGAGGAGGCCCTCTCAACAGGAACGGCGAGAGGAACTCCAGGGTCGTGCCACCATTCCAAGAGTCCCCCAGATGTCTCAGTCCATTCCAGAGGAACCTCTTTTCCCTTCACCGGCTCGTCTTTCACGCCGAGGATCGACTCACACCAAGGTGGCACGTGGCACAGCCCTGTGGGAAAGCCTCGTGGGAAAGCCTCGAGGGACAGCCGCGAGGGAAACCCACAGATCCCTTGATCCACGTGACAGGAAGCGTGACACTACTGCTGCAGCTCGGGAGGAAAGCGCACGTGCATGCCCCCACTCGAGACAAGGCCTGACTCCCCTGGGGAGACTCAGAAGCACCCCAAGATCCATGGCAACACTGGAGAGGAATCCTCAGGTTCCGGCCCCGACTCCACACAAGGACTGAGGCCCCGGCATGGACGGGAGAGGAATCCCGAGAGGTCCCCTAGCAACTCGCATGGGGACTGGCCTTTCCTGAGGCCACCAGAGCGGGTCCCTGAGGTCCCCGTCGTAACTCGAGAAGACCTGCCGCAACTCGAGAAAATCCAGGAGGTTCTCCCCTCCAGGCGAGATGAGGCCCATTTCCGCTGAGGCGTCTCGAGGCTGATCACACCTCCCCTCTGGAACTTCGAAAGGCTCCTTCACACCCTTGGTGCAAATCAAGAAGTTCCCCGACAGACCCGTCTCCACTCGAGAGGAATCACGAGGGTCCCGCCCACATCCAGAGGAGCCCCGTTTCCGCCTCGTAGCTCAAGATGAGGGATCCTTTCCCTGCTTCGTCGGGAAAGAGTTCCCGGCGTTCCCGTCGCATCTCAAGAGGAGGCGCTCTCAACAGGAACGGCGAGAGGAACTCCAGGGTCGTGCCACCATTCCAAGAGTCCCCCAGATGTCTCAGTCCATTCCAGAGGAACCTCTTTTCCCTTCACCGGCTCGTCTTTCACGCCGAGGATCGACTCACACCAAGGTGGCACGTGGCACAGCCCTGTGGGAAAGCCTCGTGGGAAAGCCACAGATCCCTTGATCCACGTGACAGGAAGCGTGATACTACTGCTGCAGCTCGGGAGGAAAGCGCACGTGCATGCCCCCACTCGAGACGAGGCCTGACTCCCCTGGGGAGACTCAGAAGCACCCCAAGATCCATGGCAACACTGGAGAGGAATCCTCAGGTTCCGGCCCCGACTCCACTCAAGGACTGAGGCCCCGGCATGGACGGGAGAGGAATCCCGAGAGGTCCCCTAGCAACTCGCATGGGGACTGGCCTTTCCTGAGGCCACCAGAGCGGGTCCCTGAGGTCCCCGTCGTAACTCGAGAAGACCTGCCGCAACTCGAGAAAATCCAGGAGGTTCTCCCCTCCAGGCGAGATGAGGCCCATTTCCGCTGAGGCGTCTCGAGGCTGATCACACCTCCCCTCTGGAACTTCGAAAGGGTCCTTCACACCCTTGGTGCAAATCAAGAACTTCCCCGACATACCCGTCTCCACTCGAGAGGAATCACGAGGGTCCCGCCCACATCCAGAGGAGCCCCGTTTCCGCCTCGTAGCTCGAGATGAGGGATCCTTTCCCTGCTTCGTCAGGAAAGAGTTCCCGGCGTTCCCGTCGCATCTCAAGAGGAGGCCCTCTCAACAGGAACGGCGAGAGGAACTCCAGGGTCGTGCCACCATTCCAAGAGTCCCCCAGATGTCTCAGTCCATTCCAGAGGAACCTCTTTTCCCTTCACCGGCTCGTCTTTCACGCCGAGGATCGACTCACACCAAGGTGGCACGTGGCACAGCCCTGTGGGAAAGCCTCGTGGGAAAGCCTCGAGGGACAGCCTCGAGGGAAAGCCACAGATCCCTTGATCCACGTGACAGGAAGCGTGACACTACTGCTGCAGCTCGGGAGGAAAGCGCACGTGCATGCCCCCACTCGAGACGAGGCCTGACTCCCCTGGGGAGACTCAGAAGCACCCCAAGATCCATGGCAACACTGGAGAGGAATCCTCAGTTTCCGGCCCCGACTCCACACAAGGACTGAGGCCCCGGCATGGACGGGAGAGGAATCCCGAGAGGTCCCCTAGCAACTCGCATGGGGACTGGCCTTTCCTGAGGCCACCAGAGCGGGTCCCTGAGGTCCCCGTCGTAACTCGAGAAGACCTGCCGCAACTCGAGAAAATCCAGGAGGTTCTCCCCTCCAGGCGAGATGAGGCCCATTTCCGCTGAGGCGTCTCGAGGCTGATCACACCTCCCCTCTGGAACTTCGAAAGGGTCCTTCACACCCTTGGTGCAAATCAAGAAGTTCCCCGACATACCCGTCTCCACTCGAGAGGAATCACGAGGGTCCCGCCCACATCCAGAGGAGCCCCGTTTCCGCCTCGTAGCTCGAGATGAGGGATCCTTTCCCTGCTTCGTCGGGAAAGAGTTCCCGGCGTTCCCGTCGCATCTCAAGAGGAGGCCCTCTCAACAGGAACGGCGAGAGGAACTCCAGGGTCGTGCCACCATTCCAAGAGTCCCCCAGATGTCTCTGTCCATTCCAGAGGAACCTCTTTTCCCTTCACCGGCTCGTCTTTCACGCCGAGGATCGACTCACACCAAGGTGGCACGTGTCACAGCCCTGTGGGAAAGCCTCGTGGGAAAGCCTCGAGGGACAGCCTCGAGGGAAAGCCACAGATCCCTTGATCCACGTGACAGGAAGCGTGACACTACTGCTGCAGCTCGGGAGGAAAGCGCACGTGCATGCCCCCACTCGAGACGAGGCCTGACTCCCCTGGGGATACTCAGAAGCACCCCAAGATCCATGGCAACACTGGAGAGGAATCCTCAGGTTCCGGCCCCGAATCCACACAAGGACTGAGGCCCCGGCATGGACGGGAGAGGAATCCCGAGAGGTCCCCTAGCAACTCGCATGGGGACTGGCCTTTCCTGAGGCCACCAGAGCGGGTCCCTGAGGTCCCCGTCGTAAGTCGAGAAGACCTGCCGCAACTCGAGAAAATCCAGGAGGTTCTCCCCTCCAGGCGAGATGAGGCCCATTTCCGCTGAGGCGTCTCGAGGCTGATCACACCTCCCCTCTGGAACTTCGAAAGGCTCCTTCACACCCTTGGTGCAAATCAAGAACTTCCCCGACATACCCGTCTCCACTCGAGAGGAATCACGAGGGTCCCGCCCACATCCAGAGGAGCCCCGTTTCCGCCTCGTAGCTCGAGATGAGGGATCCTTTCCCTGCTTCGTCAGGAAAGAGTTCCCGGCGTTCCCGTCGCATCTCAAGAGGAGGCCCTCTCAACAGGAACGGCGAGAGGAACTCCAGGGTCGTGCCACCATTCCAAGAGTCCCCCAGATGTCTCAGTCCATTCCAGAGGAACCTCTTTTCCCTTCACCGGCTCGTCTTTCACGCCGAGGATCGACTCACACCAAGGTGGCACGTGGCACAGCCCTGTGGGAAAGCCTCGTGGGAAAGCCTCGAGGGACAGCCTCGAGGGAAAGCCACAGATCCCTTGATCCACGTGACAGGAAGCGTGACACTACTGCTGCAGCTCGGGAGGAAAGCGCACGTGCATGCCCCCACTCGAGACGAGGCCTGACTCCCCTGGGGAGACTCAGAAGCACCCCAAGATCCATGGCAACACTGGAGAGGAATCCTCAGGTTCCGGCCCCGACTCCACACAAGGACTGAGGCCCCGGCATGGACGGGAGAGGAATCCCGAGAGGTCCCCTAGCAACTCGCATGGGGACTGGCCTTTCCTGAGGCCACCAGAGCGGGTCCCTGAGGTCCCCGTCGTAACTCGAGAAGACCTGCCGCAACTCGAGAAAATCCAGGAGGTTCTCCCCTCCAGGCCAGATGAGGCCCATTTCCGCTGAGGCGTCTCGAGGCTGATCACACCTCCCCTCTGGAACTTCGAAAGGGTCCTTCACACCCTTGGTGCAAATCAAGAAGTTCCCCGACAGACCCGTCTCCACTCGAGAGGAATCACGAGGGTCCCGCCCACATCCAGAGGAGCCCCGTTTCCGCCTCGTAGCTCGAGATGAGGGATCCTTTCCCTGCTTCGTCGGGAAAGAGTTCCCGGCGTTCCCGTCGCATCTCAAGAGGAGGCCCTCTCAACAGGAACGGCGAGAGGAACTCCAGGGTCGTGCCACCATTCCAAGAGTCCCCCAGATGTCTCAGTCCATTCCAGAGGAACCTCTTTTCCCTTCACCGGCTCGTCTTTCACGCCGAGGATCGACTCACACCAAGGTGGCACGTGGCACAGCCCTGTGGGAAAGCCTCGTGGGAAAGCCTCGAGGGACAGCCTCGAGGGAAAGCCACAGATCCCTTGATCCACGTGACAGGAAGCGTGACACTACTGCTGCAGCTCGGGAGGAAAGCGCACGTGCATGCCCCCACTCGAGACGAGGCCTGACTCCCCTGGGGAGACTCAGAAGCACCCCAAGATCCATGGCAACACTGGAGAGGAATCCTCAGGTTCCGGCCCCGACTCCACACAAGGACTGAGGCCCCGGCATGGACGGGAGAGGAATCCCGAGAGGTCCCCTAGCAACTCGCATGGGGACTGGCCTTTCCTGAGGCCACCAGAGCGGGTCCCTGAGGTCCCCGTCGTAACTCGAGAAGACCTGCCGCAACTCGAGAAAATCCAGGAGGTTCTCCCCTCCAGGCGAGATGAGGCCCATTTCCGCTGAGGCGTCTCGAGGCTGATCACACCTCCCCTCTGGAACTTCGAAAGGCTCCTTCACACCCTTGGTGCAAATCAAGAAGTTCCCCGACAGACCCGTCTCCACTCGAGAGGAATCACGAGGGTCCCGCCCACATCCAGAGGAGCCCCGTTTCCGCCTCGTAGCTCGAGATGAGGGATCCTTTCCCTGCTTCGTCGGGAAAGAGTTCCCGGCGTTCCCATCGCATCTCAAGAGGAGGCCCTCTCTACAGGAACGGCGAGAGGAACTCCAGGGTCGTGCCACCATTCCAAGAGTCCCCCAGATGTCTCAGTCCATTCCAGAGGAACCTCTTTTCCCTTCACCGGCTCGTCTTTCACGCCGAGGATCGACTCACACCAAGGTGGCACGTGGCACAGCCCTGTGGGAAAGCCTCGTGGGAAAGCCTCGAGGGACAGCCTCGAGGGAAAGCCACAGATCCCTTGATCCACGTGACAGGAAGCGTGACACTACTGCTGCAGCTCGGGAGGAAAGCGCACGTGCATGCCCCCACTCGAGACGAGGCCTGACTCCCCTGGGGAGACTCAGAAGCACCCCAAGATCCATGGCAACACTGGAGAGGAATCCTCAGGTTCCGGCCCCGACTCCACACAAGGACTGAGGCCCCGGCATGGACGGGAGAGGAATCCCGAGAGGTCCCCTAGCAACTCGCATGGGGACTGGCCTTTCCTGAGGCCACCAGAGCGGGTCCCTGAGGTCCCCGTCGTAACTCGAGAAGACCTGCCGCAACTCGAGAAAATCCAGGAGGTTCTCCCCTCCAGGCCAGATGAGGCCCATTTCCGCTGAGGCGTCTCGAGGCTGATTACACCTCCCCTCTGGAACTTCGAAAGGCTCCTTCACACCCTTGGTGCAAATCAAGAAGTTCCCCGACATACCCGTCTCCACTCGAGAGGAATCACGTGGATCCCGCCCACATCCAGAGGAGCCCCGTTTCCGCCTCGTAGCTCAAGATGAGGGATCCTTTCCCTGCTTCGTCGGGAAAGAGTTCCCGGCGTTCCCGTCGCATCTCAAGAGGAGGCCCTCTCAACAGGAACGGCGAGAGGAACTCCAGGGTCGTGCCACCATTCCAAGAGTCCCCCAGATGTCTCAGTCCATTCCAGAGGAACCTCTTTTCCCTTCACCGGCTCGTCTTTCACGCCGAGGATCGACTCACACCAAGGTGGCACGTGGCACAGCCCTGTGGGAAAGCCTCGTGGGAAAGCCACAGATCCCTTGATCCACGTGACAGGAAGCGTGATACTACTGCTGCAGCTCGGGAGGAAAGCGCACGTGCATGCCCCCACTCGAGACGAGGCCTGACTCCCCTGGGGAGACTCAGAAGCACCCCAAGATCCATGGCAACACTGGAGAGGAATCCTCAGGTTCCGGCCCCGACTCCACTCAAGGACTGAGGCCCCGGCATGGACGGGAGAGGAATCCCGAGAGGTCCCCTAGCAACTCGCATGGGGACTGGCCTTTCCTGAGGCCACCAGAGCGGGTCCCTGAGGTCCCCGTCGTAACTCGAGAAGACCTGCCGCAACTCGAGAAAATCCAGGAGGTTCTCCCCTCCAGGCGAGATGAGGCCCATTTCCGCTGAGGCGTCTCGAGGCTGATCACACCTCCCCTCTGGAACTTCGAAAGGGTCCTTCACACCCTTGGTGCAAATCAAGAACTTCCCCGACATACCCGTCTCCACTCGAGAGGAATCACGAGGGTCCCGCCCACATCCAGAGGAGCCCCGTTTCCGCCTCGTAGCTCGAGATGAGGGATCCTTTCCCTGCTTCGTCAGGAAAGAGTTCCCGGCGTTCCCGTCGCATCTCAAGAGGAGGCCCTCTCAACAGGAACGGCGAGAGGAACTCCAGGGTCGTGCCACCATTCCAAGAGTCCCCCAGATGTCTCAGTCCATTCCAGAGGAACCTCTTTTCCCTTCACCGGCTCGTCTTTCACGCCGAGGATCGACTCACACCAAGGTGGCACGTGGCACAGCCCTGTGGGAAAGCCTCGTGGGAAAGCCTCGAGGGACAGCCTCGAGGGAAAGCCACAGATCCCTTGATCCACGTGACAGGAAGCGTGACACTACTGCTGCAGCTCGGGAGGAAAGCGCACGTGCATGCCCCCACTCGAGACGAGGCCTGACTCCCCTGGGGAGACTCAGAAGCACCCCAAGATCCATGGCAACACTGGAGAGGAATCCTCAGTTTCCGGCCCCGACTCCACACAAGGACTGAGGCCCCGGCATGGACGGGAGAGGAATCCCGAGAGGTCCCCTAGCAACTCGCATGGGGACTGGCCTTTCCTGAGGCCACCAGAGCGGGTCCCTGAGGTCCCCGTCGTAACTCGAGAAGACCTGCCGCAACTCGAGAAAATCCAGGAGGTTCTCCCCTCCAGGCGAGATGAGGCCCATTTCCGCTGAGGCGTCTCGAGGCTGATCACACCTCCCCTCTGGAACTTCGAAAGGGTCCTTCACACCCTTGGTGCAAATCAAGAAGTTCCCCGACATACCCGTCTCCACTCGAGAGGAATCACGAGGGTCCCGCCCACATCCAGAGGAGCCCCGTTTCCGCCTCGTAGCTCGAGATGAGGGATCCTTTCCCTGCTTCGTCGGGAAAGAGTTCCCGGCGTTCCCGTCGCATCTCAAGAGGAGGCCCTCTCAACAGGAACGGCGAGAGGAACTCCAGGGTCGTGCCACCATTCCAAGAGTCCCCCAGATGTCTCTGTCCATTCCAGAGGAACCTCTTTTCCCTTCACCGGCTCGTCTTTCACGCCGAGGATCGACTCACACCAAGGTGGCACGTGGCACAGCCCTGTGGGAAAGCCTCGTGGGAAAGCCTCGAGGGACAGCCTCGAGGGAAAGCCACAGATCCCTTGATCCACGTGACAGGAAGCGTGACACTACTGCTGCAGCTCGGGAGGAAAGCGCACGTGCATGCCCCCACTCGAGACGAGGCCTGACTCCCCTGGGGATACTCAGAAGCACCCCAAGATCCATGGCAACACTGGAGAGGAATCCTCAGGTTCCGGCCCCGAATCCACACAAGGACTGAGGCCCCGGCATGGACGGGAGAGGAATCCCGAGAGGTCCCCTAGCAACTCGCATGGGGACTGGCCTTTCCTGAGGCCACCAGAGCGGGTCCCTGAGGTCCCCGTCGTAAGTCGAGAAGACCTGCCGCAACTCGAGAAAATCCAGGAGGTTCTCCCCTCCAGGCGAGATGAGGCCCATTTCCGCTGAGGCGTCTCGAGGCTGATCACACCTCCCCTCTGGAACTTCGAAAGGCTCCTTCACACCCTTGGTGCAAATCAAGAACTTCCCCGACATACCCGTCTCCACTCGAGAGGAATCACGAGGGTCCCGCCCACATCCAGAGGAGCCCCGTTTCCGCCTCGTAGCTCGAGATGAGGGATCCTTTCCCTGCTTCGTCAGGAAAGAGTTCCCGGCGTTCCCGTCGCATCTCAAGAGGAGGCCCTCTCAACAGGAACGGCGAGAGGAACTCCAGGGTCGTGCCACCATTCCAAGAGTCCCCCAGATGTCTCAGTCCATTCCAGAGGAACCTCTTTTCCCTTCACCGGCTCGTCTTTCACGCCGAGGATCGACTCACACCAAGGTGGCACGTGGCACAGCCCTGTGGGAAAGCCTCGTGGGAAAGCCTCGAGGGACAGCCTCGAGGGAAAGCCACAGATCCCTTGATCCACGTGACAGGAAGCGTGACACTACTGCTGCAGCTCGGGAGGAAAGCGCACGTGCATGCCCCCACTCGAGACGAGGCCTGACTCCCCTGGGGAGACTCAGAAGCACCCCAAGATCCATGGCAACACTGGAGAGGAATCCTCAGGTTCCGGCCCCGACTCCACACAAGGACTGAGGCCCCGGCATGGACGGGAGAGGAATCCCGAGAGGTCCCCTAGCAACTCGCATGGGGACTGGCCTTTCCTGAGGCCACCAGAGCGGGTCCCTGAGGTCCCCGTCGTAACTCGAGAAGACCTGCCGCAACTCGAGAAAATCCAGGAGGTTCTCCCCTCCAGGCCAGATGAGGCCCATTTCCGCTGAGGCGTCTCGAGGCTGATCACACCTCCCCTCTGGAACTTCGAAAGGGTCCTTCACACCCTTGGTGCAAATCAAGAAGTTCCCCGACAGACCCGTCTCCACTCGAGAGGAATCACGAGGGTCCCGCCCACATCCAGAGGAGCCCCGTTTCCGCCTCGTAGCTCGAGATGAGGGATCCTTTCCCTGCTTCGTCGGGAAAGAGTTCCCGGCGTTCCCGTCGCATCTCAAGAGGAGGCCCTCTCAACAGGAACGGCGAGAGGAACTCCAGGGTCGTGCCACCATTCCAAGAGTCCCCCAGATGTCTCAGTCCATTCCAGAGGAACCTCTTTTCCCTTCACCGGCTCGTCTTTCACGCCGAGGATCGACTCACACCAAGGTGGCACGTGGCACAGCCCTGTGGGAAAGCCTCGTGGGAAAGCCTCGAGGGACAGCCTCGAGGGAAAGCCACAGATCCCTTGATCCACGTGACAGGAAGCGTGACACTACTGCTGCAGCTCGGGAGGAAAGCGCACGTGCATGCCCCCACTCGAGACGAGGCCTGACTCCCCTGGGGAGACTCAGAAGCACCCCAAGATCCATGGCAACACTGGAGAGGAATCCTCAGGTTCCGGCCCCGACTCCACACAAGGACTGAGGCCCCGGCATGGACGGGAGAGGAATCCCGAGAGGTCCCCTAGCAACTCGCATGGGGACTGGCCTTTCCTGAGGCCACCAGAGCGGGTCCCTGAGGTCCCCGTCGTAACTCGAGAAGACCTGCCGCAACTCGAGAAAATCCAGGAGGTTCTCCCCTCCAGGCGAGATGAGGCCCATTTCCGCTGAGGCGTCTCGAGGCTGATCACACCTCCCCTCTGGAACTTCGAAAGGCTCCTTCACACCCTTGGTGCAAATCAAGAAGTTCCCCGACAGACCCGTCTCCACTCGAGAGGAATCACGAGGGTCCCGCCCACATCCAGAGGAGCCCCGTTTCCGCCTCGTAGCTCGAGATGAGGGATCCTTTCCCTGCTTCGTCGGGAAAGAGTTCCCGGCGTTCCCATCGCATCTCAAGAGGAGGCCCTCTCTACAGGAACGGCGAGAGGAACTCCAGGGTCGTGCCACCATTCCAAGAGTCCCCCAGATGTCTCAGTCCATTCCAGAGGAACCTCTTTTCCCTTCACCGGCTCGTCTTTCACGCCGAGGATCGACTCACACCAAGGTGGCACGTGGCACAGCCCTGTGGGAAAGCCTCGTGGGAAAGCCTCGAGGGACAGCCTCGAGGGAAAGCCACAGATCCCTTGATCCACGTGACAGGAAGCGTGACACTACTGCTGCAGCTCGGGAGGAAAGCGCACGTGCATGCCCCCACTCGAGACGAGGCCTGACTCCCCTGGGGAGACTCAGAAGCACCCCAAGATCCATGGCAACACTGGAGAGGAATCCTCAGGTTCCGGCCCCGACTCCACACAAGGACTGAGGCCCCGGCATGGACGGGAGAGGAATCCCGAGAGGTCCCCTAGCAACTCGCATGGGGACTGGCCTTTCCTGAGGCCACCAGAGCGGGTCCCTGAGGTCCCCGTCGTAACTCGAGAAGACCTGCCGCAACTCGAGAAAATCCAGGAGGTTCTCCCCTCCAGGCCAGATGAGGCCCATTTCCGCTGAGGCGTCTCGAGGCTGATCACACCTCCCCTCTGGAACTTCGAAAGGCTCCTTCACACCCTTGGTGCAAATCAAGAAGTTCCCCGACATACCCGTCTCCACTCGAGAGGAATCACGTGGGTCCCGCCCACATCCAGAGGAGCCCCGTTTCCGCCTCGTAGCTCAAGATGAGGGATCCTTTCCCTGCTTCGTCGGGAAAGAGTTCCCGGCGTTCCCGTCGCATCTCAAGAGGAGGCCCTCTCAACAGGAACGGCGAGAGGAACTCCAGGGTCGTGCCACCATTCCAAGAGTCCCCCAGATGTCTCAGTCCATTCCAGAGGAACCTCTTTTCCCTTCACCGGCTCGTCTTTCACGCCGAGGATCGACTCACACCAAGGTGGCACGTGGCACAGCCCTGTGGGAAAGCCTCGTGGGAAAGCCTCGAGGGACAGCCTCGAGGGAAAGCCACAGATCCCTTGATCCACGTGACAGGAAGCGTGACACTACTGCTGCAGCTCGGGAGGAAAGCGCACGTGCATGCCCCCACTCGAGACGAGGCCTGACTCCCCTGGGGAGACTCAGAAGCACCCCAAGATCCATGGCAACACTGGAGAGGAATCCTCAGGTTCCGGCCCCGACTCCACACAAGGACTGAGGCCCCGGCATGGACGGGAGAGGAATCCCGAGAGGTCCCCTAGCAACTCGCATGGGGACTGGCCTTTCCTGAGGCCACCAGAGCGGGTCCCTGAGGTCCCCGTCGTAACTCGAGAAGACCTGCCGCAACTCGAGAAAATCCAGGAGGTTCTCCCCTCCAGGCCAGATGAGGCCCATTTCCGCTGAGGCGTCTCGAGGCTGATCACACCTCCCCTCTGGAACTTCGAAAGGGTCCTTCACACCCTTGGTGCAAATCAAGAAGTTCCCCGACATACCCGTCTCCACTCGAGAGGAATCACGAGGGTCCCGCCCACATCCAGAGGAGCCCCGTTTCCGCCTCGTAGCTCGAGATGAGGGATCCTTTCCCTGCTTCGTCGGGAAAGAGTTCCCGGCGTTCCCGTCGCATCTCAAGAGGAGGCCCTCTCAACAGGAACGGCGAGAGGAACTCCAGGGTCGTGCCACCATTCCAAGAGTCCCCCAGATGTCTCAGTCCATTCCAGAGGAACCTCTTTTCCCTTCACCGGCTCGTCTTTCACGCCGAGGATCGACTCACACCAAGGTGGCACGTGTCACAGCCCTGTGGGAAAGCCTCGTGGGAAAGCCTCGAGGGACAGCCTCGAGGGAAAGCCACAGATCCCTTGATCCACGTGACAGGAAGCGTGACACTACTGCTGCAGCTCGGGAGGAAAGCGCACGTGCATGCCCCCACTCGAGACGAGGCCTGACTCCCCTGGGGAGACTCAGAAGCACCCCAAGATCCATGGCAACACTGGAGAGGAATCCTCAGGTTCCGGCCCCGAATCCACACAAGGACTGAGGCCCCGGCATGGACGGGAGAGGAATCCCGAGAGGTCCCCTAGCAACTCGCATGGGGACTGGCCTTTCCTGATGCCACCAGAGCGGGTCCCTGAGGTCCCCGTCGTAAGTCGAGAAGACCTGCCGCAACTCGAGAAAATCCAGGAGGTTCTCCCCTCCAGGCGAGATGAGGCCCATTTCCGCTGAGGCGTCTCGAGGCTGATCACACCTCCCCTCTGGAACTTCGAAAGGCTCCTTCACACCCTTGGTGCAAATCAAGAACTTCCCCGACATACCCGTCTCCACTCGAGAGGAATCACGAGGGTCCCGCCCACATCCAGAGGAGCCCCGTTTCCGCCTCGTAGCTCGAGATGAGGGATCCTTTCCCTGCTTCGTCAGGAAAGAGTTCCCGGCGTTCCCGTCGCATCTCAAGAGGAGGCCCTCTCAACAGGAACGGCGAGAGGAACTCCAGGGTCGTGCCACCATTCCAAGAGTCCCCCTGATGTCTCAGTCCATTCCAGAGGAACCTCTTTTCCCTTCACCGGCTCGTCTTTCACGCCGAGGATCGACTCACACCAAGGTGGCACGTGGCACAGCCCTGTGGGAAAGCCTCGTGGGAAAGCCTCGAGGGACAGCCTCGAGGGAAAGCCACAGATCCCTTGATCCACGTGACAGGAAGCGTGACACTACTGCTGCAGCTCGGGAGGAAAGCGCACGTGCATGCCCCCACTCGAGACGAGGCCTGACTCCCCTGGGGAGACTCAGAAGCACCCCAAGATCCATGGCAACACTGGAGAGGAATCCTCAGGTTCCGGCCCCGACTCCACACAAGGACTGAGGCCCCGGCATGGACGGGAGAGGAATCCCGAGAGGTCCCCTAGCAACTCGCATGGGGACTGGCCTTTCCTGAGGCCACCAGAGCGGGTCCCTGAGGTCCCCGTCGTAACTCGAGAAGACCTGCCGCAACTCGAGAAAATCCAGGAGGTTCTCCCCTCCAGGCGAGATGAGGCCCATTTCCGCTGAGGCGTCTCGAGGCTGATCACACCTCCCCTCTGGAACTTCGAAAGGCTCCTTCACACCCTTGGTGCAAATCAAGAAGTTCCCCGACAGACCCGTCTCCACTCGAGAGGAATCACGAGGGTCCCGCCCACATCCAGAGGAGCCCCGTTTCCGCCTCGTAGCTCGAGATGAGGGATCCTTTCCCTGCTTCGTCGGGAAAGAGTTCCCGGCGTTCCCGTCGCATCTCAAGAGGAGGCCCTCTCAACAGGAACGGCGAGAGGAACTCCAGGGTCGTGCCACCATTCGAAGAGTCCCCCAGATGTCTCAGTACATTCCAGAGGAACCTCTTTTCCCTTCACCGGCTCGTCTTTCACGCCGAGGATCGACTCACACCAAGGTGGCACGTGTCACAGCCCTGTGGGAAAGCCTCGTGGGAAAGCCTCGAGGGACAGCCTCGAGGGAAACCCACAGATCCCTTGATCCACGTGACAGGAAGCGTGACACTACTGCTGCAGCTCGGGAGGAAAGCGCACGTGCATGCCCCCACTCGAGACGAGGCCTGACTCCCCTGGGGAGACTCAGAAGCACCCCAAGATCCATGGCAACACTGGAGAGGAATCCTCAGGTTCCGGCCCCGACTCCACACAAGGACTGAGGCCCCGGCATGGACGGGAGAGGAATCCCGAGAGGTCCCCTAGCAACTCGCATGGGGACTGGCCTTTCCTGAGGCCACCAGAGCGGGTCCCTGAGGTCCCCGTCGTAACTCGAGAAGACCTGCCGCAACTCGAGAAAATCCAGGAGGTTCTCCCCTCCAGGCGAGATGAGGCCCATTTCCGCTGAGGCGTCTCGAGGCTGATCACACCTCCCCTCTGGAACTTCGAAAGGCTCCTTCACACCCTTGGTGCAAATCAAGAAGTTCCCCGACAGACCCGTCTCCACTCGAGAGGAATCACGAGGGTCCCGCCCACATCCAGAGGAGCCCCGTTTCCGCCTCGTAGCTCGAGATGAGGGATCCTTTCCCTGCTTCGTCGGGAAAGAGTTCCCGGCGTTCCCGTCGCATCTCAAGAGGAGGCCCTCTCAACAGGAACGGCGAGAGGAACTCCAGGGTCGTGCCACCATTCCAAGAGTCCCCCAGATGTCTCAGTCCATTCCAGAGGAACCTCTTTTCCCTTCACCGGCTCGTCTTTCACGCCGAGGATCGACTCACACCAAGGTGGCACGTGTCACAGCCCTGTGGGAAAGCCTCGTGGGAAAGCCTCGAGGGACAGCCTCGAGGGAAACCCACAGATCCCTTGATCCACGTGACAGGAAGCGTGACACTACTGCTGCAGCTCGGGAGGAAAGCGCACGTGCATGCCCCCACTCGAGACGAGGCCTGACTCCCCTGGGGAGACTCAGAAGCACCCCAAGATCCATGGCAACACTGGAGAGGAATCCTCAGGTTCCGGCCCCGACTCCACACAAGGACTGAGGCCCCGGCATGGACGGGAGAGGAATCCCGAGAGGTCCCCTAGCAACTCGCATGGGGACTGGCCTTTCCTGAGGCCACCAGAGCGGGTCCCTGAGGTCCCCGTCGTAACTCGAGAAGACCTGCCGCAACTCGAGAAAATCCAGGAGGTTCTCCCCTCCAGGCGAGATGAGGCCCATTTCCGCTGAGGCGTCTCGAGGCTGATCACACCTCCCCTCTGGAACTTCGAAAGGGTCCTTCACACCCTTGGTGCAAATCAAGAAGTTCCCCGACATACCCGTCTCCACTCGAGAGGAATCACGAGGGTCCCGCCCACATCCAGAGGAGCCCCGTTTCCGCCTCGTAGCTCGAGATGAGGGATCCTTTCCCTGCTTCGTCGGGAAAGAGTTCCCGGCGTTCCCGTCGCATCTCAAGAGGAGGCCCTCTCAACAGGAACGGCGAGAGGAACTCCAGGGTCGTGCCACCATTCCAAGAGTCCCCCAGATGTCTCAGTCCATTCCAGAGGAACCTCTTTTCCCTTCACCGGCTCGTCTTTCACGCCGAGGATCGACTCACACCAAGGTGGCACGTGTCACAGCCCTGTGGGAAAGCCTCGTGGGAAAGCCTCGAGGGACAGCCTCGAGGGAAAGCCACAGATCCCTTGATCCACGTGACAGGAAGCGTGACACTACTGCTGCAGCTCGGGAGGAAAGCGCACGTGCATGCCCCCACTCGAGACGAGGCCTGACTCCCCTGGGGAGACTCAGAAGCACCCCAAGATCCATGGCAACACTGGAGAGGAATCCTCAGGTTCCGGCCCCGAATCCACACAAGGACTGAGGCCCCGGCATGGACGGGAGAGGAATCCCGAGAGGTCCCCTAGCAACTCGCATGGGGACTGGCCTTTCCTGAGGCCACCAGAGCGGGTCCCTGAGGTCCCCGTCGTAAGTCGAGAAGACCTGCCGCAACTCGAGAAAATCCAGGAGGTTCTCCCCTCCAGGCGAGATGAGGCCCATTTCCGCTGAGGCGTCTCGAGGCTGATCACACCTCCCCTCTGGAACTTCGAAAGGCTCCTTCACACCCTTGGTGCAAATCAAGAACTTCCCCGACATACCCGTCTCCACTCGAGAGGAATCACGAGGGTCCCGCCCACATCCAGAGGAGCCCCGTTTCCGCCTCGTAGCTCGAGATGAGGGATCCTTTCCCTGCTTCGTCAGGAAAGAGTTCCCGGCGTTCCCGTCGCATCTCAAGAGGAGGCCCTCTCAACAGGAACGGCGAGAGGAACTCCAGGGTCGTGCCACCATTCCAAGAGTCCCCCTGATGTCTCAGTCCATTCCAGAGGAACCTCTTTTCCCTTCACCGGCTCGTCTTTCACGCCGAGGATCGACTCACACCAAGGTGGCACGTGGCACAGCCCTGTGGGAAAGCCTCGTGGGAAAGCCTCGAGGGACAGCCTCGAGGGAAAGCCACAGATCCCTTGATCCACGTGACAGGAAGCGTGACACTACTGCTGCAGCTCGGGAGGAAAGCGCACGTGCATGCCCCCACTCGAGACGAGGCCTGACTCCCCTGGGGAGACTCAGAAGCACCCCAAGATCCATGGCAACACTGGAGAGGAATCCTCAGGTTCCGGCCCCGACTCCACACAAGGACTGAGGCCCCGGCATGGACGGGAGAGGAATCCCGAGAGGTCCCCTAGCAACTCGCATGGGGACTGGCCTTTCCTGAGGCCACCAGAGCGGGTCCCTGAGGTCCCCGTCGTAACTCGAGAAGACCTGCCGCAACTCGAGAAAATCCAGGAGGTTCTCCCCTCCAGGCGAGATGAGGCCCATTTCCGCTGAGGCGTCTCGAGGCTGATCACACCTCCCCTCTGGAACTTCGAAAGGCTCCTTCACACCCTTGGTGCAAATCAAGAAGTTCCCCGACAGACCCGTCTCCACTCGAGAGGAATCACGAGGGTCCCGCCCACATCCAGGGAGCCCCGTTTCCGCCTCGTAGCTCGAGATGAGGGATCCTTTCCCTGCTTCGTCGGGAAAGAGTTCCCGGCGTTCCCGTCGCATCTCAAGAGGAGGCCCTCTCAACAGGAACGGCGAGAGGAACTCCAGGGTCGTGCCACCATTCCAAGAGTCCCCCAGATGTCTCAGTACATTCCAGAGGAACCTCTTTTCCCTTCACCGGCTCGTCTTTCACGCCGAGGATCGACTCACACCAAGGTGGCACGTGGCACAGCCCTGTGGGAAAGCCTCGTGGGAAAGCCTCGAGGGACAGCCTCGAGGGAAACCCACAGATCCCTTGATCCACGTGACAGGAAGCGTGACACTACTGCTGCAGCTCGGGAGGAAAGCGCACGTGCATGCCCCCACTCGAGACGAGGCCTGACTCCCCTGGGGAGACTCAGAAGCACCCCAAGATCCATGGCAACACTGGAGAGGAATCCTCAGGTTCCGGCCCCGACTCCACACAAGGACTGAGGCCCCGGCATGGACGGGAGAGGAATCCCGAGAGGTCCCCTAGCAACTCGCATGGGGACTGGCCTTTCCTGAGGCCACCAGAGCGGGTCCCTGAGGTCCCCGTCGTAACTCGAGAAGACCTGCCGCAACTCGAGAAAATCCAGGAGGTTCTCCCCTCCAGGCGAGATGAGGCCCATTTCCGCTGAGGCGTCTCGAGGCTGATCACACCTCCCCTCTGGAACTTCGAAAGGGTCCTTCACACCCTTGGTGCAAATCAAGAAGTTCCCCGACATACCCGTCTCCACTCGAGAGGAATCACGAGGGTCCCGCCCACATCCAGAGGAGCCCCGTTTCCGCCTCGTAGCTCGAGATGAGGGATCCTTTCCCTGCTTCGTCGGGAAAGAGTTCCCGGCGTTCCCGTCGCATCTCAAGAGGAGGCCCTCTCAACAGGAACGGCGAGAGGAACTCCAGGGTCGTGCCACCATTCCAAGAGTCCCCCAGATGTCTCAGTCCATTCCAGAGGAACCTCTTTTCCCTTCACCGGCTCGTCTTTCACGCCGAGGATCGACTCACACCAAGGTGGCACGTGTCACAGCCCTGTGGGAAAGCCTCGTGGGAAAGCCTCGAGGGACAGCCTCGAGGGAAAGCCACAGATCCCTTGATCCACGTGACAGGAAGCGTGACACTACTGCTGCAGCTCGGGAGGAAAGCGCACGTGCATGCCCCCACTCGAGACGAGGCCTGACTCCCCTGGGGAGACTCAGAAGCACCCCAAGATCCATGGCAACACTGGAGAGGAATCCTCAGGTTCCGGCCCCGACTCCACACAAGGACTGAGGCCCCGGCATGGACGGGAGAGGAATCCCGAGAGGTCCCCTAGCAACTCGCATGGGGACTGGCCTTTCCTGAGGCCACCAGAGCGGGTCCCTGAGGTCCCCGTCGTAAGTCGAGAAGACCTGCCGCAACTCGAGAAAATCCAGGAGGTTCTCCCCTCCAGGCGAGATGAGGCCCATTTCCGCTGAGGCGTCTCGAGGCTGATCACACCTCCCCTCTGGAACTTCGAAAGGCTCCTTCACACCCTTGGTGCAAATCAAGAAGTTCCCCGACATACCCGTCTCCACTCGAGAGGAATCACGAGGGTCCCGCCCACATCCAGAGGAGCCCCGTTTCCGCCTCGTAGCTCGAGATGAGGGATCCTTTCCCTGCTTCGTCAGGAAAGAGTTCCCGGCGTTCCCGTCGCATCTCAAGAGGAGGCCCTCTCAACAGGAACGGCGAGAGGAACTCCAGGGTCGTGCCACCATTCCAAGAGTCCCCCTGATGTCTCAGTCCATTCCAGAGGAACCTCTTTTCCCTTCACCGGCTCGTCTTTCACGCCGAGGATCGACTCACACCAAGGTGGCACGTGGCACAGCCCTGTGGGAAAGCCTCGTGGGAAAGCCTCGAGGGACAGCCTCGAGGGAAAGCCACAGATCCCTTGATCCACGTGACAGGAAGCGTGACACTACTGCTGCAGCTCGGGAGGAAAGCGCACGTGCATGCCCCCACTCGAGACGAGGCCTGACTCCCCTGGGGAGACTCAGAAGCACCCCAAGATCCATGGCAACACTGGAGAGGAATCCTCAGGTTCCGGCCCCGACTCCACACAAGGACTGAGGCCCCGGCATGGACGGGAGAGGAATCCCGAGAGGTCCCCTAGCAACTCGCATGGGGACTGGCCTTTCCTGAGGCCACCAGAGCGGGTCCCTGAGGTCCCCGTCGTAAGTCGAGAAGACCTGCCGCAACTCGAGAAAATCCAGGAGGTTCTCCCCTCCAGGCGAGATGAGGCCCATTTCCGCTGAGGCGTCTCGAGGCTGATCACACCTCCCCTCTGGAACTTCGAAAGGCTCCTTCACACCCTTGGTGCAAATCAAGAAGTTCCCCGACAGACCCGTCTCCACTCGAGAGGAATCACGAGGGTCCCGCCCACATCCAGAGGAGCCCCGTTTCCGCCTCGTAGCTCGAGATGAGGGATCCTTTCCCTGCTTCGTCGGGAAAGAGTTCCCGGCGTTCCCCTCGCATCTCAAGAGGAGGCCCTCTCAACAGGAACGGCGAGAGGAACTCCAGGGTCGTGCCACCATTCCAAGAGTCCCCCAGATGTCTCAGTACATTCCAGAGGAACCTCTTTTCCCTTCACCGGCTCGTCTTTCACGCCGAGGATCGACTCACACCAAGGTGGCACGTGTCACAGCCCTGTGGGAAAGCCTCGTGGGAAAGCCTCGAGGGACAGCCTCGAGGGACAGCCTCGAGGGAAAGCCACAGATCCCTTGATCCACGTGACAGGAAGCGTGACACTACTGCTGCAGCTCGGGAGGAAAGCGCACGTGCATGCCCCCACTCGAGACGAGGCCTGACTCCCCTGGGGAGACTCAGAAGCACCCCAAGATCCATGGCAACACTGGAGAGGAATCCTCAGGTTCCGGCCCCGAATCCACACAAGGACTGAGGCCCCGGCATGGACGGGAGAGGAATCCCGAGAGGTCCCCTAGCAACTCGCATGGGGACTGGCCTTTCCTGAGGCCACCAGAGCGGGTCCCTGAGGTCCCCGTCGTAAGTCGAGAAGACCTGCCGCAACTCGAGAAAATCCAGGAGGTTCTCCCCTCCAGGCGAGATGAGGCCCATTTCCGCTGAGGCGTCTCGAGGCTGATCACACCTCCCCTCTGGAACTTCGAAAGGCTCCTTCACACCCTTGGTGCAAATCAAGAAGTTCCCCGACATACCCGTCTCCACTCGAGAGAAATCACGAGGGTCCCGCCCACATCCAGAGGAGCCCCGTTTCCGCCTCGTAGCTCGAGATGAGGGATCCTTTCCCTGCTTCGTCGGGAAAGAGTTCCCGGCCTTCCCGTCGCATCTCAAGAGGAGGCCCTCTCAACAGGAACGGCGAGAGGAACTCCAGGGTCGTGCCACCATTCCAAGAGTCCCCCAGATGTCTCAGTCCATTCCAGAGGAACCTCTTTTCCCTTCACCGGCTCGTCTTTCACGCCGAGGATCGACTCACACCAAGGTGGCACGTGGCACAGCCCTGTGGGAAAGCCTCGTGGGAAAGCCTCGAGGGACAGCCTCGAGGGAAAGCCACAGATCCCTTGATCCACGTGACAGGAAGCGTGACACTACTGCTGCAGCTCGGGAGGAAAGCGCACGTGCATGCCCCCACTCGAGACGAGGCCTGACTCCCCTGGGGAGACTCAGAAGCACCCCAAGATCCATGGCAACACTGGAGAGGAATCCTCAGGTTCCGGCCCCGACTCCACACAAGGACTGAGGCCCCGGCATGGACGGGAGAGGAATCCCGAGAGGTCCCCTAGCAACTCGCATGGGGACTGGCCTTTCCTGAGGCCACCAGAGCGGGTCCCTGAGGTCCCCGTCGTAACTCGAGAAGACCTGCCGCAACTCGAGAAAATCCAGGAGGTTCTCCCCTCCAGGCCAGATGAGGCCCATTTCCGCTGAGGCGTCTCGAGGCTGATCACACCTCCCCTCTGGAACTTCGAAAGGCTCCTTCACACCCTTGGTGCAAATCAAGAAGTTCCCCGACAGACCCGTCTAAACTCGAGAGGAATCACGAGGGTCCCGCCCACATCCAGAGGAGCCCCGTTTCCGCCTCGTAGCTCGAGATGAGGGATCCTTTCCCTGCTTCGTCGGGAAAGAGTTCCCGGCGTTCCCGTCGCATCTCAAGAGGAGGCCCTCTCTACAGGAACGGCGAGAGGAACTCCAGGGTCATGCCACCATTCCAAGAGTCCCCCAGATGTCTCAGTCCATTCCAGAGGAACCTCTTTTCCCTTCACCGGCTCGTCTTTCACGCCGAGGATCGACTCACACCAAGGTGGCACGTGGCACAGCCCTGTGGGAAAGCCTCGTGGGAAAGCCTCGAGGGACAGCCTCGAGGGAAAGCCACAGATCCCTTGATCCACGTGACAGGAAGCGTGACACTACTGCTGCAGCTCGGGAGGAAAGCGCACGTGCATGCCCCCACTCGAGACGAGGCCTGACTCCCCTGGGGAGACTCAGAAGCACCCCAAGATCCATGGCAACACTGGAGAGGAATCCTCAGTTTCCGGCCCCGACTCCACACAAGGACTGAGGCCCCGGCATGGACGGGAGAGGAATCCCGAGAGGTCCCCTAGCAACTCGCATGGGGACTGGCCTTTCCTGAGGCCACCAGAGCGGGTCCCTGAGGTCCCCGTCGTAACTCGAGAAGACCTGCCGCAACTCGAGAAAATCCAGGAGGTTCTCCCCTCCAGGCGAGATGAGGCCCATTTCCGCTGAGGCGTCTCGAGGCTGATCACACCTCCCCTCTGGAACTTCGAAAGGGTCCTTCACACCCTTGGTGCAAATCAAGAAGTTCCCCGACATACCCGTCTCCACTCGAGAGGAATCACGAGGGTCCCGCCCACATCCAGAGGAGCCCCGTTTCCGCCTCGTAACTCAAGATGAGGGATCCTTTCCCTGCTTCGTCGGGAAAGAGTTCCCGGCGTTCCCGTCGCATCTCAAGAGGAGGCCCTCTCAACAGGAACGGCGAGAGGAACTCCAGGGTCGTGCCACCATTCCAAGAGTCCCCCAGATGTCTCAGTCCATTCCAGAGGAACCTCTTTTCCCTTCACCGGCTCGTCTTTCACGCCGAGGATCGACTCACACCAAGGTGGCACGTGGCACAGCCCTGTGGGAAAGCCTCGAGGGAAAGCCACAGATCCCTTGATCCACGTGACAGGAAGCGTGATACTACTGCTGCAGCTCGGGAGGAAAGCGCACGTGCATGCCCCCACTCGAGATGAGGCCTGACTCCCCTGGGGAGACTCAGAAGCACCCCAAGATCCATGGCAACACTGGAGAGGAATCCTCAGGTTCCGGCCCCGACTCCACACAAGGACTGAGGCCCCGGCATGGACGGGAGAGGAATCCCGAGAGGTCCCCTAGCAACTCGCATGGGGACTGGCCTTTCCTGAGGCCACCAGAGCGGGTCCCTGAGGTCCCCGTCGTAACTCGAGAAGACCTGCCGCAACTCGAGAAAATCCAGGAGGTTCTCCCCTCCAGGCGAGATGAGGCCCATTTCCGCTGAGGCGTCTCGAGGCTGATCACACCTCACCTCTGGAACTTCGAAAGGCTCCTTCACACCCTTGGTGCAAATCAAGAACTTCCCCGACATACCCGTCTCCACTCGAGAGGAATCACGAGGGTCCCGCCCACATCCAGAGGAGCCCCGTTTCCGCCTCGTAGCTCGAGATGAGGGATCCTTTCCCTGCTTCGTCAGGAAAGAGTTCCCGGCGTTCCCGTCGCATCTCAAGAGGAGGCCCTCTAAACAGGAACGGCGAGAGGAACTCCAGGGTCGTGCCACCATTCCAAGAGTCCCCCAGATGTCTCAGTCCATTCCAGAGGAACCTCTTTTCCCTTCACCGGCTCGTCTTTCACGCCGAGGATCGACTCACACCAAGGTGGCACGTGGCACAGCCCTGTGGGAAAGCCTCGTGGGAAAGCCTCGAGGGACAGCCTCGAGGGAAAGCCACAGATCCCTTGATCCACGTGACAGGAAGCGTGACACTACTGCTGCAGCTCGGGAGGAAAGCGCACGTGCATGCCCCCACTCGAGACGAGGCCTGACTCCCCTGGGGAGACTCAGAAGCACCCCAAGATCCATGGCAACACTGGAGAGGAATCCTCAGTTTCCGGCCCCGACTCCACACAAGGACTGAGGCCCCGGCATGGACGGGAGAGGAATCCCGAGAGGTCCCCTAGCAACTCGCATGGGGACTGGCCTTTCCTGAGGCCACCAGAGCGGGTCCCTGAGGTCCCCGTCGTAACTCGAGAAGACCTGCCGCAACTCGAGAAAATCCAGGAGGTTCTCCCCTCCAGGCCAGATGAGGCCCATTTCCGCTGAGGCGTCTCGAGGCTGATCACACCTCCCCTCTGGAACTTCGAAAGGGTCCTTCACACCCTTGGTGCAAATCAAGAAGTTCCCCGACATACCCGTCTCCACTCGAGAGGAATCACGAGGGTCCCGCCCACATCCAGAGGAGCCCCGTTTCCGCCTCGTAGCTCGAGATGAGGGATCCTTTCCCTGCTTCGTCGGGAAAGAGTTCCCGGCGTTCCCGTCGCATCTCAAGAGGAGGCCCTCTCAACAGGAACGGCGAGAGGAACTCCAGGGTCGTGCCACCATTCCAAGAGTCCCCCAGATGTCTCAGTCCATTCCAGAGGAACCTCTTTTCCCTTCACCGGCTCGTCTTTCACGCCGAGGATCGACTCACACCAAGGTGGCACGTGGCACAGCCCTGTGGGAAAGCCTCGTGGGAAAGCCTCGAGGGACAGCCTCGAGGGAAACCCACAGATCCCTTGATCCACGTGACAGGAAGGTGACACTACTGCTGCAGCTCCGGAGGAAAGCGCACGTGCATGCCCCCACTCGAGACAAGGCCTGACTCCCCTGGGGAGACTCAGAAGCACCCCAAGATCCATGGCAACACTGGAGAGGAATCCTCAGGTTCCGGCCCCGACTCCACACAAGGACTGAGGCCCCGGCATGGACGGGAGAGGAATCCCGAGAGGTCCCCTAGCAACTCGCATGGGGACTGGCCTTTCCTGAGGCCACCAGAGCGGGTCCCTGAGGTCCCCGTCGTAACTCGAGAAGACCTGCCGCAACTCGAGAAAATCCAGGAGGTTCTCCCCTCCAGGCGAGATGAGGCCCATTTCCGCTGAGGCGTCTCGAGGCTGATCACACCTCCCCTCTGGAACTTCGAAAGGCTCCTTCACACCCTTGGTGCAAATCAAGAAGTTCCCCGACAGACCCGTCTCCACTCGAGAGGAATCACGAGGGTCCAGCCCACATCCAGAGGAGCCCCGTTTCCGCCTCGTAGCTCGAGATGAGGGATCCTTTCCCTGCTTCGTCGGGAAAGAGTTCCCGGCCTTCCCGTCGCATCTCAAGAGGAGGCCCTCTCTACAGGAACGGCGAGAGGAACTCCAGGGTCATGCCACCATTCCAAGAGTCCCCCAGATGTCTCAGTCCATTCCAGAGGAACCTCTTTTCCCTTCACCGGCTCGTCTTTCACGCCGAGGATCGACTCACACCAAGGTGGCACGTGGCACAGCCCTGTGGGAAAGCCTCGTGGGAAAGCCTCGAGGGACAGCCTCGAGGGAAACCCACAGATCCCTTGATCCACGTGACAGGAAGCGTGACACTACTGCTGCAGCTCGGGAGGAAAGCGCACGTGCATGCCCCCACTCGAGACGAGGCCTGACTCCCCTGGGGAGACTCAGAAGCACCCCAAGATCCATGGCAACACTGGAGAGGAATCCTCAGGTTCCGGCCCCGACTCCACACAAGGACTGAGGCCCCGGCATGGACGGGAGAGGAATCCCGAGAGGTCCCCTAGCAACTCGCATGGGGACTGGCCTTTCCTGAGGCCACCAGAGCGGGTCCCTGAGGTCCCCGTCGTAACTCGAGAAGACCTGCCGCAACTCGAGAAAATCCAGGAGGTTCTCCCCTCCAGGCGAGATGAGGCCCATTTCCGCTGAGGCGTCTCGAGGCTGATCACACCTCCCCTCTGGAACTTCGAAAGGCTCCTTCACACCCTTGGTGCAAATCAAGAAGTTCCCCGACAGACCCGTCTCCACTCGAGAGGAATCACGAGGGTCCCGCCCACATCCAGAGGAGCCCCGTTTCCGCCTCGTAGCTCGAGATGAGGGATCCTTTCCCTGCTTCGTCGGGAAAGAGTTCCCGGCGTTCCCATCGCATCTCAAGAGGAGGCCCTCTCTACAGGAACGGCGAGAGGAACTCCAGGGTCGTGCCACCATTCCAAGAGTCCCCCAGATGTCTCAGTCCATTCCAGAGGAACCTCTTTTCCCTTCACCGGCTCGTCTTTCACGCCGAGGATCGACTCACACCAAGGTGGCACGTGGCACAGCCCTGTGGGAAAGCCTCGTGGGAAAGCCTCGAGGGACAGCCTCGAGGGAAAGCCACAGATCCCTTGATCCACGTGACAGGAAGCGTGACACTACTGCTGCAGCTCGGGAGGAAAGCGCACGTGCATGCCCCCACTCGAGACGAGGCCTGACTCCCCTGGGGAGACTCAGAAGCACCCCAAGATCCATGGCAACACTGGAGAGGAATCCTCAGGTTCCGGCCCCGACTCCACACAAGGACTGAGGCCCCGGCATGGACGGGAGAGGAATCCCGAGAGGTCCCCTAGCAACTCGCATGGGGACTGGCCTTTCCTGAGGCCACCAGAGCGGGTCCCTGAGGTCCCCGTCGTAACTCGAGAAGACCTGCCGCAACTCGAGAAAATCCAGGAGGTTCTCCCCTCCAGGCCAGATGAGGCCCATTTCCACTGAGGCGTCTCGAGGCTGATCACACCTCCCCTCTGGAACTTCGAAAGGCTCCTTCACACCCTTGGTGCAAATCAAGAAGTTCCCCGACATACCCGTCTCCACTCGAGAGGAATCACGTGGGTCCCGCCCACATCCAGAGGAGCCCCGTTTCCGCCTCGTAGCTCAAGATGAGGGATCCTTTCCCTGCTTCGTCGGGAAAGAGTTCCCGGCGTTCCTGTCGCATCTCAAGAGGAGGCCCTCTCAACAGGAACGGCGAGAGGAACTCCAGGGTCGTGCCACCATTCCAAGAGTCCCCCAGATGTCTCAGTCCATTCCAGAGGAACCTCTTTTCCCTTCACCGGCTCGTCTTTCACGCCGAGGATCGACTCACACCAAGGTGGCACGTGGCACAGCCCTGTGGGAAAGCCTCGTGGGAAAGCCTCGAGGGACAGCCTCGAGGGAAAGCCACAGATCCCTTGATCCACGTGACAGGAAGCGTGACACTACTGCTGCAGCTCGGGAGGAAAGCGCACGTGCATGCCCCCACTCGAGACGAGGCCTGACTCCCCTGGGGAGACTCAGAAGCACCCCAAGATCCATGGCAACACTGGAGAGGAATCCTCAGGTTCCGGCCCCGACTCCACACAAGGACTGAGGCCCCGGCATGGACGGGAGAGGAATCCCGAGAGGTCCCCTAGCAACTCGCATGGGGACTGGCCTTTCCTGAGGCCACCAGAGCGGGTCCCTGAGGTCCCCGTCGTAACTCGAGAAGACCTGCCGCAACTCGAGAAAATCCAGGAGGTTCTCCCCTCCAGGCCAGATGAGGCCCATTTCCGCTGAGGCGTCTCGAGGCTGATCACACCTCCCCTCTGGAACTTCGAAAGGGTCCTTCACACCCTTGGTGCAAATCAAGAAGTTCCCCGACATACCCGTCTCCACTCGAGAGGAATCACGAGGGTCCCGCCCACATCCAGAGGAGCCCCGTTTCCGCCTCGTAGCTCGAGATGAGGGATCCTTTCCCTGCTTCGTCGGGAAAGAGTTCCCGGCGTTCCCGTCGCATCTCAAGAGGAGGCCCTCTCAACAGGAACGGCGAGAGGAACTCCAGGGTCGTGCCACCATTCCAAGAGTCCCCCAGATGTCTCAGTCCATTCCAGAGGAACCTCTTTTCCCTTCACCGGCTCGTCTTTCACGCCGAGGATCGACTCACACCAAGGTGGCACGTGGCACAGCCCTGTGGGAAAGCCTCGTGGGAAAGCCTCGAGGGACAGCCTCGAGGGAAAGCCACAGATCCCTTGATCCACGTGACAGGAAGCGTGACACTACTGCTGCAGCTCGGGAGGAAAGCGCACGTGCATGCCCCCACTCGAGACGAGGCCTGACTCCCCTGGGGAGACTCAGAAGCACCCCAAGATCCATGGCAACACTGGAGAGGAATCCTCAGGTTCCGGCCCCGAATCCACACAAGGACTGAGGCCCCGGCATGGACGGGAGAGGAATCCCGAGAGGTCCCCTAGCAACTCGCATGGGGACTGGCCTTTCCTGAGGCCACCAGAGCGGGTCCCTGAGGTCCCCGTCGTAACTCGAGAAGACCTGCCGCAACTCGAGAAAATCCAGGAGGTTCTCCCCTCCAGGCGAGATGAGGCCCATTTCCGCTGAGGCGTCTCGAGGCTGATCACACCTCCCCTCTGGAACTTCGAAAGGCTCCTTCACACCCTTGGTGCAAATCAAGAAGTTCCCCGACATACCCATCTCCACTCGAGAGGAATCACGAGGGTCCCGCCCACATCCAGAGGAGCCCCGTTTCCGCCTCGTAGCTCGAGATGAGGGATCCTTTCCCTGCTTCGTCAGGAAAGAGTTCCCGGCGTTCCCGTCGCATCTCAAGAGGAGGCCCTCTCAACAGGAACGGCGAGAGGAACTCCAGGGTCGTGCCACCATTCCAAGAGTCCCCCTGATGTCTCAGTCCATTCCAGAGGAACCTCTTTTCCCTTCACCGGCTCGTCTTTCACGCCGAGGATCGACTCACACCAAGGTGGCACGTGGCACAGCCCTGTGGGAAAGCCTCGTGGGAAAGCCTCGAGGGACAGCCTCGAGGGAAAGCCACAGATCCCTTGATCCACGTGACAGGAAGCGTGACACTACTGCTGCAGCTCGGGAGGAAAGCGCACGTGCATGCCCCCACTCGAGACGAGGCCTGACTCCCCTGGGGAGACTCAGAAGCACCCCAAGATCCATGGCAACACTGGAGAGGAATCCTCAGGTTCCGGCCCCGACTCCACACAAGGACTGAGGCCCCGGCATGGACGGGAGAGGAATCCCGAGAGGTCCCCTAGCAACTCGCATGGGGACTGGCCGTTCCTGAGGCCACCAGAGCGGGTCCCTGAGGTCCCCGTCGTAACTCGAGAAGACCTGCCGCAACTCGAGAAAATCCAGGAGGTTCTCCCCTCCAGGCCAGATGAGGCCCATTTCCGCTGAGGCGTCTCGAGGCTGATCACACCTCCCCTCTGGAACTTCGAAAGGGTCCTTCACACCCTTGGTGCAAATCAAGAAGTTCCCCGACATACCCGTCTCCACTCGAGAGGAATCACGAGGGTCCCGCCCACATCCAGAGGAGCCCCGTTTCCGCCTCGTAGCTCGAGATGAGGGATCCTTTCCCTGCTTCGTCGGGAAAGAGTTCCCGGCGTTCCCGTCGCATCTCAAGAGGAGGCCCTCTCAACAGGAACGGCGAGAGGAACTCCAGGGTCGTGCCACCATTCGAAGAGTCCCCCAGATGTCTCAGTACATTCCAGAGGAACCTCTTTTCCCTTCACCGGCTCGTCTTTCACGCCGAGGATCGACTCACACCAAGGTGGCACGTGTCACAGCCCTGTGGGAAAGCCTCGTGGGAAAGCCTCGAGGGACAGCCTCGAGGGACAGCCTCGAGGGAAAGCCACAGATCCCTTGATCCACGTGACAGGAAGCGTGACACTACTGCTGCAGCTCGGGAGGAAAGCGCACGTGCATGCCCCCACTCGAGACGAGGCCTAACTCCCCTGGGGAGACTCAGAAGCACCCCAAGATCCATGGCAACACTGGAGAGGAATCCTCAGGTTCCGGCCCCGACTCCACACAAGGACTGAGGCCCCGGCATGGACGGGAGAGGAATCCCGAGAGGTCCCCTAGCAACTCGCATGGGGACTGGCCTTTCCTGAGGCCACCAGAGCGGGTCCCTGAGGTCCCCGTCGTAAGTCGAGAAGACCTGCCGCAACTCGAGAAAATCCAGGAGGTTCTCCCCTCCAGGCGAGATGAGGCCCATTTCCGCTGAGGCGTCTCGAGGCTGATCACACCTCCCCTCTGGAACTTCGAAAGGCTCCTTCACACCCTTGGTGCAAATCAAGAACTTCCCCGACATACCCGTCTCCACTCGAGAGGAATCACGAGGGTCCCGCCCACATCCAGAGGAGCCCCGTTTCCGCCTCGTAGCTCGAGATGAGGGATCCTTTCCCTGCTTCGTCGGGAAAGAGTTCCCGGCGTTCCCGTCGCATCTCAAGAGGAGGCCCTCTCAACAGGAACGGCGAGAGGAACTCCAGGGTCGTGCCACCATTCCAAGAGTCCCCCAGATGTCTCAGTCCATTCCAGAGGAACCTCTTTTCCCTTCACCGGCTCGTCTTTCACGCCGAGGATCGACTCACACCAAGGTGGCACGTGGCACAGCCCTGTGGGAAAGCCTCGTGGGAAAGCCTCGAGGGACAGCCTCGAGGGAAACCCACAGATCCCTTGATCCACGTGACAGGAAGCGTGACACTACTGCTGCAGCTCGGGAGGAAAGCGCACGTGCATGCCCCCACTCGAGACGAGGCCTGACTCCCCTGGGGAGACTCAGAAGCACCCCAAGATCCATGGCAACACTGGAGAGGAATCCTCAGGTTCCGGCCCCGACTCCACACAAGGACTGAGGCCCCGGCATGGACGGGAGAGGAATCCCGAGAGGTCCCCTAGCAACTCGCATGGGGACTGGCCTTTCCTGAGGCCACCAGAGCGGGTCCCTGAGGTCCCCGTCGTAACTCGAGAAGACCTGCCGCAACTCGAGAAAATCCAGGAGGTTCTCCCCTCCAGGCGAGATGAGGCCCATTTCCGCTGAGGCGTCTCGAGGCTGATCACACCTCCCCTCTGGAACTTCGAAAGGCTCCTTCACACCCTTGGTGCAAATCAAGAAGTTCCCCGACAGACCCGTCTCCACTCGAGAGGAATCACGAGGGTCCCGCCCACATCCAGAGGAGCCCCGTTTCCGCCTCGTAGCTCGAGATGAGGGATCCTTTCCCTGCTTCGTCGGGAAAGAGTTCCCGGCGTTCCCGTCGCATCTCAAGAGGAGGCCCTCTCTACAGGAACGGCGAGAGGAACTCCAGGGTCATGCCACCATTCCAAGAGTCCCCCAGATGTCTCAGTCCATTCCAGAGGAACCTCTTTTCCCTTCACCGGCTCGTCTTTCACGCCGAGGATCGACTCACACCAAGGTGGCACGTGGCACAGCCCTGTGGGAAAGCCTCGTGGGAAAGCCTCGAGGGACAGCCTCGAGGGAAAGCCACAGATCCCTTGATCCACGTGACAGGAAGCGTGACACTACTGCTGCAGCTCGGGAGGAAAGCGCACGTGCATGCCCCCACTCGAGACGAGGCCTGACTCCCCTGGGGAGACTCAGAAGCACCCCAAGATCCATGGCAACACTGGAGAGGAATCCTCAGTTTCCGGCCCCGACTCCACACAAGGACTGAGGCCCCGGCATGGACGGGAGAGGAATCCCGAGAGGTCCCCTAGCAACTCGCATGGGGACTGGCCTTTCCTGAGGCCACCAGAGCGGGTCCCTGAGGTCCCCGTCGTAACTCGAGAAGACCTGCCGCAACTCGAGAAAATCCAGGAGGTTCTCCCCTCCAGGCGAGATGAGGCCCATTTCCGCTGAGGCGTCTCGAGGCTGATCACACCTCCCCTCTGGAACTTCGAAAGGGTCCTTCACACCCTTGGTGCAAATCAAGAAGTTCCCCGACATACCCGTCTCCACTCGAGAGGAATCACGAGGGTCCCGCCCACATCCAGAGGAGCCCCGTTTCCGCCTCGTAACTCAAGATGAGGGATCCTTTCCCTGCTTCGTCGGGAAAGAGTTCCCGGCGTTCCCGTCGCATCTCAAGAGGAGGCCCTCTCAACAGGAACGGCGAGAGGAACTCCAGGGTCGTGCCACCATTCCAAGAGTCCCCCAGATGTCTCAGTCCATTCCAGAGGAACCTCTTTTCCCTTCACCGGCTCGTCTTTCACGCCGAGGATCGACTCACACCAAGGTGGCACGTGGCACAGCCCTGTGGGAAAGCCTCGTGGGAAAGCCACAGATCCCTTGATCCACGTGACAGGAAGCGTGATACTACTGCTGCAGCTCGGGAGGAAAGCGCACGTGCATGCCCCCACTCGAGATGAGGCCTGACTCCCCTGGGGAGACTCAGAAGCACCCCAAGATCCATGGCAACACTGGAGAGGAATCCTCAGGTTCCGGCCCCGACTCCACACAAGGACTGAGGCCCCGGCATGGACGGGAGAGGAATCCCGAGAGGTCCCCTAGCAACTCGCATGGGGACTGGCCTTTCCTGTGGCCACCAGAGCGGGTCCCTGAGGTCCCCGTCGTAACTCGAGAAGACCTGCCGCAACTCGAGAAAATCCAGGAGGTTCTCCCCTCCAGGCGAGATGAGGCCCATTTCCGCTGAGGCGTCTCGAGGCTGATCACACCTCACCTCTGGAACTTCGAAAGGCTCCTTCACACCCTTGGTGCAAATCAAGAACTTCCCCGACATACCCGTCTCCACTCGAGAGGAATCACGAGGGTCCCGCCCACATCCAGAGGAGCCCCGTTTCCGCCTCGTAGCTCGAGATGAGGGATCCTTTCCCTGCTTCGTCAGGAAAGAGTTCCCGGCGTTCCCGTCGCATCTCAAGAGGAGGCCCTCTCAACAGGAACGGCGAGAGGAACTCCAGGGTCGTGCCACCATTCCAAGAGTCCCCCAGATGTCTCAGTCCATTCCAGAGGAACCTCTTTTCCCTTCACCGGCTCGTCTTTCACGCCGAGGATCGACTCACACCAAGGTGGCACGTGGCACAGCCCTGTGGGAAAGCCTCGTGGGAAAGCCTCGAGGGACAGCCTCGAGGGAAAGCCACAGATCCCTTGATCCACGTGACAGGAAGCGTGACACTACTGCTGCAGCTCGGGAGGAAAGCGCACGTGCATGCCCCCACTCGAGACGAGGCCTGACTCCCCTGGGGAGACTCAGAAGCACCCCAAGATCCATGGCAACACTGGAGAGGAATCCTCAGTTTCCGGCCCCGACTCCACACAAGGACTGAGGCCCCGGCATGGACGGGAGAGGAATCCCGAGAGGTCCCCTAGCAACTCGCATGGGGACTGGCCTTTCCTGAGGCCACCAGAGTGGGTCCCTGAGGTCCCCGTCGTAACTCGAGAAGACCTGCCGCAACTCGAGAAAATCCAGGAGGTTCTCCCCTCCAGGCGAGATGAGGCCCATTTCCGCTGAGGCGTCTCGAGGCTGATCACACCTCCCCTCTGGAACTTCGAAAGGGTCCTTCACACCCTTGGTGCAAATCAAGAAGTTCCCCGACATACCCGTCTCCACTCGAGAGGAATCACGAGGGTCCCGCCCACATCCAGAGGAGCCCCGTTTCCGCCTCGTAGCTCGAGATGAGGGATCCTTTCCCTGCTTCGTCGGGAAAGAGTTCCCGGCGTTCCCGTCGCATCTCAAGAGGAGGCCCTCTCAACAGGAACGGCGAGAGGAACTCCAGGGTCGTGCCACCATTCCAAGAGTCCCCCAGATGTCTCAGTCCATTCCAGAGGAACCTCTTTTCCCTTCACCGGCTCGTCTTTCACGCCGAGGATCGACTCACACCAAGGTGGCACGTGGCACAGCCCTGTGGGAAAGCCTCGTGGGAAAGCCTCGAGGGACAGCCTCGAGGGAAACCCACAGATCCCTTGATCCACGTGACAGGAAGCGTGACACTACTGCTGCAGCTCGGGAGGAAAGCGCACGTGCATGCCCCCACTCGAGACAAGGCCTGACTCCCCTGGGGAGACTCAGAAGCACCCCAAGATCCATGGGAACACTGGAGAGGAATCCTCAGGTTCCGGCCCCGACTCCACACAAGGACTGAGGCCCCGGCATGGACGGGAGAGGAATCCCGAGAGGTCCCCTAGCAACTCGCATGGGGACTGGCCTTTCCTGAGGCCACCAGAGCGGGTCCCTGAGGTCCCCGTCGTAACTCGAGAAGACCTGCCGCAACTCGAGAAAATCCAGGAGGTTCTCCCCTCCAGGCGAGATGAGGCCCATTTACGCTGAGGCGTCTCGAGGCTGATCACACCTCCCCTCTGGAACTTCGAAAGGCTCCTTCACACCCTTGGTGCAAATCAAGAAGTTCCCCGACAGACCCGTCTCCACTCGAGAGGAATCACGAGGGTCCCGCCCACATCCAGAGGAGCCCCGTTTCCGCCTCGTAGCTCGAGATGAGGGATCCTTTCCCTGCTTCGTCGGGAAAGAGTTCCCGGCCTTCCCGTCGCATCTCAAGAGGAGGCCCTCTCAACAGGAACGGCGAGAGGAACTCCAGGGTCATGCCACCATTCCAAGAGTCCCCCAGATGTCTCAGTCCATTCCAGAGGAACCTCTTTTCCCTTCACCGGCTCGTCTTTCACGCCGAGGATCGACTCACACCAAGGTGGCACGTGGCACAGCCCTGTGGGAAAGCCTCGTGGGAAAGCCTCGAGGGACAGCCTCGAGGGAAAGCCACAGATCCCTTGATCCACGTGACAGGAAGCGTGACACTACTGCTGCAGCTCGGGAGGAAAGCGCACGTGCATGCCCCCACTCGAGACGAGGCCTGACTCCCCTGGGGAGACTCAGAAGCACCCCAAGATCCATGGCAACACTGGAGAGGAATCCTCAGGTTCCGGCCCCGACTCCACACAAGGACTGAGGCCCCGGCATGGACGGGAGAGGAATCCCGAGAGGTCCCCTAGCAACTCGCATGGGGACTGGCCTTTCCTGAGGCCACCAGAGCGGGTCCCTGAGGTCCCCGTCGTAACTCGAGAAGACCTGCCGCAACTCGAGAAAATCCAGGAGGTTCTCCCCTCCAGGCCAGATGAGGCCCATTTCCGCTGAGGCGTCTCGAGGCTGATCACACCTCCCCTCTGGAACTTCGAAAGGGTCCTTCACACCCTTGGTGCAAATCAAGAAGTTCCCCGACATACCCGTCTCCACTCGAGAGGAATCACGAGGGTCCCGCCCACATCCAGAGGAGCCCCGTTTCCGCCTCGTAGCTCAAGATGAGGGATCCTTTCCCTGCTTCGTCGGGAAAGAGTTCCCGGCCTTCCCGTCGCATCTCAAGAGGAGGCCCTCTCAACAGGAACGGCGAGAGGAACTCCAGGGTCGTGCCACCATTCCAAGAGTCCCCCAGATGTCTCAGTCCATTCCAGAGGAACCTCTTTTCCCTTCACCGGCTCGTCTTTCACGCCGAGGATCGACTCACACCAAGGTGGCACGTGGCACAGCCCTGTGGGAAAGCCTCGTGGGAAAGCCACAGATCCCTTGATCCACGTGACAGGAAGCGTGACACTACTGCTGCAGCTCGGGAGGAAAGCGCACGTGCATGCCCCCACTCGAGACGAGGCCTGACTCCCCTGGGGAGACTCAGAAGCACCCCAAGATCCATGGGAACACTGGAGAGGAATCCTCAGGTTCCGGCCCCGACTCCACACAAGGACTGAGGCCCCGGCATGGACGGGAGAGGAATCCCGAGAGGTCCCCTAGCAACTCGCATGGGGACTGGCCTTTCCTGAGGCCACCAGAGCGGGTCCCTGAGGTCCCCGTCGTAACTCGAGAAGACCTGCCGCAACTCGAGAAAATCCAGGAGGTTCTCCCCTCCAGGCGAGATGAGGCCCATTTCCGCTGAGGCGTCTCGAGGCTGATCACACCTCCCCTCTGGAACTTCGAAAGGGTCCTTCACACCCTTGGTGCAAATCAAGAAGTTCCCCGACATACCCGTCTCCACTCGAGAGGAATCACGAGGGTCCCGCCCACATCCAGAGGAGCCCCGTTTCCGCCTCGTAACTCAAGATGAGGGATCCTTTCCCTGCTTCGTCGGGAAAGAGTTCCCGGCGTTCCCGTCGCATCTCAAGAGGAGGCCCTCTCAACAGGAACGGCGAGAGGAACTCCAGGGTCGTGCCACCATTCCAAGAGTCCCCCAGATGTCTCAGTCCATTCCAGAGGAACCTCTTTTCCCTTCACCGGCTCGTCTTTCACGCCGAGGATCGACTCACACCAAGGTGGCACGTGGCACAGCCCTGTGGGAAAGCCTCGTGGGAAAGCCACAGATCCCTTGATCCACGTGACAGGAAGCGTGATACTACTGCTGCAGCTCGGGAGGAAAGCGCACGTGCATGCCCCCACTCGAGATGAGGCCTGACTCCCCTGGGGAGACTCAGAAGCACCCCAAGATCCATGGCAACACTGGAGAGGAATCCTCAGGTTCCGGCCCCGACTCCACACAAGGACTGAGGCCCCGGCATGGACGGGAGAGGAATCCCGAGAGGTCCCCTAGCAACTCGCATGGGGACTGGCCTTTCCTGAGGCCACCAGAGCGGGTCCCTGAGGTCCCCGTCGTAACTCGAGAAGACCTGCCGCAACTCGAGAAAATCCAGGAGGTTCTCCCCTCCAGGCGAGATGAGGCCCATTTCCGCTGAGGCGTCTCGAGGCTGATCACACCTCCCCTCTGGAACTTCGAAAGGCTCCTTCACACCCTTGGTGCAAATCAAGAAGTTCCCCGACAGACCCGTCTCCACTCGAGAGGAATCACGAGGGTCCCGCCCACATCCAGAGGAGCCCCGTTTCCGCCTCGTAGCTCGAGATGAGGGATCCTTTCCCTGCTTCGTCGGGAAAGAGTTCCCGGCCTTCCCGTCGCATCTCAAGAGGAGGCCCTCTCTACAGGAACGGCGAGAGGAACTCCAGGGTCATGCCACCATTCCAAGAGTCCCCCAGATGTCTCAGTCCATTCCAGAGGAACCTCTTTTCCCTTCACCGGCTCGTCTTTCACGCCGAGGATCGACTCACACCAAGGTGGCACGTGGCACAGCCCTGTGGGAAAGCCTCGTGGGAAAGCCTCGAGGGACAGCCTCGAGGGAAAGCCACAGATCCCTTGATCCACGTGACAGGAAGCGTGACACTACTGCTGCAGCTCGGGAGGAAAGCGCACGTGCATGCCCCCACTCGAGACGAGGCCTGACTCCCCTGGGGAGACTCAGAAGCACCCCAAGATCCATGGCAACACTGGAGAGGAATCCTCAGGTTCCGGCCCCGACTCCACACAAGGACTGAGGCCCCGGCATGGACGGGAGAGGAATCCCGAGAGGTCCCCTAGCAACTCGCATGGGGACTGGCCTTTCCTGAGGCCACAAGAGCGGGTCCCTGAGGTCCCCGTCGTAACTCGAGAAGACCTGCCGCAACTCGAGAAAATCCAGGAGGTTCTCCCCTCCAGGCCAGATGAGGCCCATTTCCGCTGAGGCGTCTCGAGGCTGATCACACCTCCCCTCTGGAACTTCGAAAGGGTCCTTCACACCCTTGGTGCAAATCAAGAAGTTCCCCGACATACCCGTCTCCACTCGAGAGGAATCACGAGGGTCCCGCCCACATCCAGAGGAGCCCCGTTTCCGCCTCGTAGCTCAAGATGAGGGATCCTTTCCCTGCTTCGTCGGGAAAGAGTTCCCGGCGTTCCCGTCGCATCTCAAGAGGAGGCCCTCTCAACAGGAACGGCGAGAGGAACTCCAGGGTCGTGCCACCATTCCAAGAGTCCCCCAGATGTCTCAGTCCATTCCAGAGGAACCTCTTTTCCCTTCACCGGCTCGTCTTTCACGCCGAGGATCGACTCACACCAAGGTGGCACGTGGCACAGCCCTGTGGGAAAGCCTCGTGGGAAAGCCACAGATCCCTTGATCCACGTGACAGGAAGCGTGATACTACTGCTGCAGCTCGGGATGAAAGCGCACGTGCATGCCCCCACTCGAGACGAGGCCTGACTCCCCTGGGGAGACTCAGAAGCACCCCAAGATCCATGGCAACACTGGAGAGGAATCCTCAGGTTCCGGCCCCGACTCCACTCAAGGACTGAGGCCCCGGCATGGACGGGAGAGGAATCCCGAGAGGTCCCCTAGCAACTCGCATGGGGACTGGCCTTTCCTGAGGCCACCAGAGCGGGTCCCTGAGGTCCCCGTCGTAACTCGAGAAGACCTGCCGCAACTCGAGAAAATCCAGGAGGTTCTCCCCTCCAGGCGAGATGAGGCCCATTTCCGCTGAGGCGTCTCGAGGCTGATCACACCTCACCTCTGGAACTTCGAAAGGCTCCTTCACACCCTTGGTGCAAATCAAGAACTTCCCCGACATACCCGTCTCCACTCGAGAGGAATCACGAGGGTCCCGCCCACATCCAGAGGAGCCCCGTTTCCGCCTCGTAGCTCGAGATGAGGGATCCTTTCCCTGCTTCGTCAGGAAAGAGTTCCCGGCGTTCCCGTCGCATCTCAAGAGGAGGCCCTCTCAACAGGAACGGCGAGAGGAACTCCAGGGTCGTGCCACCATTTCAAGAGTCCCCCAGATGTCTCAGTCCATTCCAGAGGAACCTCTTTTCCCTTCACCGGCTCGTCTTTCACGCCGAGGATCGACTCACACCAAGGTGGCACGTGGCACAGCCCTGTGGGAAAGCCTCGTGGGAAAGCCTCGAGGGACAGCCTCGAGGGAAAGACACAGATCCCTTGATCCACGTGACAGGAAGCGTGACACTACTGCTGCAGCTCGGGAGGAAAGCGCACGTGCATGCCCCCACTCGAGACGAGGCCTGACTCCCCTGGGGAGACTCAGAAGCACCCCAAGATCCATGGCAACACTGGAGAGGAATCCTCAGTTTCCGGCCCCGACTCCACACAAGGACTGAGGCCCCGGCATGGACGGGAGAGGAATCCCGAGAGGTCCCCTAGCAACTCGCATGGGGACTGGCCTTTCCTGAGGCCACCAGAGCGGGTCCCTGAGGTCCCCGTCGTAACTCGAGAAGACCTGCCGCAACTCGAGAAAATCCAGGAGGTTCTCCCATCCAGGCCAGATGAGGCCCATTTCCGCTGAGGCGTCTCGAGGCTGATCACACCTCCCCTCTGGAACTTCGAAAGGGTCCTTCACACCCTTGGTGCAAATCAAGAAGTTCCCCGACATACCCGTCTCCACTCGAGAGGAATCACGAGGGTCCCGCCCACATCCAGAGGAGCCCCGTTTCCGCCTCGTAGCTCGAGATGAGGGATCCTTTCCCTGCTTCGTCGGGAAAGAGTTCCCGGCGTTCCCGTCGCATCTCAAGAGGAGGCCCTCTCAACAGGAACGGCGAGAGGAACTCCAGGGTCGTGCCACCATTCCAAGAGTCCCCCAGATGTCTCTGTCCATTCCAGAGGAACCTCTTTTCCCTTCACCGGCTCGTCTTTCACGCCGAGGATCGACTCACACCAAGGTGGCACGTGTCACAGCCCTGTGGGAAAGCCTCGTGGGAAAGCCTCGAGGGACAGCCTCGAGGGAAAGCCACAGATCCCTTGATCCACGTGACAGGAAGCGTGACACTACTGCTGCAGCTCGGGAGGAAAGCGCACGTGCATGCCCCCACTCGAGACGAGGCCTGACTCCCCTGGGGATACTCAGAAGCACCCCAAGATCCATGGCAACACTGGAGAGGAATCCTCAGGTTCCGGCCCCGAATCCACACAAGGACTGAGGCCCCGGCATGGACGGGAGAGGAATCCCGAGAGGTCCCCTAGCAACTCGCATGGGGACTGGCCTTTCCTGAGGCCACCATAGCGGGTCCCTGAGGTCCCCGTCGTAAGTCGAGAAGACCTGCCCCAACTCGAGAAAATCCAGGAGGTTCTCCCCTCCAGGCGAGATGAGGCCCATTTCCGCTGAGGCGTCTCGAGGCTGATCACACCTCCCCTCTGGAACTTCGAAAGGCTCCTTCACACCCTTGGTGCAAATCAAGAACTTCCCCGACATACCCGTCTCCACTCGAGAGGAATCACGAGGGTCCCGCCCACATCCAGAGGAGCCCCGTTTCCGCCTCGTAGCTCGAGATGAGGGATCCTTTCCCTGCTTCGTCAGGAAAGAGTTCCCGGCGTTCCCGTCGCATCTCAAGAGGAGGCCCTCTCAACAGGAACGGCGAGAGAAACTCCAGGGTCGTGCCACCATTCCAAGAGTCCCCCAGATGTCTCAGTCCATTCCAGAGGAACCTCTTTTCCCTTCACCGGCTCGTCTTTCACGCCGAGGATCGACTCACACCAAGGTGGCACGTGGCACAGCCCTGTGGGAAAGCCTCGTGGGAAAGCCTCGAGGGACAGCCTCGAGGGAAAGCCACAGATCCCTTGATCCACGTGACAGGAAGCGTGACACTACTGCTGCAGCTCGGGAGGAAAGCGCACGTGCATGCCCCCACTCGAGACGAGGCCTGACTCCCCTGGGGAGACTCAGAAGCACCCCAAGATCCATGGCAACACTGGAGAGGAATCCTCAGGTTCCGGCCCCGACTCCACACAAGGACTGAGGCCCCGGCATGGACGGGAGAGGAATCCCGAGAGGTCCCCTAGCAACTCGCATGGGGACTGGCCTTTCCTGAGGCCACCAGAGCGGGTCCCTGAGGTCCCCGTCGTAACTCGAGAAGACCTGCCGCAACTCGAGAAAATCCAGGAGGTTCTCCCCTCCAGGCCAGATGAGGCCCATTTCCGCTGAGGCGTCTCGAGGCTGATCACACCTCCCCTCTGGAACTTCGAAAGGGTCCTTCACACCCTTGGTGCAAATCAAGAAGTTCCCCGACAGACCCGTCTCCACTCGAGAGGAATCACGAGGGTCCCGCCCACATCCAGAGGAGCCCCGTTTCCGCCTCGTAGCTCGAGATGAGGGATCCTTTCCCTGCTTCGTCGGGAAAGAGTTCCCGGCGTTCCCGTCGCATCTCAAGAGGAGGCCCTCTCAACAGGAACGGCGAGAGGAACTCCAGGGTCGTGCCACCATTCCAAGAGTCCCCCAGATGTCTCAGTCCATTCCAGTGGAACCTCTTTTCCCTTCACCGGCTCGTCTTTCACGCCGAGGATCGACTCACACCAAGGTGGCACGTGGCACAGCCCTGTGGGAAAGCCTCGTGGGAAAGCCTCGAGGGACAGCCTCGAGGGAAACCCACAGATCCCTTGATCCACGTGACAGGAAGCGTGACACTACTGCTGCAGCTCGGGAGGAAAGCGCACGTGCATGCCCCCACTCGAGACGAGGCCTGACTCCCCTGGGGAGACTCAGAAGCACCCCAAGATCCATGGCAACACTGGAGAGGAATCCTCAGGTTCCGGCCCCGACTCCACACAAGGACTAAGGCCCCGGCATGGACGGGAGAGGAATCCCGAGAGGTCCCCTAGCAACTCGCATGGGGACTGGCCTTTCCTGAGGCCACCAGAGCGGGTCCCTGAGGTCCCCGTCGTAACTCGAGAAGACCTGCCGCAACTCGAGAAAATCCAGGAGGTTCTCCCCTCCAGGCCAGATGAGGCCCATTTCCGCTGAGGCGTCTCGAGGCTGATCACACCTCCCCTCTGGAACTTCGAAAGGCTCCTTCACACCCTTGGTGCAAATCAAGAAGTTCCCCGACAGACCCGTCTCCACTCGAGAGGAATCACGAGGGTCCCGCCCACATCCAGAGGAGCCCCGTTTCCGCCTCGTAGCTCGAGATGAGGGATCCTTTCCCTGCTTCGTCGGGAAAGAGTTCCCGGCGTTCCCATCGCATCTCAAGAGGAGGCCCTCTCTACAGGAACGGCGAGAGGAACTCCAGGGTCGTGCCACCATTCCAAGAGTCCCCCAGATGTCTCAGTCCATTCCAGAGGAACCTCTTTTCCCTTCACCGGCTCGTCTTTCACGCCGAGGATCGACTCACACCAAGGTGGCACGTGGCACAGCCCTGTGGGAAAGCCTCGTGGGAAAGCCTCGAGGGACAGCCTCGAGGGAAAGCCACAGATCCCTTGATCCACGTGACAGGAAGCGTGACACTACTGCTGCAGCTCGGGAGGAAAGCGCACGTGCATGCCCCCACTCGAGACGAGGCCTGACTCCCCTGGGGAGACTCAGAAGCACCCCAAGATCCATGGCAACACTGGAGAGGAATCCTCAGGTTCCGGCCCCGACTCCACACAAGGACTGAGGCCCCGGCATGGACGGGAGAGGAATCCCGAGAGGTCCCCTAGCAACTCGCATGGGGACTGGCCTTTCCTGAGGCCACCAGAGCGGGTCCCTGAGGTCCCCGTCGTAACTCGAGAAGACCTGCCGCAACTCGAGAAAATCCAGGAGGTTCTCCCCTCCAGGCCAGATGAGGCCCATTTCCGCTGAGGCGTCTCGAGGCTGATCACACCTCCCCTCTGGAACTTCGAAAGGCTCCTTCACACCCTTGGTGCAAATCAAGAAGTTCCCCGACATACCCGTCTCCACTCGAGAGGAATCACGAGGGTCCCGCCCACATCCAGAGGAGCCCCGTTTCCGCCTCGTAGCTCAAGATGAGGGATCCTTTCCTTGCATCGTCGGGAAAGAGTTCCCGGCGTTCCCGTCGCATCTCAAGAGGAGGCCCTCTCAACAGGAACGGCGAGAGGAACTCCAGGGTCGTGCCACCATTCCAAGAGTCCCCCAGATGTCTCAGTCCATTCCAGAGGAACCTCTTTTCCCTTCACCGGCTCGTCTTTCACGCCGAGGATCGACTCACACCAAGGTGGCACGTGGCACAGCCCTGTGGGAAAGCCTCGTGGGAAAGCCTCGAGGGACAGCCTCGAGGGAAAGCCACAGATCCCTTGATCCACGTGACAGGAAGCGTGACACTACTGCTGCAGCTCGGGAGGAAAGCGCACGTGCATGCCCCCACCCGAGACGAGGCCTGACTCCCCTGGGGAGACTCAGAAGAACCCCAAGATCCATGGCAACACTGGAGAGGAATCCTCAGGTTCCGGCCCCGACTCCACACAAGGACTGAGGCCCCGGCATGGACGGGAGAGGAATCCCGAGAGGTCCCCTAGCAACTCGCATGGGGACTGGCCTTTCCTGAGGCCACCAGAGCGGGTCCCTGAGGTCCCCATCGTAACTCGAGAAGACCTGCCGCAACTCGAGAAAATCCAGGAGGTTCTCCCCTCCAGGCGAGATGAGGCCCATTTCCGCTGAGGCGTCTCGAGGCTGATCACACCTCCCCTCTGGAACTTCGAAAGGGTCCTTCACACCCTTGTTGCAAATCAAGAAGTTCCCCGACATACCCGTCTCCACTCGAGAGGAATCACGAGGGTCCCGCCCACATCCAGAGGAGCCCCGTTTCCGCCTCGTAGCTCGAGATGAGGGATCCTTTCCCTGCTTCGTCGGGAAAGAGTTCCCGGCGTTCCCGTCGCATCTCAAGAGGAGGCCCTCTCAACAGGAACGGCGAGAGGAACTCCAGGGTCGTGCCACCATTCCAAGAGTCCCCCAGATGTCTCAGTCCATTCCAGAGGAACCTCTTTTCCCTTCACCGGCTCGTCTTTCACGCCGAGGATCGACTCACACCAAGGTGGCACGTGTCACAGCCCTGTGGGAAAGCCTCGTGGGAAAGCCTCGAGGGACAGCCTCGAGGGAAAGCCACAGATCCCTTGATCCACGTGACAGGAAGCGTGACACTACTGCTGCAGCTCGGGAGGAAAGCGCACGTGCATGCCCCCACTCGAGACGAGGCCTGACTCCCCTGGGGAGACTCAGAAGCACCCCAAGATCCATGGCAACACTGGAGAGGAATCCTCAGGTTCCGGCCCCGACTCCACACAAGGACTGAGGCCCCGGCATGGACGGGAGAGGAATCCCGAGAGGTCCCCTAGCAACTCGCATGGGGACTGGCCTTTCCTGAGGCCACCAGAGCGGGTCCCTGAGGTCCCCGTCGTAACTCGAGAAGACCTGCCGCAACTCGAGAAAATCCAGGAGGTTCTCCCCTCCAGGCGAGATGAGGCCCATTTCCGCTGAGGCGTCTCGAGGCTGATCACACCTCCCCTCTGGAACTTCGAAAGGCTCCTTCACACCCTTGGTGCAAATCAAGAACTTCCCCGACATACCCGTCTCCACTCGAGAGGAATCACGAGGGTCCCGCCCACATCCAGAGGAGCCCCGTTTCCGCCTCGTAGCTCGAGATGAGGGATCCTTTCCCTGCTTCTTCGGGAAAGAGTTCCCGGCGTTCCCGTCGCATCTCAAGAGGAGGCCCTCTCAACAGGAACGGCGAGAGGAACTCCAGGGTCGTGCCACCATTCCAAGAGTCCCCCAGATGTCTCTGTCCATTCCAGAGGAACCTCTTTTCCCTTCACCGGCTCGTCTTTCACGCCGAGGATCGACTCACACCAAGGTGGCACGTGGCACAGCCCTGTGGGAAAGCCTCGTGGGAAAGCCTCGAGGGACAGCCTCGAGGGAAAGCCACAGATCCCTTGATCCACGTGACAGGAAGCGTGACACTACTGCTGCAGCTCGGGAGGAAAGCGCACGTGCATGCCCCCACTCGAGACGAGGCCTGACTCCCCTGGGGATACTCAGAAGCACCCCAAGATCCATGGCAACACTGGAGAGGAATCCTCAGGTTCCGGCCCCGAATCCACACAAGGACTGAGGCCCCGGCATGGACGGGAGAGGAATCCCGAGAGGTCCCCTAGCAACTCGCATGGGGACTGGCCTTTCCTGAGGCCACCAGAGCGGGTCCCTGAGGTCCCCGTCGTAAGTCGAGAAGACCTGCCCCAACTCGAGAAAATCCAGGAGGTTCTCCCCTCCAGGCGAGATGAGGCCCATTTCCGCTGAGGCGTCTCGAGGCTGATCACACCTCCCCTCTGGAACTTCGAAAGGCTCCTTCACACCCTTGGTGCAAATCAAGAACTTCCCCGACATACCCGTCTCCACTCGAGAGGAATCACGAGGGTCCCGCCCACATCCAGAGGAGCCCCGTTTCCGCCTCGTAGCTCGAGATGAGGGATCCTTTCCCTGCTTCGTCAGGAAAGAGTTCCCGGCGTTCCCGTCGCATCTCAAGAGGAGGCCCTCTCAACAGGAACGGCGAGAGAAACTCCAGGGTCGTGCCACCATTCCAAGAGTCCCCCAGATGTCTCAGTCCATTCCAGAGGAACCTCTTTTCCCTTCACCGGCTCGTCTTTCACGCCGAGGATCGACTCACACCAAGGTGGCACGTGGCACAGCCCTGTGGGAAAGCCTCGTGGGAAAGCCTCGAGGGACAGCCTCGAGGGAAAGCCACAGATCCCTTGATCCACGTGACAGGAAGCGTGACACTACTGCTGCAGCTCGGGAGGAAAGCGCACGTGCATGCCCCCACTCGAGACGAGGCCTGACTCCCCTGGGGAGACTCAGAAGCACCCCAAGATCCATGGCAACACTGGAGAGGAATCCTCAGGTTCCGGCCCCGACTCCACACAAGGACTGAGGCCCCGGCATGGACGGGAGAGGAATCCCGAGAGGTCCCCTAGCAACTCGCATGGGGACTGGCCTTTCCTGAGGCCACCAGAGCGGGTCCCTGAGGTCCCCGTCGTAACTCGAGAAGACCTGCCGCAACTCGAGAAAATCCAGGAGGTTCTCCCCTCCAGGCCAGATGAGGCCCATTTCCGCTGAGGCGTCTCGAGGCTGATCACACCTCCCCTCTGGAACTTCGAAAGGGTCCTTCACACCCTTGGTGCAAATCAAGAAGTTCCCCGACAGACCCGTCTCCACTCGAGAGGAATCACGAGGGTCCCGCCCACATCCAGAGGAGCCCCGTTTCCGCCTCGTAGCTCGAGATGAGGGATCCTTTCCCTGCTTCGTCGGGAAAGAGTTCCCGGCGTTCCCGTCGCATCTCAAGAGGAGGCCCTCTCAACAGGAACGGCGAGAGGAACTCCAGGGTCGTGCCACCATTCCAAGAGTCCCCCAGATGTCTCAGTCCATTCCAGTGGAACCTCTTTTCCCTTCACCGGCTCGTCTTTCACGCCGAGGATCGACTCACACCAAGGTGGCACGTGGCACAGCCCTGTGGGAAAGCCTCGTGGGAAAGCCTCGAGGGACAGCCTCGAGGGAAACCCACAGATCCCTTGATCCACGTGACAGGAAGCGTGACACTACTGCTGCAGCTCGGGAGGAAAGCGCACGTGCATGCCCCCACTCGAGACGAGGCCTGACTCCCCTGGGGAGACTCAGAAGCACCCCAAGATCCATGGCAACACTGGAGAGGAATCCTCAGGTTCCGGCCCCGACTCCACACAAGGACTGAGGCCCCGGCATGGACGGGAGAGGAATCCCGAGAGGTCCCCTAGCAACTCGCATGGGGACTGGCCTTTCCTGAGGCCACCAGAGCGGGTCCCTGAGGTCCCCGTCGTAACTCGAGAAGACCTGCCGCAACTCGAGAAAATCCAGGAGGTTCTCCCCTCCAGGCGAGATGAGGCCCATTTCCGCTGAGGCGTCTCGAGGCTGATCACACCTCCCCTCTGGAACTTCGAAAGGCTCCTTCACACCCTTGGTGCAAATCAAGAAGTTCCCCGACAGACCCGTCTCCACTCGAGAGGAATCACGAGGGTCCCGCCCACATCCAGAGGAGCCCCGTTTCCGCCTCGTAGCTCGAGATGAGGGATCCTTTCCCTGCTTCGTCGGGAAAGAGTTCCCGGCGTTCCCATCGCATCTCAAGAGGAGGCCCTCTCTACAGGAACGGCGAGAGGAACTCCAGGGTCGTGCCACCATTCCAAGAGTCCCCCAGATGTCTCAGTCCATTCCAGAGGAACCTCTTTTCCCTTCACCGGCTCGTCTTTCACGCCGAGGATCGACTCACACCAAGGTGGCACGTGGCACAGCCCTGTGGGAAAGCCTCGTGGGAAAGCCTCGAGGGACAGCCTCGAGGGAAAGCCACAGATCCCTTGATCCACGTGACAGGAAGCGTGACACTACTGCTGCAGCTTGGGAGGAAAGCGCACGTGCATGCCCCCACTTGAGACGAGGCCTGACTCCCCTGGGGAGACTCAGAAGCACCCCAAGATCCATGGCAACACTGGAGAGGAATCCTCAGGTTCCGGCCCCGACTCCACACAAGGACTGAGGCCCCGGCATGGACGGGAGAGGAATCCCGAGAGGTCCCCTAGCAACTCGCATGGGGACTGGCCTTTCCTGAGGCCACCAGAGCGGGTCCCTGAGGTCCCCGTCGTAACTCGAGAAGACCTGCCGCAACTCGAGAAAATCCAGGAGGTTCTCCCCTCCAGGCGAGATGAGGCCCATTTCCGCTGAGGCGTCTCGAGGCTGATCACACCTCCCCTCTGGAACTTCGAAAGGCTCCTTCACACCCTTGGTGCAAATCAAGAAGTTCCCCGACAGACCCGTCTCCACTCGAGAGGAATCACGAGGGTCCCGCCCACATCCAGAGGAGCCCCGTTTCTGCCTCGTAGCTCGAGATGAGGGATCCTTTCCCTGCTTCGTCGGGAAAGAGTTCCCGGCGTTCCCGTCGCATCTCAAGAGGAGGCCCTCTCTACAGGAACGGCGAGAGGAACTCCAGGGTCGTGCCACCATTCCAAGAGTCCCCCAGATGTCTCAGTCCATTCCAGAGGAACCTCTTTTCCCTTCACCGGCTCGTCTTTCACGCCGAGGATCGACTCACACCAAGGTGGCACGTGGCACAGCCCTGTGGGAAAGCCTCGTGGGAAAGCCTCGAGGGACAGCCTCGAGGGAAAGCCACAGATCCCTTGATCCACGTGACAGGAAGCGTGACACTACTGCTGCAGCTCGGGAGGAAAGCGCACGTGCATGCCCCCACTCGAGACGAGGCCTGACTCCCCTGGGGAGACTCAGAAGCACCCCAAGATCCATGGCAACACTGGAGAGGAATCCTCAGGTTCCGGCCCCGACTCCACACAAGGACTGAGGCCCCGGCATGGACGGGAGAGGAATCCCGAGAGGTCCCCTAGCAACTCGCATGGGGACTGGCCTTTCCTGAGGCCACCAGAGCGGGTCCCTGAGGTCCCCGTCGTAACTCGAGAAGACCTGCCGCAACTCGAGAAAATCCAGGAGGTTCTCCCCTCCAGGCGAGATGAGGCCCATTTCCGCTGAGGCGTCTCGAGGCTGATCACACCTCCCCTCTGGAAATTCGAAAGGCTCCTTCACACCCTTGGTGCAAATCAAGAAGTTCCCCGACATACCCGTCTCCACTCGAGAGGAATCACGAGGGTCCCGCCCACATCCAGAGGAGCCCCGTTTCCGCCTCGTAGCTCGAGATGAGGGATCCTTTCCCTGCTTCGTCGGGAAAGTGTTCCCGGCCTTCCCGTCGCATCTCAAGAGGAGGCCCTCTCTACAGGAACGGCGAGAGGAACTCCAGGGTCGTGCCACCATTCCAAGAGTCCCCCAGATGTCTCAGTCCATTCCAGAGGAACCTCTTTTCCCTTCACCGGCTCGTCTTTCACGCCGAGGATCGACTCACACCAAGGTGGCACGTGGCACAGCCCTGTGGGAAAGCCTCGTGGGAAAGCCTCGAGGGACAGCCTCGAGGGAAAGCCACAGATCCCTTGATCCACGTGACAGGAAGCGTGACACTACTGCTGCAGCTCGGGAGGAAAGCGCACGTGCATGCCCCCACTCGAGACGAGGCCTGACTCCCCTGGGGAGACTCAGAAGCACCCCAAGATCCATGGCAACACTGGAGAGGAATCCTCAGGTTCCGGCCCCGACTCCACACAAGGACTGAGGCCCCGGCATGGACGGGAGAGGAATCCCGAGAGGTCCCCTAGCAACTCGCATGGGGACTGGCCTTTCCTGAGGCCACCAGAGCGGGTCCCTGAGGTCCCCGTCGTAACTCGAGAAGACCTGCCGCAACTCGAGAAAATCCAGGAGGTTCTCCCCTCCAGGCGAGATGAGGCCCATTTCCGCTGAGGCGTCTCGAGGCTGATCACACCTCCCCTCTGGAACTTCGAAAGGCTCCTTCACACCCTTGGTGCAAATCAAGAACTTCCCCGACATACCCGTCTCCACTCGAGAGGAATCACGAGGGTCCCGCCCACATCCAGAGGAGCCCCGTTTCCGCCTCGTAGCTCGAGATGAGGGATCCTTTCCCTGCTTCTTCGGGAAAGAGTTCCCAGCGTTCCCGTCGCATCTCAAGAGGAGGCCCTCTCAACAGGAACGGCGAGAGGAACTCCAGGGTCGTGCCACCATTCCAAGAGTCCCCCAGATGTCTCTGTCCATTCCAGAGGAACCTCTTTTCCCTTCACCGGCTCGTCTTTCACGCCGAGGATCGACTCACACCAAGGTGGCACGTGGCACAGCCCTGTGGGAAAGCCTCGTGGGAAAGCCTCGAGGGACAGCCTCGAGGGAAAGCCACAGATCCCTTGATCCACGTGACAGGAAGCGTGACACTACTGCTGCAGCTCGGGAGGAAAGCGCACGTGCATGCCCCCACTCGAGACGAGGCCTGACTCCCCTGGGGATACTCAGAAGCACCCCAAGATCCATGGCAACACTGGAGAGGAATCCTCAGGTTCCGGCCCCGAATCCACACAAGGACTGAGGCCCCGGCATGGACGGGAGAGGAATCCCGAGAGGTCCCCTAGCAACTCGCATGGGGACTGGCCTTTCCTGAGGCCACCAGAGCGGGTCCCTGAGGTCCCCGTCGTAAGTCGAGAAGACCTGCCCCAACTCGAGAAAATCCAGGAGGTTCTCCCCTCCAGGCGAGATGAGGCCCATTTCCGCTGAGGCGTCTCGAGGCTGATCACACCTCCCCTCTGGAACTTCGAAAGGCTCCTTCACACCCTTGGTGCAAATCAAGAACTTCCCCGACATACCCGTCTCCACTCGAGAGGAATCACGAGGGTCCCGCCCACATCCAGAGGAGCCCCGTTTCCGCCTCGTAGCTCGAGATGAGGGATCCTTTCCCTGCTTCGTCAGGAAAGAGTTCCCGGCGTTCCCGTCGCATCTCAAGAGGAGGCCCTCTCAACAGGAACGGCGAGAGAAACTCCAGGGTCGTGCCACCATTCCAAGAGTCCCCCAGATGTCTCAGTCCATTCCAGAGGAACCTCTTTTCCCTTCACCGGCTCGTCTTTCACGCCGAGGATCGACTCACACCAAGGTGGCACGTGGCACAGCCCTGTGGGAAAGCCTCGTGGGAAAGCCTCGAGGGACAGCCTCGAGGGAAAGCCACAGATCCCTTGATCCACGTGACAGGAAGCGTGACACTACTGCTGCAGCTCGGGAGGAAAGCGCACGTGCATGCCCCCACTCGAGACGAGGCCTGACTCCCCTGGGGAGACTCAGAAGCACCCCAAGATCCATGGCAACACTGGAGAGGAATCCTCAGGTTCCGGCCCCGACTCCACACAAGGACTGAGGCCCCGGCATGGACGGGAGAGGAATCCCGAGAGGTCCCCTAGCAACTCGCATGGGGACTGGCCTTTCCTGAGGCCACCAGAGCGGGTCCCTGAGGTCCCCGTCGTAACTCGAGAAGACCTGCCGCAACTCGAGAAAATCCAGGAGGTTCTCCCCTCCAGGCCAGATGAGGCCCATTTCCGCTGAGGCGTCTCGAGGCTGATCACACCTCCCCTCTGGAACTTCGAAAGGGTCCTTCACACCCTTGGTGCAAATCAAGAAGTTCCCCGACAGACCCGTCTCCACTCGAGAGGAATCACGAGGGTCCCGCCCACATCCAGAGGAGCCCCGTTTCCGCCTCGTAGCTCGAGATGAGGGATCCTTTCCCTGCTTCGTCGGGAAAGAGTTCCCGGCGTTCCCGTCGCATCTCAAGAGGAGGCCCTCTCAACAGGAACGGCGAGAGGAACTCCAGGGTCGTGCCACCATTCCAAGAGTCCCCCAGATGTCTCAGTCCATTCCAGTGGAACCTCTTTTCCCTTCACCGGCTCGTCTTTCACGCCGAGGATCGACTCACACCAAGGTGGCACGTGGCACAGCCCTGTGGGAAAGCCTCGTGGGAAAGCCTCGAGGGACAGCCTCGAGGGAAACCCACAGATCCCTTGATCCACGTGACAGGAAGCGTGACACTACTGCTGCAGCTCGGGAGGAAAGCGCACGTGCATGCCCCCACTCGAGACGAGGCCTGACTCCCCTGGGGAGACTCAGAAGCACCCCAAGATCCATGGCAACACTGGAGAGGAATCCTCAGGTTCCGGCCCCGACTCCACACAAGGACTGAGGCCCCGGCATGGACGGGAGAGGAATCCCGAGAGGTCCCCTAGCAACTCGCATGGGGACTGGCCTTTCCTGAGGCCACCAGAGCGGGTCCCTGAGGTCCCCGTCGTAACTCGAGAAGACCTGCCGCAACTCGAGAAAATCCAGGAGGTTCTCCCCTCCAGGCGAGATGAGGCCCATTTCCGCTGAGGCGTCTCGAGGCTGATCACACCTCCCCTCTGGAACTTCGAAAGGCTCCTTCACACCCTTGGTGCAAATCAAGAAGTTCCCCGACAGACCCGTCTCCACTCGAGAGGAATCACGAGGGTCCCGCCCACATCCAGAGGAGCCCCGTTTCTGCCTCGTAGCTCGAGATGAGGGATCCTTTCCCTGCTTCGTCGGGAAAGAGTTCCCGGCGTTCCCGTCGCATCTCAAGAGGAGGCCCTCTCTACAGGAACGGCGAGAGGAACTCCAGGGTCGTGCCACCATTCCAAGAGTCCCCCAGATGTCTCAGTCCATTCCAGAGGAACCTCTTTTCCCTTCACCGGCTCGTCTTTCACGCCGAGGATCGACTCACACCAAGGTGGCACGTGGCACAGCCCTGTGGGAAAGCCTCGTGGGAAAGCCTCGAGGGACAGCCTCGAGGGAAAGCCACAGATCCCTTGATCCACGTGACAGGAAGCGTGACACTACTGCTGCAGCTCGGGAGGAAAGCGCACGTGCATGCCCCCACTCGAGACGAGGCCTGACTCCCCTGGGGAGACTCAGAAGCACCCCAAGATCCATGGCAACACTGGAGAGGAATCCTCAGGTTCCGGCCCCGACTCCACACAAGGACTGAGGCCCCGGCATGGACGGGAGAGGAATCCCGAGAGGTCCCCTAGCAACTCGCATGGGGACTGGCCTTTCCTGAGGCCACCAGAGCGGGTCCCTGAGGTCCCCGTCGTAACTCGAGAAGACCTGCCGCAACTCGAGAAAATCCAGGAGGTTCTCCCCTCCAGGCGAGATGAGGCCCATTTCCGCTGAGGCGTCTCGAGGCTGATCACACCTCCCCTCTGGAAATTCGAAAGGCTCCTTCACACCCTTGGTGCAAATCAAGAAGTTCCCCGACATACCCGTCTCCACTCGAGAGGAATCACGAGGGTCCCGCCCACATCCAGAGGAGCCCCGTTTCCGCCTCGTAGCTCGAGATGAGGGATCCTTTCCCTGCTTCGTCGGGAAAGTGTTCCCGGCCTTCCCGTCGCATCTCAAGAGGAGGCCCTCTCTACAGGAACGGCGAGAGGAACTCCAGGGTCGTGCCACCATTCCAAGAGTCCCCCAGATGTCTCAGTCCATTCCAGAGGAACCTCTTTTCCCTTCACCGGCTCGTCTTTCACGCCGAGGATCGACTCACACCAAGGTGGCACGTGGCACAGCCCTGTGGGAAAGCCTCGTGGGAAAGCCTCGAGGGACAGCCTCGAGGGAAAGCCACAGATCCCTTGATCCACGTGACAGGAAGCGTGACACTACTGCTGCAGCTCGGGAGGAAAGCGCACGTGCATGCCCCCACTCGAGACGAGGCCTGACTCCCCTGGGGAGACTCAGAAGCACCCCAAGATCCATGGCAACACTGGAGAGGAATCCTCAGGTTCCGGCCCCGACTCCACACAAGGACTGAGGCCCCGGCATGGACGGGAGAGGAATCCCGAGAGGTCCCCTAGCAACTCGCATGGGGACTGGCCTTTCCTGAGGCCACCAGAGCGGGTCCCTGAGGTCCCCGTCGTAACTCGAGAAGACCTGCCGCAACTCGAGAAAATCCAGGAGGTTCTCCCCTCCAGGCGAGATGAGGCCCATTTCCGCTGAGGCGTCTCGAGGCTGATCACACCTCCCCTCTGGAACTTCGAAAGGCTCCTTCACACCCTTGGTGCAAATCAAGAAGTTCCCCGACAGACCCGTCTCCACTCGAGAGGAATCACGAGGGTCCCGCCCACATCCAGAGGAGCCCCGTTTCCGCCTCGTAGCTCGAGATGAGGGATCCTTTCCCTGCTTCGTCGGTAAAGAGTTCCCGGCCTTCCCGTCGCATCTCAAGAGGAGGCCCTCTCAACAGGAACGGCGAGAGGAACTCCAGGGTCGTGCCACCATTCCAAGAGTCCCCCAGATGTCTCAGTCCATTCCAGAGGAACCTCTTTTCCCTTCACCGGCTCGTCTTTCACGCCGAGGATCGACTCACACCAAGGTGGCACGTGGCACAGCCCTGTGGGAAAGCCTCGTGGGAAAGCCTCGAGGGACAGCCTCGAGGGAAAGCCACAGATCCCTTGATCCACGTGACAGGAAGCGTGACACTACTGCTGCAGCTCGGGAGGAAAGCGCACGTGCATGCCCCCACTCGAGACGAGGCCTGACTCCCCTGGGGAGACTCAGAAGCACCCCAAGATCCATGGCAACACTGGAGAGGAATCCTCAGGTTCCGGCCCCGACTCCACACAAGGACTGAGGCCCCGGCATGGACGGGAGAGGAATCCCGAGAGGTCCCCTAGCAACTCGCATGGGGACTGGCCTTTCCTGAGGCCACCAGAGCGGGTCCCTGAGGTCCCCGTCGTAACTCGAGAAGACCTGCCGCAACTCGAGAAAATCCAGGAGGTTCTCCCCTCCAGGCCAGATGAGGCCCATTTCCGCTGAGGGGTCTCGAGGCTGATCACACCTCCCCTCTGGAACTTCGAAAGGGTCCTTCACACCCTTGGTGCAAATCAAGAAGTTCCCCGACATACCCGTCTCCACTCGAGAGGAATCACGAGGGTCCCGCCCACATCCAGAGGAGCCCCGTTTCCGCCTCGTAGCTCGAGATGAGGGATCCTTTCCCTGCTTCGTCGGGAAAGAGTTCCCGGCCTTCCCGTCGCATCTCAAGAGGAGGCCCTCTCTACAGGAACGGCGAGAGGAACTCCAGGGTCGTGCCACCATTCCAAGAGTCCCCCAGATGTCTCAGTCCATTCCAGAGGAACCTCTTTTCCCTTCACCGGCTCGTCTTTCATGCCGAGGATCGACTCACACCAAGGTGGCACGTGGCACAGCCCTGTGGGAAAGCCTCGTGGGAAAGCCTCGAGGGACAGCCTCGAGGGAAAGCCACAGATCCCTTGATCCACGTGACAGGAAGCGTGACACTACTGCTGCAGCTTGGGAGGAAAGCGCACGTGCATGCCCCCACTTGAGACGAGGCCTGACTCCCCTGGGGAGACTCAGAAGCACCCCAAGATCCATGGCAACACTGGAGAGGAATCCTCAGGTTCCGGCCCCGACTCCACACAAGGACTGAGGCCCCGGCATGGACGGGAGAGGAATCCCGAGAGGTCCCCTAGCAACTCGCATGGGGACTGGCCTTTCCTGAGGCCACCAGAGCGGGTCCCTGAGGTCCCCGTCGTAACTCGAGAAGACCTGCCGCAACTCGAGAAAATCCAGGAGGTTCTCCCCTCCAGGCGAGATGATGCCCATTTCCGCTGAGGCGTCTCGAGGCTGATCACACCTCCCCTCTGGAACTTCGAAAGGCTCCTTCACACCCTTGGTGCAAATCAAGAAGTTCCCCGACAGACCCGTCTCCACTCGAGAGGAATCACGAGGGTCCCGCCCACATCCAGAGGAGCCCCGTTTCTGCCTCGTAGCTCGAGATGAGGGATCCTTTCCCTGCTTCGTCGGGAAAGAGTTCCCGGCGTTCCCGTCGCATCTCAAGAGGAGGCCCTCTCTACAGGAACGGCGAGAGGAACTCCAGGGTCGTGCCACCATTCCAAGAGTCCCCCAGATGTCTCAGTCCATTCCAGAGGAACCTCTTTTCCCTTCACCGGCTCGTCTTTCACGCCGAGGATCGACTCACACCAAGGTGGCACGTGGCACAGCCCTGTGGGAAAGCCTCGTGGGAAAGCCTCGAGGGACAGCCTCGAGGGAAAGCCACAGATCCCTTGATCCACGTGACAGGAAGCGTGACACTACTGCTGCAGCTCGGGAGGAAAGCGCACGTGCATGCCCCCACTCGAGACGAGGCCTGACTCCCCTGGGGAGACTCAGAAGCACCCCAAGATCCATGGCAACACTGGAGAGGAATCCTCAGGTTCCGGCCCCGACTCCACACAAGGACTGAGGCCCCGGCATGGACGGGAGAGGAATCCCGAGAGGTCCCCTAGCAACTCGCATGGGGACTGGCCTTTCCTGAGGCCACCAGAGCGGGTCCCTGAGGTCCCCGTCGTAACTCGAGAAGACCTGCCGCAACTCGAGAAAATCCAGGAGGTTCTCCCCTCCAGGCGAGATGAGGCCCATTTCCGCTGAGGCGTCTCGAGGCTGATCACACCTCCCCTCTGGAAATTCGAAAGGCTCCTTCACACCCTTGGTGCAAATCAAGAAGTTCCCCGACATACCCGTCTCCACTCGAGAGGAATCACGAGGGTCCCGCCCACATCCAGAGGAGCCCCGTTTCCGCCTCGTAGCTCGAGATGAGGGATCCTTTCCCTGCTTCGTCGGGAAAGTGTTCCCGGCCTTCCCGTCGCATCTCAAGAGGAGGCCCTCTCTACAGGAACGGCGAGAGGAACTCCAGGGTCGTGCCACCATTCCAAGAGTCCCCCAGATGTCTCAGTCCATTCCAGAGGAACCTCTTTTCCCTTCACCGGCTCGTCTTTCACGCCGAGGATCGACTCACACCAAGGTGGCACGTGGCACAGCCCTGTGGGAAAGCCTCGTGGGAAAGCCTCGAGGGACAGCCTCGAGGGAAAGCCACAGATCCCTTGATCCACGTGACAGGAAGCGTGACACTACTGCTGCAGCTCGGGAGGAAAGCGCACGTGCATGCCCCCACTCGAGACGAGGCCTGACTCCCCTGGGGAGACTCAGAAGCACCCCAAGATCCATGGCAACACTGGAGAGGAATCCTCAGGTTCCGGCCCCGACTCCACACAAGGACTGAGGCCCCGGCATGGACGGGAGAGGAATCCCGAGAGGTCCCCTAGCAACTCGCATGGGGACTGGCCTTTCCTGAGGCCACCAGAGCGGGTCCCTGAGGTCCCCGTCGTAACTCGAGAAGACCTGCCGCAACTCGAGAAAATCCAGGAGGTTCTCCCCTCCAGGCGAGATGAGGCCCATTTCCGCTGAGGCGTCTCGAGGCTGATCACACCTCCCCTCTGGAACTTCGAAAGGCTCCTTCACACCCTTGGTGCAAATCAAGAAGTTCCCCGACAGACCCGTCTCCACTCGAGAGGAATCACGAGGGTCCCGCCCACATCCAGAGGAGCCCCGTTTCCGCCTCGTAGCTCGAGATGAGGGATCCTTTCCCTGCTTCGTCGGTAAAGAGTTCCCGGCCTTCCCGTCGCATCTCAAGAGGAGGCCCTCTCAACAGGAACGGCGAGAGGAACTCCAGGGTCGTGCCACCATTCCAAGAGTCCCCCAGATGTCTCAGTCCATTCCAGAGGAACCTCTTTTCCCTTCACCGGCTCGTCTTTCACGCCGAGGATCGACTCACACCAAGGTGGCACGTGGCACAGCCCTGTGGGAAAGCCTCGTGGGAAAGCCTCGAGGGACAGCCTCGAGGGAAAGCCACAGATCCCTTGATCCACGTGACAGGAAGCGTGACACTACTGCTGCAGCTCGGGAGGAAAGCGCACGTGCATGCCCCCACTCGAGACGAGGCCTGACTCCCCTGGGGAGACTCAGAAGCACCCCAAGATCCATGGCAACACTGGAGAGGAATCCTCAGGTTCCGGCCCCGACTCCACACAAGGACTGAGGCCCCGGCATGGACGGGAGAGGAATCCCGAGAGGTCCCCTAGCAACTCGCATGGGGACTGGCCTTTCCTGAGGCCACCAGAGCGGGTCCCTGAGGTCCCCGTCGTAACTCGAGAAGACCTGCCGCAACTCGAGAAAATCCAGGAGGTTCTCCCCTCCAGGCCAGATGAGGCCCATTTCCGCTGAGGGGTCTCGAGGCTGATCACACCTCCCCTCTGGAACTTCGAAAGGGTCCTTCACACCCTTGGTGCAAATCAAGAAGTTCCCCGACATACCCGTCTCCACTCGAGAGGAATCACGAGGGTCCCGCCCACATCCAGAGGAGCCCCGTTTCCGCCTCGTAGCTCGAGATGAGGGATCCTTTCCCTGCTTCGTCGGGAAAGAGTTCCCGGCCTTCCCGTCGCATCTCAAGAGGAGACCCTCTCTACAGGAACGGCGAGAGGAACTCCAGGGTCGTGCCACCATTCCAAGAGTCCCCCAGATGTCTCAGTCCATTCCAGAGGAACCTCTTTTCCCTTCACCGGCTCGTCTTTCATGCCGAGGATCGACTCACACCAAGGTGGCACGTGGCACAGCCCTGTGGGAAAGCCTCGTGGGAAAGCCTCGAGGGACAGCCTCGAGGGAAAGCCACAGATCCCTTGATCCACGTGACAGGAAGCGTGACACTACTGCTGCAGCTTGGGAGGAAAGCGCACGTGCATGCCCCCACTTGAGACGAGGCCTGACTCCCCTGGGGAGACTCAGAAGCACCCCAAGATCCATGGCAACACTGGAGAGGAATCCTCAGGTTCCGGCCCCGACTCCACACAAGGACTGAGGCCCCGGCATGGACGGGAGAGGAATCCCGAGAGGTCCCCTAGCAACTCGCATGGGGACTGGCCTTTCCTGAGGCCACCAGAGCGGGTCCCTGAGGTCCCCGTCGTAACTCGAGAAGACCTGCCGCAACTCGAGAAAATCCAGGAGGTTCTCCCCTCCAGGCGAGATGAGGCCCATTTCCGCTGAGGCGTCTCGAGGCTGATCACACCTCCCCTCTGGAACTTCGAAAGGCTCCTTCACACCCTTGGTGCAAATCAAGAAGTTCCCCGACAGACCCGTCTCCACTCGAGAGGAATCACGAGGGTCCCGCCCACATCCAGAGGAGCCCCGTTTCTGCCTCGTAGCTCGAGATGAGGGATCCTTTCCCTGCTTCGTCGGGAAAGAGTTCCCGGCGTTCCCGTCGCATCTCAAGAGGAGGCCCTCTCTACAGGAACGGCGAGAGGAACTCCAGGGTCGTGCCACCATTCCAAGAGTCCCCCAGATGTCTCAGTCCATTCCAGAGGAACCTCTTTTCCCTTCACCGGCTCGTCTTTCACGCCGAGGATCGACTCACACCAAGGTGGCACGTGGCACAGCCCTGTGGGAAAGCCTCGTGGGAAAGCCTCGAGGGACAGCCTCGAGGGAATGCCACAGATCCCTTGATCCACGTGACAGGAAGCGTGACACTACTGCTGCAGCTCGGGAGGAAAGCGCACGTGCATGCCCCCACTCGAGACGAGGCCTGACTCCCCTGGGGAGACTCAGAAGCACCCCAAGATCCATGGCAACACTGGAGAGGAATCCTCAGGTTCCGGCCCCGACTCCACACAAGGACTGAGGCCCCGGCATGGACGGGAGAGGAATCCCGAGAGGTCCCCTAGCAACTCGCATGGGGACTGGCCTTTCCTGAGGCCACCAGAGCGGGTCCCTGAGGTCCCCGTCGTAACTCGAGAAGACCTGCCGCAACTCGAGAAAATCCAGGAGGTTCTCCCCTCCAGGCGAGATGAGGCCCATTTCCGCTGAGGCGTCTCGAGGCTGATCACACCTCCCCTCTGGAAATTCGAAAGGCTCCTTCACACCCTTGGTGCAAATCAAGAAGTTCCCCGACATACCCGTCTCCACTCGAGAGGAATCACGAGGGTCCCGCCCACATCCAGAGGAGCCCCGTTTCCGCCTCGTAGCTCGAGATGAGGGATCCTTTCCCTGCTTCGTCGGGAAAGTGTTCCCGGCCTTCCCGTCGCATCTCAAGAGGAGGCCCTCTCTACAGGAACGGCGAGAGGAACTCCAGGGTCGTGCCACCATTCCAAGAGTCCCCCAGATGTCTCAGTCCATTCCAGAGGAACCTCTTTTCCCTTCACCGGCTCGTCTTTCACGCCGAGGATCGACTCACACCAAGGTGGCACGTGGCACAGCCCTGTGGGAAAGCCTCGTGGGAAAGCCTCGAGGGACAGCCTCGAGGGAAAGCCACAGATCCCTTGATCCACGTGACAGGAAGCGTGACACTACTGCTGCAGCTCGGGAGGAAAGCGCACGTGCATGCCCCCACTCGAGACGAGGCCTGACTCCCCTGGGGAGACTCAGAAGCACCCCAAGATCCATGGCAACACTGGAGAGGAATCCTCAGGTTCCGGCCCCGACTCCACACAAGGACTGAGGCCCCGGCATGGACGGGAGAGGAATCCCGAGAGGTCCCCTAGCAACTCGCATGGGGACTGGCCTTTCCTGAGGCCACCAGAGCGGGTCCCTGAGGTCCCCGTCGTAACTCGAGAAGACCTGCCGCAACTCGAGAAAATCCAGGAGGTTCTCCCCTCCAGGCGAGATGAGGCCCATTTCCGCTGAGGCGTCTCGAGGCTGATCACACCTCCCCTCTGGAACTTCGAAAGGCTCCTTCACACCCTTGGTGCAAATCAAGAAGTTCCCCGACAGACCCGTCTCCACTCGAGAGGAATCACGAGGGTCCCGCCCATATCCAGAGGAGCCCCGTTTCCGCCTCGTAGCTCGAGATGAGGGATCCTTTCCCTGCTTCGTCGGTAAAGAGTTCCCGGCCTTCCCGTCGCATCTCAAGAGGAGGCCCTCTCAACAGGAACGGCGAGAGGAACTCCAGGGTCGTGCCACCATTCCAAGAGTCCCCCAGATGTCTCAGTCCATTCCAGAGGAACCTCTTTTCCCTTCACCGGCTCGTCTTTCACGCCGAGGATCGACTCACACCAAGGTGGCACGTGGCACAGCCCTGTGGGAAAGCCTCGTGGGAAAGCCTCGAGGGACAGCCTCGAGGGAAAGCCACAGATCCCTTGATCCACGTGACAGGAAGCGTGACACTACTGCTGCAGCTCGGGAGGAAAGCGCACGTGCATGCCCCCACTCGAGACGAGGCCTGACTCCCCTGGGGAGACTCAGAAGCACCCCAAGATCCATGGCAACACTGGAGAGGAATCCTCAGGTTCCGGCCCCGACTCCACACAAGGACTGAGGCCCCGGCATGGACGGGAGAGGAATCCCGAGAGGTCCCCTAGCAACTCGCATGGGGACTGGCCTTTCCTGAGGCCACCAGAGCGGGTCCCTGAGGTCCCCGTCGTAACTCGAGAAGACCTGCCGCAACTCGAGAAAATCCAGGAGGTTCTCCCCTCCAGGCCAGATGAGGCCCATTTCCGCTGAGGGGTCTCGAGGCTGATCACACCTCCCCTCTGGAACTTCGAAAGGGTCCTTCACACCCTTGGTGCAAATCAAGAAGTTCCCCGACATACCCGTCTCCACTCGAGAGGAATCACGAGGGTCCCGCCCACATCCAGAGGAGCCCCGTTTCCGCCTCGTAGCTCGAGATGAGGGATCCTTTCCCTGCTTCGTCGGGAAAGAGTTCCCGGCCTTCCCGTCGCATCTCAAGAGGAGGCCCTCTCTACAGGAACGGCGAGAGGAACTCCAGGGTCGTGCCACCATTCCAAGAGTCCCCCAGATGTCTCAGTCCATTCCAGAGGAACCTCTTTTCCCTTCACCGGCTCGTCTTTCATGCCGAGGATCGACTCACACCAAGGTGGCACGTGGCACAGCCCTGTGGGAAAGCCTCGTGGGAAAGCCTCGAGGGACAGCCTCGAGGGAAAGCCACAGATCCCTTGATCCACGTGACAGGAAGCGTGACACTACTGCTGCAGCTTGGGAGGAAAGCGCACGTGCATGCCCCCACTTGAGACGAGGCCTGACTCCCCTGGGGAGACTCAGAAGCACCCCAAGATCCATGGCAACACTGGAGAGGAATCCTCAGGTTCCGGCCCCGACTCCACACAAGGACTGAGGCCCCGGCATGGACGGGAGAGGAATCCCGAGAGGTCCCCTAGCAACTCGCATGGGGACTGGCCTTTCCTGAGGCCACCAGAGCGGGTCCCTGAGGTCCCCGTCGTAACTCGAGAAGACCTGCCGCAACTCGAGAAAATCCAGGAGGTTCTCCCCTCCAGGCGAGATGAGGCCCATTTCCGCTGAGGCGTCTCGAGGCTGATCACACCTCCCCTCTGGAACTTCGAAAGGCTCCTTCACACCCTTGGTGCAAATCAAGAAGTTCCCCGACAGACCCGTCTCCACTCGAGAGGAATCACGAGGGTCCCGCCCACATCCAGAGGAGCCCCGTTTCTGCCTCGTAGCTCGAGATGAGGGATCCTTTCCCTGCTTCGTCGGGAAAGAGTTCCCGGCGTTCCCGTCGCATCTCAAGAGGAGGCCCTCTCTACAGGAACGGCGAGAGGAACTCCAGGGTCGTGCCACCATTCCAAGAGTCCCCCAGATGTCTCAGTCCATTCCAGAGGAACCTCTTTTCCCTTCACCGGCTCGTCTTTCACGCCGAGGATCGACTCACACCAAGGTGGCACGTGGCACAGCCCTGTGGGAAAGCCTCGTGGGAAAGCCTCGAGGGACAGCCTCGAGGGAAAGCCACAGATCCCTTGATCCACGTGACAGGAAGCGTGACACTACTGCTGCAGCTCGGGAGGAAAGCGCACGTGCATGCCCCCACTCGAGACGAGGCCTGACTCCCCTGGGGAGACTCAGAAGCACCCCAAGATCCATGGCAACACTGGAGAGGAATCCTCAGGTTCCGGCCCCGACTCCACACAAGGACTGAGGCCCCGGCATGGACGGGAGAGGAATCCCGAGAGGTCCCCTAGCAACTCGCATGGGGACTGGCCTTTCCTGAGGCCACCAGAGCGGGTCCCTGAGGTCCCCGTCGTAACTCGAGAAGACCTGCCGCAACTCGAGAAAATCCAGGAGGTTCTCCCCTCCAGGCGAGATGAGGCCCATTTCCGCTGAGGTGTCTCGAGGCTGATCACACCTCCCCTCTGGAAATTCGAAAGGCTCCTTCCCACCCTTGGTGCAAATCAAGAAGTTCCCCGACATACCCGTCTCCACTCGAGAGGAATCACGAGGGTCCCGCCCACATCCAGAGGAGCCCCGTTTCCGCCTCGTAGCTCGAGATGAGGGATCCTTTCCCTGCTTCGTCGGGAAAGTGTTCCCGGCCTTCCCGTCGCATCTCAAGAGGAGGCCCTCTCTACAGGAACGGCGAGAGGAACTCCAGGGTCGTGCCACCATTCCAAGAGTCCCCCAGATGTCTCAGTCCATTCCAGAGGAACCTCTTTTCCCTTCACCGGCTCGTCTTTCACGCCGAGGATCGACTCACACCAAGGTGGCACGTGGCACAGCCCTGTGGGAAAGCCTCGTGGGAAAGCCTCGAGGGACAGCCTCGAGGGAAAGCCACAGATCCCTTGATCCACGTGACAGGAAGCGTGACACTACTGCTGCAGCTCGGGAGGAAAGCGCACGTGCATGCCCCCACTCGAGACGAGGCCTGACTCCCCTGGGGAGACTCAGAAGCACCCCAAGATCCATGGCAACACTGGAGAGGAATCCTCAGGTTCCGGCCCCGACTCCACACAAGGACTGAGGCCCCGGCATGGACGGGAGAGGAATCCCGAGAGGTCCCCTAGCAACTCGCATGGGGACTGGCCTTTCCTGAGGCCACCAGAGCGGGTCCCTGAGGTCCCCGTCGTAACTCGAGAAGACCTGCCGCAACTCGAGAAAATCCAGGAGGTTCTCCCCTCCAGGCGAGATGAGGCCCATTTCCGCTGAGGCGTCTCGAGGCTGATCACACCTCCCCTCTGGAACTTCGAAAGGCTCCTTCACACCCTTGGTGCAAATCAAGAAGTTCCCCGACAGACCCGTCTCCACTCGAGAGGAATCACGAGGGTCCCGCCCACATCCAGAGGAGCCCCGTTTCCGCCTCGTAGCTCGAGATGAGGGATCCTTTCCCTGCTTCGTCGGTAAAGAGTTCCCGGCCTTCCCGTCGCATCTCAAGAGGAGGCCCTCTCAACAGGAACGGCGAGAGGAACTCCAGGGTCGTGCCACCATTCCAAGAGTCCCCCAGATGTCTCAGTCCATTCCAGAGGAACCTCTTTTCCCTTCACCGGCTCGTCTTTCACGCCGAGGATCGACTCACACCAAGGTGGCACGTGGCACAGCCCTGTGGGAAAGCCTCGTGGGAAAGCCTCGAGGGACAGCCTCGAGGGAAAGCCACAGATCCCTTGATCCACGTGACAGGAAGCGTGACACTACTGCTGCAGCTCGGGAGGAAAGCGCACGTGCATGCCCCCACTCGAGACGAGGCCTGACTCCCCTGGGGAGACTCAGAAGCACCCCAAGATCCATGGCAACACTGGAGAGGAATCCTCAGGTTCCGGCCCCGACTCCACACAAGGACTGAGGCCCCGGCATGGACGGGAGAGGAATCCCGAGAGGTCCCCTAGCAACTCGCATGGGGACTGGCCTTTCCTGAGGCCACCAGAGCGGGTCCCTGAGGTCCCCGTCGTAACTCGAGAAGACCTGCCGCAACTCGAGAAAATCCAGGAGGTTCTCCCCTCCAGGCCAGATGAGGCCCATTTCCGCTGAGGGGTCTCGAGGCTGATCACACCTCCCCTCTGGAACTTCGAAAGGGTCCTTCACACCCTTGGTGCAAATCAAGAAGTTCCCCGACATACCCGTCTCCACTCGAGAGGAATCACGAGGGTCCCGCCCACATCCAGAGGAGCCCCGTTTCCGCCTCGTAGCTCGAGATGAGGGATCCTTTCCCTGCTTCGTCGGGAAAGAGTTCCCGGCCTTCCCGTCGCATCTCAAGAGGAGGCCCTCTCTACAGGAACGGCGAGAGGAACTCCAGGGTCGTGCCACCATTCCAAGAGTCCCCCAGATGTCTCAGTCCATTCCAGAGGAACCTCTTTTCCCTTCACCGGCTCGTCTTTCATGCCGAGGATCGACTCACACCAAGGTGGCACGTGGCACAGCCCTGTGGGAAAGCCTCGTGGGAAAGCCTCGAGGGACAGCCTCGAGGGAAAGCCACAGATCCCTTGATCCACGTGACAGGAAGCGTGACACTACTGCTGCAGCTTGGGAGGAAAGCGCACGTGCATGCCCCCACTTGAGACGAGGCCTGACTCCCCTGGGGAGACTCAGAAGCACCCCAAGATCCATGGCAACACTGGAGAGGAATCCTCAGGTTCCGGCCCCGACTCCACACGAGGACTGAGGCCCCGGCATGGACGGGAGAGGAATCCCGAGAGGTCCCCTAGCAACTCGCATGGGGACTGGCCTTTCCTGAGGCCACCAGAGCGGGTCCCTGAGGTCCCCGTCGTAACTCGAGAAGACCTGCCGCAACTCGAGAAAATCCAGGAGGTTCTCCCCTCCAGGCGAGATGAGGCCCATTTCCGCTGAGGCGTCTCGAGGCTGATCACACCTCCCCTCTGGAACTTCGAAAGGCTCCTTCACACCCTTGGTGCAAATCAAGAAGTTCCCCGACAGACCCGTCTCCACTCGAGAGGAATCACGAGGGTCCCGCCCACATCCAGAGGAGCCCCGTTTCTGCCTCGTAGCTCGAGATGAGGGATCCTTTCCCTGCTTCGTCGGGAAAGAGTTCCCGGCGTTCCCGTCGCATCTCAAGAGGAGGCCCTCTCTACAGGAACGGCGAGAGGAACTCCAGGGTCGTGCCACCATTCCAAGAGTCCCCCAGATGTCTCAGTCCATTCCAGAGGAACCTCTTTTCCCTTCACCGGCTCGTCTTTCACGCCGAGGATCGACTCACACCAAGGTGGCACGTGGCACAGCCCTGTGGGAAAGCCTCGTGGGAAAGCCTCGAGGGACAGCCTCGAGGGAAAGCCACAGATCCCTTGATCCACGTGACAGGAAGCGTGACACTACTGCTGCAGCTCGGGAGGAAAGCGCACGTGCATGCCCCCACTCGAGACGAGGCCTGACTCCCCTGGGGAGACTCAGAAGCACCCCAAGATCCATGGCAACACTGGAGAGGAATCCTCAGGTTCCGGCCCCGACTCCACACAAGGACTGAGGCCCCGGCATGGACGGGAGAGGAATCCCGAGAGGTCCCCTAGCAACTCGCATGGGGACTGGCCTTTCCTGAGGCCACCAGAGCGGGTCCCTGAGGTCCCCGTCGTAACTCGAGAAGACCTGCCGCAACTCGAGAAAATCCAGGAGGTTCTCCCCTCCAGGCGAGATGAGGCCCATTTCCGCTGAGGCGTCTCGAGGCTGATCACACCTCCCCTCTGGAAATTCGAAAGGCTCCTTCACACCCTTGGTGCAAATCAAGAAGTTCCCCGACATACCCGTCTCCACTCGAGAGGAATCACGAGGGTCCCGCCCACATCCAGAGGAGCCCCGTTTCCGCCTCGTAGCTCGAGATGAGGGATCCTTTCCCTGCTTCGTCGGGAAAGTGTTCCCGGCCTTCCCGTCGCATCTCAAGAGGAGGCCCTCTCTACAGGAACGGCGAGAGGAACTCCAGGGTCGTGCCACCATTCCAAGAGTCCCCCAGATGTCTCAGTCCATTCCAGAGGAACCTCTTTTCCCTTCACCGGCTCGTCTTTCACGCCGAGGATCGACTCACACCAAGGTGGCACGTGGCACAGCCCTGTGGGAAAGCCTCGTGGGAAAGCCTCGAGGGACAGCCTCGAGGGAAAGCCACAGATCCCTTGATCCACGTGACAGGAAGCGTGACACTACTGCTGCAGCTCGGGAGGAAAGCGCACGTGCATGCCCCCACTCGAGACGAGGCCTGACTCCCCTGGGGAGACTCAGAAGCACCCCAAGATCCATGGCAACACTGGAGAGGAATCCTCAGGTTCCGGCCCCGACTCCACACAAGGACTGAGGCCCCGGCATGGACGGGAGAGGAATCCCGAGAGGTCCCCTAGCAACTCGCATGGGGACTGGCCTTTCCTGAGGCCACCAGAGCGGGTCCCTGAGGTCCCCGTCGTAACTCGAGAAGACCTGCCGCAACTCGAGAAAATCCAGGAGGTTCTCCCCTCCAGGCGAGATGAGGCCCATTTCCGCTGAGGCGTCTCGAGGCTGATCACACCTCCCCTCTGGAACTTCGAAAGGCTCCTTCACACCCTTGGTGCAAATCAAGAAGTTCCCCGACAGACCCGTCTCCACTCGAGAGGAATCACGAGGGTCCCGCCCACATCCAGAGGAGCCCCGTTTCCGCCTCGTAGCTCGAGATGAGGGATCCTTTCCCTGCTTCGTCGGTAAAGAGTTCCCGGCCTTCCCGTCGCATCTCAAGAGGAGGCCCTCTCAACAGGAACGGCGAGAGGAACTCCAGGGTCGTGCCACCATTCCAAGAGTCCCCCAGATGTCTCAGTCCATTCCAGAGGAACCTCTTTTCCCTTCACCGGCTCGTCTTTCACGCCGAGGATCGACTCACACCAAGGTGGCACGTGGCACAGCCCTGTGGGAAAGCCTCGTGGGAAAGCCTCGAGGGACAGCCTCGAGGGAAAGCCACAGATCCCTTGATCCACGTGACAGGAAGCGTGACACTACTGCTGCAGCTCGGGAGGAAAGCGCACGTGCATGCCCCCACTCGAGACGAGGCCTGACTCCCCTGGGGAGACTCAGAAGCACCCCAAGATCCATGGCAACCCTGGAGAGGAATCCTCAGGTTCCGGCCCCGACTCCACACAAGGACTGAGGCCCCGGCATGGACGGGAGAGGAATCCCGAGAGGTCCCCTAGCAACTCGCATGGGGACTGGCCTTTCCTGAGGCCACCAGAGCGGGTCCCTGAGGTCCCCGTCGTAACTCGAGAAGACCTGCCGCAACTCGAGAAAATCCAGGAGGTTCTCCCCTCCAGGCCAGATGAGGCCCATTTCCGCTGAGGGGTCTCGAGGCTGATCACACCTCCCCTCTGGAACTTCGAAAGGGTCCTTCACACCCTTGGTGCAAATCAAGAAGTTCCCCGACATACCCGTCTCCACTCGAGAGGAATCACGAGGGTCCCGCCCACATCCAGAGGAGCCCCGTTTCCGCCTCGTAGCTCGAGATGAGGGATCCTTTCCCTGCTTCGTCGGGAAAGAGTTCCCGGCGTTCCCGTCGCATCTCAAGAGGAGGCCCTCTCAACAGGAACGGCGAGAGGAACTCCAGGGTCGTGCCACCATTCCAAGAGTCCCCCAGATGTCTCAGTCCATTCCAGAGGAACCTCTTTTCCCTTCACCGGCTCGTCTTTCACGCCGAGGATCGACTCACACCAAGGTGGCACGTGGCACAGCCCTGTGGGAAAGCCTCGTGGGAAAGCCTCGAGGGACAGCCTCGAGGGAAAGCCACAGATCCCTTGATCCACGTGACAGGAAGCGTGACACTACTGCTGCAGCTCGGGAGGAAAGCGCACGTGCATGCCCCCACTCGAGACGAGGCCTGACTCCCCTGGGGAGACTCAGAAGCACCCCAAGATCCATGGCAACACTGGAGAGGAATCCTCAGGTTCCGGCCCCGACTCCACACAAGGACTGAGGCCCCGGCATGGACGGGAGAGGAATCCCGAGAGGTCCCCTAGCAACTCGCATGGGGACTGGCCTTTCCTGAGGCCACCAGAGCGGGTCCCTGAGGTCCCCGTCGTAACTCGAGAAGACCTGCCGCAACTCGAGAAAATCCAGGAGGTTCTCCCCTCCAGGCGAGATGAGGCCCATTTCCGCTGAGGCGTTTCGAGGCTGATCACACCTCCCCTCTGGAACTTCGAAAGGCTCCTTCACACACTTGGTGCAAAACAAGAAGTTCCCCGACAGACCCGTCTCCACTCGAGAGGAATCACGAGGGTCCCGCCCACATCCAGAGGAGCCCCGTTTCCGCCTCGTAGATCGAGATGAGGGATCCTTTCCCTGCTTCGTCGGGAAAGAGTTCCCGGCGTTCCCATCGCATCTCAAGAGGAGGCCCTCTCTACAGGAACGGCGAGAGGAACTCCAGGGTCGTGCCACCATTCCAAGAGTCCCCCAGATGTCTCAGTCCATTCCAGAGGAAACTCTTTTCCCTTCACCAGCTCGTCTTTCACGCCGAGGATCGACTCACACCAAGGTGGCACGTGGCACAGCCCTGTGGGAAAGCCTCGTGGGAAAGCCTCGAGGGACAGCCTCGAGGGAAAGCCACAGATCCCTTGATCCACGTGACAGGAAGCGTGACACTACTGCTGCAGCTCGGGAGGAAAGCGCACGTGCATGCCCCCACTCGAGACGAGGCCTGACTCCCCTGGGGAGACTCAGAAGCACCCCAAGATCCATGGCAACACTGGAGAGGAATCCTCAGGTTCCGGCCCCGACTCCACACAAAGACTGAGGCCCCGGCATGGACGGGAGAGGAATCCCGAGAGGTCCCCTAGCAACTCGCATGGGGACTGGCCTTTCCTGAGGCCACCAGAGCGGATCCCTGAGGTCCCCGTCGTAACTCGAGAAGACCTGCCGCAACTCGAGAAAATCCAGGAGGTTCTCCCCTCCAGGCGAGATGAGGCCCATTTCCGCTGAGGCGTCTCGAGGCTGATCACACCTCCCCTCTGGAACTTCGAAAGGGTTCTTCACACCCTTGGTGCAAATCAAGAAGTTCCCCGACCTAGCCGTCTCCACTCGAGAGGAATCACGGGGGACCCGCCCACATCCAGAGGAGCCCCTTTTCCGCCTCGTAGCTCGAGATGAGGGATCCTTTCCCTGCTTCGTCGGGAAAGAGTTCCCAGCGTTCCCGTCTCATCTCAAGAGGAGGCCCTCTCAACAGGAACGGCGAGAGGAACTCCAGGGTCGTGCCACCATTCCAAGAGTCCCCCAGATGTCTCAGTCCATTCCAGAGGAACCTCTTTTCCCTTCACCGGCTCGTCTTTCACGCCGAGGATCGACTCACACCAAGGTGGCACGTGGCACAGCCCTGTGGGAAAGCCTCGTGGGAAAGCCTCGAGGGACAGCCTCGAGGGAAAGCCACAGATCCCTTGATCCACGTGACAGGAAGCGTGACACTACTGCTGCAGCTCGGGAGGAAAGCGCACGTGCATGCCCCCACTCGAGACGAGGCCTGACTCCCCTGGGGAGACTCAGAAGCACCCCAAGATCCATGGCAACACTGGAGAGGAATCCTCAGGTTCCGGCCCCGACTCCACACAAAGACTGAGGCCCCGGCATGGACGGGAGAGGAATCCCGAGAGGTCCCCTAGCAACTCGCATGGGGACTGGCCTTTCCTGAGGCCACCAGAGCGGGTCCCTGAGGTCCCCGTCGTAACTCGAGAAGACCTGCCGCAACTCGAGAAAATCCAGGAGGTTCTCCCCTCCAGGCGAGATGAGGCCCATTTCTGCTGAGGCGTCTCGAGGCTGATCACACCTCCCCTCTGGAACTTCGAAAGGGTCCTTCACACCCTTGGTGCAAATCAAGAAGTTCCCCGACAGACCCGTCTCCACTCGAGAGGAATCACGAGGGTCCCGCCCACATCCAGAGGAGCCCCGTTTCCGCCTCGTAGCTCGAGATGAGGGATCCTTTCCCTGCTTCGTCGGGAAAGAGTTCCCGGCCTTCCCGTCGCATCTCAAGAGGAGGCCCTCTCTACAGGAACGGCGAGAGGAACTCCAGGGTCGTGCCACCATTCCAAGAGTCCCCCAGATGTCTCAGTCCATTCCAGAGGAACCACTTTTCCCTTCACCGGCTCGTCTTTCATGCCGAGGATCGACTCACACCAAGGTGGCACGTGGCACAGCCCTGTGGGAAAGCCTCGTGGGAAAGCCTCGAGGGACAGCCTCGAGGGAAAGCCACAGATCCCTTGATCCACGTGACAGGAAGCGTGACACTACTGCTGCAGCTCGGGAGGAAAGCGCACGTGCATGCCCCCACTTGAGACGAGGCCTGACTCCCCTGGGGAGACTCAGAAGCACCCCAAGATCCATGGCAACACTGGAGAGGAATCCTCAGGTTCCGGCCCCGACTCCACACAAGGACTGAGGCCCCGGCATGGACGGGAGAGGAATCCCGAGAGGTCCCCTAGCAACTCGCATGGGGACTGGCCTTTCCTGAGGCCACCAGAGCGGGTCCCTGAGGTCCCCGTCGTAACTCGAGAAGACCTGCCGCAACTCGAGAAAATCCAGGAGGTTCTCCCCTCCAGGCGAGATGAGGCCCATTTCCGCTGAGGCGTCTCGAGGCTGATCACACCTCCCCTCTGGAACTTCGAAAGGCTCCTTCACACCCTTGGTGCAAATCAAGAAGTTCCCCGACATACCCATCTCCACTCGAGAGGAATCACGAGAGTCCCGCCCACATCCAGAGGAGCCCCGTTTCCGCCTCGTAGCTCGAGATGAGGGATCCTTTCCCTGCTTCGTCGGGAAAGTGTTCCCGGCCTTCCCGTCGCATCTCAAGAGGAGGCCCTCTCTACAGGAACGGCGAGAGGAACTCCAGGGTCGTGCCACCATTCCAAGAGTCCCCCAGATGTCTCAGTCCATTCCAGAGGAACCTCTTTTCCCTTCACCGGCTCGTCTTTCACGCCGAGGATCGACTCACACCAAGGTGGCACGTGGCACAGCCCTGTGGGAAAGCCTCGTGGGAAAGCCTCGAGGGACAGCCTCGAGGGAAAGCCACAGATCCCTTGATCCACGTGACAGGAAGCGTGACACTACTGCTGCAGCTCGGGAGGAAAGCGCACGTGCATGCCCCCACTCGAGACGAGGCCTGACTCCCCTGGGGAGACTCAGAAGCACCCCAAGATCCATGGCAACACTGGAGAGGAATCCTCAGGTTCCGGCCCCGACTCCACACAAGGACTGAGGCCCCGGCATGGACGGGAGAGGAATCCCGAGAGGTCCCCTAGCAACTCGCATGGGGACTGGCCTTTCCTGAGGCCACCAGAGCGGATCCCTGAGGTCCCCGTCGTAACTCGAGAAGACCTGCCGCAACTCGAGAAAATCCAGGAGGTTCTCCCCTCCAGGCGAGATGAGGCCCATTTCCGCTGAGGCGTCTCGAGGCTGATCACACCTCCCCTCTGGAACTTCGAAAGGGTTCTTCACACCCTTGGTGCAAATCAAGAAGTTCCCCGACCTAGCCGTCTCCACTCGAGAGGAATCACGGGGGACCCGCCCACATCCAGAGGAGCCCCTTTTCCGCCTCGTAGCTCGAGATGAGGGATCCTTTCCCTGCTTCGTCGGGAAAGAGTTCCCAGCGTTCCCGTCGCATCTCAAGAGGAGGCCCTCTCAACAGGAACGGCGAGAGGAACTCCAGGGTCGTGCCACCATTCCAAGAGTCCCCCAGATGTCTCAGTCCATTCCAGAGGAACCTCTTTTCCCTTCACCGGCTCGTCTTTCACGCCGAGGATCGACTCACACCAAGGTGGCACGTGGCACAGCCCTGTGGGAAAGCCTCGTGGGAAAGCCTCGAGGGACAGCCTCGAGGGAAAGCCACAGATCCCTTGATCCACGTGACAGGAAGCGTGACACTACTGCTGCAGCTCGGGAGGAAAGCGCACGTGCATGCCCCCACTCGAGACGAGGCCTGACTCCCCTGGGGAGACTCAGAAGCACCCCAAGATCCATGGCAACACTGGAGAGGAATCCTCAGGTTCCGGCCCCGACTCAACACAAAGACTGAGGCCCCGGCATGGACGGGAGAGGAATCCCGAGAGGTCCCCTAGCAACTCGCATGGGGACTGGCCTTTCCTGAGGCCACCAGAGCGGGTCCCTGAGGTCCCCGTCGTAACTCGAGAAGACCTGCCGCAACTCGAGAAAATCCAGGAGGTTCTCCCCTCCAGGCGAGATGAGGCCCATTTCTGCTGAGGCGTCTCGAGGCTGATCACACCTCCCCTCTGGAACTTCGAAAGGGTCCTTCACACCCTTGGTGCAAATCAAGAAGTTCCCCGACATACCCGTCTCCACTCGAGAGGAATCACGAGGGTCCCGCCCACATCCAGAGGAGCCCCTTTTCCGCCTCGTAGCTCGAGATGAGGGATCCTTTCCCTGCTTCGTCGGGAAAGAGTTCCCGGCCTTCCCGTCGCATCTCAAGAGGAGGCCATCTCTACAGGAACGGCGAGAGGAACTCCAGGGTCGTGCCACCATTCCAAGAGTCCCCCAGATGTCTCAGTCCATTCCAGAGGAACCTCTTTTCCCTTCACCGGCTCGTCTTTCACGCCGAGGATCGACTCACACCAAGGTGGCACGTGGCACAGCCCTGTGGGAAAGCCTCGTGGGAAAGCCTCGAGGGACAGCCTCGAGGGAAAGCCACAGATCCCTTGATCCACGTGACAGGAAGCGTGACACTACTGCTGCAGCTCGGGAGGAAAGCGCACGTGCATGCCCCCACTCGAGACGAGGCCTGACTCCCCTGGGGAGACTCAGAAGCACCCCAAGATCCATGGCAACACTGGAGAGGAATCCTCAGGTTCCGGCCCCGACTCCACACAAGGACTGAGGCCCCGGCATGGACGGGAGAGGAATCCCGAGAGGTCCCCTAGCAACTCGCATGGGGACTGGCCTTTCCTGAGGCCACCAGAGCGGGTCCCTGAGGTCCCCGTCGTAACTCGAGAAGACCTGCCGCAACTCGAGAAAATCCAGGAGGTTCTCCCCTCCAGGCGAGATGAGGCCCATTTCCGCTGAGGCGTCTCGAGGCTGATCACACCTCCCCTCTGGAACTTCGAAAGGCTCCTTCACACCCTTGGTGCAAATCAAGAAGTTCCCCGACATACCCATCTCCACTCGAGAGGAATCACGAGGGTCCCGCCCACATCCAGAGGAGCCCCGTTTCCGCCTCGTAGCTCGAGATGAGGGATCCTTTCCCTGCTTCGTCGGGAAAGTGTTCCCGGCCTTCCCGTCGCATCTCAAGAGGAGGCCCTCTCTACAGGAACGGCGAGAGGAACTCCAGGGTCGTGCCACCATTCCAAGAGTCCCCCAGATGTCTCAGTCCATTCCAGAGGAACCTCTTTTCCCTTCACCGGCTCGTCTTTCACGCCGAGGATCGACTCACACCAAGGTGGCACGTGGCACAGCCCTGTGGGAAAGCCTCGTGGGAAAGCCTCGAGGGACAGCCTCGAGGGAAAGCCACAGATCCCTTGATCCACGTGACAGGAAGCGTGACACTACTGCTGCAGCTCGGGAGGAAAGCGCACGTGCATGCCCCCACTCGAGACGAGGCCTGACTCCCCTGGGGAGACTCAGAAGCACCCCAAGATCCATGGCAACACTGGAGAGGAATCCTCAGGTTCCGGCCCCGACTCCACACAAGGACTGAGGCCCCGGCATGGACGGGAGAGGAATCCCGAGAGGTCCCCTAGCAACTCGCATGGGGACTGGCCTTTCCTGAGGCCACCAGAGCGGGTCCCTGAGGTCCCCGTCGTAACTCGAGAAGACCTGCCGCAACTCGAGAAAATCCAGGAGGTTCTCCCCTCCAGGCGAGATGAGGCCCATTTCCGCTGAGGCGTCTCGAGGCTGATCACACCTCCCCTCTGGAAATTCGAAAGGCTCCTTCACACCCTTGGTGCAAATCAAGAAGTTCCCCGACATACCCGTCTCCACTCGAGAGGAATCACGAGGGTCCCGCCCACATCCAGAGGAGCCCCGTTTCCGCCTCGTAGCTCGAGATGAGGGATCCTTTCCCTGCTTCGTCGGGAAAGTGTTCCCGGCCTTCCCGTCGCATCTCAAGAGGAGGCCCTCTCTACAGGAACGGCGAGAGGAACTCCAGGGTCGTGCCACCATTCCAAGAGTCCCCCAGATGTCTCAGTCCATTCCAGAGGAACCTCTTTTCCCTTCACCGGCTCGTCTTTCACGCCGAGGATCGACTCACACCAAGGTGGCACGTGGCACAGCCCTGTGGGAAAGCCTCGTGGGAAAGCCTCGAGGGACAGCCTCGAGGGAAAGCCACAGATCCCTTGATCCACGTGACAGGAAGCGTGACACTACTGCTGCAGCTCGGGAGGAAAGCGCACGTGCATGCCCCCACTCGAGACGAGGCCTGACTCCCCTGGGGAGACTCAGAAGCACCCCAAGATCCATGGCAACACTGGAGAGGAATCCTCAGGTTCCGGCCCCGACTCCACACAAGGACTGAGGCCCCGGCATGGACGGGAGAGGAATCCCGAGAGGTCCCCTAGCAACTCGCATGGGGACTGGCCTTTCCTGAGGCCACCAGAGCGGGTCCCTGAGGTCCCCGTCGTAACTCGAGAAGACCTGCCGCAACTCGAGAAAATCCAGGAGGTTCTCCCCTCCAGGCGAGATGAGGCCCATTTCCGCTGAGGCGTCTCGAGGCTGATCACACCTCCCCTCTGGAACTTCGAAAGGCTCCTTCACACCCTTGGTGCAAATCAAGAAGTTCCCCGACAGACCCGTCTCCACTCGAGAGGAATCACGAGGGTCCCGCCCACATCCAGAGGAGCCCCGTTTCCGCCTCGTAGCTCGAGATGAGGGATCCTTTCCCTGCTTCGTCGGTAAAGAGTTCCCGGCCTTCCCGTCGCATCTCAAGAGGAGGCCCTCTCAACAGGAACGGCGAGAGGAACTCCAGGGTCGTGCCACCATTCCAAGAGTCCCCCAGATGTCTCAGTCCATTCCAGAGGAACCTCTTTTCCCTTCACCGGCTCGTCTTTCACGCCGAGGATCGACTCACACCAAGGTGGCACGTGGCACAGCCCTGTGGGAAAGCCTCGTGGGAAAGCCTCGAGGGACAGCCTCGAGGGAAAGCCACAGATCCCTTGATCCACGTGACAGGAAGCGTGACACTACTGCTGCAGCTCGGGAGGAAAGCGCACGTGCATGCCCCCACTCGAGACGAGGCCTGACTCCCCTGGGGAGACTCAGAAGCACCCCAAGATCCATGGCAACACTGGAGAGGAATCCTCAGGTTCCGGCCCCGACTCCACACAAGGACTGAGGCCCCGGCATGGACGGGAGAGGAATCCCGAGAGGTCCCCTAGCAACTCGCATGGGGACTGGCCTTTCCTGAGGCCACCAGAGCGGGTCCCTGAGGTCCCCGTCGTAACTCGAGAAGACCTGCCGCAACTCGAGAAAATCCAGGAGGTTCTCCCCTCCAGGCGAGATGAGGCCCATTTCCGCTGAGGCGTCTCGAGGCTGATCACACCTCCCCTCTGGAAATTCGAAAGGCTCCTTCACACCCTTGGTGCAAATCAAGAAGTTCCCCGACATACCCGTCTCCACTCGAGAGGAATCACGAGGGTCCCGCCCACATCCAGAGGAGCCCCGTTTCCGCCTCGTAGCTCGAGATGAGGGATCCTTTCCCTGCTTCGTCGGGAAAGTGTTCCCGGCCTTCCCGTCGCATCTCAAGAGGAGGCCCTCTCTACAGGAACGGCGAGAGGAACTCCAGGGTCGTGCCACCATTCCAAGAGTCCCCCAGATGTCTCAGTCCATTCCAGAGGAACCTGTTTTCCCTTCACCGGCTCGTCTTTCACGCCGAGGATCGACTCACACCAAGGTGGCACGTGGCACAGCCCTGTGGGAAAGCCTCGTGGGAAAGCCTCGAGGGACAGCCTCGAGGGAAAGCCACAGATCCCTTGATCCACGTGACAGGAAGCGTGACACTACTGCTGCAGCTCGGGAGGAAAGCGCACGTGCATGCCCCCACTCGAGACGAGGCCTGACTCCCCTGGGGAGACTCAGAAGCACCCCAAGATCCATGGCAACACTGGAGAGGAATCCTCAGGTTCCGGCCCCGACTCCACACAAGGACTGAGGCCCCGGCATGGACGGGAGAGGAATCCCGAGAGGTCCCCTAGCAACTCGCATGGGGACTGGCCTTTCCTGAGGCCACCAGAGCGGGTCCCTGAGGTCCCCGTCGTAACTCGAGAAGACCTGCCGCAACTCGAGAAAATCCAGGAGGTTCTCCCCTCCAGGCGAGATGAGGCCCATTTCCGCTGAGGCGTCTCGAGGCTGATCACACCTCCCCTCTGGAACTTCGAAAGGCTCCTTCACACCCTTGGTGCAAATCAAGAAGTTCCCCGACAGACCCGTCTCCACTCGAGAGGAATCACGAGGGTCCCGCCCACATCCAGAGGAGCCCCGTTTCCGCCTCGTAGCTCGAGATGAGGGATCCTTTCCCTGCTTCGTCGGTAAAGAGTTCCCGGCCTTCCCGTCGCATCTCAAGAGGAGGCCCTCTCAACAGGAACGGCGAGAGGAACTCCAGGGTCGTGCCACCATTCCAAGAGTCCCCCAGATGTCTCAGTCCATTCCAGAGGAACCTCTTTTCCCTTCACCGGCTCGTCTTTCACGCCGAGGATCGACTCACACCAAGGTGGCACGTGGCACAGCCCTGTGGGAAAGCCTCGTGGGAAAGCCTCGAGGGACAGCCTCGAGGGAAAGCCACAGATCCCTTGATCCACGTGACAGGAAGCGTGACACTACTGCTGCAGCTCGGGAGGAAAGCGCACGTGCATGCCCCCACTCGAGACGAGGCCTGACTCCCCTGGGGAGACTCAGAAGCACCCCAAGATCCATGGCAACCCTGGAGAGGAATCCTCAGGTTCCGGCCCCGACTCCACACAAGGACTGAGGCCCCGGCATGGACGGGAGAGGAATCCCGAGAGGTCCCCTAGCAACTCGCATGGGGACTGGCCTTTCCTGAGGCCACCAGAGCGGGTCCCTGAGGTCCCCGTCGTAACTCGAGAAGACCTGCCGCAACTCGAGAAAATCCAGGAGGTTCTCCCCTCCAGGCCAGATGAGGCCCATTTCCGCTGAGGGGTCTCGAGGCTGATCACACCTCCCCTCTGGAACTTCGAAAGGGTCCTTCACACCCTTGGTGCAAATCAAGAAGTTCCCCGACATACCCGTCTCCACTCGAGAGGAATCACGAGGGTCCCGCCCACATCCAGAGGAGCCCCGTTTCCGCCTCGTAGCTCGAGATGAGGGATCCTTTCCCTGCTTCGTCGGGAAAGAGTTCCCGGCGTTCCCGTCGCATCTCAAGAGGAGGCCCTCTCAACAGGAACGGCGAGAGGAACTCCAGGGTCGTGCCACCATTCCAAGAGTCCCCCAGATGTCTCAGTCCATTCCAGAGGAACCTCTTTTCCCTTCACCGGCTCGTCTTTCACGCCGAGGATCGACTCACACCAAGGTGGCACGTGGCACAGCCCTGTGGGAAAGCCTCGTGGGAAAGCCTCGAGGGACAGCCTCGAGGGAAAGCCACAGATCCCTTGATCCACGTGACAGGAAGCGTGACACTACTGCTGCAGCTCGGGAGGAAAGCGCACGTGCATGCCCCCACTCGAGACGAGGCCTGACTCCCCTGGGGAGACTCAGAAGCACCCCAAGATCCATGGCAACACTGGAGAGGAATCCTCAGGTTCCGGCCCCGACTCCACACAAGGACTGAGGCCCCGGCATGGACGGGAGAGGAATCCCGAGAGGTCCCCTAGCAACTCGCATGGGGACTGGCCTTTCCTGAGGCCACCAGAGCGGGTCCCTGAGGTCCCCGTCGTAACTCGAGAAGACCTGCCGCAACTCGAGAAAATCCAGGAGGTTCTCCCCTCCAGGCGAGATGAGGCCCATTTCCGCTGAGGCGTTTCGAGGCTGATCACACCTCCCCTCTGGAACTTCGAAAGGCTCCTTCACACACTTGGTGCAAAACAAGAAGTTCCCCGACAGACCCGTCTCCACTCGAGAGGAATCACGAGGGTCCCGCCCACATCCAGAGGAGCCCCGTTTCCGCCTCGTAGATCGAGATGAGGGATCCTTTCCCTGCTTCGTCGGGAAAGAGTTCCCGGCGTTCCCATCGCATCTCAAGAGGAGGCCCTCTCTACAGGAACGGCGAGAGGAACTCCAGGGTCGTGCCACCATTCCAAGAGTCCCCCAGATGTCTCAGTCCATTCCAGAGGAAACTCTTTTCCCTTCACCAGCTCGTCTTTCACGCCGAGGATCGACTCACACCAAGGTGGCACGTGGCACAGCCCTGTGGGAAAGCCTCGTGGGAAAGCCTCGAGGGACAGCCTCGAGGGAAAGCCACAGATCCCTTGATCCACGTGACAGGAAGCGTGACACTACTGCTGCAGCTCGGGAGGAAAGCGCACGTGCATGCCCCCACTCGAGACGAGGCCTGACTCCCCTGGGGAGACTCAGAAGCACCCCAAGATCCATGGCAACACTGGAGAGGAATCCTCAGGTTCCGGCCCCGACTCCACACAAAGACTGAGGCCCCGGCATGGACGGGAGAGGAATCCCGAGAGGTCCCCTAGCAACTCGCATGGGGACTGGCCTTTCCTGAGGCCACCAGAGCGGATCCCTGAGGTCCCCGTCGTAACTCGAGAAGACCTGCCGCAACTCGAGAAAATCCAGGAGGTTCTCCCCTCCAGGCGAGATGAGGCCCATTTCCGCTGAGGCGTCTCGAGGCTGATCACACCTCCCCTCTGGAACTTCGAAAGGGTTCTTCACACCCTTGGTGCAAATCAAGAAGTTCCCCGACCTAGCCGTCTCCACTCGAGAGGAATCACGGGGGACCCGCCCACATCCAGAGGAGCCCCTTTTCCGCCTCGTAGCTCGAGATGAGGGATCCTTTCCCTGCTTCGTCGGGAAAGAGTTCCCAGCGTTCCCGTCTCATCTCAAGAGGAGGCCCTGTCAACAGGAACGGCGAGAGGAACTCCAGGGTCGTGCCACCATTCCAAGAGTCCCCCAGATGTCTCAGTCCATTCCAGAGGAACCTCTTTTCCCTTCACCGGCTCGTCTTTCACGCCGAGGATCGACTCACACCAAGGTGGCACGTGGCACAGCCCTGTGGGAAAGCCTCGTGGGAAAGCCTCGAGGGACAGCCTCGAGGGAAAGCCACAGATCCCTTGATCCACGTGACAGGAAGCGTGACACTACTGCTGCAGCTCGGGAGGAAAGCGCACGTGCATGCCCCCACTCGAGACGAGGCCTGACTCCCCTGGGGAGACTCAGAAGCACCCCAAGATCCATGGCAACACTGGAGAGGAATCCTCAGGTTCCGGCCCCGACTCCACACAAAGACTGAGGCCCCGGCATGGACGGGAGAGGAATCCCGAGAGGTCCCCTAGCAACTCGCATGGGGACTGGCCTTTCCTGAGGCCACCAGAGCGGGTCCCTGAGGTCCCCGTCGTAACTCGAGAAGACCTGCCGCAACTCGAGAAAATCCAGGAGGTTCTCCCCTCCAGGCGAGATGAGGCCCATTTCTGCTGAGGCGTCTCGAGGCTGATCACACCTCCCCTCTGGAACTTCGAAAGGGTCCTTCACACCCTTGGTGCAAATCAAGAAGTTCCCCGACAGACCCGTCTCCACTCGAGAGGAATCACGAGGGTCCCGCCCACATCCAGAGGAGCCCCGTTTCCGCCTCGTAGCTCGAGATGAGGGATCCTTTCCCTGCTTCGTCGGGAAAGTGTTCCCGGCCTTCCCGTCGCATCTCAAGAGGAGGCCCTCTCTACAGGAACGGCGAGAGGAACTCCAGGGTCGTGCCACCATTCCAAGAGTCCCCCAGATGTCTCAGTCCATTCCAGAGGAACCACTTTTCCCTTCACCGGCTCGTCTTTCATGCCGAGGATCGACTCACACCAAGGTGGCACGTGGCACAGCCCTGTGGGAAAGCCTCGTGGGAAAGCCTCGAGGGACAGCCTCGAGGGAAAGCCACAGATCCCTTGATCCACGTGACAGGAAGCGTGACACTACTGCTGCAGCTCGGGAGGAAAGCGCACGTGCATGCCCCCACTTGAGACGAGGCCTGACTCCCCTGGGGAGACTCAGAAGCACCCCAAGATCCATGGCAACACTGGAGAGGAATCCTCAGGTTCCGGCCCCGACTCCACACAAGGACTGAGGCCCCGGCATGGACGGGAGAGGAATCCCGAGAGGTCCCCTAGCAACTCGCATGGGGACTGGCCTTTCCTGAGGCCACCAGAGCGGGTCCCTGAGGTCCCCGTCGTAACTCGAGAAGACCTGCCGCAACTCGAGAAAATCCAGGAGGTTCTCCCCTCCAGGCGAGATGAGGCCCATTTCCGCTGAGGCGTCTCGAGGCTGATCACACCTCCCCTCTGGAACTTCGAAAGGCTCCTTCACACCCTTGGTGCAAATCAAGAAGTTCCCCGACATACCCATCTCCACTCGAGAGGAATCACGAGAGTCCCGCCCACATCCAGAGGAGCCCCGTTTCCGCCTCGTAGCTCGAGATGAGGGATCCTTTCCCTGCTTCGTCGGGAAAGTGTTCCCGGCCTTCCCGTCGCATCTCAAGAGGAGGCCCTCTCTACAGGAACGGCGAGAGGAACTCCAGGGTCGTGCCACCATTCCAAGAGTCCCCCAGATGTCTCAGTCCATTCCAGAGGAACCTCTTTTCCCTTCACCGGCTCGTCTTTCACGCCGAGGATCGACTCACACCAAGGTGGCACGTGGCACAGCCCTGTGGGAAAGCCTCGTGGGAAAGCCTCGAGGGACAGCCTCGAGGGAAAGCCACAGATCCCTTGATCCACGTGACAGGAAGCGTGACACTACTGCTGCAGCTCGGGAGGAAAGCGCACGTGCATGCCCCCACTCGAGACGAGGCCTGACTCCCCTGGGGAGACTCAGAAGCACCCCAAGATCCATGGCAACACTGGAGAGGAATCCTCAGGTTCCGGCCCCGACTCCACACAAGGACTGAGGCCCCGGCATGGACGGGAGAGGAATCCCGAGAGGTCCCCTAGCAACTCGCATGGGGACTGGCCTTTCCTGAGGCCACCAGAGCGGATCCCTGAGGTCCCCGTCGTAACTCGAGAAGACCTGCCGCAACTCGAGAAAATCCAGGAGGTTCTCCCCTCCAGGCGAGATGAGGCCCATTTCCGCTGAGGCGTCTCGAGGCTGATCACACCTCCCCTCTGGAACTTCGAAAGGGTTCTTCACACCCTTGGTGCAAATCAAGAAGTTCCCCGACCTAGCCGTCTCCACTCGAGAGGAATCACGGGGGACCCGCCCACATCCAGAGGAGCCCCTTTTCCGCCTCGTAGCTCGAGATGAGGGATCCTTTCCCTGCTTCGTCGGGAAAGAGTTCCCAGCGTTCCCGTCGCATCTCAAGAGGAGGCCCTCTCAACAGGAACGGCGAGAGGAACTCCAGGGTCGTGCCACCATTCCAAGAGTCCCCCAGATGTCTCAGTCCATTCCAGAGGAACCTCTTTTCCCTTCACCGGCTCGTCTTTCACGCCGAGGATCGACTCACACCAAGGTGGCACGTGGCACAGCCCTGTGGGAAAGCCTCGTGGGAAAGCCTCGAGGGACAGCCTCGAGGGAAAGCCACAGATCCCTTGATCCACGTGACAGGAAGCGTGACACTACTGCTGCAGCTCGGGAGGAAAGCGCACGTGCATGCCCCCACTCGAGACGAGGCCTGACTCCCCTGGGGAGACTCAGAAGCACCCCAAGATCCATGGCAACACTGGAGAGGAATCCTCAGGTTCCGGCCCCGACTCCACACAAGGACTGAGGCCCCGGCATGGACGGGAGAGGAATCCCGAGAGGTCCCCTAGCAACTCGCATGGGGACTGGCCTTTCCTGAGGCCACCAGAGCGGGTCCCTGAGGTCCCCGTCGTAACTCGAGAAGACCTGCCGCAACTCGAGAAAATCCAGGAGGTTCTCCCCTCCAGGCGAGATGAGGCCCATTTCTGCTGAGGCGTCTCGAGGCTGATCACACCTCCCCTCTGGAACTTCGAAAGGGTCCTTCACACCCTTGGTGCAAATCAAGAAGTTCCCCGACATACCCGTCTCCACTCGAGAGGAATCACGAGGGTCCCGCCCACATCCAGAGGAGCCCCTTTTCCGCCTCGTAGCTCGAGATGAGGGATCCTTTCCCTGCTTCGTCGGGAAAGAGTTCCCGGCCTTCCCGTCGCATCTCAAGAGGAGGCCATCTCTACAGGAACGGCGAGAGGAACTCCAGGGTCGTGCCACCATTCCAAGAGTCCCCCAGATGTCTCAGTCCATTCCAGAGGAACCTCTTTTCCCTTCACCGGCTCGTCTTTCACGCCGAGGATCGACTCACACCAAGGTGGCACGTGGCACAGCCCTGTGGGAAAGCCTCGTGGGAAAGCCTCGAGGGACAGCCTCGAGGGAAAGCCACAGATCCCTTGATCCACGTGACAGGAAGCGTGACACTACTGCTGCAGCTCGGGAGGAAAGCGCACGTGCATGCCCCCACTCGAGACGAGGCCTGACTCCCCTGGGGAGACTCAGAAGCACCCCAAGATCCATGGCAACACTGGAGAGGAATCCTCAGGTTCCGGCCCCGACTCCACACAAGGACTGAGGCCCCGGCATGGACGGGAGAGGAATCCCGAGAGGTCCCCTAGCAACTCGCATGGGGACTGGCCTTTCCTGAGGCCACCAGAGCGGATCCCTGAGGTCCCCGTCGTAACTCGAGAAGACCTGCCGCAACTCGAGAAAATCCAGGAGGTTCTCCCCTCCAGGCGAGATGAGGCCCATTTCCGCTGAGGCGTCTCGAGGCTGATCACACCTCCCCTCTGGAACTTCGAAAGGGTTCTTCACACCCTTGGTGCAAATCAAGAAGTTCCCCGACCTAGCCGTCTCCACTCGAGAGGAATCACGGGGGACCCGCCCACATCCAGAGGAGCCCCTTTTCCGCCTCGTAGCTCGAGATGAGGGATCCTTTCCCTGCTTCGTCGGTAAAGAGTTCCCGGCCTTCCCGTCGCATCTCAAGAGGAGGCCCTCTCAACAGGAACGGCGAGAGGAACTCCAGGGTCGTGCCACCATTCCAAGAGTCCCCCAGATGTCTCAGTCCATTCCAGAGGAACCTCTTTTCCCTTCACCGGCTCGTCTTTCACGCCGAGGATCGACTCACACCAAGGTGGCACGTGGCACAGCCCTGTGGGAAAGCCTCGTGGGAAAGCCTCGAGGGACAGCCTCGAGGGAAAGCCACAGATCCCTTGATCCACGTGACAGGAAGCGTGACACTACTGCTGCAGCTCGGGAGGAAAGCGCACGTGCATGCCCCCACTCGAGACGAGGCCTGACTCCCCTGGGGAGACTCAGAAGCACCCCAAGATCCATGGCAACACTGGAGAGGAATCCTCAGGTTCCGGCCCCGACTCCACACAAGGACTGAGGCCCCGGCATGGACGGGAGAGGAATCCCGAGAGGTCCCCTAGCAACTCGCATGGGGACTGGCCTTTCCTGAGGCCACCAGAGCGGGTCCCTGAGGTCCCCGTCGTAACTCGAGAAGACCTGCCGCAACTCGAGAAAATCCAGGAGGTTCTCCCCTCCAGGCGAGATGAGGCCCATTTCCGCTGAGGCGTCTCGAGGCTGATCACACCTCCCCTCTGGAAATTCGAAAGGCTCCTTCACACCCTTGGTGCAAATCAAGAAGTTCCCCGACCTAGCCGTCTCCACTCGAGAGGAATCACGAGGGTCCCGCCCACATCCAGAGGAGCCCCGTTTCCGCCTCGTAGCTCGAGATGAGGGATCCTTTCCCTGCTTCGTCGGGAAAGTGTTCCCGGCCTTCCCGTCGCATCTCAAGAGGAGGCCCTCTCTACAGGAACGGCGAGAGGAACTCCAGGGTCGTGCCACCATTCCAAGAGTCCCCCAGATGTCTCAGTCCATTCCAGAGGAACCTCTTTTCCCTTCACCGGCTCGTCTTTCACGCCGAGGATCGACTCACACCAAGGTGGCACGTGGCACAGCCCTGTGGGAAAGCCTCGTGGGAAAGCCTCGAGGGACAGCCTCGAGGGAAAGCCACAGATCCCTTGATCCACGTGACAGGAAGCGTGACACTACTGCTGCAGCTCGGGAGGAAAGCGCACGTGCATGCCCCCACTCGAGACGAGGCCTGACTCCCCTGGGGAGACTCAGAAGCACCCCAAGATCCATGGCAACACTGGAGAGGAATCCTCAGGTTCCGGCCCCGACTCCACACAAGGACTGAGGCCCCGGCATGGACGGGAGAGGAATCCCGAGAGGTCCCCTAGCAACTCGCATGGGGACTGGCCTTTCCTGAGGCCACCAGAGCGGGTCCCTGAGGTCCCCGTCGTAACTCGAGAAGACCTGCCGCAACTCGAGAAAATCCAGGAGGTTCTCCCCTCCAGGCGAGATGAGGCCCATTTCCGCTGAGGCGTCTCGAGGCTGATCACACCTCCCCTCTGGAACTTCGAAAGGCTCCTTCACACCCTTGGTGCAAATCAAGAAGTTCCCCGACAGACCCGTCTCCACTCGAGAGGAATCACGAGGGTCCCGCCCACATCCAGAGGAGCCCCGTTTCCGCCTCGTAGCTCGAGATGAGGGATCCTTTCCCTGCTTCGTCGGTAAAGAGTTCCCGGCCTTCCCGTCGCATCTCAAGAGGAGGCCCTCTCAACAGGAACGGCGAGAGGAACTCCAGGGTCGTGCCACCATTCCAAGAGTCCCCCAGATGTCTCAGTCCATTCCAGAGGAACCTCTTTTCCCTTCACCGGCTCGTCTTTCACGCCGAGGATCGACTCACACCAAGGTGGCACGTGGCACAGCCCTGTGGGAAAGCCTCGTGGGAAAGCCTCGAGGGACAGCCTCGAGGGAAAGCCACAGATCCCTTGATCCACGTGACAGGAAGCGTGACACTACTGCTGCAGCTCGGGAGGAAAGCGCACGTGCATGCCCCCACTCGAGACGAGGCCTGACTCCCCTGGGGAGACTCAGAAGCACCCCAAGATCCATGGCAACACTGGAGAGGAATCCTCAGGTTCCGGCCCCGACTCCACACAAGGACTGAGGCCCCGGCATGGACGGGAGAGGAATCCCGAGAGGTCCCCTAGCAACTCGCATGGGGACTGGCCTTTCCTGAGGCCACCAGAGCGGGTCCCTGAGGTCCCCGTCGTAACTCGAGAAGACCTGCCGCAACTCGAGAAAATCCAGGAGGTTCTCCCCTCCAGGCCAGATGAGGCCCATTTCCGCTGAGGGGTCTCGAGGCTGATCACACCTCCCCTCTGGAACTTCGAAAGGGTCCTTCACACCCTTGGTGCAAATCAAGAAGTTCCCCGACATACCCGTCTCCACTCGAGAGGAATCACGAGGGTCCCGCCCACATCCAGAGGAGCCCCGTTTCCGCCTCGTAGCTCGAGATGAGGGATCCTTTCCCTGCTTCGTCGGGAAAGAGTTCCCGGCGTTCCCGTCGCATCTCAAGAGGAGGCCCTCTCAACAGGAACGGCGAGAGGAACTCCAGGGTCGTGCCACCATTCCAAGAGTCCCCCAGATGTCTCAGTCCATTCCAGAGGAACCTCTTTTCCCTTCACCGGCTCGTCTTTCACGCCGAGGATCGACTCACACCAAGGTGGCACGTGGCACAGCCCTGTGGGAAAGCCTCGTGGGAAAGCCTCGAGGGACAGCCTCGAGGGAAAGCCACAGATCCCTTGATCCACGTGACAGGAAGCGTGACACTACTGCTGCAGCTCGGGAGGAAAGCGCACGTGCATGCCCCCACTCGAGACGAGGCCTGACTCCCCTGGGGAGACTCAGAAGCACCCCAAGATCCATGGCAACACTGGAGAGGAATCCTCAGGTTCCGGCCCCGACTCCACACAAGGACTGAGGCCCCGGCATGGACGGGAGAGGAATCCCGAGAGGTCCCCTAGCAACTCGCATGGGGACTGGCCTTTCCTGAGGCCACCAGAGCGGGTCCCTGAGGTCCCCGTCGTAACTCGAGAAGACCTGCCGCAACTCGAGAAAATCCAGGAGGTTCTCCCCTCCAGGCGAGATGAGGCCCATTTCCGCTGAGGCGTTTCGAGGCTGATCACACCTCCCCTCTGGAACTTCGAAAGGCTCCTTCACACACTTGGTGCAAAACAAGAAGTTCCCCGACAGATCCGTCTCCACTCGAGAGGAATCACGAGGGTCCCGCCCACATCCAGAGGAGCCCCGTTTCCGCCTCGTAGATCGAGATGAGGGATCCTTTCCCTGCTTCGTCGGGAAAGAGTTCCCGGCGTTCCCATCGCATCTCAAGAGGAGGCCCTCTCTACAGGAACGGCGAGAGGAACTCCAGGGTCGTGCCACCATTCCAAGAGTCCCCCAGATGTCTCAGTCCATTCCAGAGGAAACTCTTTTCCCTTCACCAGCTCGTCTTTCACGCCGAGGATCGACTCACACCAAGGTGGCACGTGGCACAGCCCTGTGGGAAAGCCTCGTGGGAAAGCCTCGAGGGACAGCCTCGAGGGAAAGCCACAGATCCCTTGATCCACGTGACAGGAAGCGTGACACTACTGCTGCAGCTCGGGAGGAAAGCGCACGTGCATGCCCCCACTCGAGACGAGGCCTGACTCCCCTGGGGAGACTCAGAAGCACCCCAAGATCCATGGCAACACTGGAGAGGAATCCTCAGGTTCCGGCCCCGACTCCACACAAAGACTGAGGCCCCGGCATGGACGGGAGAGGAATCCCGAGAGGTCCCCTAGCAACTCGCATGGGGACTGGCCTTTCCTGAGGCCACCAGAGCGGATCCCTGAGGTCCCCGTCGTAACTCGAGAAGACCTGCCGCAACTCGAGAAAATCCAGGAGGTTCTCCCCTCCAGGCGAGATGAGGCCCATTTCCGCTGAGGCGTCTCGAGGCTGATCACACCTCCCCTCTGGAACTTCGAAAGGGTTCTTCACACCCTTGGTGCAAATCAAGAAGTTCCCCGACCTAGCCGTCTCCACTCGAGAGGAATCACGGGGGACCCGCCCACATCCAGAGGAGCCCCTTTTCCGCCTCGTAGCTCGAGATGAGGGATCCTTTCCCTGCTTCGTCGGGAAAGAGTTCCCAGCGTTCCCGTCTCATCTCAAGAGGAGGCCCTCTCAACAGGAACGGCGAGAGGAACTCCAGGGTCGTGCCACCATTCCAAGAGTCCCCCAGATGTCTCAGTCCATTCCAGAGGAACCTCTTTTCCCTTCACCGGCTCGTCTTTCACGCCGAGGATCGACTCACACCAAGGTGGCACGTGGCACAGCCCTGTGGGAAAGCCTCGTGGGAAAGCCTCGAGGGACAGCCTCGAGGGAAAGCCACAGATCCCTTGATCCACGTGACAGGAAGCGTGACACTACTGCTGCAGCTCGGGAGGAAAGCGCACGTGCATGCCCCCACTCGAGACGAGGCCTGACTCCCCTGGGGAGACTCAGAAGCACCCCAAGATCCATGGCAACACTGGAGAGGAATCCTCAGGTTCCGGCCCCGACTCCACACAAAGACTGAGGCCCCGGCATGGACGGGAGAGGAATCCCGAGAGGTCCCCTAGCAACTCGCATGGGGACTGGCCTTTCCTGAGGCCACCAGAGCGGGTCCCTGAGGTCCCCGTCGTAACTCGAGAAGACCTGCCGCAACTCGAGAAAATCCAGGAGGTTCTCCCCTCCAGGCGAGATGAGGCCCATTTCTGCTGAGGCGTCTCGAGGCTGATCACACCTCCCCTCTGGAACTTCGAAAGGGTCCTTCACACCCTTGGTGCAAATCAAGAAGTTCCCCGACAGACCCGTCTCCACTCGAGAGGAATCACGAGGGTCCCGCCCACATCCAGAGGAGCCCCGTTTCCGCCTCGTAGCTCGAGATGAGGGATCCTTTCCCTGCTTCGTCGGGAAAGAGTTCCCGGCCTTCCCGTCGCATCTCAAGAGGAGGCCCTCTCTACAGGAACGGCGAGAGGAACTCCAGGGTCGTGCCACCATTCCAAGAGTCCCCCAGATGTCTCAGTCCATTCCAGAGGAACCACTTTTCCCTTCACCGGCTCGTCTTTCATGCCGAGGATCGACTCACACCAAGGTGGCACGTGGCACAGCCCTGTGGGAAAGCCTCGTGGGAAAGCCTCGAGGGACAGCCTCGAGGGAAAGCCACAGATCCCTTGATCCACGTGACAGGAAGCGTGACACTACTGCTGCAGCTCGGGAGGAAAGCGCACGTGCATGCCCCCACTTGAGACGAGGCCTGACTCCCCTGGGGAGACTCAGAAGCACCCCAAGATCCATGGCAACACTGGAGAGGAATCCTCAGGTTCCGGCCCCGACTCCACACAAGGACTGAGGCCCCGGCATGGACGGGAGAGGAATCCCGAGAGGTCCCCTAGCAACTCGCATGGGGACTGGCCTTTCCTGAGGCCACCAGAGCGGGTCCCTGAGGTCCCCGTCGTAACTCGAGAAGACCTGCCGCAACTCGAGAAAATCCAGGAGGTTCTCCCCTCCAGGCGAGATGAGGCCCATTTCCGCTGAGGCGTCTCGAGGCTGATCACACCTCCCCTCTGGAACTTCGAAAGGCTCCTTCACACCCTTGGTGCAAATCAAGAAGTTCCCCGACATACCCATCTCCACTCGAGAGGAATCACGAGAGTCCCGCCCACATCCAGAGGAGCCCCGTTTCCGCCTCGTAGCTCGAGATGAGGGATCCTTTCCCTGCTTCGTCGGGAAAGAGTTCCCGGCCTTCCCGTCGCATCTCAAGAGGAGGCCATCTCTACAGGAACGGCGAGAGGAACTCCAGGGTCGTGCCACCATTCCAAGAGTCCCCCAGATGTCTCAGTCCATTCCAGAGGAACCTCTTTTCCCTTCACCGGCTCGTCTTTCACGCCGAGGATCGACTCACACCAAGGTGGCACGTGGCACAGCCCTGTGGGAAAGCCTCGTGGGAAAGCCTCGAGGGACAGCCTCGAGGGAAAGCCACAGATCCCTTGATCCACGTGACAGGAAGCGTGACACTACTGCTGCAGCTCGGGAGGAAAGCGCACGTGCATGCCCCCACTCGAGACGAGGCCTGACTCCCCTGGGGAGACTCAGAAGCACCCCAAGATCCATGGCAACACTGGAGAGGAATCCTCAGGTTCCGGCCCCGACTCCACACAAGGACTGAGGCCCCGGCATGGACGGGAGAGGAATCCCGAGAGGTCCCCTAGCAACTCGCATGGGGACTGGCCTTTCCTGAGGCCACCAGAGCGGATCCCTGAGGTCCCCGTCGTAACTCGAGAAGACCTGCCGCAACTCGAGAAAATCCAGGAGGTTCTCCCCTCCAGGCGAGATGAGGCCCATTTCCGCTGAGGCGTCTCGAGGCTGATCACACCTCCCCTCTGGAACTTCGAAAGGGTTCTTCACACCCTTGGTGCAAATCAAGAAGTTCCCCGACCTAGCCGTCTCCACTCGAGAGGAATCACGGGGGACCCGCCCACATCCAGAGGAGCCCCTTTTCCGCCTCGTAGCTCGAGATGAGGGATCCTTTCCCTGCTTCGTCGGGAAAGAGTTCCCAGCGTTCCCGTCGCATCTCAAGAGGAGGCCCTCTCAACAGGAACGGCGAGAGGAACTCCAGGGTCGTGCCACCATTCCAAGAGTCCCCCAGATGTCTCAGTCCATTCCAGAGGAACCTCTTTTCCCTTCACCGGCTCGTCTTTCACGCCGAGGATCGACTCACACCAAGGTGGCACGTGGCACAGCCCTGTGGGAAAGCCTCGTGGGAAATCCTCGAGGGACAGCCTCGAGGGAAAGCCACAGATCCCTTGATCCACGTGACAGGAAGCGTGACACTACTGCTGCAGCTCGGGAGGAAAGCGCACGTGCATGCCCCCACTCGAGACGAGGCCTGACTCCCCTGGGGAGACTCAGAAGCACCCCAAGATCCATGGCAACACTGGAGAGGAATCCTCAGGTTCCGGCCCCGACTCAACACAAAGACTGAGGCCCCGGCATGGACGGGAGAGGAATCCCGAGAGGTCCCCTAGCAACTCGCATGGGGACTGGCCTTTCCTGAGGCCACCAGAGCGGGTCCCTGAGGTCCCCGTCGTAACTCGAGAAGACCTGCCGCAACTCGAGAAAATCCAGGAGGTTCTCCCCTCCAGGCGAGATGAGGCCCATTTCTGCTGAGGCGTCTCGAGGCTGATCACACCTCCCCTCTGGAACTTCGAAAGGGTCCTTCACACCCTTGGTGCAAATCAAGAAGTTCCCCGACATACCCGTCTCCACTCGAGAGGAATCACGAGGGTCCCGCCCACATCCAGAGGAGCCCCTTTTCCGCCTCGTAGCTCGAGATGAGGGATCCTTTCCCTGCTTCGTCGGGAAAGAGTTCCCGGCCTTCCCGTCGCATCTCAAGAGGAGGCCATCTCTACAGGAACGGCGAGAGGAACTCCAGGGTCGTGCCACCATTCCAAGAGTCCCCCAGATGTCTCAGTCCATTCCAGAGGAACCTCTTTTCCCTTCACCGGCTCGTCTTTCACGCCGAGGATCGACTCACACCAAGGTGGCACGTGGCACAGCCCTGTGGGAAAGCCTCGTGGGAAAGCCTCGAGGGACAGCCTCGAGGGAAAGCCACAGATCCCTTGATCCACGTGACAGGAAGCGTGACACTACTGCTGCAGCTCGGGAGGAAAGCGCACGTGCATGCCCCCACTCGAGACGAGGCCTGACTCCCCTGGGGAGACTCAGAAGCACCCCAAGATCCATGGCAACACTGGAGAGGAATCCTCAGGTTCCGGCCCCGACTCCACACAAGGACTGAGGCCCCGGCATGGACGGGAGAGGAATCCCGAGAGGTCCCCTAGCAACTCGCATGGGGACTGGCCTTTCCTGAGGCCACCAGAGCGGGTCCCTGAGGTCCCCGTCGTAACTCGAGAAGACCTGCCGCAACTCGAGAAAATCCAGGAGGTTCTCCCCTCCAGGCGAGATGAGGCCCATTTCCGCTGAGGCGTCTCGAGGCTGATCACACCTCCCCTCTGGAACTTCGAAAGGCTCCTTCACACCCTTGGTGCAAATCAAGAAGTTCCCCGACATACCCATCTCCACTCGAGAGGAATCACGAGGGTCCCGCCCACATCCAGAGGAGCCCCGTTTCCGCCTCGTAGCTCGAGATGAGGGATCCTTTCCCTGCTTCGTCGGGAAAGTGTTCCCGGCCTTCCCGTCGCATCTCAAGAGGAGGCCCTCTCTACAGGAACGGCGAGAGGAACTCCAGGGTCGTGCCACCATTCCAAGAGTCCCCCAGATGTCTCAGTCCATTCCAGAGGAACCTCTTTTCCCTTCACCGGCTCGTCTTTCACGCCGAGGATCGACTCACACCAAGGTGGCACGTGGCACAGCCCTGTGGGAAAGCCTCGTGGGAAAGCCTCGAGGGACAGCCTCGAGGGAAAGCCACAGATCCCTTGATCCACGTGACAGGAAGCGTGACACTACTGCTGCAGCTCGGGAGGAAAGCGCACGTGCATGCCCCCACTCGAGACGAGGCCTGACTCCCCTGGGGAGACTCAGAAGCACCCCAAGATCCATGGCAACACTGGAGAGGAATCCTCAGGTTCCGGCCCCGACTCCACACAAGGACTGAGGCCCCGGCATGGACGGGAGAGGAATCCCGAGAGGTCCCCTAGCAACTCGCATGGGGACTGGCCTTTCCTGAGGCCACCAGAGCGGGTCCCTGAGGTCCCCGTCGTAACTCGAGAAGACCTGCCGCAACTCGAGAAAATCCAGGAGGTTCTCCCCTCCAGGCGAGATGAGGCCCATTTCCGCTGAGGCGTCTCGAGGCTGATCACACCTCCCCTCTGGAACTTCGAAAGGCTCCTTCACACCCTTGGTGCAAATCAAGAAGTTCCCCGACAGACCCGTCTCCACTCGAGAGGAATCACGAGGGTCCCGCCCACATCCAGAGGAGCCCCGTTTCCGCCTCGTAGCTCGAGATGAGGGATCCTTTCCCTGCTTCGTGGGGAAAGAGTTCCCGGCCTTCCCGTCGCATCTCAAGAGGAGGCCCTCTCAACAGGAACGGCGAGAGGAACTCCAGGGTCGTGCCACCATTCCAAGAGTCCCCCAGATGTCTCAGTCCATTCCAGAGGAACCTCTTTTCCCTTCACCGGCTCGTCTTTCACGCCGAGGATCGACTCACACCAAGGTGGCACGTGGCACAGCCCTGTGGGAAAGCCTCGTGGGAAAGCCTCGAGGGACAGCCTCGAGGGAAAGCCACAGATCCCTTGATCCACGTGACAGGAAGCGTGACACTACTGCTGCAGCTCGGGAGGAAAGCGCACGTGCATGCCCCCACTCGAGACGAGGCCTGACTCCCCTGGGGAGACTCAGAAGCACCCCAAGATCCAGGGCAACACTGGAGAGGAATCCTCAGGTTCCGGCCCCGACTCCACACAATGACTGAGGCCCCGGCATGGACGGGAGAGGAATCCCGAGAGGTCCCCTAGCAACTCGCATGGGGACTGGCCTTTCCTGAGGCCACCAGAGCGGGTCCCTGAGGTCCCCGTCGTAACTCGAGAAGACCTGCCGCAACTCGAGAAAATCCAGGAGGTTCTCCCCTCCAGGCCAGATGAGGCCCATTTCCGCTGAGGCGTCTCGAGGCTGATCACACCTCCCCTCTGGAACTTCGAAAGGGTCCTTCACACCCTTGGTGCAAATCAAGAAGTTCCCCGACATACCCGTCTCCACTCGAGAGGAATCACGAGGGTCCCGCCCACATCCAGAGGAGCCCCGTTTCCGCCTCGTAGCTCGAGATGAGGGATCCTTTCCCTGCTTCGTAGGGAAAGAGTTCCCGGCGTTCCCGTCGCATCTCAAGAGGAGGCCCTCTCTACAGGAACGGCGAGAGGAACTCCAGGGTCGTGCCACCATTCCAAGAGTCCCCCAGATGTCTCAGTCCATTCCAGAGGAACCTCTTTTCCCTTCACCGGCTCGTCTTTCACGCCGAGGATCGACTCACACCAAGGTGGCACGTGGCACAGCCCTGTGGGAAAGCCTCGTGGGAAAGCCTCGAGGGACAGCCTCGAGGGAAAGCCACAGATCCCTTGATCCACGTGACAGGAAGCGTGACACTACTGCTGCAGCTCGGGAGGAAAGCGCACGTGCATGCCCCCACTCGAGACGAGGCCTGACTCCCCTGGGGAGACTCAGAAGCACCCCAAGATCCATGGCAACACTGGAGAGGAATCCTCAGGTTCCGGCCCCGACTCCACACAAAGACTGAGGCCCCGGCATGGACGGGAGAGGAATCCCGAGAGGTCCCCTAGCAACTCGCATGGGGACTGGCCTTTCCTGAGGCCACCAGAGCGGGTCCCTGAGGTCCCCGTCGTAACTCGAGAAGACCTGCCCCAACTCGAGAAAATCCAGGAGGTTCTCCCCTCCAGGCGAGATGAGGCCCATTTCCGCTGAGGCGTCTCGAGGCTGATCACACCTCCCCTCTGGAACTTCGAAAGGGTCCTTCACACCCTTGGTGCAAATCAAGAAGTTCCCCGACATACCCGTCTCCACTCGAGAGGAATCACGAGGGTCCCGCCCACATCCAGAGGAGCCCCGTTTCCGCCTCGTAGCTCGAGATGAGGGATCCTTTCCCTGCTTCGTCGGGAAAGAGTTCCCGGCGTTCCCGTCGCATCTCAAGAGGAGGCCCTCTCAACAGGAACGGCGAGAGGAACTCCAGGGTCGTGCCACCATTCCAAGAGTCCCCCAGATGTCTCAGTCCATTCCAGAGGAACCTCTTTTCCCTTCACCGGCTCGTCTTTCACGCCGAGGATCGACTCACACCAAGGTGGCACGTGGCACAGCCCTGTGGGAAAGCCTCGTGGGAAAGCCTCGAGGGACAGCCTCGAGGGAAAGCCACAGATCCCTTGATCCACGTGACAGGAAGCGTGACACTACTGCTGCAGCTCGGGAGGAAAGCGCACGTGCATGCCCCCACTCGAGACGAGGCCTGACTCCCCTGGGGAGACTCAGAAGCACCCCAAGATCCATGGCAACACTGGAGAGGAATCCTCAGGTTCCGGCCCCGACTCCACACAAGGACTGAGGCCCCGGCATGGACGGGAGAGGAATCCCGAGAGGTCCCCTAGCAACTCGCATGGGGACTGGCCTTTCCTGAGGCCACCAGAGCGGGTCCCTGAGGTCCCCGTCGTAACACGAGAAGACCTGCCGCAACTCGAGAAAATCCAGGAGGTTCTCCCCTCCAGGCGAGATGAGGCCCATTTCCGCTGAGGCGTCTCGAGGCTGATCACACCTCCCCTCTGGAACTTCGAAAGGCTCCTTCACACCGTTGGTGCAAATCAAGAACTTCCCCGACATACCCGTCTCCACTCGAGAGGAATCACGAGGGTCCCGCCCACATCCAGAGGAGCCCCGTTTCCGCCTCGTAGCTCGAGATGAGGGATCCTTTCCCTGCTTCGTCGGGAAAGAGTTCCCGGCCTTCCCGTCGCATCTCAAGAGGAGGCCCTCTCTACAGGAACGGCGAGAGGAACTCCAGGGTCGTGCCACCATTCCAAGAGTCCCCCAGATGTCTCAGTCCATTCCAGAGGAACCTCTTTTCCCTTCACCGGCTCGTCTTTCACGCCGAGGATCGACTCACACCAAGGTGGCACGTGGCACAGCCCTGTGGGAAAGCCTCGTGGGAAAGCCTCGAGGGACAGCCTCGAGGGAAAGCCACAGATCCCTTGATCCACGTGACAGGAAGCGTGACACTACTGCTGCAGCTCGGGAGGAAAGCGCACGTGCATGCCCCCACTCGAGACGAGGCCTGACTCCCCTGGGGAGACTCAGAAGCACCCCAAGATCCATGGCAACACTGGAGAGGAATCCTCAGGTTCCGGCCCCGACTCCACACAAGGACTGAGGCCCCGGCATGGACGGGAGAGGAATCCCGAGAGGTCCCCTAGCAACTCGCATGGGGACTGGCCTTTCCTGAGGCCACCAGAGCGGGTCCCTGAGGTCCCCGTCGTAACTCGAGAAGACCTGCCGCAACTCGAGAAAATCCAGGAGGTTCTCCCCTCCAGGCGAGATGAGGCCCATTTCCGCTGAGGCGTTTCGAGGCTGATCACACCTCCCCTCTGGAACTTCGAAAGGCTCCTTCACACCCTTGGTGCAAATCAAGAAGTTCCCCGACAGACCCGTCTCCACTCGAGAGGAATCACGAGGGTCCCGCCCACATCCAGAGGAGCCCCGTTTCCGCCTCGTAGCTCGAGATGAGGGATCCTTTCCCTGCTTCGTCGGGAAAGAGTTCCCGGCCTTCCCGTCGCATCTCAAGAGGAGGCCCTCTCTACAGGAACGGCGAGAGGAACTCCAGGGTCGTGCCACCATTCCAAGAGTCCCCCAGATGTCTCAGTCCATTCCAGAGGAACCTCTTTTCCCTTCACCGGCTCGTCTTTCATGCCGAGGATCGACTCACACCAAGGTGGCACGTGGCACAGCCCTGTGGGAAAGCCTCGTGGGAAAGCCTCGAGGGACAGCCTCGAGGGAAAGCCACAGATCCCTTGATCCACGTGACAGGAAGCGTGACACTACTGCTGCAGCTTGGGAGGAAAGCGCACGTGCATGCCCCCACTTGAGACGAGGCCTGACTCCCCTGGTGAGACTCAGAAGCACCCCAAGATCCATGGCAACACTGGAGAGGAATCCTCAGGTTCCGGCCCCGACTCCACACAAGGACTGAGGCCCCGGCATGGACGGGAGAGGAATCCCGAGAGGTCCCCTAGCAACTCGCATGGGGACTGGCCTTTCCTGAGGCCACCAGAGCGGGTCCCTGAGGTCCCCGTCGTAACTCGAGAAGACCTGCCGCAACTCGAGAAAATCCAGGAGGTTCTCCCCTCCAGGCGAGATGAGGCCCATTTCCGCTGAGGCGTCTCGAGGCTGATCACACCTCCCCTCTGGAACTTCGAAAGGCTCCTTCACACCCTTGGTGCAAATCAAGAAGTTCCCCGACAGACCCGTCTCCACTCGAGAGGAATCACGAGGGTCCCGCCCACATCCAGAGGAGCCCCGTTTCTGCCTCGTAGCTCGAGATGAGGGATCCTTTCCCTGCTTCGTCGGGAAAGAGTTCCCGGCGTTCCCGTCGCATCTCAAGAGGAGGCCCTCTCTACAGGAACGGCGAGAGGAACTCCAGGGTCGTGCCACCATTCCAAGAGTCCCCCAGATGTCTCAGTCCATTCCAGAGGAACCTCTTTTCCCTTCACCGGCTCGTCTTTCACGCCGAGGATCGACTCACACCAAGGTGGCACGTGGCACAGCCCTGTGGGAAAGCCTCGTGGGAAAGCCTCGAGGGACAGCCTCGAGGGAAAGCCACAGATCCCTTGATCCACGTGACAGGAAGCGTGACACTACTGCTGCAGCTCGGGAGGAAAGCGCACGTGCATGCCCCCACTCGAGACGAGGCCTGACTCCCCTGGGGAGACTCAGAAGCACCCCAAGATCCATGGCAACACTGGAGAGGAATCCTCAGGTTCCGGCCCCGACTCCACACAAGGACTGAGGCCCCGGCATGGACGGGAGAGGAATCCCGAGAGGTCCCCTAGCAACTCGCATGGGGACTGGCCTTTCCTGAGGCCACCAGAGCGGGTCCCTGAGGTCCCCGTCGTAACTCGAGAAGACCTGCCGCAACTCGAGAAAATCCAGGAGGTTCTCCCCTCCAGGCGAGATGAGGCCCATTTCCGCTGAGGCGTCTCGAGGCTGATCACACCTCCCCTCTGGAAATTCGAAAGGGTCCTTCACACCCTTGGTGCAAATCAAGAAGTTCCCCGACATACCCGTCTCCACTCGAGAGGAATCACGAGGGTCCCGCCCACATCCAGAGGAGCCCCGTTTCCGCCTCGTAGCTCGAGATGAGGGATCCTTTCCCTGCTTCGTCGGGAAAGTGTTCCCGGCCTTCCCGTCGCATCTCAAGAGGAGGCCCTCTCTACAGGAACGGCGAGAGGAACTCCAGGGTCGTGCCACCATTCCAAGAGTCCCCCAGATGTCTCAGTCCATTCCAGAGGAACCTCTTTTCCCTTCACCGGCTCGTCTTTCACGCCGAGGATCGACTCACACCAAGGTGGCACGTGGCACAGCCCTGTGGGAAAGCCTCGTGGGAAAGCCTCGAGGGACAGCCTCGAGGGAAAGCCACAGATCCCTTGATCCACGTGACAGGAAGCGTGACACTACTGCTGCAGCTCGGGAGGAAAGCGCACGTGCATGCCCCCACTCGAGACGAGGCCTGACTCCCCTGGGGAGACTCAGAAGCACCCCAAGATCCATGGCAACACTGGAGAGGAATCCTCAGGTTCCGGCCCCGACTCCACACAAGGACTGAGGCCCCGGCATGGACGGGAGAGGAATCCCGAGAGGTCCCCTAGCAACTCGCATGGGGACTGGCCTTTCCTGAGGCCACCAGAGCGGGTCCCTGAGGTCCCCGTCGTAACTCGAGAAGACCTGCCGCAACTCGAGAAAATCCAGGAGGTTCTCCCCTCCAGGCGAGATGAGGCCCATTTCCGCTGAGGCGTCTCGAGGCTGATCACACCTCCCCTCTGGAACTTCGAAAGGCTCCTTCACACCCTTGGTGCAAATCAAGAAGTTCCCCGACAGACCCGTCTCCACTCGAGAGGAATCACGAGGGTCCCGCCCACATCCAGAGGAGCCCCGTTTCCGCCTCGTAGCTCGAGATGAGGGATCCTTTCCCTGCTTCGTGGGGAAAGAGTTCCCGGCCTTCCCGTCGCATCTCAAGAGGAGGCCCTCTCAACAGGAACGGCGAGAGGAACTCCAGGGTCGTGCCACCATTCCAAGAGTCCCCCAGATGTCTCAGTCCATTCCAGAGGAACCTCTTTTCCCTTCACCGGCTCGTCTTTCACGCCGAGGATCGACTCACACCAAGGTGGCACGTGGCACAGCCCTGTGGGAAAGCCTCGTGGGAAAGCCTCGAGGGACAGCCTCGAGGGAAAGCCACAGATCCCTTGATCCACGTGACAGGAAGCGTGACACTACTGCTGCAGCTCGGGAGGAAAGCGCACGTGCATGCCCCCACTCGAGACGAGGCCTGACTCCCCTGGGGAGACTCAGAAGCACCCCAAGATCCAGGGCAACACTGGAGAGGAATCCTCAGGTTCCGGCCCCGACTCCACACAATGACTGAGGCCCCGGCATGGACGGGAGAGGAATCCCGAGAGGTCCCCTAGCAACTCGCATGGGGACTGGCCTTTCCTGAGGCCACCAGAGCGGGTCCCTGAGGTCCCCGTCGTAACTCGAGAAGACCTGCCGCAACTCGAGAAAATCCAGGAGGTTCTCCCCTCCAGGCCAGATGAGGCCCATTTCCGCTGAGGCGTCTCGAGGCTGATCACACCTCCCCTCTGGAACTTCGAAAGGGTCCTTCACACCCTTGGTGCAAATCAAGAAGTTCCCCGACATACCCGTCTCCACTCGAGAGGAATCACGAGGGTCCCGCCCACATCCAGAGGAGCCCCGTTTCCGCCTCGTAGCTCGAGATGAGGGATCCTTTCCCTGCTTCGTAGGGAAAGAGTTCCCGGCGTTCCCGTCGCATCTCAAGAGGAGGCCCTCTCTACAGGAACGGCGAGAGGAACTCCAGGGTCGTGCCACCATTCCAAGAGTCCCCCAGATGTCTCAGTCCATTCCAGAGGAACCTCTTTTCCCTTCACCGGCTCGTCTTTCACGCCGAGGATCGACTCACACCAAGGTGGCACGTGGCACAGCCCTGTGGGAAAGCCTCGTGGGAAAGCCTCGAGGGACAGCCTCGAGGGAAAGCCACAGATCCCTTGATCCACGTGACAGGAAGCGTGACACTACTGCTGCAGCTCGGGAGGAAAGCGCACGTGCATGCCCCCACTCGAGACGAGGCCTGACTCCCCTGGGGAGACTCAGAAGCACCCCAAGATCCATGGCAACACTGGAGAGGAATCCTCAGGTTCCGGCCCCGACTCCACACAAAGACTGAGGCCCCGGCATGGACGGGAGAGGAATCCCGAGAGGTCCCCTAGCAACTCGCATGGGGACTGGCCTTTCCTGAGGCCACCAGAGCGGGTCCCTGAGGTCCCCGTCGTAACTCGAGAAGACCTGCCCCAACTCGAGAAAATCCAGGAGGTTCTCCCCTCCAGGCGAGATGAGGCCCATTTCCGCTGAGGCGTCTCGAGGCTGATCACACCTCCCCTCTGGAACTTCGAAAGGGTCCTTCACACCCTTGGTGCAAATCAAGAAGTTCCCCGACATACCCGTCTCCACTCGAGAGGAATCACGAGGGTCCCGCCCACATCCAGAGGAGCCCCGTTTCCGCCTCGTAGCTCGAGATGAGGGATCCTTTCCCTGCTTCGTCGGGAAAGAGTTCCCGGCGTTCCCGTCGCATCTCAAGAGGAGGCCCTCTCAACAGGAACGGCGAGAGGAACTCCAGGGTCGTGCCACCATTCCAAGAGTCCCCCAGATGTCTCAGTCCATTCCAGAGGAACCTCTTTTCCCTTCACCGGCTCGTCTTTCACGCCGAGGATCGACTCACACCAAGGTGGCACGTGGCACAGCCCTGTGGGAAAGCCTCGTGGGAAAGCCTCGAGGGACAGCCTCGAGGGAAAGCCACAGATCCCTTGATCCACGTGACAGGAAGCGTGACACTACTGCTGCAGCTCGGGAGGAAAGCGCACGTGCATGCCCCCACTCGAGACGAGGCCTGACTCCCCTGGGGAGACTCAGAAGCACCCCAAGATCCATGGCAACACTGGAGAGGAATCCTCAGGTTCCGGCCCCGACTCCACACAAGGACTGAGGCCCCGGCATGGACGGGAGAGGAATCCCGAGACGTCCCCTAGCAACTCGCATGGGGACTGGCCTTTCCTGAGGCCACCAGAGCGGGTCCCTGAGGTCCCCGTCGTAACTCGAGAAGACCTGCCGCAACTCGAGAAAATCCAGGAGGTTCTCCCCTCCAGGCGAGATGAGGCCCATTTCCGCTGAGGCGTCTCGAGGCTGATCACACCTCCCCTCTGGAACTTCGAAAGGCTCCTTCACACCGTTGGTGCAAATCAAGAACTTCCCCGACATACCCGTCTCCACTCGAGAGGAATCACGAGGGTCCCGCCCACATCCAGAGGAGCCCCGTTTCCGCCTCGTAGCTCGAGATGAGGGATCCTTTCCCTGCTTCGTCGGGAAAGAGTTCCCGGCCTTCCCGTCGCATCTCAAGAGGAGGCCCTCTCTACAGGAACGGCGAGAGGAACTCCAGGGTCGTGCCACCATTCCAAGAGTCCCCCAGATGTCTCAGTCCATTCCAGAGGAACCTCTTTTCCCTTCACCGGCTCGTCTTTCACGCCGAGGATCGACTCACACCAAGGTGGCACGTGGCACAGCCCTGTGGGAAAGCCTCGTGGGAAAGCCTCGAGGGACAGCCTCGAGGGAAAGCCACAGATCCCTTGATCCACGTGACAGGAAGCGTGACACTACTGCTGCAGCTCGGGAGGAAAGCGCACGTGCATGCCCCCACTCGAGACGAGGCCTGACTCCCCTGGGGAGACTCAGAAGCACCCCAAGATCCATGGCAACACTGGAGAGGAATCCTCAGGTTCCGGCCCCGACTCCACACAAGGACTGAGGCCCCGGCATGGACGGGAGAGGAATCCCGAGAGGTCCCCTAGCAACTCGCATGGGGACTGGCCTTTCCTGAGGCCACCAGAGCGGGTCCCTGAGGTCCCCGTCGTAACTCGAGAAGACCTGCCGCAACTCGAGAAAATCCAGGAGGTTCTCCCCTCCAGGCGAGATGAGGCCCATTTCCGCTGAGGCGTTTCGAGGCTGATCACACCTCCCCTCTGGAACTTCGAAAGGCTCCTTCACACCCTTGGTGCAAATCAAGAAGTTCCCCGACAGACCCGTCTCCACTCGAGAGGAATCACGAGGGTCCCGCCCACATCCAGAGGAGCCCCGTTTCCGCCTCGTAGCTCGAGATGAGGGATCCTTTCCCTGCTTCGTCGGGAAAGAGTTCCCGGCCTTCCCGTCGCATCTCAAGAGGAGGCCCTCTCTACAGGAACGGCGAGAGGAACTCCAGGGTCGTGCCACCATTCCAAGAGTCCCCCAGATGTCTCAGTCCATTCCAGAGGAACCTCTTTTCCCTTCACCGGCTCGTCTTTCATGCCGAGGATCGACTCACACCAAGGTGGCACGTGGCACAGCCCTGTGGGAAAGCCTCGTGGGAAAGCCTCGAGGGACAGCCTCGAGGGAAAGCCACAGATCCCTTGATCCACGTGACAGGAAGCGTGACACTACTGCTGCAGCTTGGGAGGAAAGCGCACGTGCATGCCCCCACTTGAGACGAGGCCTGACTCCCCTGGTGAGACTCAGAAGCACCCCAAGATCCATGGCAACACTGGAGAGGAATCCTCAGGTTCCGGCCCCGACTCCACACAAGGACTGAGGCCCCGGCATGGACGGGAGAGGAATCCCGAGAGGTCCCCTAGCAACTCGCATGGGGACTGGCCTTTCCTGAGGCCACCAGAGCGGGTCCCTGAGGTCCCCGTCGTAACTCGAGAAGACCTGCCGCAACTCGAGAAAATCCAGGAGGTTCTCCCCTCCAGGCGAGATGAGGCCCATTTCCGCTGAGGCGTCTCGAGGCTGATCACACCTCCCCTCTGGAACTTCGAAAGGCTCCTTCACACCCTTGGTGCAAATCAAGAAGTTCCCCGACAGACCCGTCTCCACTCGAGAGGAATCACGAGGGTCCCGCCCACATCCAGAGGAGCCCCGTTTCTGCCTCGTAGCTCGAGATGAGGGATCCTTTCCCTGCTTCGTCGGGAAAGAGTTCCCGGCGTTCCCGTCGCATCTCAAGAGGAGGCCCTCTCTACAGGAACGGCGAGAGGAACTCCAGGGTCGTGCCACCATTCCAAGAGTCCCCCAGATGTCTCAGTCCATTCCAGAGGAACCTCTTTTCCCTTCACCGGCTCGTCTTTCACGCCGAGGATCGACTCACACCAAGGTGGCACGTGGCACAGCCCTGTGGGAAAGCCTCGTGGGAAAGCCTCGAGGGACAGCCTCGAGGGAAAGCCACAGATCCCTTGATCCACGTGACAGGAAGCGTGACACTACTGCTGCAGCTCGGGAGGAAAGCGCACGTGCATGCCCCCACTCGAGACGAGGCCTGACTCCCCTGGGGAGACTCAGAAGCACCCCAAGATCCATGGCAACACTGGAGAGGAATCCTCAGGTTCCGGCCCCGACTCCACACAAGGACTGAGGCCCCGGCATGGACGGGAGAGGAATCCCGAGAGGTCCCCTAGCAACTCGCATGGGGACTGGCCTTTCCTGAGGCCACCAGAGCGGGTCCCTGAGGTCCCCGTCGTAACTCGAGAAGACCTGCCGCAACTCGAGAAAATCCAGGAGGTTCTCCCCTCCAGGCGAGATGAGGCCCATTTCCGCTGAGGCGTCTCGAGGCTGATCACACCTCCCCTCTGGAAATTCGAAAGGGTCCTTCACACCCTTGGTGCAAATCAAGAAGTTCCCCGACATACCCGTCTCCACTCGAGAGGAATCACGAGGGTCCCGCCCACATCCAGAGGAGCCCCGTTTCCGCCTCGTAGCTCGAGATGAGGGATCCTTTCCCTGCTTCGTCGGGAAAGTGTTCCCGGCCTTCCCGTCGCATCTCAAGAGGAGGCCCTCTCTACAGGAACGGCGAGAGGAACTCCAGGGTCGTGCCACCATTCCAAGAGTCCCCCAGATGTCTCAGTCCATTCCAGAGGAACCTCTTTTCCCTTCACCGGCTCGTCTTTCACGCCGAGGATCGACTCACACCAAGGTGGCACGTGGCACAGCCCTGTGGGAAAGCCTCGTGGGAAAGCCTCGAGGGACAGCCTCGAGGGAAAGCCACAGATCCCTTGATCCACGTGACAGGAAGCGTGACACTACTGCTGCAGCTCGGGAGGAAAGCGCACGTGCATGCCCCCACTCGAGACGAGGCCTGACTCCCCTGGGGAGACTCAGAAGCACCCCAAGATCCATGGCAACACTGGAGAGGAATCCTCAGGTTCCGGCCCCGACTCCACACAAGGACTGAGGCCCCGGCATGGACGGGAGAGGAATCCCGAGAGGTCCCCTAGCAACTCGCATGGGGACTGGCCTTTCCTGAGGCCACCAGAGCGGGTCCCTGAGGTCCCCGTCGTAACTCGAGAAGACCTGCCGCAACTCGAGAAAATCCAGGAGGTTCTCCCCTCCAGGCGAGATGAGGCCCATTTCCGCTGAGGCGTCTCGAGGCTGATCACACCTCCCCTCTGGAACTTCGAAAGGCTCCTTCACACCCTTGGTGCAAATCAAGAAGTTCCCCGACAGACCCGTCTCCACTCGAGAGGAATCACGAGGGTCCCGCCCACATCCAGAGGAGCCCCGTTTCCGCCTCGTAGCTCGAGATGAGGGATCCTTTCCCTGCTTCGTCGGTAAAGAGTTCCCGGCCTTCCCGTCGCATCTCAAGAGGAGGCCCTCTCAACAGGAACGGCGAGAGGAACTCCAGGGTCGTGCCACCATTCCAAGAGTCCCCCAGATGTCTCAGTCCATTCCAGAGGAACCTCTTTTCCCTTCACCGGCTCGTCTTTCACGCCGAGGATCGACTCACACCAAGGTGGCACGTGGCACAGCCCTGTGGGAAAGCCTCGTGGGAAAGCCTCGAGGGACAGCCTCGAGGGAAAGCCACAGATCCCTTGATCCACGTGACAGGAAGCGTGACACTACTGCTGCAGCTCGGGAGGAAAGCGCACGTGCATGCCCCCACTCGAGACGAGGCCTGACTCCCCTGGGGAGACTCAGAAGCACCCCAAGATCCATGGCAACACTGGAGAGGAATCCTCAGGTTCCGGCCCCGACTCCACACAAGGACTGAGGCCCCGGCATGGACGGGAGAGGAATCCCGAGAGGTCCCCTAGCAACTCGCATGGGGACTGGCCTTTCCTGAGGCCACCAGAGCGGGTCCCTGAGGTCCCCGTCGTAACTCGAGAAGACCTGCCGCAACTCGAGAAAATCCAGGAGGTTCTCCCCTCCAGGCCAGATGAGGCCCATTTCCGCTGAGGGGTCTCGAGGCTGATCACACCTCCCCTCTGGAACTTCGAAAGGGTCCTTCACACCCTTGGTGCAAATCAAGAAGTTCCCCGACATACCCATCTCCACTCGAGAGGAATCACGAGAGTCCCGCCCACATCCAGAGGAGCCCCGTTTCCGCCTCGTAGCTCGAGATGAGGGATCCTTTCCCTGCTTCGTCGGGAAAGTGTTCCCGGCCTTCCCGTCGCATCTCAAGAGGAGGCCCTCTCTACAGGAACGGCGAGAGGAACTCCAGGGTCGTGCCACCATTCCAAGAGTCCCCCAGATGTCTCAGTCCATTCCAGAGGAACCTCTTTTCCCTTCACCGGCTCGTCTTTCACGCCGAGGATCGACTCACACCAAGGTGGCACGTGGCACAGCCCTGTGGGAAAGCCTCGTGGGAAAGCCTCGAGGGACAGCCTCGAGGGAAAGCCACAGATCCCTTGATCCACGTGACAGGAAGCGTGACACTACTGCTGCAGCTCGGGAGGAAAGCGCACGTGCATGCCCCCACTCGAGACGAGGCCTGACTCCCCTGGGGAGACTCAGAAGCACCCCAAGATCCATGGCAACACTGGAGAGGAATCCTCAGGTTCCGGCCCCGACTCCACACAAGGACTGAGGCCCCGGCATGGACGGGAGAGGAATCCCGAGAGGTCCCCTAGCAACTCGCATGGGGACTGGCCTTTCCTGAGGCCACCAGAGCGGATCCCTGAGGTCCCCGTCGTAACTCGAGAAGACCTGCCGCAACTCGAGAAAATCCAGGAGGTTCTCCCCTCCAGGCGAGATGAGGCCCATTTCCGCTGAGGCGTCTCGAGGCTGATCACACCTCCCCTCTGGAACTTCGAAAGGGTTCTTCACACCCTTGGTGCAAATCAAGAAGTTCCCCGACCTAGCCGTCTCCACTCGAGAGGAATCACGGGGGACCCGCCCACATCCAGAGGAGCCCCTTTTCCGCCTCGTAGCTCGAGATGAGGGATCCTTTCCCTGCTTCGTCGGGAAAGAGTTCCCAGCGTTCCCGTCGCATCTCAAGAGGAGGCCCTCTCAACAGGAACGGCGAGAGGAACTCCAGGGTCGTGCCACCATTCCAAGAGTCCCCCAGATGTCTCAGTCCATTCCAGAGGAACCTCTTTTCCCTTCACCGGCTCGTCTTTCACGCCGAGGATCGACTCACACCAAGGTGGCACGTGGCACAGCCCTGTGGGAAAGCCTCGTGGGAAAGCCTCGAGGGACAGCCTCGAGGGAAAGCCACAGATCCCTTGATCCACGTGACAGGAAGCGTGACACTACTGCTGCAGCTCGGGAGGAAAGCGCACGTGCATGCCCCCACTCGAGACGAGGCCTGACTCCCCTGGGGAGACTCAGAAGCACCCCAAGATCCATGGCAACACTGGAGAGGAATCCTCAGGTTCCGGCCCCGACTCAACACAAAGACTGAGGCCCCGGCATGGACGGGAGAGGAATCCCGAGAGGTCACCTAGCAACTCGCATGGGGACTGGCCTTTCCTGAGGCCACCAGAGCGGGTCCCTGAGGTCCCCGTCGTAACTCGAGAAGACCTGCCGCAACTCGAGAAAATCCAGGAGGTTCTCCCCTCCAGGCGAGATGAGGCCCATTTCTGCTGAGGCGTCTCGAGGCTGATCACACCTCCCCTCTGGAACTTCGAAAGGGTCCTTCACACCCTTGGTGCAAATCAAGAAGTTCCCCGACATACCCGTCTCCACTCGAGAGGAATCACGAGGGTCCCGCCCACATCCAGAGGAGCCCCTTTTCCGCCTCGTAGCTCGAGATGAGGGATCCTTTCCCTGCTTCGTCGGGAAAGAGTTCCCGGCCTTCCCGTCGCATCTCAAGAGGAGGCCATCTCTACAGGAACGGCGAGAGGAACTCCAGGGTCGTGCCACCATTCCAAGAGTCCCCCAGATGTCTCAGTCCATTCCAGAGGAACCTCTTTTCCCTTCACCGGCTCGTCTTTCACGCCGAGGATCGACTCACACCAAGGTGGCACGTGGCACAGCCCTGTGGGAAAGCCTCGTGGGAAAGCCTCGAGGGACAGCCTCGAGGGAAAGCCACAGATCCCTTGATCCACGTGACAGGAAGCGTGACACTACTGCTGCAGCTCGGGAGGAAAGCGCACGTGCATGCCCCCACTCGAGACGAGGCCTGACTCCCCTGGGGAGACTCAGAAGCACCCCAAGATCCATGGCAACACTGGAGAGGAATCCTCAGGTTCCGGCCCCGACTCCACACAAGGACTGAGGCCCCGGCATGGACGGGAGAGGAATCCCGAGAGGTCCCCTAGCAACTCGCATGGGGACTGGCCTTTCCTGAGGCCACCAGAGCGGGTCCCTGAGGTCCCCGTCGTAACTCGAGAAGACCTGCCGCAACTCGAGAAAATCCAGGAGGTTCTCCCCTCCAGGCGAGATGAGGCCCATTTCCGCTGAGGCGTCTCGAGGCTGATCACACCTCCCCTCTGGAACTTCGAAAGGCTCCTTCACACCCTTGGTGCAAATCAAGAAGTTCCCCGACATACCCATCTCCACTCGAGAGGAATCACGAGGGTCCCGCCCACATCCAGAGGAGCCCCGTTTCCGCCTCGTAGCTCGAGATGAGGGATCCTTTCCCTGCTTCGTCGGGAAAGTGTTCCCGGCCTTCCCGTCGCATCTCAAGAGGAGGCCCTCTCTACAGGAACGGCGAGAGGAACTCCAGGGTCGTGCCACCATTCCAAGAGTCCCCCAGATGTCTCAGTCCATTCCAGAGGAACCTCTTTTCCCTTCACCGGCTCGTCTTTCACGCCGAGGATCGACTCACACCAAGGTGGCACGTGGCACAGCCCTGTGGGAAAGCCTCGTGGGAAAGCCTCGAGGGACAGCCTCGAGGGAAAGCCACAGATCCCTTGATCCACGTGACAGGAAGCGTGACACTACTGCTGCAGCTCGGGAGGAAAGCGCACGTGCATGCCCCCACTCGAGACGAGGCCTGACTCCCCTGGGGAGACTCAGAAGCACCCCAAGATCCATGGCAACACTGGAGAGGAATCCTCAGGTTCCGGCCCCGACTCCACACAAGGACTGAGGCCCCGGCATGGACGGGAGAGGAATCCCGAGAGGTCCCCTAGCAACTCGCATGGGGACTGGCCTTTCCTGAGGCCACCAGAGCGGGTCCCTGAGGTCCCCGTCGTAACTCGAGAAGACCTGCCGCAACTCGAGAAAATCCAGGAGGTTCTCCCCTCCAGGCGAGATGAGGCCCATTTCCGCTGAGGCGTCTCGAGGCTGATCACACCTCCCCTCTGGAACTTCGAAAGGCTCCTTCACACCCTTGGTGCAAATCAAGAAGTTCCCCGACAGACCCGTCTCCACTCGAGAGGAATCACGAGGGTCCCGCCCACATCCAGAGGAGCCCCGTTTCCGCCTCGTAGCTCGAGATGAGGGATCCTTTCCCTGCTTCGTGGGGAAAGAGTTCCCGGCCTTCCCGTCGCATCTCAAGAGGAGGCCCTCTCAACAGGAACGGCGAGAGGAACTCCAGGGTCGTGCCACCATTCCAAGAGTCCCCCAGATGTCTCAGTCCATTCCAGAGGAACCTCTTTTCCCTTCACCGGCTCGTCTTTCACGCCGAGGATCGACTCACACCAAGGTGGCACGTGGCACAGCCCTGTGGGAAAGCCTCGTGGGAAAGCCTCGAGGGACAGCCTCGAGGGAAAGCCACAGATCCCTTGATCCACGTGACAGGAAGCGTGACACTACTGCTGCAGCTCGGGAGGAAAGCGCACGTGCATGCCCCCACTCGAGACGAGGCCTGACTCCCCTGGGGAGACTCAGAAGCACCCCAAGATCCAGGGCAACACTGGAGAGGAATCCTCAGGTTCCGGCCCCGACTCCACACAAGGACTGAGGCCCCGGCATGGACGGGAGAGGAATCCCGAGAGGTCCCCTAGGAACTCGCATGGGGACTGGCCTTTCCTGAGGCCACCAGAGCGGGTCCCTGAGGTCCCCGTCGTAACTCGAGAAGACCTGCCGCAACTCGAGAAAATCCAGGAGGTTCTCCCCTCCAGGCCAGATGAGGCCCATTTCCGCTGAGGCGTCTCGAGGCTGATCACACCTCCCCTCTGGAACTTCGAAAGGGTCCTTCACACCCTTGGTGCAAATCAAGAAGTTCCCCGACATACCCGTCTCCACTCGAGAGGAATCACGAGGGTCCCGCCCACATCCAGAGGAGCCCCGTTTCCGCCTCGTAGCTCGAGATGAGGGATCCTTTCCCTGCTTCGTAGGGAAAGAGTTCCCGGCGTTCCCGTCGCATCTCAAGAGGAGGCCCTCTCTACAGGAACGGCGAGAGGAACTCCAGGGTCGTGCCACCATTCCAAGAGTCCCCCAGATGTCTCAGTCCATTCCAGAGGAACCTCTTTTCCCTTCACCGGCTCGTCTTTCACGCCGAGGATCGACTCACACCAAGGTGGCACGTGGCACAGCCCTGTGGGAAAGCCTCGTGGGAAAGCCTCGAGGGACAGCCTCGAGGGAAAGCCACAGATCCCTTGATCCACGTGACAGGAAGCGTGACACTACTGCTGCAGCTCGGGAGGAAAGCGCACGTGCATGCCCCCACTCGAGACGAGGCCTGACTCCCCTGGGGAGACTCAGAAGCACCCCAAGATCCATGGCAACACTGGAGAGGAATCCTCAGGTTCCGGCCCCGACTCCACACAAAGACTGAGGCCCCGGCATGGACGGGAGAGGAATCCCGAGAGGTCCCCTAGCAACTCGCATGGGGACTGGCCTTTCCTGAGGCCACCAGAGCGGGTCCCTGAGGTCCCCGTCGTAACTCGAGAAGACCTGCCCCAACTCGAGAAAATCCAGGAGGTTCTCCCCTCCAGGCGAGATGAGGCCCATTTCCGCTGAGGGGTCTCGAGGCTGATCACACCTCCCCTCTGGAACTTCGAAAGGGTCCTTCACACCCTTGGTGCAAATCAAGAAGTTCCCCGACATACCCGTCTCCACTCGAGAGGAATCACGAGGGTCCCGCCCACATCCAGAGGAGCCCCGTTTCCGCCTCGTAGCTCGAGATGAGGGATCCTTTCCCTGCTTCGTCGGGAAAGAGTTCCCGGCGTTCCCGTCGCATCTCAAGAGGAGGCCCTCTCAACAGGAACGGCGAGAGGAACTCCAGGGTCGTGCCACCATTCCAAGAGTCCCCCAGATGTCTCAGTCCATTCCAGAGGAACCTCTTTTCCCTTCACCGGCTCGTCTTTCACGCCGAGGATCGACTCACACCAAGGTGGCACGTGGCACAGCCCTGTGGGAAAGCCTCGTGGGAAAGCCTCGAGGGACAGCCTCGAGGGAAAGCCACAGATCCCTTGATCCACGTGACAGGAAGCGTGACACTACTGCTGCAGCTCGGGAGGAAAGCGCACGTGCATGCCCCCACTCGAGACGAGGCCTGACTCCCCTGGGGAGACTCAGAAGCACCCCAAGATCCATGGCAACACTGGAGAGGAATCCTCAGGTTCCGGCCCCGACTCCACACAAGGACTGAGGCCCCGGCATGGACGGGAGAGGAATCCCGAGAGGTCCCCTAGCAACTCGCATGGGGACTGGCCTTTCCTGAGGCCACCAGAGCGGGTCCCTGAGGTCCCCGTCGTAACTCGAGAAGACCTGCCGCAACTCGAGAAAATCCAGGAGGTTCTCCCCTCCAGGCGAGATGAGGCCCATTTCCGCTGAGGCGTCTCGAGGCTGATCACACCTCCCCTCTGGAACTTCGAAAGGCTCCTTCACACCGTTGGTGCAAATCAAGAACTTCCCCGACATACCCGTCTCCACTCGAGAGGAATCACGAGGGTCCCGCCCACATCCAGAGGAGCCCCGTTTCCGCCTCGTAGCTCGAGATGAGGGATCCTTTCCCTGCTTCGTCGGGAAAGAGTTCCCGGCCTTCCCGTCGCATCTCAAGAGGAGGCCCTCTCTACAGGAACGGCGAGAGGAACTCCAGGGTCGTGCCACCATTCCAAGAGTCCCCCAGATGTCTCAGTCCATTCCAGAGGAACCTCTTTTCCCTTCACCGGCTCGTCTTTCACGCCGAGGATCGACTCACACCAAGGTGGCACGTGGCACAGCCCTGTGGGAAAGCCTCGTGGGAAAGCCTCGAGGGACAGCCTCGAGGGAAAGCCACAGATCCCTTGATCCACGTGACAGGAAGCGTGACACTACTGCTGCAGGTCGGGAGGAAATCGCACGTGCATGCCCCCACTCGAGACGAGGCCTGACTCCCCTGGGGAGACTCAGAAGCACCCCAAGATCCATGGCAACACTGGAGAGGAATCCTCAGGTTCCGGCCCCGACTCCACACAAGGACTGAGGCCCCGGCATGGACGGGAGAGGAATCCCGAGAGGTCCCCTAGCAACTCGCATGGGGACTGGCCTTTCCTGAGGCCACCAGAGCGGGTCCCTGAGGTCCCCGTCGTAACTCGAGAAGACCTGCCGCAACTCGAGAAAATCCAGGAGGTTCTCCCCTCCAGGCGAGATGAGGCCCATTTCCGCTGAGGCGTTTCGAGGCTGATCACACCTCCCCTCTGGAACTTCGAAAGGCTCCTTCACACCCTTGGTGCAAATCAAGAAGTTCCCCGACAGACCCGTCTCCACTCGAGAGGAATCACGAGGGTCCCGCCCACATCCAGAGGAGCCCCGTTTCCGCCTCGTAGCTCGAGATGAGGGATCCTTTCCCTGCTTCGTCGGGAAAGAGTTCCCGGCCTTCCCGTCGCATCTCAAGAGGAGGCCCTCTCTACAGGAACGGCGAGAGGAACTCCAGGGTCGTGCCACCATTCCAAGAGTCCCCCAGATGTCTCAGTCCATTCCAGAGGAACCTCTTTTCCCTTCACCGGCTCGTCTTTCATGCCGAGGATCGACTCACACCAAGGTGGCACGTGGCACAGCCCTGTGGGAAAGCCTCGTGGGAAAGCCTCGAGGGACAGCCTCGAGGGAAAGCCACAGATCCCTTGATCCACGTGACAGGAAGCGTGACACTACTGATGCAGCTTGGGAGGAAAGCGCACGTGCATGCCCCCACTTGAGACGAGGCCTGACTCCCCTGGGGAGACTCAGAAGCACCCCAAGATCCATGGCAACACTGGAGAGGAATCCTCAGGTTCCGGCCCCGACTCCACACAAGGACTGAGGCCCCGGCATGGACGGGAGAGGAATCCCGAGAGGTCCCCTAGCAACTCGCATGGGGACTGGCCTTTCCTGAGGCCACCAGAGCGGGTCCCTGAGGTCCCCGTCGTAACTCAAGAAGACCTGCCGCAACTCGAGAAAATCCAGGAGGTTCTCCCCTCCAGGCGAGATGAGGCCCATTTCCGCTGAGGCGTCTCGAGGCTGATCACACCTCCCCTCTGGAACTTCGAAAGGCTCCTTCACACCCTTGGTGCAAATCAAGAAGTTCCCCGACAGACCCGTCTCCACTCGAGAGGAATCACGAGGGTCCCGCCCACATCCAGAGGAGCCCCGTTTCTGCCTCGTAGCTCGAGATGAGGGATCCTTTCCCTGCTTCGTCGGGAAAGAGTTCCCGGCGTTCCCGTCGCATCTCAAGAGGAGGCCCTCTCTACAGGAACGGCGAGAGGAACTCCAGGGTCGTGCCACCATTCCAAGAGTCCCCCAGATGTCTCAGTCCATTCCAGAGGAACCTCTTTTCCCTTCACCGGCTCGTCTTTCACGCCGAGGATCGACTCACACCAAGGTGGCACGTGGCACAGCCCTGTGGGAAAGCCTCGTGGGAAAGCCTCGAGGGACAGCCTCGAGGGAAAGCCACAGATCCCTTGATCCACGTGACAGGAAGCGTGACACTACTGCTGCAGCTCGGGAGGAAAGCGCACGTGCATGCCCCCACTCGAGACGAGGCCTGACTCCCCTGGGGAGACTCAGAAGCACCCCAAGATCCATGGCAACACTGGAGAGGAATCCTCAGGTTCCGGCCCCGACTCCACACAAGGACTGAGGCCCCGGCATGGACGGGAGAGGAATCCCGAGAGGTCCCCTAGCAACTCGCATGGGGACTGGCCTTTCCTGAGGCCACCAGAGCGGGTCCCTGAGGTCCCCGTCGTAACTCGAGAAGACCTGCCGCAACTCGAGAAAATCCAGGAGGTTCTCCCCTCCAGGCGAGATGAGGCCCATTTCCGCTGAGGCGTCTCGAGGCTGATCACACCTCCCCTCTGGAAATTCGAAAGGCTCCTTCACACCCTTGGTGCAAATCAAGAAGTTCCCCGACATACCCGTCTCCACTCGAGAGGAATCACGAGGGTCCCGCCCACATCCAGAGGAGCCCCGTTTCCGCCTCGTAGCTCGAGATGAGGGATCCTTTCCCTGCTTCATCGGGAAAGTGTTCCCGGCCTTCCCGTCGCATCTCAAGAGGAGGCCCTCTCTACAGGAACGGCGAGAGGAACTCCAGGGTCGTGCCACCATTCCAAGAGTCCCCCAGATGTCTCAGTCCATTCCAGAGGAACCTCTTTTCCCTTCACCGGCTCGTCTTTCACGCCGAGGATCGACTCACACCAAGGTGGCACGTGGCACAGCCCTGTGGGAAAGCCTCGTGGGAAAGCCTCGAGGGACAGCCTCGAGGGAAAGCCACAGATCCCTTGATCCACGTGACAGGAAGCGTGACACTACTGCTGCAGCTCGGGAGGAAAGCGCACGTGCATGCCCCCACTCGAGACGAGGCCTGACTCCCCTGGGGAGACTCAGAAGCACCCCAAGATCCATGGCAACACTGGAGAGGAATCCTCAGGTTCCGGCCCCGACTCCACACAAGGACTGAGGCCCCGGCATGGACGGGAGAGGAATCCCGAGAGGTCCCCTAGCAACTCGCATGGGGACTGGCCTTTCCTGAGGCCACCAGAGCGGGTCCCTGAGGTCCCCGTCGTAACTCGAGAAGACCTGCCGCAACTCGAGAAAATCCAGGAGGTTCTCCCCTCCAGGCGAGATGAGGCCCATTTCCGCTGAGGCGTCTCGAGGCTGATCACACCTCCCCTCTGGAACTTCGAAAGGCTCCTTCACACCCTTGGTGCAAATCAAGAAGTTCCCCGACAGACCCGTCTCCACTCGAGAGGAATCACGAGGGTCCCGCCCACATCCAGAGGAGCCCCGTTTCCGCCTCGTAGCTCGAGATGAGGGATCCTTTCCCTGCTTCGTCGGTAAAGAGTTCCCGGCCTTCCCGTCGCATCTCAAGAGGAGGCCCTCTCAACAGGAACGGCGAGAGGAACTCCAGGGTCGTGCCACCATTCCAAGAGTCCCCCAGATGTCTCAGTCCATTCCAGAGGAACCTCTTTTCCCTTCACCGGCTCGTCTTTCACGCCGAGGATCGACTCACACCAAGGTGGCACGTGGCACAGCCCTGTGGGAAAGCCTCGTGGGAAAGCCTCGAGGGACAGCCTCGAGGGAAAGCCACAGATCCCTTGATCCACGTGACAGGAAGCGTGACACTACTGCTGCAGCTCGGGAGGAAAGCGCACGTGCATGCCCCCACTCGAGACGAGGCCTGACTCCCCTGGGGAGACTCAGAAGCACCCCAAGATCCATGGCAACACTGGAGAGGAATCCTCAGGTTCCGGCCCCGACTCCACACAAGGACTGAGGCCCCGGCATGGACGGGAGAGGAATCCCGAGAGGTCCCCTAGCAACTCGCATGGGGACTGGCCTTTCCTGAGGCCACCAGAGCGGGTCCCTGAGGTCCCCGTCGTAACTCGAGAAGACCTGCCGCAACTCGAGAAAATCCAGGAGGTTCTCCCCTCCAGGCCAGATGAGGCCCATTTCCGCTGAGGGGTCTCGAGGCTGATCACACCTCCCCTCTGGAACTTCGAAAGGGTCCTTCACACCCTTGGTGCAAATCAAGAAGTTCCCCGACATACCCGTCTCCACTCGAGAGGAATCACGAGGGTCCCGCCCACATCCAGAGGAGCCCCGTTTCCGCCTCGTAGCTCGAGATGAGGGATCCTTTCCCTGCTTCGTCGGGAAAGAGTTCCCGGCGTTCCCGTCGCATCTCAAGAGGAGGCCCTCTCAACAGGAACGGCGAGAGGAACTCCAGGGTCGTGCCACCATTCCAAGAGTCCCCCAGATGTCTCAGTCCATTCCAGAGGAACCTCTTTTCCCTTCACCGGCTCGTCTTTCACGCCGAGGATCGACTCAAACCAAGGTGGCACGTGGCACAGCCCTGTGGGAAAGCCTCGTGGGAAAGCCTCGAGGGACAGCCTCGAGGGAAAGCCACAGATCCCTTGATCCACGTGACAGGAAGCGTGACACTACTGCTGCAGCTCGGGAGGAAAGCGCACGTGCATGCCCCCACTCGAGACGAGGCCTGACTCCCCTGGGGAGACTCAGAAGCACCCCAAGATCCATGGCAACACTGGAGAGGAATCCTCAGGTTCCGGCCCCGACTCCACACAAGGACTGAGGCCCCGGCATGGACGGGAGAGGAATCCCGAGAGGTCCCCTAGCAACTCGCATGGGGACTGGCCTTTCCTGAGGCCACCAGAGCGGGTCCCTGAGGTCCCCGTCGTAACTCGAGAAGACCTGCCGCAACTCGAGAAAATCCAGGAGGTTCTCCCCTCCAGGCGAGATGAGGCCCATTTCCGCTGAGGCGTTTCGAGGCTGATCACACCTCCCCTCTGGAACTTCGAAAGGCTCCTTCACACACTTGGTGCAAAACAAGAAGTTCCCCGACAGACCCGTCTCCACTCGAGAGGAATCACGAGGGTCCCGCCCACATCCAGAGGAGCCCCGTTTCCGCCTCGTAGATCGAGATGAGGGATCCTTTCCCTGCTTCGTCGGGAAAGAGTTCCCGGCGTTCCCATCGCATCTCAAGAGGAGGCCCTCTCTACAGGAACGGCGAGAGGAACTCCAGGGTCGTGCCACCATTCCAAGAGTCCCCCAGATGTCTCAGTCCATTCCAGAGGAAACTCTTTTCCCTTCACCAGCTCGTCTTTCACGCCGAGGATCGACTCACACCAAGGTGGCACGTGGCACAGCCCTGTGGGAAAGCCTCGTGGGAAAGCCTCGAGGGACAGCCTCGAGGGAAAGCCACAGATCCCTTGATCCACGTGACAGGAAGCGTGACACTACTGCTGCAGCTCGGGAGGAAAGCGCACGTGCATGCCCCCACTCGAGACGAGGCCTGACTCCCCTGGGGAGACTCAGAAGCACCCCAAGATCCATGGCAACACTGGAGAGGAATCCTCAGGTTCCGGCCCCGACTCCACACAAAGACTGAGGCCCCGGCATGGACGGGAGAGGAATCCCGAGAGGTCCCCTAGCAACTCGCATGGGGACTGGCCTTTCCTGAGGCCACCAGAGCGGATCCCTGAGGTCCCCGTCGTAACTCGAGAAGACCTGCCGCAACTCGAGAAAATCCAGGAGGTTCTCCCCTCCAGGCGAGATGAGGCCCATTTCCGCTGAGGCGTCTCGAGGCTGATCACACCTCCCCTCTGGAACTTCGAAAGGGTTCTTCACACCCTTGGTGCAAATCAAGAAGTTCCCCGACCTAGCCGTCTCCACTCGAGAGGAATCACGGGGGACCCGGCCACATCCAGAGGAGCCCCTTTTCCGCCTCGTAGCTCGAGATGAGGGATCCTTTCCCTGCTTCGTCGGGAAAGAGTTCCCAGCGTTCCCGTCTCATCTCAAGAGGAGGCCCTCTCAACAGGAACGGCGAGAGGAACTCCAGGGTCGTGCCACCATTCCAAGAGTCCCCCAGATGTCTCAGTCCATTCCAGAGGAACCTCTTTTCCCTTCACCGGCTCGTCTTTCACGCCGAGGATCGACTCACACCAAGGTGGCACGTGGCACAGCCCTGTGGGAAAGCCTCGTGGGAAAGCCTCGAGGGACAGCCTCGAGGGAAAGCCACAGATCCCTTGATCCACGTGACAGGAAGCGTGACACTACTGCTGCAGCTCGGGAGGAAAGCGCACGTGCATGCCCCCACTCGAGACGAGGCCTGACTCCCCTGGGGAGACTCAGAAGCACCCCAAGATCCATGGCAACACTGGAGAGGAATCCTCAGGTTCCGGCCCCGACTCCACACAAAGACTGAGGCCCCGGCATGGACGGGAGAGGAATCCCGAGAGGTCCCCTAGCAACTCGCATGGGGACTGGCCTTTCCTGAGGCCACCAGAGCGGGTCCCTGAGGTCCCCGTCGTAACTCGAGAAGACCTGCCGCAACTCGAGAAAATCCAGGAGGTTCTCCCCTCCAGGCGAGATGAGGCCCATTTCTGCTGAGGCGTCTCGAGGCTGATCACACCTCCCCTCTGGAACTTCGAAAGGGTCCTTCACACCCTTGGTGCAAATCAAGAAGTTCCCCGACAGACCCGTCTCCACTCGAGAGGAATCACGAGGGTCCCGCCCACATCCAGAGGAGCCCCGTTTCCGCCTCGTAGCTCGAGATGAGGGATCCTTTCCCTGCTTCGTCGGGAAAGAGTTCCCGGCCTTCCCGTCGCATCTCAAGAGGAGGCCCTCTCTACAGGAACGGCGAGAGGAACTCCAGGGTCGTGCCACCATTCCAAGAGTCCCCCAGATGTCTCAGTCCATTCCAGAGGAACCACTTTTCCCTTCACCGGCTCGTCTTTCATGCCGAGGATCGACTCACACCAAGGTGGCACGTGGCACAGCCCTGTGGGAAAGCCTCGTGGGAAAGCCTCGAGGGACAGCCTCGAGGGAAAGCCACAGATCCCTTGATCCACGTGACAGGAAGCGTGACACTACTGCTGCAGCTCGGGAGGAAAGCGCACGTGCATGCCCCCACTTGAGACGAGGCCTGACTCCCCTGGGGAGACTCAGAAGCACCCCAAGATCCATGGCAACACTGGAGAGGAATCCTCAGGTTCCGGCCCCGACTCCACACAAGGACTGAGGCCCCGGCATGGACGGGAGAGGAATCCCGAGAGGTCCCCTAGCAACTCGCATGGGGACTGGCCTTTCCTGAGGCCACCAGAGCGGGTCCCTGAGGTCCCCGTCGTAACTCGAGAAGACCTGCCGCAACTCGAGAAAATCCAGGAGGTTCTCCCCTCCAGGCGAGATGAGGCCCATTTCCGCTGAGGCGTCTCGAGGCTGATCACACCTCCCCTCTGGAACTTCGAAAGGCTCCTTCACACCCTTGGTGCAAATCAAGAAGTTCCCCGACATACCCATCTCCACTCGAGAGGAATCACGAGAGTCCCGCCCACATCCAGAGGAGCCCCGTTTCCGCCTCGTAGCTCGAGATGAGGGATCCTTTCCCTGCTTCGTCGGGAAAGTGTTCCCGGCCTTCCCGTCGCATCTCAAGAGGAGGCCCTCTCTACAGGAACGGCGAGAGGAACTCCAGGGTCGTGCCACCATTCCAAGAGTCCCCCAGATGTCTCAGTCCATTCCAGAGGAACCTCTTTTCCCTTCACCGGCTCGTCTTTCACGCCGAGGATCGACTCACACCAAGGTGGCACGTGGCACAGCCCTGTGGGAAAGCCTCGTGGGAAAGCCTCGAGGGACAGCCTCGAGGGAAAGCCACAGATCCCTTGATCCACGTGACAGGAAGCGTGACACTACTGCTGCAGCTCGGGAGGAAAGCGCACGTGCATGCCCCCACTCGAGACGAGGCCTGACTCCCCTGGGGAGACTCAGAAGCACCCCAAGATCCATGGCAACACTGGAGAGGAATCCTCAGGTTCCGGCCCCGACTCCACACAAGGACTGAGGCCCCGGCATGGACGGGAGAGGAATCCCGAGAGGTCCCCTAGCAACTCGCATGGGGACTGGCCTTTCCTGAGGCCACCAGAGCGGATCCCTGAGGTCCCCGTCGTAACTCGAGAAGACCTGCCGCAACTCGAGAAAATCCAGGAGGTTCTCCCCTCCAGGCGAGATGAGGCCCATTTCCGCTGAGGCGTCTCGAGGCTGATCACACCTCCCCTCTGGAACTTCGAAAGGGTTCTTCACACCCTTGGTGCAAATCAAGAAGTTCCCCGACCTAGCCGTCTCCACTCGAGAGGAATCACGGGGGACCCGCCCACATCCAGAGGAGCCCCTTTTCCGCCTCGTAGCTCGAGATGAGGGATCCTTTCCCTGCTTCGTCGGGAAAGAGTTCCCAGCGTTCCCGTCTCATCTCAAGAGGAGGCCCTCTCAACAGGAACGGCGAGAGGAACTCCAGGGTCGTGCCACCATTCCAAGAGTCCCCCAGATGTCTCAGTCCATTCCAGAGGAACCTCTTTTCCCTTCACCGGCTCGTCTTTCACGCCGAGGATCGACTCACACCAAGGTGGCACGTGGCACAGCCCTGTGGGAAAGCCTCGTGGGAAAGCCTCGAGGGACAGCCTCGAGGGAAAGCCACAGATCCCTTGATCCACGTGACAGGAAGCGTGACACTACTGCTGCAGCTCGGGAGGAAAGCGCACGTGCATGCCCCCACTCGAGACGAGGCCTGACTCCCCTGGGGAGACTCAGAAGCACCCCAAGATCCATGGCAACACTGGAGAGGAATCCTCAGGTTCCGGCCCCGACTCCACACAAAGACTGAGGCCCCGGCATGGACGGGAGAGGAATCCCGAGAGGTCCCCTAGCAACTCGCATGGGGACTGGCCTTTCCTGAGGCCACCAGAGCGGGTCCCTGAGGTCCCCGTCGTAACTCGAGAAGACCTGCCGCAACTCGAGAAAATCCAGGAGGTTCTCCCCTCCAGGCGAGATGAGGCCCATTTCTGCTGAGGCGTCTCGAGGCTGATCACACCTCCCCTCTGGAACTTCGAAAGGGTCCTTCACACCCTTGGTGCAAATCAAGAAGTTCCCCGACAGACCCGTCTCCACTCGAGAGGAATCACGAGGGTCCCGCCCACATCCAGAGGAGCCCCGTTTCCGCCTCGTAGCTCGAGATGAGGGATCCTTTCCCTGCTTCGTCGGGAAAGAGTTCCCGGCCTTCCCGTCGCATCTCAAGAGGAGGCCCTCTCTACAGGAACGGCGAGAGGAACTCCAGGGTCGTGCCACCATTCCAAGAGTCCCCCAGATGTCTCAGTCCATTCCAGAGGAACCACTTTTCCCTTCACCGGCTCGTCTTTCATGCCGAGGATCGACTCACACCAAGGTGGCACGTGGCACAGCCCTGTGGGAAAGCCTCGTGGGAAAGCCTCGAGGGACAGCCTCGAGGGAAAGCCACAGATCCCTTGATCCACGTGACAGGAAGCGTGACACTACTGCTGCAGCTCGGGAGGAAAGCGCACGTGCATGCCCCCACTTGAGACGAGGCCTGACTCCCCTGGGGAGACTCAGAAGCACCCCAAGATCCATGGCAACACTGGAGAGGAATCCTCAGGTTCCGGCCCCGACTCCACACAAGGACTGAGGCCCCGGCATGGACGGGAGAGGAATCCCGAGAGGTCCCCTAGCAACTCGCATGGGGACTGGCCTTTCCTGAGGCCACCAGAGCGGGTCCCTGAGGTCCCCGTCGTAACTCGAGAAGACCTGCCGCAACTCGAGAAAATCCAGGAGGTTCTCCCCTCCAGGCGAGATGAGGCCCATTTCCGCTGAGGCGTCTCGAGGCTGATCACACCTCCCCTCTGGAACTTCGAAAGGCTCCTTCACACCCTTGGTGCAAATCAAGAAGTTCCCCGACATACCCATCTCCACTCGAGAGGAATCACGAGAGTCCCGCCCACATCCAGAGGAGCCCCGTTTCCGCCTCGTAGCTCGAGATGAGGGATCCTTTCCCTGCTTCGTCGGGAAAGTGTTCCCGGCCTTCCCGTCGCATCTCAAGAGGAGGCCCTCTCTACAGGAACGGCGAGAGGAACTCCAGGGTCGTGCCACCATTCCAAGAGTCCCCCAGATGTCTCAGTCCATTCCAGAGGAACCTCTTTTCCCTTCACCGGCTCGTCTTTCACGCCGAGGATCGACTCACACCAAGGTGGCACGTGGCACAGCCCTGTGGGAAAGCCTCGTGGGAAAGCCTCGAGGGACAGCCTCGAGGGAAAGCCACAGATCCCTTGATCCACGTGACAGGAAGCGTGACACTACTGCTGCAGCTCGGGAGGAAAGCGCACGTGCATGCCCCCACTCGAGACGAGGCCTGACTCCCCTGGGGAGACTCAGAAGCACCCCAAGATCCATGGCAACACTGGAGAGGAATCCTCAGGTTCCGGCCCCGACTCCACACAAGGACTGAGGCCCCGGCATGGACGGGAGAGGAATCCCGAGAGGTCCCCTAGCAACTCGCATGGGGACTGGCCTTTCCTGAGGCCACCAGAGCGGATCCCTGAGGTCCCCGTCGTAACTCGAGAAGACCTGCCGCAACTCGAGAAAATCCAGGAGGTTCTCCCCTCCAGGCGAGATGAGGCCCATTTCCGCTGAGGCGTCTCGAGGCTGATCACACCTCCCCTCTGGAACTTCGAAAGGGTTCTTCACACCCTTGGTGCAAATCAAGAAGTTCCCCGACCTAGCCGTCTCCACTCGAGAGGAATCACGGGGGACCCGCCCACATCCAGAGGAGCCCCTTTTCCGCCTCGTAGCTCGAGATGAGGGATCCTTTCCCTGCTTCGTCGGGAAAGAGTTCCCAGCGTTCCCGTCGCATCTCAAGAGGAGGCCCTCTCAACAGGAACGGCGAGAGGAACTCCAGGGTCGTGCCACCATTCCAAGAGTCCCCCAGATGTCTCAGTCCATTCCAGAGGAACCTCTTTTCCCTTCACCGGCTCGTCTTTCACGCCGAGGATCGACTCACACCAAGGTGGCACGTGGCACAGCCCTGTGGGAAAGCCTCGTGGGAAAGCCTCGAGGGACAGCCTCGAGGGAAAGCCACAGATCCCTTGATCCACGTGACAGGAAGCGTGACACTACTGCTGCAGCTCGGGAGGAAAGCGCACGTGCATGCCCCCACTCGAGACGAGGCCTGACTCCCCTGGGGAGACTCAGAAGCACCCCAAGATCCATGGCAACACTGGAGAGGAATCCTCAGGTTCCGGCCCCGACTCAACACAAAGACTGAGGCCCCGGCATGGACGGGAGAGGAATCCCGAGAGGTCCCCTAGCAACTCGCATGGGGACTGGCCTTTCCTGAGGCCACCAGAGCGGGTCCCTGAGGTCCCCGTCGTAACTCGAGAAGACCTGCCGCAACTCGAGAAAATCCAGGAGGTTCTCCCCTCCAGGCGAGATGAGGCCCATTTCTGCTGAGGCGTCTCGAGGCTGATCACACCTCCCCTCTGGAACTTCGAAAGGGTCCTTCACACCCTTGGTGCAAATCAAGAAGTTCCCCGACATACCCGTCTCCACTCGAGAGGAATCACGAGGGTCCCGCCCACATCCAGAGGAGCCCCTTTTCCGCCTCGTAGCTCGAGATGAGGGATCCTTTCCCTGCTTCGTCGGGAAAGAGTTCCCGGCCTTCCCGTCGCATCTCAAGAGGAGGCCATCTCTACAGGAACGGCGAGAGGAACTCCAGGGTCGTGCCACCATTCCAAGAGTCCCCCAGATGTCTCAGTCCATTCCAGAGGAACCTCTTTTCCCTTCACCGGCTCGTCTTTCACGCCGAGGATCGACTCACACCAAGGTGGCACGTGGCACAGCCCTGTGGGAAAGCCTCGTGGGAAAGCCTCGAGGGACAGCCTCGAGGGAAAGCCACAGATCCCTTGATCCACGTGACAGGAAGCGTGACACTACTGCTGCAGCTCGGGAGGAAAGCGCACGTGCATGCCCCCACTCAAGACGAGGCCTGACTCCCCTGGGGAGACTCAGAAGCACCCCAAGATCCATGGCAACACTGGAGAGGAATCCTCAGGTTCCGGCCCCGACTCCACACAAGGACTGAGGCCCCGGCATGGACGGGAGAGGAATCCCGAGAGGTCCCCTAGCAACTCGCATGGGGACTGGCCTTTCCTGAGGCCACCAGAGCGGGTCCCTGAGGTCCCCGTCGTAACTCGAGAAGACCTGCCGCAACTCGAGAAAATCCAGGAGGTTCTCCCCTCCAGGCGAGATGAGGCCCATTTCCGCTGAGGCGTCTCGAGGCTGATCACACCTCCCCTCTGGAACTTCGAAAGGCTCCTTCACACCCTTGGTGCAAATCAAGAAGTTCCCCGACATACCCATCTCCACTCGAGAGGAATCACGAGGGTCCCGCCCACATCCAGAGGAGCCCCGTTTCCGCCTCGTAGCTCGAGATGAGGGATCCTTTCCCTGCTTCGTCGGGAAAGTGTTCCCGGCCTTCCCGTCGCATCTCAAGAGGAGGCCCTCTCTACAGGAACGGCGAGAGGAACTCCAGGGTCGTGCCACCATTCCAAGAGTCCCCCAGATGTCTCAGTCCATTCCAGAGGAACCTCTTTTCCCTTCACCGGCTCGTCTTTCACGCCGAGGATCGACTCACACCAAGGTGGCACGTGGCACAGCCCTGTGGGAAAGCCTCGTGGGAAAGCCTCGAGGGACAGCCTCGAGGGAAAGCCACAGATCCCTTGATCCACGTGACAGGAAGCGTGACACTACTGCTGCAGCTCGGGAGGAAAGCGCACGTGCATGCCCCCACTCGAGACGAGGCCTGACTCCCCTGGGGAGACTCAGAAGCACCCCAAGATCCATGGCAACACTGGAGAGGAATCCTCAGGTTCCGGCCCCGACTCCACACAAGGACTGAGGCCCCGGCATGGACGGGAGAGGAATCCCGAGAGGTCCCCTAGCAACTCGCATGGGGACTGGCCTTTCCTGAGGCCACCAGAGCGGGTCCCTGAGGTCCCCGTCGTAACTCGAGAAGACCTGCCGCAACTCGAGAAAATCCAGGAGGTTCTCCCCTCCAGGCGAGATGAGGCCCATTTCCGCTGAGGCGTCTCGAGGCTGATCACACCTCCCCTCTGGAACTTCGAAAGGCTCCTTCACACCCTTGGTGCAAATCAAGAAGTTCCCCGACAGACCCGTCTCCACTCGAGAGGAATCACGAGGGTCCCGCCCACATCCAGAGGAGCCCCGTTTCCGCCTCGTAGCTCGAGATGAGGGATCCTTTCCCTGCTTCGTGGGGAAAGAGTTCCCGGCCTTCCCGTCGCATCTCAAGAGGAGGCCCTCTCAACAGGAACGGCGAGAGGAACTCCAGGGTCGTGCCACCATTCCAAGAGTCCCCCAGATGTCTCAGTCCATTCCAGAGGAACCTCTTTTCCCTTCACCGGCTCGTCTTTCACGCCGAGGATCGACTCACACCAAGGTGGCACGTGGCACAGCCCTGTGGGAAAGCCTCGTGGGAAAGCCTCGAGGGACAGCCTCGAGGGAAAGCCACAGATCCCTTGATCCACGTGACAGGAAGCGTGACACTACTGCTGCAGCTCGGGAGGAAAGCGCACGTGCATGCCCCCACTCGAGACGAGGCCTGACTCCCCTGGGGAGACTCAGAAGCACCCCAAGATCCAGGGCAACACTGGAGAGGAATCCTCAGGTTCCGGCCCCGACTCCACACAAGGACTGAGGCCCCGGCATGGACGGGAGAGGAATCCCGAGAGGTCCCCTAGCAACTCGCATGGGGACTGGCCTTTCCTGAGGCCACCAGAGCGGGTCCCTGAGGTCCCCGTCGTAACTCGAGAAGACCTGCCGCAACTCGAGAAAATCCAGGAGGTTCTCCCCTCCAGGCCAGATGAGGCCCATTTCCGCTGAGGCGTCTCGAGGCTGATCACACCTCCCCTCTGGAACTTCGAAAGGGTCCTTCACACCCTTGGTGCAAATCAAGAAGTTCCCCGACATACCCGTCTCCACTCGAGAGGAATCACGAGGGTCCCGCCCACATCCAGAGGAGCCCCGTTTCCGCCTCGTAGCTCGAGATGAGGGATCCTTTCCCTGCTTCGTAGGGAAAGAGTTCCCGGCGTTCCCGTCGCATCTCAAGAGGAGGCCCTCTCTACAGGAACGGCGAGAGGAACTCCAGGGTCGTGCCACCATTCCAAGAGTCCCCCAGATGTCTCAGTCCATTCCAGAGGAACCTCTTTTCCCTTCACCGGCTCGTCTTTCACGCCGAGGATCGACTCACACCAAGGTGGCACGTGGCACAGCCCTGTGGGAAAGCCTCGTGGGAAAGCCTCGAGGGACAGCCTCGAGGGAAAGCCACAGATCCCTTGATCCACGTGACAGGAAGCGTGACACTACTGCTGCAGCTCGGGAGGAAAGCGCACGTGCATGCCCCCACTCGAGACGAGGCCTGACTCCCCTGGGGAGACTCAGAAGCACCCCAAGATCCATGGCAACACTGGAGAGGAATCCTCAGGTTCCGGCCCCGACTCCACACAAAGACTGAGGCCCCGGCATGGACGGGAGAGGAATCCCGAGAGGTCCCCTAGCAACTCGCATGGGGACTGGCCTTTCCTGAGGCCACCAGAGCGGGTCCCTGAGGTCCCCGTCGTAACTCGAGAAGACCTGCCGCAACTCGAGAAAATCCAGGAGGTTCTCCCCTCCAGGCGAGATGAGGCCCATTTCCGCTGAGGGGTCTCGAGGCTGATCACACCTCCCCTCTGGAACTTCGAAAGGGTCCTTCACACCCTTGGTGCAAATCAAGAAGTTCCCCGACATACCCGTCTCCACTCGAGAGGAATCACGAGGGTCCCGCCCACATCCAGAGGAGCCCCGTTTCCGCCTCGTAGCTCGAGATGAGGGATCCTTTCCCTGCTTCGTCGGGAAAGAGTTCCCGGCGTTCCCGTCGCATCTCAAGAGGAGGCCCTCTCAACAGGAACGGCGAGAGGAACTCCAGGGTCGTGCCACCATTCCAAGAGTCCCCCAGATGTCTCAGTCCATTCCAGAGGAACCTCTTTTCCCTTCACCGGCTCGTCTTTCACGCCGAGGATCGACTCACACCAAGGTGGCACGTGGCACAGCCCTGTGGGAAAGCCTCGTGGGAAAGCCTCGAGGGACAGCCTCGAGGGAAAGCCACAGATCCCTTGATCCACGTGACAGGAAGCGTGACACTACTGCTGCAGCTCGGGAGGAAAGCGCACGTGCATGCCCCCACTCGAGACGAGGCCTGACTCCCCTGTGGAGACTCAGAAGCACCCCAAGATCCATGGCAACACTGGAGAGGAATCCTCAGGTTCCGGCCCCGACTCCACACAAGGACTGAGGCCCCGGCATGGACGGGAGAGGAATCCCGAGAGGTCCCCTAGCAACTCGCATGGGGACTGGCCTTTCCTGAGGCCACCAGAGCGGGTCCCTGAGGTCCCCGTCGTAACTCGAGAAGACCTGCCGCAACTCGAGAAAATCCAGGAGGTTCTCCCCTCCAGGCGAGATGAGGCCCATTTCCGCTGAGGCGTTTCGAGGCTGATCACACCTCCCCTCTGGAACTTCGAAAGGCTCCTTCACACCCTTGGTGCAAATCAAGAAGTTCCCCGACAGACCCGTCTCCACTCGAGAGGAATCACGAGGGTCCCGCCCACATCCAGAGGAGCCCCGTTTCCGCCTCGTAGATCGAGATGAGGGATCCTTTCCCTGCTTCGTCGGGAAAGAGTTCCCGGCGTTCCCATCGCATCTCAAGAGGAGGCCCTCTCTACAGGAACGGCGAGAGGAACTCCAGGGTCGTGCCACCATTCCAAGAGTCCCCCAGATGTCTCAGTCCATTCCAGAGGAACCTCTTTTCCCTTCACCAGCTCGTCTTTCACGCCGAGGATCGACTCACACCAAGGTGGCACGTGGCACAGCCCTGTGGGAAAGCCTCGTGGGAAAGCCTCGAGGGACAGCCTCGAGGGAAAGCCACAGATCCCTTGATCCACGTGACAGGAAGCGTGACACTACTGCTGCAGCTCGGGAGGAAAGCGCACGTGCATGCCCCCACTCGAGACGAGGCCTGACTCCCCTGGGGAGACTCAGAAGCACCCCAAGATCCATGGCAACACTGGAGAGGAATCCTCAGGTTCCGGCCCCGACTCCACACAAAGAATGAGGCCCCGGCATGGACGGGAGAGGAATCCCGAGAGGTCCCCTAGCAACTCACATGGGGACTGGCCTTTCCTGAGGCCACCAGAGCGGGTCCCTGAGGTCCCCGTCGTAACTCGAGAAGACCTGCCGCAACTCGAGAAAATCCAGGAGGTTCTCCCCTCCAGGCGAGATGAGGCCCATTTCCGCTGAGGCGTCTCGAGGCTGATCACACCTCCCCTCTGGAACTTCGAAAGGGTCCTTCACACCCTTGGTGCAAATCAAGAAGTTCCCCGACATACCCGTCTCCACTCGAGAGGAATCACGAGGGTCCCGCCCACATCCAGAGGAGCCCCGTTTCCGCCTCGTAGCTCGAGATGAGGGATCCTTTCCCTGCTTCGTCGGGAAAGAGTTCCCGGCGTTCCCATCGCATCTCAAGAGGAGGCCCTCTCTACAGGAACGGCGAGAGGAACTCCAGGGTCGTGCCACCATTCCAAGAGTCCCCCAGATGTCTCAGTCCATTCCAGAGGAACCTCTTTTCCCTTCACCGGCTCGTCTTTCACGCCGAGGATCGACTCACACCAAGGTGGCACGTGGCACAGCCCTGTGGGAAAGCCTCGTGGGAAAGCCTCGAGGGACAGCCTCGAGGGAAAGCCACAGATCCCTTGATCCACGTGACAGGAAGCGTGACAGTACTGCTGCAGCTCGGGAGGAAAGCGCACGTGCATGCCCCCACTCGAGACGAGGCCTGACTCCCCTGGGGAGACTCAGAAGCACCCCAAGATCCATGGCAACACTGGAGAGGAATCCTCAGGTTCCGGCCCCGACTCCACACAAAGACTGAGGCCCCGGCATGGACGGGAGAGGAATCCCGAGAGGTCCCCTAGCAACTCGCATGGGGACTGGCCTTTCCTGAGGCCACCAGAGCGGGTCCCTGAGGTCCCCGTCGTAACTCGAGAAGACCTGCCGCAACTCGAGAAAATCCAGGAGGTTCTCCCCTCCAGGCGAGATGAGGCCCATTTCCGCTGAGGCGTCTCGAGGCTGATCACACCTCCCCTCTGGAACTTCGAAAGGGTCCTTCACACCCTTGGTGCAAATCAAGAAGTTCCCCGACATACCTGTCTCCACTCGAGAGGAATCACGAGGGTCCCGCCCACATCCAGAGGAGCCCCGTTTCCGCCTCGTAGCTCGAGATGAGGGATCCTTTCCCTGCTTCGTCGGGAAAGAGTTCCCGGCCTTCCCGTCGCATCTCAAGAGGAGGCCCTCTCAACAGGAACGGCGAGAGGAACTCCAGGGTCGTGCCACCATTCCAAGAGTCCCCCAGATGTCTCAGTCCATTCCAGAGGAACCTCTTTTCCCTTCACCGGCTCGTCTTTCACGCCGAGGATCGACTCACACCAAGGTGGCACGTGGCACAGCCCTGTGGGAAAGCCTCGTGGGAAAGCCTCGAGGGACAGCCTCGAGGGAAAGCCACAGATCCCTTGATCCACGTGACAGGAAGCGTGACACTACTGCTGCAGCTCGGGAGGAAAGCGCACGTGCATGCCCCCACTCGAGACGAGGCCTGACTCCCCTGGGGAGACTCAGAAGCACCCCAAGATCCATGGCAACACTGGAGAGGAATCCTCAGGTTCCGGCCCCGACTCCACACAATTACTGAGGCCCCGGCATGGACGGGAGAGGAATCCCGAGAGGTTCCCTAGCAACTCGCATGGGGACTGGCCTTTCCTGAGGCCACCAGAGCGGGTCCCTGAGGTCCCCGTCGTAACTCGAGAAGACCTGCCGCAACTCGAGAAAATCCAGGAGGTTCTCCCCTCCAGGCGAGATGAGGCCCATTTCCGCTGAGGCGTCTCGAGGCTGATCACACCTCCCCTCTGGAACTTCGAAAGGGTCCTTCACACCCTTGGTGCAAGTCAAGAAGTTCCCCGACATACCTGTCTCCACTCGAGAGGAATCACGAGGGTCCCGCCCACATCCAGAGGAGCCCCGTTTCCGCCTCGTAGCTCGGGATGAGGGATCCTTTCCCTGCTTCGTCGGGAAAGAGTTCCCGGCCTTCCCGTCGCATCTCAAGAGGAGGCCCTCTCAACAGGAACGGCGAGAGGAACTCCAGGGTCGTGCCACCATTCCAAGAGTCCCCCAGATGTCTCAGTCCATTCCAGAGGAAACTCTTTTCCTTTCACCGGCTCGTCTTTCACGCCGAGGATCGACTCACACCAAGGTGGCACGTGGCACAGCCCTGTGGGAAAGCCTCGTGGGAAAGCCTCGAGGGACAGCCTCGAGGGAAAGCCACAGATCCCTTGATCCACGTGACAGGAAGCGTGACACTACTGCTGCAGCTCGAGCGGAAAGCGCACGTGCATGCCCCCACACGAGACGAGGCCTGACTCCCCTGGGGAGACTCAGAAGCACCCCAAGATCCATGGCAACACTGGAGAGCAATCCTCAGGTTCCGGCCCCGACTCCACACAAGGACTGAGGCCCCGGCATGGACGGGAGAGGAATCCCGAGAGGTCCCCTAGCTACTCGCATGGGGACTGGCCTTTCCTGAGGCCACCAGAGCGGGTCCCTGAGGTCCCCGTCGTAACTCGAGAAGACCTGCCGCAACTCGAGAAAATCCAGGAGGTTCTCCCCTCCAGGCGAGATGAGGCCCATTTCCGCTGAGGCGTCTCGAGGCTGATCACACCTCCCCTCTGGAACTTCGAAAGGGTCCTTCACACCCTTGGTGCAAGTCAAGAAGTTCCCCGACATACCTGTCTCCACTCGAGAGGAATCACGAGGGTCCCGCCCACATCCAGAGGAGCCTCGTTTCCGCCTCGTAGCTCGGGATGAGGGATCCTTTCCCTGCTTCGTCGGGAAAGAGTTCCCGGCCTTCCCGTCGCATCTCAAGAGGAGGCCCTCTCAACAGGAACGGCGAGAGGAACTCCAGGGTCGTGCCACCATTCCAAGAGTCCCCCAGATGTCTCAGTCCATTCCAGAGGAACCTCTTTTCCCTTCACTGGCTCGTCTTTCACGCCGAGGATCGACTCACACCAAGGTGGCACGTGGCACAGCCGTGTGGGAAAGCCTCGTGGGAAAGCCTCGAGGGACAGCCTCGAGGGAAAGCCACAGATCCCTTGATCCACGTGACAGGAAGCGTGACACTACTGCTGCAGCTCGGGAGGAAAGCGCACGTGCATGCCCCAACACGAGAGGAGGCCTGACTCCCCTGGGGAGACTCAGAAGCACCCCAAGGTCCATGGCAACACTGGAGAGGAATCCTCAGGTTCCGGCCCCGACTCCACACAAGGACTGAGGCCCCGGCATGGACGGGAGAGGAATCTCTAGAGGTCCCCTAGCAACTCGCATGGGGACTGGCCTTTTCTGAGGCCACCAGAGCGGGTCCCTGAGGTCCCCGTCGTAACTCGAGAAGACCTGCCGCAACTCGAGAAAATCCAGGAGGTTCTCCCCTCCAGGCGAGATGAGGCCCATTTCCGCTGAGGCGTCTCGAGGCTGATCACACCTCCCCTCTGGAACTTCGAAAGGGTCCTTCACACCCTTGGTGCAAATCAAGAAGTTCCCCGACATACCTGTCTCCACTCGAGAGGAATCACGAGGGCCCGCCCACATCCAGAGGAGCCCCGTTTCCGCCTCGTAGCTCGAGATGAGGGATCCTTTCCCTGCTTCGTCGGGAAAGAGTTCCCGGCCTTCCCGTCGCATCTCAAGAGGAGGCCCTCTCAACAGGAACGGCGAGAGGAACTCCAGGGTCGTGCCACCATTCCAAGAGTCCCCCAGATGTCTCAGTCCATTCCAGAGGAACCTCTTTTCCCTTCACCGGCTCGTCTTTCACGCCGAGGATCGACTCACACCAAGGTGGCACGTGGCACAGCCCTGTGGGAAAGCCTCGTGGGAAAGCCTCGAGGGACAGCCTCGAGGGAAAGCCACAGATCCCTTGATCCACGTGACAGGAAGCGTGACACTACTGCTGCAGCTCGGGAGGAAAGCGCACGTGCATGCCCAAACTCGAGACGAGGCCTGACTCCCCTGGGGAGACTCAGAAGCACCCCAAGATCCATGGCAACACTGGAGAGGAATCCTCAGGTTCCGGCCCCGACTCCACACAAGGACTGAGGCCCCGGCATGGACGGGAGAGGAATCCCGAGAGGTCCCCTAGCAACTCACATGGGGACTGGCCTTTCCTGAGGCCACCAGAGCGGGTCCCTGAGGTCCCCGTCGTAACTCGAGAAGACCTGCTGCAACTCGAGAAAATCCAGGAGGTTCTCCCCTCCAGGCGAGATGAGGCCCATTTCCGCTGAGGCGTCTCGAGGCTGATCACACCTCCCCTCTGGAACTTCGAAAGGGTCCTTCACACCCTTGGTGCAAATCAAGAAGTTCCCCGACATACCTGTCTCCACTCGAGAGGAATCACGAGGGTCCCGCCCACATCCAGAGGAGCCCCGTTTCCGCCTCGTAGCTCGAGATGAGGGATCCTTTCCCTGCTTCGTCGGAAAAGAGTTCCCGGCCTTCCTGTCGCATCTCAAGAGGAGGCCCTCTCAACAGGAACGGCGAGAGGAACTCCAGGGCCGTACCACCATTCCAAGAGTCCCCCAGATGTCTCAGTCCATTCCAGAGGAACCTCTTTTCCCTTCACCGGCTCGTCTTTCACGCCGAGGATCGACTCACACCAAGGTGGCACGTGGCACAGCCCTGTGGGAAAGCCTCGTGGGAAAGCCTCGAGGGACAGCCTCAAGGGAAAGCCACAGATCCCTTGATCCACGTGACAGGAAGCGTGACACTACTGCTGCAGCTCGGGAGGAAAGCGCACGTGCATGCCCCCACTCGAGACGAGGCCTGACTCCCCTGGGGAGACTCAGAAGCACCCCAAGATCCATGGCAACACTGGAGAGGAATCCTCAGGTTCCGGCCCCGACTCCACACAAGAACTGAGGCCCCGGCATGGACGGGAGAGGAATCCCGAGAGGTCCCCTAGCAACTCGCATGGGGACTGGCCTTTCCTGAGGCCACCAGAGCGGGTCCCTGAGGTCCCCGTCGTAACTCGAGAAGACCTGCCGCAACTCGAGAAAATCCAGGAGTTTCTCCCCTCCAGGCGAGATGAGGCCCATTTCCGCTGAGGCGTCTCGAGGCTGATCACACCTCCCCTCTGGAACTTCGAAAGGGTCCTTCACACCCTTGGTGCAAGTCAAGAAGTTCCCCGACATACCTGTCTCCACTCGAGAGGAATCACGAGGGTCCCGCCCACATCCAGAGGAGCCCCGTTTCCGCCTCGTAGCTCGGGATGAGGGATCCTTTCCCTGCTTCGTCGGGAAAGAGTTCCCGGCCTTCCCGTCGCATCTCAAGAGGAGGCCCTCTCAACAGGAACGGCGAGAGGAACTCCAGGGTCGTGCCACCATTCCAAGAGTCCACCAGATGTCTCAGTCCATTCCAGAGGAACCTCTTTTCCCTTCACCGGCTCGTCTTTCACGCCGAGGATCGACTCACACCAAGGTGGCACGTGGCACAGCCCTGTGGGAAAGCCTCGTGGGAAAGCCTCGAGGGACAGCCTCGAGGGAAAGCCACAGATCCCTTGATCCACGTGACAGGAAGCGTGACACTACTGCTGCAGCTCGGGAGGAAAGCGCACGTGCATGCCCCCACTCGAGACGAGGCCTGACTCCCCTGGGGAGACTCAGAAGCACCCCAAGATCCATGGCAACACTGGAGAGGAATCCTCAGGTTCCGGCCCCGACTCCACACAAGGACTGAGGCCCCGGCATGGACGGGAGAGGAATCCCGAGAGGTCCCCTAGCAACTCGCATGGGGACTGGCCTTTCCTGAGGCCACCAGAGCGGGTCCCTGAGGTCCCCGTCGTAACTCGAGAAGACCTGCCGCAACTCGAGAAAATCCAGGAGGTTCTCCCCTCCAGGCGAGATGAGGCCCATTTCCGCTGAGGCGTCTCGAGGCTGATCACACCTCACCTCTGGAACTTCGAAAGGGTCCTTCACACCCTTGGTGCAAATCAAGAAGTTCCCCGACATACCCGTCTCCACTCGAGAGGAATCACGAGGGTCCCGCCCACATCCAGAGGAGCCCCGTTACCGCCTCGTAGCTCGAGATGTGGGATCCTTTCCCTGCTTCGTCGGGAAAGAGTTCCCGGCATTCCTGTCGCATCTCAAGAGGAGGCCCTCTCCACAGGAACGGCGAGAGGAACTCCAGGGTCGTGCCACCATTCCAAGAGTCCCCCAGATGTCTCAGTCCATTCCAGAGGAACCTCTTTTCCCTTCACCGGCTCGTCTTTCACGCCGAGGATCGACTCACACCAAGGTGGCACGTGGCACAGCCCTGTGGGAAAGCCTCGTGGGAAAGCCTCGAGGGACAGCCTCGAGGGAAAGCCACAGATCCCTTGATCCACGTGACAGGAAGCGTGACACTACTGCTGCAGCTCGGGAGGAAAGCGCACGTGCATGCCCCCACTCGAGACGAGGCCTGACTCCCCTGGGGAGACTCAGAAGCACCCCAAGATCCATGGCAACACTGGAGAGGAATCCTCAGGTTCCGGCCCCGACTCCATACAAGGACTGAGGCCCCGGCATGGATGGGAGAGGAATCTCGAGAGGTCCCCTAGCAACTCGCATGGGGACTGGCCTTTTCTGAGGCCACCAGAGCGGGTCCCTGAGGTCCCCGTCGTAACTCGAGAAGACCTGCCGCAACTCGAGAAAATCCAGGAGGTTCTCCCCTCCAGGCGAGATGAGGCCCATTTCCGCTGAGGCGTCTCGAGGCTGATCACACCTCCCCTCTGGAACTTCGAAAGGGTCCTTCACACCCTTGGTGCAAATCAAGAAGTTCCCCGACATACCTGTCTCCACTCGAGAGGAATCACGAGGGTCCCGCCCACATCAAGAGGAGCCCCGTTTCCGCCTCGTAGCTCGAGATGAGGGATCCTTTCCCTGCTTCGTCGGGAAAGAGTTCCCGGCCTTCCCGTCGCATCTCAAGAGGAGGCCCTCTCAACAGGAACGGCGAGAGGAACTCCAGGGTCGTGCCACCATTCCAAGAGTCCCCCAGATGTCTCAGTCCATTCCAGAGGAACCTCTTTTCCCTTCACCGGCTCGTCTTTCACGCCGAGGATCGACTCACACCAAGGTGGCACGTGGCACAGCCCTGTGGGAAAGCCTCGTGGGAAAGCCTCGAGGGACAGCCTCGAGGGAAAGCCACAGATCCCTTGATCCACGTGACAGGAAGCGTGACACTACTGCTGCAGCTCGGGAGGAAAGCGCACGTGCATGCCCCCACTCGAGACGAGGCCTGACTCCCCTGGGGAGACTCAGAAGCACCCCAAGATCCATGGCAACACTGGAGAGGAATCCTCAGGTTCCGGCCCCGACTCCACACAAGGACTGAGGCCCCGGCATGGAAGGGAGAGGAATCCCGAGAGGTCCCCTAGCAACTCGCATGGGGACTGGCCTTTCCTGAGGCCACCAGAGCGGGTCCCTGAGGTCCCCGTCGTAACTCGAGAAGACCTGCCGCAACTCGAGAAAATCCAGGAGGTTCTCCCCTCCAGGCGAGATGAGGCCCATTTCCGCTGAGGCGTCTCGAGGCTGATCACACCTCCCCTCTGGAACTTCGAAAGGGTCCTTCACACCCTTGGTGCAAATCAAGAAGTTCCCCGACATACCTGTCTCCACTCGAGAGGAATCACGAGGGTCCCGCCCACATCCAGAGGAGCCCCGTTTCCGCCTCGTAGCTCGAGATGAGGGATCCTTTCCCTGCTTCTTCGGGAAAGAGTTCCCGGCCTTCCCGTCGCATCTCAAGAGGAGGCCCTCTCAACAGGAACGGCGAGAGGAACTCCAGGGTCGTGCCACCATTCCAAGAGTCCCCCAGATGTCTCAGTCCATTCCAGAGGAACCTCTTTTCCCTTCACCGGCTCGTCTTTCACGCCGAGGATCGACTCACACCAAGGTGGCACGTGGCACAGCCCTGTGGGAAAGCCTCGTGGGAAAGCCTCGAGGGACAGCCTCGAGGGAAAGCCACAGATCCCTTGATCCACGTGACAGGAAGCGTGACACTACTGCTGCAGCTCGGGAGGAAAGCGCACGTGCATGCCCCCACACGAGACGAGGCGTGACTCCCCTGGGGAGACTCAGAAGCACCCCAAGATCCATGGCAACACTGGAGAGGAATCCTCAGGTTCCGGCCCCGACTCCACACAAGGACTGAGGCCCCGGCATGGAAGGGAGAGGAATCCCGAGAGGTCCCCTAGCAACTCGCATGGGGACTGGCCTTTCCTGAGGCCACCAGAGCGGGTCCCTGAGGTCCCCGTCGTAACTCGAGAAGACCTGCCGCAACTCGAGAAAATCCAGGAGGTTCTCCCCTCCAGGCGAGATGAGGCCCATTTCCGCTGAGGCGTCTCGAGGCTGATCACACCTCCCCTCTGGAACTTCGAAAGGGTCCTTCACACCCTTGGTGCAAGTCAAGAAGTTCCCCGACATACCTGTCTCCACTCCAGAGGAATCACGAGGGTCCCGCCCACATCCAGAGGAGCCCCGTTTCCGCCTCGTAGCTCGGGATGAGGGATCCTTTCCCTGCTTCATCGGGAAAGAGTTCCCGGCCTTCCCGTCGCATCTCAAGAGGAGGCCCTCTCAACAGGAACGGCGAGAGGAACTCCAGGGTCGTGCCACCATTCCAAGAGTCCCCCAGATGTCTCAGTCCATTCCAGAGGAACCTCTTTTCCTTTCACCGGCTCGTCTTTCACGCCGAGGATCGACTCACACCAAGGTGGCACGTGGCACAGCCCTGTGGGAAAGCCTCGTGGGAAAGCCTCGAGGGACAGCCTCGAGGGAAAGCCACAGATCCCTTGATCCACGTGACAGGAAGCGTGACACTACTGCTGCAGCTCGGGCGGAAAGCGCACGTGCATGCCCCCACACGAGACGAGGCCTGACTCCCCTGGGGAGACTCAGAAGCACCCCAAGATCCATGGCAACAGTGGAGAGCAATCCTCAGGTTCCGGCCCCGACTCCACACAAGGACTGAGGCCCCGGCATGGACGGGAGAGGAATCCCGAGAGGTCCCCTAGCTACTCGCATGGGGACTGGCCTTTCCTGAGGCCACCAGAGCGGGTCCCTGAGGTCCCCGTCGTAACTCGAGAAGACCTGCCGCAACTCGAGAAAATCCAGGAGGTTCTCCCCTCCAGGCGAGATGAGGCCCATTTCCGCTGAGGCGTCTCGAGGCTGATCACACCTCCCCTCTGGAACTTCGAAAGGGTCCTTCACACCCTTGGTGCAAATCAAGAAGTTCTCCGACATACCCGACTCCACTCGAGAGGAATCACGAGGGTCCCGCCCACATCCAGAGGAGCCCCGTTTCCGCCTCGTAGCTCGAGATGAGGGATCCTTTCCCTGCTTCGTCGGGAAAGAGTTCCTGGCGTTCCCGTCGCATCTCAAGAGGAGGCCCTCTCAACAGGAACGGCGAGAGGAACTCCAGGGTCGTGCCACCATTCCAAGAGTCCCCCAGATGTCTCAGTCCATTCCAGAGGAACCTCTTTTCCCTTCACCGGCTCGTCTTTCACGCCGAGGATCGACTCACACCAAGGTGGCACGTGGCACAGCCCTGTGGGAAAGCCTCGTGGGAAAGCCTCGAGGGACAGCCTCGAGGGAAAGCCACAGATCCCTTGATCCACGTGACAGGAAGCGTGACACTACTGCTGCAGCTCGGGAGGAAAGTGCACGTGCATGCCCCAACTCGAGACGAGGCCTGACTCCCCTGGGGAGACTCAGAAGCACCACAAGGTCCATGGCAACACTGGAGGGGAAACCTCAGGTTCCGGCCCCGACACCACACAAGGACTGAGGCCCCGGCATGGACGGGAGAGGAATCTCGAGAGGTCCCCTAGCAACTCGCATGGGGACTGGCCTTTCCTGAGGCCACCAGAGCGGGTCCCTGGGTCCCTGTCGTAACTCGAGAAGACCTGCCGCAACTCGAGAAAATCCAGGAGGTTCTCCCCTCCAGGCGAGATGAGGCCCATTTCCGCTGAGGCGTCTCGAGGCTGATCACACCTCCCCTCTGGAACTTCGAAAGGCTCCTTCACACCCTTGGTGCAAGTCAAGAAGTTCCCCGACATACCTGTCTCCACTCGAGAGGAATCACGAGGGTCCCGCCCACATCCAGAGGAGCCCCGTTTCCGCCTCGTAGCTCGAGATGAGGGATCCTTTCCCTGCTTCGTCGGGAAAGAGTTCCCGGCCTTCCCGTCGCATCTCAAGAGGAGGCCCTCTCAACAGGAACGGCGAGAGGAACTCCAGGGTCGTGCCACCATTCCAAGAGTCCCCCAGATGTCTCAGTCCATTCCAGAGGAACCTCTTTTCCCTTCACCGGCTCGTCTTTCACGCCGAGGATCGACTCACACCAAGGTGGCACGTGGCACAGCCCTGTGGGAAAGCCTCGTGGGAAAGCCTCGAGGGACAGCCTCGAGGGAAAGCCACAGATCCCTTGATCCACGTGACAGGAAGCGTGACACTACTGCTGCAGCTCGGGAGGAAAGCGCACGTGCATGCCCCCACTCGAGACGAGGCCTGACTCCCCTGGGGAGACTCAGAAGCACCCCAAGATCCATGGCAACACTGGAGAGGAATCCTCAGGTTCCGGCCCCGACTCCACACAAGGACTGAGGCCCCGGCATGGACGGGAGAGGAATCCCGAGAGGTCCCCTAGCAACTCGCATGGGGACTGGCCTTTCCTGAGGCCACCAGAGCGGGTCCCTGAGGTCCCCGTCGTAACTCGAGAAGACCTGCCGCAACTCGAGAAAATCCAGGAGGTTCTCCCCTCCAGGCGAGATGAGGCCCATTTCCGCTGAGGCGTCTCGAGGCTGATCACACCTCACCTCTGGAACTTCGAAAGGGTCCTTCACACCCTTGGTGCAAATCAAGAAGTTCCCCGACATACCCGTCTCCACTCGAGAGGAATCACGAGGGTCCCGCCCACATCCAGAGGATCCCCGTTACCGCCTCGTAGCTCGAGATGTGGGATCCTTTCCCTGCTTCGTCGGGAAAGAGTTCCCGGCATTCCTGTCGCATCTCAAGAGGAGGCCCTCTCCACAGGAACGGCGAGAGGAACTCCAGGGTCGTGCCACCATTCCAAGAGTCCCCCAGATGTCTCAGTCCATTCCAGAGGAACCTCTTTTCCCTTCACCGGCTCGTCTTTCACGCCGAGGATCGACTCACACCAAGGTGGCACGTGGCACAGCCCTGTGGGAAAGCCTCGTGGGAAAGCCTCGAGGGACAGCCTCGAGGGAAAGCCACAGATCCCTTGATCCACGTGACAGGAAGCGTGACACTACTGCTGCAGCTCGGGAGGAAAGCGCACGTGCATGCCCCCACTCGAGACGAGGCCTGACTCCCCTGGGGAGACTCAGAAGCACCCCAAGATCCATGGCAACACTGGAGAGGAATCCTCAGGTTCCGGCCCCGACTCCACACAAGGACTGAGGCCCCGGCATGGACGGGAGAGGAATCCCGAGAGGTCCCCTAGCAACTCGCATGGGGACTGGCCTTTCCTGAGGCCACCAGAGCGGGTCCCTGAGGTCCCCGTCGTAACTCGAGAAGACCTGCCGCAACTCGAGAAAATCCAGGAGGTTCTCCCCTCCAGGCGAGATGAGGCCCATTTCCGCTGAGGCGTCTCGAGGCTGATCACACCTCCCCTCTGGAACTTCGAAAGGGTCCTTCACACCCTTGGTGCAAGTCAAGAAGTTCCCCGACATACCTGTCTCCACTCGAGAGGAATCACGAGGGTCCCGCCCACATCCAGAGGAGCCCCGTTTCCGCCTCGTAGCTCGGGATGAGGGATCCTTTCCCTGCTTCGTCGGGAAAGAGTTCCCGGCCTTCCCGTCGCATCTCAAGAGGAGGCCCTCTCAACAGGAACGGCGAGAGGAACTCCAGGGTCGTGCCACCATTCCAAGAGTCCCCCAGATGTCTCAGTCCATTCCAGAGGAACCTCTTTTCCTTTCACCGGCTCGTCTTTCACGCCGAGGATCGACTCACACCAAGGTGGCACGTGGCACAGCCCTGTGGGAAAGCCTCGTGGGAAAGCCTCGAGGGACAGCCTCGAGGGAAAGCCACAGATCCCTTGATCCACGTGACAGGAAGCGTGACACTACTGCTGCAGCTCGGGCGGAAAGCGCACGTGCATGCCCCCACACGAGACGAGGCCTGACTCCCCTGGGGAGACTCAGAAGCACCCCAAGATCCATGGCAACAGTGGAGAGGAATCCTCAGGTTCCGGCCCCGACTCCACACAAGGACTGAGGCCCCGGCATGGACGGGAGAGGAATCCCGAGAGGTACCCTAGCTACTCGCATGGGGACTGGCCTTTCCTGAGGCCACCAGAGCGGGTCCCTGAGGTCCCCGTCGTAACTCGAGAAGACCTGCCGCAACTCGAGAAAATCCAGGAGGTTCTCCCCTCCAGGCGAGATGAGGCCCATTTCCGCTGAGGCGTCTCGAGGCTGATCACACCTCCCCTCTGGAACTTCGAAAGGGTCCTTCACACCCTTGGTGCAAGTCAAGAAGTTCCCCGACATACCTGTCTCCACTCGAGAGGAATCACGAGGGTCCCGCCCACATCCAGAGGAGCCTCGTTTCCGCCTCGTAGCTCGGGATGAGGGATCCTTTCCCTGCTTCGTCGGGAAAGAGTTCCCGGCCTTCCCGTCGCATCTCAAGAGGAGGCCCTCTCAACAGGAACGGCGAGAGGAACTCCAGGGTCGTGCCACCATTCCAAGAGTCCCCCAGATGTCTCAGTCCATTCCAGAGGAACCTCTTTTCCCTTCACCGGCTCGTCTTTCACGCCGAGGATCGACTCACACCAAGGTGGCACGTGGCACAGCCCTGTGGGAAAGCCTCGTGGGAAAGCCTCGAGGGACAGCCTCGAGGGAAAGCCACAGATCCCTTGATCCACGTGACAGGAAGCGTGACACTACTGCTGCAGCTCGGGAGGAAAGCGCACGTGCATGCCCCCACTCGAGACGAGGCCTGACTCCCCTGGGGAGACTCAGAAGCACCCCAAGATCCATGGCAACACTGGAGAGGAATCCTCAGGTTCCGGCCCCGACTCCACACAAGGACTGAGGCCCCGGCATGGACGGGAGAGGAATCCCGAGAGGTCCCCTAGCAACTCGCATGGGGACTGGCCTTTCCTGAGGCCACCAGAGCGGGTCCCTGAGGTCCCCGTCGTAACTCGAGAAGACCTGCCGCAACTCGAGAAAATCCAGGAGGTTCTCCCCTCCAGGCGAGATGAGGCCCATTTCCGCTGAGGCGTCTCGAGGCTGATCACACCTCCCCTCTGGAACTTCGAAAGGGTCCTTCACACCCTTGGTGCAAATCAAGAAGTTCCCCGACATACCTGTCTCCACTCGAGAGGAATCACGAGGGCCCGCCCACATCCAGAGGAGCCCCGTTTCCGCCTCGTAGCTCGAGATGAGGGATCCTTTCCCTGCTTCGTCGGGAAAGAGTTCCCGGCCTTCCCGTCGCATCTCAAGAGGAGGCCCTCTCAACAGGAACGGCGAGAGGAACTCCAGGGTCGTGCCACCATTCCAAGAGTCCCCCAGATGTCTCAGTCCATTCCAGAGGAACCTCTTTTCCCTTCACCGGCTCGTCTTTCACGCCGAGGATCGACTCACACCAAGGTGGCACGTGGCACAGCCCTGTGGGAAAGCCTCGTGGGAAAGCCTCGAGGGACAGCCTCGAGGGAAAGCCACAGATCCCTTGATCCACGTGACAGGAAGCGTGACACTACTGCTGCAGCTCGGGAGGAAAGCGCACGTGCATGCCCCCACTCGAGACGAGGCCTGACTCCCCTGGGGAGACTCAGAAGCACCCCAAGATCCATGGCAACACTGGAGAGGAATCCTCAGGTTCCGGCCCCGACTCCACACAAGGACTGAGGCCCCGGCATGGACGGGAGAGGAATCCCGAGAGGTCCCCTAGCAACTCGCATGGGGACTGGCCTTTCCTGAGGCCACCAGAGCGGGTCCCTGAGGTCCCCGTCGTAACTCGAGAAGACCTGCCGCAACTCGAGAAAATCCAGGAGGTTCTCCCCTCCAGGCGAGATGAGGCCCATTTCCGCTGAGGCGTCTCGAGGCTGATCAAACCTCCCCTCTGGAACTTCGAAAGGGTCCTTCACACCCTTGGTGCAAATCAAGAAGTTCCCCGACATACCTGTCTCCACTCGAGAGGAATCACGAGGGTCCCGCCCACATCCAGAGGAGCCCCGTTTCCGCCTCGTAGCTCGAGATGAGGGATCCTTTCCCTGCTTCGTCGGGAAAGAGTTCCCGGCCTTCCCGTCGCATCTCAAGAGGAGGCCCTCTCAACAGGAACGGCGAGAGGAACTCCAGGGTCGTGCCACCATTCCAAGAGTCCCCCAGATGTCTCAGTCCATTCCAGAGGAACCTCTTTTCCCTTCACCGGCTCGTCTTTCACGCCGAGGATCGACTCACACCAAGGTGGCACGTGGCACAGCCCTGTGGGAAAGCCTCGTGGGAAAGCCTCGAGGGACAGCCTCGAGGGAAAGCCACAGATCCCTTGATCCACGTGACAGGAAGCGTGACACTACTGCTGCAGCTCGGGAGGAAAGCGCACGTGCATGCCCCCACACGAGTCGAGGCGTGACTCCCCTGGGGAGACTCAGAAGCACCCCAAGATCCATGGCAACACTGGAGAGGAATCCTCAGGTTCCGGCCCCGACTCCACACAAGGACTGAGGCCCCGGCATGGACGGGAGAGGAATCCCGAGAGGTCCCCTAGCAACTCGCATGGGGACTGGCCTTTCCTGAGGCCACCAGAGCGGGTCCCTGAGGTCCCCGTCGTAACTCGAGAAGACCTGCCGCAACTCGAGAAAATCCAGGAGGTTCTCCCCTCCAGGCGAGATGAGGCCCATTTCCGCTGAGGCGTCTCGAGGCTGATCACACCTCCCCTCTGGAACTTCGAAAGGGTCCTTCACACCCTTGGTGCAAGTCAAGAAGTTCCCCGACATACCTGTCTCCACTCGAGAGGAATCACGAGGGTCCCGCCCACATCCAGAGGAGCCCCGTTTCCGCCTCGTAGCTCGGGATGAGGGATCCTTTCCCTGCTTCGTCGGGAAAGAGTTCCCGGCCTTCCCGTCGCATCTCAAGAGGAGGCCCTCTCAACAGGAACGGCGAGAGGAACTCCAGGGTCGTGCCACCATTCCAAGAGTCCCCCAGATGTCTCAGTCCATTCCAGAGGAACCTCTTTTCCTTTCACCGGCTCGTCTTTCACGCCGAGGATCGACTCACACCAAGGTGGCACGTGGCACAGCCCTGTGGGAAAGCCTCGTGGGAAAGCCTCGAGGGACAGCCTCGAGGGAAAGCCACAGATCCCTTGATCCACGTGACAGGAAGCGTGACACTACTGCTGCAGCTCGGGCGGAAAGCGCACGTGCATGCCCCCACACGAGACGAGGCCTGACTCCCCTGGGGAGACTCAGAAGCACCCCAAGATCCATGGCAACAGTGGAGAGCAATCCTCAGGTTCCGGCCCCGACTCCACACAAGGACTGAGGCCCCGGCATGGACGGGAGAGGAATCCCGAGAGGTCCCCTAGCTACTCGCATGGGGACTGGCCTTTCCTGAGGCCACCAGAGCGGGTCCCTGAGGTCCCCGTCGTAACTCGAGAAGACCTGCCGCAACTCGAGAAAATCCAGGAGGTTCTCCCCTCCAGGCGAGATGAGGCCCATTTCCGCTGATGCGTCTCGAGGCTGATCACACCTCCCCTCTGGAACTTCGAAAGGGTCCTTCACACCCTTGGTGCAAATCAAGAAGTTCTCCGACATACCCGACTCCACTCGAGAGGAATCACGAGGGTCCCGCCCACATCCAGAGGAGCCCCGTTTCCGCCTCGTAGCTCGAGATGAGGGATCCTTTCCCTGCTTCGTCGGGAAAGAGTTCCTGGCGTTCCCGTCGCATCTCAAGAGGAGGCCCTCTCAACAGGAACGGCGAGAGGAACTCCAGGGTCGTGCCACCATTCCAAGAGTCCCCCAGATGTCTCAGTCCATTCCAGAGGAACCTCTTTTCCCTTCACCGGCTCGTCTTTCACGCCGAGGATCGACTCACACCAAGGTGGCACGTGGCACAGCCCTGTGGGAAAGCCTCGTGGGAAAGCCTCGAGGGACAGCCTCGAGGGAAAGCCACAGATCCCTTGATCCACGTGACACGAAGCGTGACACTACTGCTGCAGCTCGGGAGGAAAGTGCACGTGCATGCCCCAACTCGAGACGAGGCCTGACTCCCCTGGGGAGACTCAGAAGCACCACAAGGTCCATGGCAACACTGGAGGGGAAACCTCAGGTTCCGGCCCCGACACCACACAAGGACTGAGGCCCCGGCATGGACGGGAGAGGAATCTCGAGAGGTCCCCTAGCAACTCGCATGGGGACTGGCCTTTCCTGAGGCCACCAGAGCGGGTCCCTGAGGTCCCTGTCGTAACTCGAGAAGACCTGCCGCAACTCGAGAAAATCCAGGAGGTTCTCCCCTCCAGGCGAGATGAGGCCCATTTCCGCTGATGCGTCTCGAGGCTGATCACACCTCCCCTCTGGAACTTCGAAAGGGTCCTTCACACCCTTGGTGCAAATCAAGAAGTTCTCCGACATACCCGACTCCACTCGAGAGGAATCACGAGGGTCCCGCCCACATCCAGAGGAGCCCCGTTTCCGCCTCGTAGCTCGAGATGAGGGATCCTTTCCCTGCTTCGTCGGGAAAGAGTTCCTGGCGTTCCCGTCGCATCTCAAGAGGAGGCCCTCTCAACAGGAACGGCGAGAGGAACTCCAGGGTCGTGCCACCATTCCAAGAGTCCCCCAGATGTCTCAGTCCATTCCAGAGGAACCTCTTTTCCCTTCACCGGCTCGTCTTTCACGCCGAGGATCGACTCACACCAAGGTGGCACGTGGCACAGCCCTGTGGGAAAGCCTCGTGGGAAAGCCTCGAGGGACAGCCTCGAGGGAAAGCCACAGATCCCTTGATCCACGTGACAGGAAGCGTGACACTACTGCTGCAGCTCGGGAGGAAAGTGCACGTGCATGCCCCAACTCGAGACGAGGCCTGACTCCCCTGGGGAGACTCAGAAGCACCACAAGGTCCATGGCAACACTGGAGGGGAAACCTCAGGTTCCGGCCCCGACACCACACAAGGACTGAGGCCCCGGCATGGACGGGAGAGGAATCTCGAGAGGTCCCCTAGCAACTCGCATGGGGACTGGCCTTTCCTGAGGCCACCAGAGCGGGTCCCTGAGGTCCCTGTCGTAACTCGAGAAGACCTGCCGCAACTCGAGAAAATCCAGGAGGTTCTCCCCTCCAGGCGAGATGAGGCCCATTTCCGCTGAGGCGTCTCGAGGCTGATCACACCTCCCCTCTGGAACTTCGAAAGGGTCCTTCACACCCTTGGTGCAAGTCAAGAAGTTCCCCGACATACCTGTCTCCACTCGAGAGGAATCACGAGGGTCCCGCCCACATCCAGAGGAGCCCCGTTTCCGCCTCGTAGCTCGAGATGAGGGATCCTTTCCCTGCTTCGTCGGGAAAGAGTTCCCGGCCTTCCCGTCGCATCTCAAGAGGAGGCCCTCTCAACAGGAACGGCGAGAGGAACTCCAGGGTCGTGCCACCATTCCAAGAGTCCCCCAGATGTCTCAGTCCATTCCAGAGGAACCTCTTTTCCCTTCACCGGCTCGTCTTTCACGCCGAGGATCGACTCACACCAAGGTGGCACGTGGCACAGCCCTGTGGGAAAGCCTCGTGGGAAAGCCTCGAGGGACAGCCTCGAGGGAAAGCCACAGATCCCTTGATCCACGTGACAGGAAGCGTGACACTACTGCTGCAGCTCGGGAGGAAAGCGCACGTGCATGCCCCCACTCGAGACGAGGCCTGACTCCCCTGGGGAGACTCAGAAGCACCCCAAGATCCATGGCAACACTGGAGAGGAATCCTCAGGTTCCGGCCCCGACTCCACACAAGGACTGAGGCCCCGGCATGGACGGGAGAGGAATCCCGAGAGGTCCCCTAGCAACTCGCATGGGGACTGGCCTTTCCTGAGGCCACCAGAGCGGGTCCCTGAGGTCCCCGTCGTAACTCGAGAAGACCTGCCGCAACTCGAGAAAATCCAGGAGGTTCTCCCCTCCAGGCGAGATGAGGCCCATTTCCGCTGAGGCGTCTCGAGGCTGATCACACCTCCCCTCTGGAACTTCGAAAGGGTCCTTCACACCCTTGGTGCAAGTCAAGAAGTTCCCCGACATACCTGTCTCCACTCGAGAGGAATCACGAGGGTCCCGCCCACATCCAGAGGAGCCTCGTTTCCGCCTCGTAGCTCGGGATGAGGGATCCTTTCCCTGCTTCGTCGGGAAAGAGTTCCCGGCCTTCCCGTCGCATCTCAAGAGGAGGCCCTCTCAACAGGAACGGCGAGAGGAACTCCAGGGTCGTGCCACCATTCCAAGAGTCCCCCAGATGTCTCAGTCCATTCCAGAGGAACCTCTTTTCCCTTCACCGGCTCGTCTTTCACGCCGAGGATCGACTCACACCAAGGTGGCACGTGGCACAGCCCTGTGGGAAAGCCTCGTGGGAAAGCCTCGAGGGACAGCCTCGAGGGAAAGCCACAGATCCCTTGATCCACGTGACAGGAAGCGTGACACTACTGCTGCAGCTCGGGAGGAAAGCGCACGTGCATGCCCCCACTCGAGACGAGGCCTGACTCCCCTGGGGAGACTCAGAAGCACCCCAAGATCCATGGCAACACTGGAGAGGAATCCTCAGGTTCCGGCCCCGACTCCACACAAGGACTGAGGCCCCGGCATGGACGGGAGAGGAATCCCGAGAGGTCCCCTAGCAACTCGCATGGGGACTGGCCTTTCCTGAGGCCAACAGAGCGGGTCCCTGAGGTCCCCGTCGTAACTCGAGAAGACCTGCCGCAACTCGAGAAAATCCAGGAGGTTCTCCCCTCCAGGCGAGATGAGGCCCATTTCCGCTGAGGCGTCTCGAGGCTGATCACACCTCCCCTCTGGAACTTCGAAAGGGTCCTTCACACCCTTGGTGCAAATCAAGAAGTTCCCTGACATACCTGTCTCCACTCGAGAGGAATCACGAGGGCCCGCCCACATCCAGAGGAGCCCCGTTTCCGCCTCGTAGCTCGAGATGAGGGATCCTTTCCCTGCTTCGTCGGGAAAGAGTTCCCGGCCTTCCCGTCGCATCTCAAGAGGAGGCCCTCTCAACAGGAACGGCGAGAGGAACTCCAGGGTCGTGCCACCATTCCAAGAGTCCCCCAGATGTCTCAGTCCATTCCAGAGGAACCTCTTTTCCCTTCACCGGCTCGTCTTTCACGCCGAGGATCGACTCACACCAAGGTGGCACGTGGCACAGCCCTGTGGGAAAGCCTCGTGGGAAAGCCTCGAGGGACAGCCTCGAGGGAAAGCCACAGATCCCTTGATCCACGTGACAGGAAGCGTGACACTACTGCTGCAGCTCGGGAGGAAAGCGCACGTGCATGCCCCCACTCGAGACGAGGCCTGACTCCCCTGGGGAGACTCAGAAGCACCCCAAGATCCATGGCAACACTGGAGAGGAATCCTCAGGTTCCGGCCCCGACTCCACACAAGGACTGAGGCCCCGGCATGGACGGGAGAGGAATCCCGAGAGGTCCCCTAGCAACTCGCATGGGGACTGGCCTTTCCTGAGGCCACCAGAGCGGGTCCCTGAGGTCCCCGTCGTAACTCGAGAAGACCTGCCGCAACTCGAGAAAATCCAGGAGGTTCTCCCCTCCAGGCGAGATGAGGCCCATTTCCGCTGAGGCGTCTCGAGGCTGATCACACCTCCCCTCTGGAACTTCGAAAGGGTCCTTCACACCCTTGGTGCAAGTCAAGAAGTTCCCCGACATACCTGTCTCCACTCGAGAGGAATCACGAGGGTCCCGCCCACATCCAGAGGAGCCTCGTTTCCGCCTCGTAGCTCGGGATGAGGGATCCTTTCCCTGCTTCGTCGGGAAAGAGTTCCCGGCCTTCCCGTCGCATCTCAAGAGGAGGCCCTCTCAACAGGAACGGCGAGAGGAACTCCAGGGTCGTGCCACCATTCCAAGAGTCCCCCAGATGTCTCAGTCCATTCCAGAGGAACCTCTTTTCCCTTCACCGGCTCGTCTTTCACGCCGAGGATCGACTCACACCAAGGTGGCACGTGGCACAGCCCTGTGGGAAAGCCTCGTGGGAAAGCCTCGAGGGACAGCCTCGAGGGAAAGCCACAGATCCCTTGATCCACGTGACAGGAAGCGTGACACTACTGCTGCAGCTCGGGAGGAAAGCGCACGTGCATGCCCCCACTCGAGACGAGGCCTGACTCCCCTGGGGAGACTCAGAAGCACCCCAAGATCCATGGCAACACTGGAGAGGAATCCTCAGGTTCCGGCCCCGACTCCACACAAGGACTGAGGCCCCGGCATGGACGGGAGAGGAATCCCGAGAGGTCCCCTAGCAACTCGCATGGGGACTGGCCTTTCCTGAGGCCAACAGAGCGGGTCCCTGAGGTCCCCGTCGTAACTCGAGAAGACCTGCCGCAACTCGAGAAAATCCAGGAGGTTCTCCCCTCCAGGCGAGATGAGGCCCATTTCCGCTGAGGCGTCTCGAGGCTGATCACACCTCCCCTCTGGAACTTCGAAAGGGTCCTTCACACCCTTGGTGCAAATCAAGAAGTTCCCCGACATACCTGTCTCCACTCGAGAGGAATCACGAGGGCCCGCCCACATCCAGAGGAGCCCCGTTTCCGCCTCGTAGCTCGAGATGAGGGATCCTTTCCCTGCTTCGTCGGGAAAGAGTTCCCGGCCTTCCCGTCGCATCTCAAGAGGAGGCCCTCTCAACAGGAACGGCGAGAGGAACTCCAGGGTCGTGCCACCATTCCAAGAGTCCCCCAGATGTCTCAGTCCATTCCAGAGGAACCTCTTTTCCCTTCACCGGCTCGTCTTTCACGCCGAGGATCGACTCACACCAAGGTGGCACGTGGCACAGCCCTGTGGGAAAGCCTCGTGGGAAAGCCTCGAGGGACAGCCTCGAGGGAAAGCCACAGATCCCTTGATCCACGTGACAGGAAGCGTGACACTACTGCTGCAGCTCGGGAGGAAAGCGCACGTGCATGCCCCCACTCGAGACGAGGCCTGACTCCCCTGGGGAGACTCAGAAGCACCCCAAGATCCATGGCAACACTGGAGAGGAATCCTCAGGTTCCGGCCCCGACTCCACACAAGGACTGAGGCCCCGGCATGGACAGGAGAGGAATCCCGAGAGGTCCCCTAGCAACTCACATGGGGACTGGCCTTTCCTGAGGCCACCAGAGCGGGTCCCTGAGGTCCCCGTCGTAACTCGAGAAGACCTGCTGCAACTCGAGAAAATCCAGGAGGTTCTCCCCTCCAGGCGAGATGAGGCCCATTTCCGCTGAGGCGTCTCGAGGCTGATCACACCTCCCCTCTGGAACTTCGAAAGGGTCCTTCACACCCTTGGTGCAAATCAAGAAGTTCCCCGACATACCTGTCTCCACTCGAGAGGAATCACGAGGGTCCCGCCCACATCCAGAGGAGCCCCGTTTCCGCCTCGTAGCTCGAGATGAGGGATCCTTTCCCTGCTTCGTCGGAAAAGAGTTCCCGGCCTTCCTGTCGCATCTCAAGAGGAGGCCCTCTCAACAGGAACGGCGAGAGGAACTCCAGGGCCGTACCAACATTCCAAGAGTCCCCCAGATGTCTCAGTCCATTCCAGAGGAACCTCTTTTCCCTTCACCGGCTCGTCTTTCACGCCGAGGATCGACTCACACCAAGGTGGCACGTGGCACAGCCCTGTGGGAAAGCCTCGTGGGAAAGCCTCGAGGGACAGCCTCAAGGGAAAGCCACAGATCCCTTGATCCACGTGACAGGAAGCGTGACACTACTGCTGCAGCTCGGGAGGAAAGCGCACGTGCATGCCCCCACTCGAGACGAGGCCTGACTCCCCTGGGGAGACTCAGAAGCACCCCAAGATCCATGGCAACACTGGAGAGGAATCCTCAGGTTCCGGCCCCGACTCCACACAAGGACTGAGGCCCCGGCATGGACGGGAGAGGAATCCCGAGAGGTCCCCTAGCAACTCGCATGGGGACTGGCCTTTCCTGAGGCCACCAGAGCGGGTCCCTGAGGTCCCCGTCGTAACTCGAGAAGACCTGCCGCAACTCGAGAAAATCCAGGAGTTTCTCCCCTCCAGGCGAGATGAGGCCCATTTCCGCTGAGGCGTCTCGAGGCTGATCACACCTCCCCTCTGGAACTTCGAAAGGGTCCTTCACACCCTTGGTGCAAGTCAAGAAGTTCCCCGACATACCTGTCTCCACTCGAGAGGAATCACGAGGGTCCCGCCCACATCCAGAGGAGCCCCGTTTCCGCCTCGTAGCTCGGGATGAGGGATCCTTTCCCTGCTTCGTCGGGAAAGAGTTCCCGGCCTTCCCGTCGCATCTCAAGAGGAGGCCCTCTCAACAGGAACGGCGAGAGGAACTCCAGGGTCGTGCCACCATTCCAAGAGTCCACCAGATGTCTCAGTCCATTCCAGAGGAACCTCTTTTCCCTTCACCGGCTCGTCTTTCACGCCGAGGATCGACTCACACCAAGGTGGCACGTGGCACAGCCCTGTGGGAAAGCCTCGTGGGAAAGCCTCGAGGGACAGCCTCGAGGGAAAGCCACAGATCCCTTGATCCACGTGACAGGAAGCGTGACACTACTGCTGCAGCTCGGGAGGAAAGCGCACGTGCATGCCCCCACTCGACACGAGGCCTGACTACCCTGGGGAGACTCAGAAGCACCCCAAGATCCATGGCAACACTGGAGAGCAATCCTCAGGTTCCGGCCCCGACTCCACACAAGGACTGAGGCCCCGGCATGGACGGGAGAGGAATCCCGAGAGGTCCCCTAGCAACTCGCATGGGGACTGGCCTTTCCTGAGGCCACCAGAGCGGGTCCCTGAGGTCCCCGTCGTAACTCGAGAAGACCTGCCGCAACTCGAGAAAATTCAGGAGGTTCTCCCCTCCAGGCGAGATGAGGCCCATTTCCGCTGAGGCGTCTCGAGGCTGATCACACCTCCCCTCTGGAACTTCGAAAGGGTCCTTCACACCCTTGGTGCAAGTCAAGAAGTTCCCCGACATACCTGTCTCCACTCGAGAGGAATCACGAGGGTCCCGCCCACATCCAGAGGAGCCCCGTTTCCGCCTCGTAGCTCGAGATGAGGGATCCTTTCCCTGCTTCGTCGGGAAAGAGTTCCCGGCGTTCCCGTCGCATCTCAAGAGGAGGCCCTCTCAACAGGAACGGCGAGAGGAACTCCAGGGTCGTGCCACCATTCCAAGAGTCCCCCAGATGTCTCAGTCCATTCCAGAGGAACCTCTTTTCCCTTCACCGGCTCGTCTTTCACGCCGAGGATCGACTCACACCAAGGTGGCACGTGGCACAGCCCTGTGGGAAAGCCTCGTGGGAAAGCCTCGAGGGACAGCCTCGAGGGAAAGCCACAGATCCCTTGATCCACGTGCCAGGAAGCGTGACACTACTGCTGCAGCTCGGGAGGAAAGCGCACGTGCATGCCCCAACACGAGAGGAGGCCTGACTCCCCTGGGGAGACTCAGAAGCACCCCAAGGTCCATGGCAACACTGGAGAGGAATCCTCAGGTTCCGGCCCCGACTCCACACAAGGACTGAGGCCCCGGCATGGACGGGAGAGGAATCCCGAGAGGTCCCCTAGGAACTCGCATTGGGACTGGCCTTTCCTGAGGCCACCAGAGCGGGTCCCTGAGGTCCCCGTCGTAACTCGAGAAGACCTGCCGCAACTCGAGAAAATCCAGGAGGTTCTCCCCTCCAGGCGAGATGAGGCCCATTTCCGCTGAGGCGTCTCGAGGCTGATCACACCTCCCCTCTGGAACTTCGAAAGGGTCCTTCACACCCTTGGTGCAAATCAAGAAGTTCCCCGACATACCTGTCTCCACTCGAGAGGAATCACGAGGGCCCGCCCACATCCAGAGGAGCCCCGTTTCCGCCTCGTAGCTCGAGATGAGGGATCCTTTCCCTGCTTCGTCGGGAAAGAGTTCCCGGCATTCCCGTCGCATCTCAAGAGGAGGCCCTCTCAACAGGAACGGCGAGAGGAACTCCAGGGTCGTGCCACCATTCCAAGAGTCCCCCAGATGTCTCAGTCCATTCCAGAGGAACCTCTTTTCCCTTCACCGGCTCGTCTTTCACGCCGAGGATCGACTCACACCAAGGTGGCACGTGGCACAGCCGTGTGGGAAAGCCTCGTGGGAAAGCCTCGAGGGACAGCCTCGAGGGAAAGCCACAGATCCCTTGATCCACGTGACAGGAAGCGTGACACTACTGCTGCAGCTCGGGAGGAAAGCGCACGTGCATGCCCCCACTCGAGACGAGGCCTGACTCCCCTGGGGAGACTCAGAAGCACCCCAAGATCCATGGCAACACTGGAGAGGAATCCTCAGGTTCCGGCCCCGACTCCACACAAGGACTGAGGCCCCGGCATGGACGGGAGAGGAATCCCGAGAGGTCCCCTAGCAACTCGCATGGGGACTGGCCTTTCCTGAGGCCACCAGAGCGGGTCCCTGAGGTCCCCGTCGTAACTCGAGAAGACCTGCCGCAACTCGAGAAAATCCAGGAGGTTCTCCCCTCCAGGCGAGATGAGGCCCATTTCCGCTGAGGCGTCTCGAGGCTGATCACACCTCACCTCTGGAACTTCGAAAGGGTCCTTCACACCCTTGGTGCAAATCAAGAAGTTCCCCGACATACCCGTCTCCACTCGAGAGGAATCACGAGGGTCCCGCCCACATCCAGAGGAGCCCCGTTACCGCCTCGTAGCTCGAGATGTGGGATCCTTTCCCTGCTTCGTCGGGAAAGAGTTCCCGGCATTCCTGTCGCATCTCAAGAGGAGGCCCTCTCCACAGGAACGGCGAGAGGAACTCCAGGGTCGTGCCACCATTCCAAGAGTCCCCCAGATGTCTCAGTCCATTCCAGAGGAACCTCTTTTCCCTTCACCGGCTCGTCTTTCACGCCGAGGATCGACTCACACCAAGGTGGCACGTGGCACAGCCCTGTGGGAAAGCCTCGTGGGAAAGCCTCGAGGGACAGCCTCGAGGGAAAGCCACAGATCCCTTGATCCACGTGACAGGAAGCGTGACACTACTGCTGCAGCTCGGGAGGAAAGCGCACGTGCATGCCCCCACTCGAGACGAGGCCTGACTCCCCTGGGGAGACTCAGAAGCACCCCAAGATCCATGGCAACACTGGAGAGGAATCCTCAGGTTCCGGCCCCGACTCCATACAAGGACTGAGGCCCCGGCATGGATGGGAGAGGAATCTCGAGAGGTCCCCTAGCAACTCGCATGGGGACTGGCCTTTTCCGAGGCCACCAGAGCGGGTCCCTGAGGTCCCCGTCGTAACTCGAGAAGACCTGCCGCAACTCGAGAAAATCCAGGAGGTTCTCCCCTCCAGGCGAGATGAGGCCCATTTCCGCTGAGGCGTCTCGAGGCTGATCACACCTCCCCTCTGGAACTTCGAAAGGGTCCTTCACACCCTTGGTGCAAATCAAGAAGTTCCCCGACATACCTGTCTCCACTCGAGAGGAATCACGAGGGTCCCGCCCACATCCAGAGGAGCCCCGTTTCCGCCTCGTAGCTCGAGATGAGGGATCCTTTCCCTGCTTCGTCGGGAAAGAGTTCCCGGCCTTCCCGTCGCATCTCAAGAGGAGGCCCTCTCAACAGGAACGGCGAGAGGAACTCCAGGGTCGTGCCACCATTCCAAGAGTCCCCCAGATGTCTCAGTCCATTCCAGAGGAACCTCTTTTCCCTTCACCGGCTCGTCTTTCACGCCGAGGATCGACTCACACCAAGGTGGCACGTGGCACAGCCCTGTGGGAAAGCCTCGTGGGAAAGCCTCGAGGGACAGCCTCGAGGGAAAGCCACAGATCCCTTGATCCACGTGACAGGAAGCGTGACACTACTGCTGCAGCTCGGGAGGAAAGCGCACGTGCATGCCCCCACTCGAGACGAGGCCTGACTCCCCTGGGGAGACTCAGAAGCACCCCAAGATCCATGGCAACACTGGAGAGGAATCCTCAGGTTCCGGCCCCGACTCCACACAAGGACTGAGGCCCCGGCATGGACGGGAGAGGAATCCCGAGAGGTCCCCTAGCAACTCGCATGGGGACTGGCCTTTCCTGAGGCCACCAGAGCGGGTCCCTGAGGTCCCCGTCGTAACTCGAGAAGACCTGCCGCAACTCGAGAAAATCCAGGAGGTTCTCCCCTCCAGGCGAGATGAGGCCCATTTCCGCTGAGGCGTCTCGAGGCTGATCACACCTCCCCTCTGGAACTTCGAAAGGGTCCTTCACACCCTTGGTGCAAATCAAGAAGTTCCCCGACATACCTGTCTCCACTCGAGAGGAATCACGAGGGTCCCGCCCACATCCAGAGGAGCCCCGTTTCCGCCTCGTAGCTCGAGATGAGGGATCCTTTCCCTGCTTCGTCGGGAAAGAGTTCCCGGCCTTCCCGTCGCATCTCAAGAGGAGGCCCTCTCAACAGGAACGGCGAGAGGAACTCCAGGGTCGTGCCACCATTCCAAGAGTCCCCCAGATGTCTCAGTCCATTCCAGAGGAACCTCTTTTCCCTTCACCGGCTCGTCTTTCACGCCGAGGATCGACTCACACCAAGGTGGCACGTGGCACAGCCCTGTGGGAAAGCCTCGTGGGAAAGCCTCGAGGGACAGCCTCGAGGGAAAGCCACAGATCCCTTGATCCACGTGACAGGAAGCGTGACACTACTGCTGCAGCTCGGGCGGAAAGCGCACGTGCATGCCCCCCCTCGAGACGAGGCCTGACTCCCCTGGGGAGACTCAGAAGCACCCCAAGATCCATGGCAACAGTGGAGAGCAATCCTCAGGTTCCGGCCCCGACTCCACACAAGGACTGAGGCCCCGGCATGGACGGGAGAGGAATCCCGAGAGGTCCCCTAGATACTCGCATGGGGACTGGCCTTTCCTGAGGCCACCAGAGCGGGTCCCTGAGGTCCCCGTCGTAACTCGAGAAGACCTGCCGCAACTCGAGAAAATCCAGGAGGTTCTCCCCTCCAGGCGAGATGAGACCCATTTCCGCTGAGGCGTCTCGAGGCTGATCACACCTCCCCTCTGGAACTTCGAAAGGGTCCTTCACACCCTTGGTGCAAATCAAGAAGTTCTCCGACATACCCGACTCCACTCGAGAGGAATCACGAGGGTCCCGCCCACATCCAGAGGAGCCCCGTTTCCGCCTCGTAGCTCGAGTTGAGGGATCCTTTCCCTGCTTCGTCGGGAAAGAGTTCCTGGCGTTCCCGTCGCATCTCAAGAGGAGGCCCTCTCAACAGGAACGGCGAGAGGAACTCCAGGGTCGTGCCACCATTCCAAGAGTCCCCCAGATGTCTCAGTCCATTCCAGAGGAACCTCTTTTCCCTTCACCGGCTCGTCTTTCACGCCGAGGATCGACTCACACCAAGGTGGCACGTGGCACAGCCCTGTGGGAAAGCCTCGTGGGAAAGCCTCGAGGGACAGCCTCGAGGGAAAGCCACAGATCCCTTGATCCACGTGACAGGAAGCGTGACACTACTGCTGCAGCTCGGGAGGAAAGTGCACGTGCATGCCCCAACTCGAGACGAGGCCTGACTCCCCTGGGGAGACTCAGAAGCACCACAAGGTCCATGGCAACACTGGAGGGGAAACCTCAGGTTCCGGCCCCGACTCCACACAAGGACTGAGGCCCCGGCATGGACGGGAGAGGAATCCCGAGAGGTCCCCTAGCAACTCGCATGGGGACTGGCCTTTCCTGAGGCCACCAGAGCGGGTCCCTGAGGTCCCCGTCGTAACTCGAGAAGACCTGCCGCAACTCGAGAAAATCCAGGAGGTTCTCCCCTCCAGGCGAGATGAGGCCCATTTCCGCTGAGGCGTCTCGAGGCTGATCACACCTCACCTCTGGAACTTCGAAAGGGTCCTTCACACCCTTGGTGCAAATCAAGAAGTTCCCCGACATACCCGTCTCCACTCGAGAGGAATCACGAGGGTCCCGCCCACATCCAGAGGAGCCCCGTTACCGCCTCGTAGCTCGAGATGTGGGATCCTTTCCCTGCTTCGTCAGGAAAGAGTTCCCGGCATTCCTGTCGCATCTCAAGAGGAGGCCCTCTCCACAGGAACGGCGAGAGGAACTCCAGGGTCGTGCCACCATTCCAAGAGTCCCCCAGATGTCTCAGTCCATTCCAGAGGAACCTCTTTTCCCTTCACTGGCTCGTCTTTCACGCCGAGGATCGACTCACACCAAGGTGGCACGTGGCACAGCCCTGTGGGAAAGCCTCGTGGGAAAGCCTCGAGGGACAGCCTCGAGGGAAAGCCACAGATCCCTTGATCCACGTGACAGGAAGCGTGACACTACTGCTGCAGCTCGGGAGGAAAGCGCACGTGCATGCCCCCACTCGAGACGAGGCCTGACTCCCCTGGGGAGACTCAGAAGCACCCCAAGATCCATGGCAACACTGGAGAGGAATCCTCAGGTTCCGGCCCCGACTCCACACAAGGACTGAGGCCCCGGCATGGACGGGAGAGGAATCCCGAGAGGTCCCCTAGCAACTCGCATGGGGACTGGCCTTTCCTGAGGCCACCAGAGCGGGTCCCTGAGGTCCCCGTCGTAACTCGAGAAGACCTGCCGCAACTCGAGAAAATCCAGGAGGTTCTCCCCTCCAGGCGAGATGAGGCCCATTTCCGCTGAGGCGTCTCGAGGCTGATCACACCTCCCCTCTGGAACTTCGAAAGGGTCCTTCACACCCTTGGTGCAAGTCAAGAAGTTCCCCGACATACCTGTCTCCACTCGAGAGGAATCACGAGGGTCCCGCCCACATCCAGAGGAGCCCCGTTTCCGCCTCGTAGCTCGGGATGAGGGATCCTTTCCCTGCTTCGTCGGGAAAGAGTTCCCGGCCTTCCCGTCGCATCTCAAGAGGAGGCCCTCTCAACAGGAACGGCGAGAGGAACTCCAGGGTCGTGCCACCATTCCAAGAGTCCCCCAGATGTCTCAGTCCATTCCAGAGGAACCTCTTTTCCTTTCACCGGCTCGTCTTTCACGCCGAGGATCGACTCACACCAAGGTGGCACGTGGCACAGCCCTGTGGGAAAGCCTCGTGGGAAAGCCTCGAGGGACAGCCTCGAGGGAAAGCCACAGATCCCTTGATCCACGTGACAGGAAGCGTGACACTACTGCTGCAGCTCGGGCGGAAAGCGCACGTGCATGCCCCCACTCGAGACGAGGCCTGACTCCCCTGGGGAGACTCAGAAGCACCCCAAGATCCATGGCAACACTGGAGAGGAATCCTCAGGTTCCGGCCCCGACTCCACACAAGGACTGAGGCCCCGGCATGGACGGGAGAGGAATCCCGAGAGGTCCCCTAGCTACTCGCATGGGGACTGGCCTTTCCTGAGGCCACCAGAGCGGGTCCCTGAGGTCCCCGTCGTAACTCGAGAAGACCTGCCGAAACTCGAGAAAATCCAGGAGGTTCTCCCCTCCAGGCGAGATGAGGCCCATTTCCGCTGAGGCGTCTCGAGGCTGATCACACCTCCCCTCTGGAACTTCGAAAGGGTCCTTCACACCCTTGGTGCAAATCAAGAAGTTCTCCGACATACCCGACTCCACTCGAGAGGAATCACGAGGATCCCGCCCACATCCAGAGGAGCCCCGTTTCCGCCTCGTAGCTCGAGATGAGGGATCCTTTCCCTGCTTCGTCGGGAAAGAGTTCCTGGCGTTCCCGTCGCATCTCAAGAGGAGGCCCTCTCAACAGGAACGGCGAGAGGAACTCCAGGGTCGTGCCACCATTCCAAGAGTCCCCCAGATGTCTCAGTCCATTCCAGAGGAACCTCTTTTCCCTTCACCGGCTCGTCTTTCACGCCGAGGATCGACTCACACCAAGGTGGCACGTGGCACAGCCCTGTGGGAAAGCCTCGTGGGAAAGCCTCGAGGGACAGCCTCGAGGGAAAGCCACAGATCCCTTGATCCACGTGACAGGAAGCGTGACACTACTGCTGCAGCTCGGGAGGAAAGTGCACGTGCATGCCCAAACTCGAGACGAGGCCTGACTCCCCTGGGGAGACTCAGAAGCACCCCAAGGTCCATGGCAACACTGGAGGGGAAACCTCAGGTTCCGGCCCCGACACCACACAAGGACTGAGGCCCCGGCATGGACGGGAGAGGAATCTCGAGAGGTCCCCTAGCAACTCGCATGGGGACTGGCCTTTCCTGAGGCCACCAGAGCGGGTCCCTGAGGTCCCCGTCGTAACTCAAGAAGACCTGCCGCAACTCGAGAAAATCCAGGAGGTTCTCCCCTCCAGGCGAGATGAGGCCCATTTCCGCTGAGGCGTCTCGAGGCTGATCACACCTCACCTCTGGAACTTCGAAAGGGTCCTTCACACCCTTGGTGCAAATCAAGAAGTTCCCCGACATACCCGTCTCCACTCGAGAGGAATCACGAGGGTCCCGCCCACATCCAGAGGAGCCCCGTTACCGCCTCGTAGCTCGAGATGTGGGATCCTTTCCCTGCTTCGTCGGGAAAGAGTTCCCGGCATTCCTGTCGCATCTCAAGAGGAGGCCCTCTCCACAGGAACGGCGAGAGGAACTCCAGGGTCGTGCCACCATTCCAAGAGTCCCCCAGATGTCTCAGTCCATTCCAGAGGAACCTCTTTTCCCTTCACCGGCTCGTCTTTCACGCCGAGGATCGACTCACACCAAGGTGGCACGTGGCACAGCCCTGTGGGAAAGCCTCGTGGGAAAGCCTCGAGGGACAGCCTCGAGGGAAAGCCACAGATCCCTTGATCCACGTGACAGGAAGCGTGACACTACTGCTGCAGCTCGGGAGGAAAGCGCACGTGCATGCCCCCACTCGAGACGAGGCCTGACTCCCCTGGGGAGACTCAGAAGCACCCCAAGATCCATGGCAACACTGGAGAGGAATCCTCAGGTTCCGGCCCCGACTCCACACAAGGACTGAGGCCCCGGCATGGACGGGAGAGGAATCCCGAGAGGTCCCCTAGCAACTCGCATGGGGACTGGCCTTTCCTGAGGCCACCAGAGCGGGTCCCTGAGGTCCCCGTCGTAACTCGAGAAGACCTGCCGCAACTCGAGAAAATCCAGGAGGTTCTCCCCTCCAGGCGAGATGAGGCCCATTTCCGCTGAGGCGTCTCGAGGCTGATCACACCTCCCCTCTGGAACTTCGAAAGGGTCCTTCACACCCTTGGTGCAAGTCAAGAAGTTCCCCGACATACCTGTCTCCACTCGAGAGGAATCACGAGGGTCCCGCCCACATCCAGAGGAGCCCCGTTTCCGCCTCGTAGCTCGGGATGAGGGATCCTTTCCCTGCTTCGTCGGGAAAGAGTTCCCGGCCTTCCCGTCGCATCTCAAGAGGAGGCCCTCTCAACAGGAACGGCGAGAGGAACTCCAGGGTCGTGCCACCATTCCAAGAGTCCCCCAGATGTCTCAGTCCATTCCAGAGGAACCTCTTTTCCCTTCACCGGCTCGTCTTTCACGCCGAGGATCGACTCACACCAAGGTGGCACGTGGCACAGCCCTGTGGGAAAGCCTCGTGGGAAAGCCTCGAGGGACAGCCTCGAGGGAAAGCCACAGATCCCTTGATCCACGTGACAGGAAGCGTGACACTACTGCTGCAGCTCGGGAGGAAAGCGCACGTGCATGCCCCCACTCGAGACGAGGCCTGACTCCCCTGGGGAGACTCAGAAGCACCCCAAGATCCATGGCAACACTGGAGAGGAATCCTCAGGTTCCGGCCCCGACTCCACACAAGGACTGAGGCCCCGGCATGGACGGGAGAGGAATCCCGAGAGGTCCCCTAGCAACTCGCATGGGGACTGGCCTTTCCTGAGGCCAACAGAGCGGGTCCCTGAGGTCCCCGTCGTAACTCGAGAAGACCTGCCGCAACTCGAGAAAATCCAGCAGGTTCTCCCCTCCAGGCGAGATGAGGCCCATTTCCGCTGAGGCGTCTCGAGGCTGATCACACCTCCCCTCTGGAACTTCGAAAGGGTCCTTCACACCCTTGGTGCAAATCAAGAAGTTCCCCGACATACCTGTCTCCACTCGAGAGGAATCACGAGGGCCCGCCCACATCCAGAGGAGCCCCGTTTCCGCCTCGTAGCTCGAGATGAGGGATCCTTTCCCTGCTTCGTCGGGAAAGAGTTCCCGGCCTTCCCGTCGCATCTCAAGAGGAGGCCCTCTCAACAGGAACGGCGAGAGGAACTCCAGGGTCGTGCCACCATTCCAAGAGTCCCCCAGATGTCTCAGTCCATTCCAGAGGAACCTCTTTTCCCTTCACCGGCTCGTCTTTCACGCCGAGGATCGACTCACACCAAGGTGGCACGTGGCACAGCCCTGTGGGAAAGCCTCTTGGGAAAGCCTCGAGGGACAGCCTCGAGGGAAAGCCACAGATCCCTTGATCCACGTGACAGGAAGCGTGACACTACTGCTGCAGCTCGGGAGGAAAGCGCACGTGCATGCCCCCACTCGAGACGAGGCCTGACTCCCCTGGGGAGACTCAGAAGCACCCCAAGATCCATGGCAACACTGGAGAGGAATCCTCAGGTTCCGGCCCCGACTCCACACAAGGACTGAGGCCCCGGCATGGACGGGAGAGGAATCCCGAGAGGTCCCCTAGCAACTCGCATGGGGACTGGCCTTTCCTGAGGCCACCAGAGCGGGTCCCTGAGGTCCCCGTCGTAACTCGAGAAGACCTGCCGCAACTCGAGAAAATCCAGGAGGTTCTCCCCTCCAGGCGAGATGAGGCCCATTTCCGCTGAGGCGTCTCGAGGCTGATCACACCTCACCTCTGGAACTTCGAAAGGGTCCTTCACACCCTTGGTGCAAATCAAGAAGTTCCCCGACATACCCGTCTCCACTCGAGAGGAATCACGAGGGTCCCGCCCACATCCAGAGGAGCCCCGTTACCGCCTCGTAGCTCGAGATGTGGGATCCTTTCCCTGCTTCGTCGGGAAAGAGTTCCCGGCATTCCTGTCGCATCTCAAGAGGAGGCCCTCTCCACAGGAACGGCGAGAGGAACTCCAGGGTCGTGCCACCATTCCAAGAGTCCCCCAGATGTCTCAGTCCATTCCAGAGGAACCTCTTTTCCCTTCACCGGCTCGTCTTTCACGCCGAGGATCGACTCACACCAAGGTGGCACGTGGCACAGCCCTGTGGGAAAGCCTCGTGGGAAAGCCTCGAGGGACAGCCTCGAGGGAAAGCCACAGATCCCTTGATCCACGTGACAGGAAGCGTGACACTACTGCTGCAGCTCGGGAGGAAAGCGCACGTGCATGCCCCCACTCGAGACGAGGCCTGACTCCCCTGGGGAGACTCAGAAGCACCCCAAGATCCATGGCAACACTGGAGAGGAATCCTCAGGTTCCGGCCCCGACTCCACACAAGGACTGAGGCCCCGGCATGGACGGGAGAGGAATCCCGAGAGGTCCCCTAGCAACTCGCATGGGGACTGGCCTTGCCTGAGGCCACCAGAGCGGGTCCCTGAGGTCCCCGTCGTAACTCGAGAAGACCTGCCGCAACTCGAGAAAATCCAGGAGGTTCTCCCCTCCAGGCGAGATGAGGCCCATTTCCGCTGAGGCGTCTCGAGGCTGATCACACCTCCCCTCTGGAACTTCGAAAGGGTCCTTCACACCCTTGGTGCAAGTCAAGAAGTTCCCCGACATACCTGTCTCCACTCGAGAGGAATCACGAGGGTCCCGCCCACATCCAGAGGAGCCCCGTTTCCGCCTCGTAGCTCGAGATGAGGGATCCTTTCCCTGCTTCGTCGGGAAAGAGTTCCCGGCCTTCCCGTCGCATCTCAAGAGGAGGCCCTCTCAACAGGAACGGCGAGAGGAACTCCAGGGTCGTGCCACCATTCCAAGAGTCCCCCAGATGTCTCAGTCCATTCCAGAGGAACCTCTTTTCCCTTCACCGGCTCGTCTTTCACGCCGAGGATCGACTCACACCAAGGTGGCACGTGGCACAGCCCTGTGGGAAAGCCTCGTGGGAAAGCCTCGAGGGACAGCCTCGAGGGAAAGCCACAGATCCCTTGATCCACGTGACAGGAAGCGTGACACTACTGCTGCAGCTCGGGAGGAAAGCGCACGTGCATGCCCCCACTCGAGACGAGGCCTGACTCCCCTGGGGAGACTCAGAAGCACCCCAAGATCCATGGCAACACTGGAGAGGAATCCTCAGGTTCCGGCCCCGACTCCACACAAGGACTGAGGCCCCGGCATGGACGGGAGAGGAATCCCGAGAGGTCCCCTAGCAACTCGCATGGGGACTGGCCTTTCCTGAGGCCACCAGAGCGGGTCCCTGAGGTCCCCGTCGTAACTCGAGAAGACCTGCCGCAACTCGAGAAAATCCAGGAGGTTCTCCCCTCCAGGCGAGATGAGGCCCATTTCCGCTGAGGCGTCTCGAGGCTGATCACACCTCACCTCTGGAACTTCGAAAGGGTCCTTCACACCCTTGGTGCAAATCAAGAAGTTCCCCGACATACCCGTCTCCACTCGAGAGGAATCACGAGGGTCCCGCCCACATCCAGAGGAGCCCCGTTACCGCCTCGTAGCTCGAGATGTGGGATCCTTTCCCTGCTTCGTCGGGAAAGAGTTCCCGGCATTCCTGTCGCATCTCAAGAGGAGGCCCTCTCCACAGGAACGGCGAGAGGAACTCCAGGGTCGTGCCACCATTCCAAGAGTCCCCCAGATGTCTCAGTCCATTCCAGAGGAACCTCTTTTCCCTTCACCGGCTCGTCTTTCACGCCGAGGATCGACTCACACCAAGGTGGCACGTGGCACAGCCCTGTGGGAAAGCCTCGTGGGAAAGCCTCGAGGGACAGCCTCGAGGGAAAGCCACAGATCCCTTGATCCACGTGACAGGAAGCGTGACACTACTGCTGCAGCTCGGGAGGAAAGCGCACGTGCATGCCCCCACTCGAGACGAGGCCTGACTCCCCTGGGGAGACTCAGAAGCACCCCAAGATCCATGGCAACACTGGAGAGGAATCCTCAGGTTCCGGCCCCGACTCCACACAAGGACTGAGGACCCGGCATGGACGGGAGAGGAATCCCGAGAGGTCCCCTAGCAACTCGCATGGGGACTGGCCTTTCCTGAGGCCACCAGAGCGGGTCCCTGAGGTCCCCGTCGTAACTCGAGAAGACCTGCCGCAACTCGAGAAAATCCAGGAGGTTCTCCCCTCCAGGCGAGATGAGGCCCATTTCCGCTGAGGCGTCTCGAGGCTGATCACACCTCCCCTCTGGAACTTCGAAAGGGTCCTTCACACCCTTGGTGCAAGTCAAGAAGTTCCCCGACATACCTGTCTCCACTCGAGAGGAATCACGAGGGTCCCGCCCACATCCAGAGGAGCCCCGTTTCCTCCTCGTAGCTCGGGATGAGGGATCCTTTCCCTGCTTCGTCGGGAAAGAGTTCCCGGCCTTCCCGTCGCATCTCAAGAGGAGGCCCTCTCAACAGGAACGGCGAGAGGAACTCCAGGGTCGTGCCACCATTCCAAGAGTCCCCCAGATGTCTCAGTCCATTCCAGAGGAACCTCTTTTCCCTTCACCGGCTCGTCTTTCACGCCGAGGATCAACTCACACCAAGGTGGCACGTGGCACAGCCCTGTGGGAAAGCCTCGTGGGAAAGCCTCGAGGGACAGCCTCGAGGGAAAGCCACAGATCCCTTGATCCACGTGACAGGAAGCGTGACACTACTGCTGCAGCTCGGGAGGAAAGCGCACGTGCATGCCCCCACTCGAGACGAGGCCTGACTCCCCTGGGGAGACTCAGAAGCACCCCAAGATCCATGGCAACACTGGAGAGGAATCCTCAGGTTCCGGCCCCGACTCCACACAAGGACTGAGGCCCCGGCATGGACGGGAGAGGAATCCCGAGAGGTCCCCTAGCAACTCGCATGGGGACTGGCCTTTCCTGAGGCCAACAGAGCGGGTCCCTGAGGTCCCCGTCGTAACTCGAGAAGACCTGCCGCAACTCGAGAAAATCCAGGAGGTTCTCCCCTCCAGGCGAGATGAGGCCCATTTCCGCTGAGGCGTCTCGAGGCTGATCACACCTCCCCTCTGGAACTTCGAAAGGGTCCTTCACACCCTTGGTGCAAATCAAGAAGTTCCCCGACATACCTGTCTCCACTCGAGAGGAATCACGAGGGCCCGCCCACATCCAGAGGAGCCCCGTTTCCGCCTCGTAGCTCGAGATGAGGGATCCTTTCCCTGCTTCGTCGGGAAAGAGTTCCCGGCCTTCCCGTCGCATCTCAAGAGGAGGCCCTCTCAACAGGAACGGCGAGAGGAACTCCAGGGTCGTGCCACCATTCCAAGAGTCCCCCAGATGTCTCAGTCCATTCCAGAGGAACCTCTTTTCCCTTCACCGGCTCGTCTTTCACGCCGAGGATCGACTCACACCAAGGTGGCACGTGGCACAGCCCTGTGGGAAAGCCTCGTGGGAAAGCCTCGAGGGACAGCCTCGAGGGAAAGCCACAGATCCCTTGATCCACGTGACAGGAAGCGTGACACTACTGCTGCAGCTCGGGAGGAAAGCGCACGTGCATGCCCCCACTCGAGACGAGGCCTGACTCCCCTGGGGAGACTCAGAAGCACCCCAAGATCCATGGCAACACTGGAGAGGAATCCTCAGGTTCCGGCCCCGACTCCACACAAGGACTGAGGCCCCGGCATGGACGGGAGAGGAATCCCGAGAGGTCCCCTAGCAACTCGCATGGGGACTGGCCTTTCCTGAGGCCACCAGAGCGGGTCCCTGAGGTCCCCGTCGTAACTCGAGAAGACCTGCCGCAACTCGAGAAAATCCAGGAGGTTCTCCCCTCCAGGCGAGATGAGGCCCATTTCCGCTGAGGCGTCTCGAGGCTGATCACACCTCACCTCTGGAACTTCGAAAGGGTCCTTCACACCCTTGGTGCAAATCAAGAAGTTCCCCGACATACCCGTCTCCACTCGAGAGGAATCACGAGGGTCCCGCCCACATCCAGAGGAGCCCCGTTACCGCCTCGTAGCTCGAGATGTGGGATCCTTTCCCTGCTTCGTCGGGAAAGAGTTCCCGGCATTCCTGTCGCATCTCAAGAGGAGGCCCTCTCCACAGGAACGGCGAGAGGAACTCCAGGGTCGTGCCACCATTCCAAGAGTCCCCCAGATGTCTCAGTCCATTCCAGAGGAACCTCTTTTCCCTTCACCGGCTCGTCTTTCACGCCGAGGATCGACTCACACCAAGGTGGCACGTGGCACAGCCCTGTGGGAAAGCCTCGTGGGAAAGCCTCGAGGGACAGCCTCGAGGGAAAGCCACAGATCCCTTGATCCACGTGACAGGAAGCGTGACACTACTGCTGCAGCTCGGGAGGAAAGCGCACGTGCATGCCCCCACTCGAGACGAGGCCTGACTCCCCTGGGGAGACTCAGAAGCACCCCAAGATCCATGGCAACACTGGAGAGGAATCCTCAGGTTCCGGCCCCGACTCCACACAAGGACTGAGGCCCCGGCATGGACGGGAGAGGAATCCCGAGAGGTCCCCTAGCAACTCGCATGGGGACTGGCCTTGCCTGAGGCCACCAGAGCGGGTCCCTGAGGTCCCCGTCGTAACTCGAGAAGACCTGCCGCAACTCGAGAAAATCCAGGAGGTTCTCCCCTCCAGGCGAGATGAGGCCCATTTCCGCTGAGGCGTCTCGAGGCTGATCACACCTCCCCTCTGGAACTTCGAAAGGGTCCTTCACACCCTTGGTGCAAGTCAAGAAGTTCCCCGACATACCTGTCTCCACTCGACAGGAATCACGAGGGTCCCGCCCACATCCAGAGGAGCCGCGTTTCCGCCTCGTAGGTCGGGATGAGGGATCCTTTCCCTGCTTCGTCGGGAAAGAGTTCCCGGCCTTCCCGTCGCATCTCAAGAGGAGGCCCTCTCAACAGGAACGGCGAGAGGAACTCCAGGGTCGTACCACCATTCCAAGAGTCCCCCAGATGTCTCAGTCCATTCCAGAGGAACCTCTTTTCCCTTCACCGGCTCGTCTTTCACGCCGAGGATCGACTCACACCAAGGTGGCACGTGGCACAGCCCTGTGGGAAAGCCTCGTGGGAAAGCCTCGAGGGACAGCCTCGAGGGAAAGCCACAGATCCCTTGATCCACGTGACAGGAAGCGTGACACTACTGCTGCAGCTCGGGAGGAAAGCGCACGTGCATGCCCCCACTCGAGACGAGGCCTGACTCCCCTGGGGAGACTCAGAAGCACCCCAAGATCCATGGCAACACTGGAGAGGAATCCTCAGGTTCCGGCCCCGACTCCACACAAGGACTGAGGCCCCGGCATGGACGGGAGAGGAATCCCGAGAGGTCCCCTAGCAACTCGCATGGGGACTGGCCTTTCCTGAGGCCACCAGAGCGGGTCCCTGAGGTCCCCGTCGTAACTCGAGAAGACCTGCCGCAACTCGAGAAAATCCAGGAGGTTCTCCCCTCCAGGCGAGATGAGGCCCATTTCCGCTGAGGCGTCTCGAGGCTGATCACACCTCACCTCTGGAACTTCGAAAGGGTCCTTCACACCCTTGGTGCAAATCAAGAAGTTCCCCGACATACCCGTCTCCACTCGAGAGGAATCACGAGGGTCCCGCCCACATCCAGAGGAGCCCCGTTACCGCCTCGTAGCTCGAGATGTGGGATCCTTTCCCTGCTTCGTCGGGAAAGAGTTCCCGGCATTCCTGTCGCATCTCAAGAGGAGGCCCTCTCAACAGGAACGGCGAGAGGAACTCCAGGGTCGTGCCACCATTCCAAGAGTCCCCCAGATGTCTCAGTCCATTCCAGAGGAACCTCTTTTCCCTTCACCGGCTCGTCTTTCACGCCGAGGATCGACTCACACCAAGGTGGCACGTGGCACAGCCCTGTGGGAATGCCTCGTGGGAAAGCCTCGAGGGACAGCCTCGAGGGAAAGCCACAGATCCCTTGATCCACGTGACAGGAAGCGTGACACTACTGCTGCAGCTCGGGAGGAAAGCGCACGTGCATGCCCCCACTCGAGACGAGGCCTGACTCCCCTGGGGAGACTCAGAAGCACCCCAAGATCCATGGCAACACTGGAGAGGAATCCTCAGGTTCCGGCCCCGACTCCACACAAGGACTGAGGCCCCGGCATGGACGGGAGAGGAATCCCGAGAGGTCCCCTAGCAACTCGCATGGGGACTGGCCTTTCCTGAGGCCACCAGAGCGGGTCCCTGAGGTCCCCGTCGTAACTCGAGAAGACCTGCCGCAACTCGAGAAAATCCAGGAGGTTCTCCCCTCCAGGCGAGATGAGGCCCATTTCCGCTGAGGCGTCTCGAGGCTGATCACACCTCCCCTCTGGAACTTCGAAAGGGTCCTTCACACCCTTGGTGCAAGTCAAGAAGTTCCCCGACATACCTGTCTCCACTCGAGAGGAATCACGAGGGTCCCGCCCACATCCAGAGGAGCCCCGTTTCCGCCTCGTAGCTCGGGATGAGGGATCCTTTCCCTGCTTCGTCGGGAAAGAGTTCCCGGCCTTCCCGTCGCATCTCAAGAGGAGGCCCTCTCAACAGGAACGGCGAGAGGAACTCCAGGGTCGTGCCACCATTCCAAGAGTCCCCCAGATGTCTCAGTCCATTCCAGAGGAACCTCTTTTCCCTTCACCGGCTCGTCTTTCACGCCGAGGATCGACTCACACCAAGGTGGCACGTGGCACAGCCCTGTGGGAAAGCCTCGTGGGAAAGCCTCGAGGGACAGCCTCGAGGGAAAGCCACAGATCCCTTGATCCACGTGACAGGAAGCGTGACACTACTGCTGCAGCTCGGGAGGAAAGCGCACGTGCATGCCCCCACTCGAGACGAGGCCTGACTCCCCTGGGGAGACTCAGAAGCACCCCAAGATCCATGGCAACACTGGAGAGGAATCCTCAGGTTCCGGCCCCGACTCCACACAAGGACTGAGGCCCCGGCATGGACGGGAGAGGAATCCCGAGAGGTCCCCTAGCAACTCGCATGGGGACTGGCCTTTCCTGAGGCCACCAGAGCGGGTCCCTGAGGTCCCCGTCGTAACTCGAGAAGACCTGCCGCAACTCGAGAAAATCCAGGAGGTTCTCCCCTCCAGGCGAGATGAGGCCCATTTCCGCTGAGGCGTCTCGAGGCTGATCACACCTCCCCTCTGGAACTTCGAAAGGGTCCTTCACACCCTTGGTGCAAGTCAAGAAGTTCCCCGACATACCTGTCTCCACTCGAGAGGAATCACGAGGGTCCCGCCCACATCCAGAGGAGCCCCGTTTCCGCCTCGTAGCTCGGGATGAGGGATCCTTTCCCTGCTTCGTCGGGAAAGAGTTCCCGGCGTTCCCGTCGCATCTCAAGAGGAGGCCCTCTCAACAGGAACGGCGAGAGGAACTCCAGGGTCGTGCCACCATTCCAAGAGTCCCCCAGATGTCTCAGTCCATTCCAGAGGACCCTCTTTTCCCTTCACCGGCTCGTCTTTCACGCCGAGGATCGACTCACACCAAGGTGGCACGTGGCACAGCCCTGTGGGAAAGCCTCGTGGGAAAGCCTCGAGGGACAGCCTCGAGGGAAAGCCACAGATCCCTTGATCCACGTGACAGGAAGCGTGACACTACTGCTGCAGCTCGGGAGGAAAGCGCACGTGCATGCCCCCACTCGAGACGAGGCCTGACTCCCCTGGGGAGACTCAGAAGCACCCCAAGATCCATGGCAACACTGGAGAGGAATCCTCAGGTTCCGGCCCCGACTCCACACAAGGACTGAGGCCCCGGCATGGACGGGAGAGGAATCCCGAGAGGTCCCCTAGCAACTCGCATGGGGACTGGCCTTGCCTGAGGCCACCAGAGCGGGTCCCTGAGGTCCCCGTCGTAACTCGAGAAGACCTGCCGCAACTCGAGAAAATCCAGGAGGTTCTCCCCTCCAGGCGAGATGAGGCCCATTTCCGCTGAGGCGTCTCGAGGCTGATCACACCTCCCCTCTGGAACTTCGAAAGGGTCCTTCACACCCTTGGTGCAAGTCAAGAAGTTCCCCGACATACCTGTCTCCACTCGACAGGAATCACGAGGGTCCCGCCCACATCCAGAGGAGCCGCGTTTCCGCCTCGTAGGTCGGGATGAGGGATCCTTTCCCTGCTTCGTCGGGAAAGAGTTCCCGGCCTTCCCGTCGCATCTCAAGAGGAGGCCCTCTCAACAGGAACGGCGAGAGGAACTCCAGGGTCGTGCCACCATTCCAAGAGTCCCCCAGATGTCTCAGTCCATTCCAGAGGAACCTCTTTTCCCTTCACCGGCTCGTCTTTCACGCCGAGGATCGACTCACACCAAGGTGGCACGTGGCACAGCCCTGTGGGAAAGCCTCGTGGGAAAGCCTCGAGGGACAGCCTCGAGGGAAAGCCACAGATCCCTTGATCCACGTGACAGGAAGCGTGACACTACTGCTGCAGCTCGGGAGGAAAGCGCACGTGCATGCCCCCACTCGAGACGAGGCCTGACTCCCCTGGGGAGACTCAGAAGCACCCCAAGATCCATGGCAACACTGGAGAGGAATCCTCAGGTTCCGGCCCCGACTCCACACAAGGACTGAGGCCCCGGCATGGACGGGAGAGGAATCCCGAGAGGTCCCCTAGCAACTCGCATGGGGACTGGCCTTTCCTGAGGCCACCAGAGCGGGTCCCTGAGGTCCCCGTCGTAACTCGAGAAGACCTGCCGCAACTCGAGAAAATCCAGGAGGTTCTCCCCTCCAGGCGAGATGAGGCCCATTTCCGCTGAGGCGTCTCGAGGCTGATCACACCTCACCTCTGGAACTTCGAAAGGGTCCTTCACACCCTTGGTGCAAATCAAGAAGTTCCCCGACATACCCGTCTCCACTCGAGAGGAATCACGAGGGTCCCGCCCACATCCAGAGGAGCCCCGTTACCGCCTCGTAGCTCGAGATGTGGGATCCTTTCCCTGCTTCGTCGGGAAAGAGTTCCCGGCATTCCTGTCGCATCTCAAGAGGAGGCCCTCTCAACAGGAACGGCGAGAGGAACTCCAGGGTCGTGCCACCATTCCAAGAGTCCCCCAGATGTCTCAGTCCATTCCAGAGGAACCTCTTTTCCCTTCACCGGCTCGTCTTTCACGCCGAGGATCGACTCACACCAAGGTGGCACGTGGCACAGCCCTGTGGGAATGCCTCGTGGGAAAGCCTCGAGGGACAGCCTCGAGGGAAAGCCACAGATCCCTTGATCCACGTGACAGGAAGCGTGACACTACTGCTGCAGCTCGGGAGGAAAGCGCACGTGCATGCCCCCACTCGAGACGAGGCCTGACTCCCCTGGGGAGACTCAGAAGCACCCCAAGATCCATGGCAACACTGGAGAGGAATCCTCAGGTTCCGGCCCCGACTCCACACAAGGACTGAGGCCCCGGCATGGACGGGAGAGGAATCCCGAGAGGTCCCCTAGCAACTCGCATGGGGACTGGCCTTTCCTGAGGCCACCAGAGCGGGTCCCTGAGGTCCCCGTCGTAACTCGAGAAGACCTGCCGCAACTCGAGAAAATCCAGGAGGTTCTCCCCTCCAGGCGAGATGAGGCCCATTTCCGCTGAGGCGTCTCGAGGCTGATCACACCTCCCCTCTGGAACTTCGAAAGGGTCCTTCACACCCTTGGTGCAAGTCAAGAAGTTCCCCGACATACCTGTCTCCACTCGAGAGGAATCACGAGGGTCCCGCCCACATCCAGAGGAGCCCCGTTTCCGCCTCGTAGCTCGGGATGAGGGATCCTTTCCCTGCTTCGTCGGGAAAGAGTTCCCGGCCTTCCCGTCGCATCTCAAGAGGAGGCCCTCTCAACAGGAACGGCGAGAGGAACTCCAGGGTCGTGCCACCATTCCAAGAGTCCCCCAGATGTCTCAGTCCATTCCAGAGGAACCTCTTTTCCCTTCACCGGCTCGTCTTTCACGCCGAGGATCGACTCACACCAAGGTGGCACGTGGCACAGCCCTGTGGGAAAGCCTCGTGGGAAAGCCTCGAGGGACAGCCTCGAGGGAAAGCCACAGATCCCTTGATCCACGTGACAGGAAGCGTGACACTACTGCTGCAGCTCGGGAGGAAAGCGCACGTGCATGCCCCCACTCGAGACGAGGCCTGACTCCCCTGGGGAGACTCAGAAGCACCCCAAGATCCATGGCAACACTGGAGAGGAATCCTCAGGTTCCGGCCCCGACTCCACACAAGGACTGAGGCCCCGGCATGGACGGGAGAGGAATCCCGAGAGGTCCCCTAGCAACTCGCATGGGGACTGGCCTTTCCTGAGGCCACCAGAGCGGGTCCCTGAGGTCCCCGTCGTAACTCGAGAAGACCTGCCGCAACTCGAGAAAATCCAGGAGGTTCTCCCCTCCAGGCGAGATGAGGCCCATTTCCGCTGAGGCGTCTCGAGGCTGATCACACCTCCCCTCTGGAACTTCGAAAGGGTCCTTCACACCCTTGGTGCAAGTCAAGAAGTTCCCCGACATACCTGTCTCCACTCGAGAGGAATCACGAGGGTCCCGCCCACATCCAGAGGAGCCCCGTTTCCGCCTCGTAGCTCGGGATGAGGGATCCTTTCCCTGCTTCGTCGGGAAAGAGTTCCCGGCGTTCCCGTCGCATCTCAAGAGGAGGCCCTCTCAACAGGAACGGCGAGAGGAACTCCAGGGTCGTGCCACCATTCCAAGAGTCCCCCAGATGTCTCAGTCCATTCCAGAGGACCCTCTTTTCCCTTCACCGGCTCGTCTTTCACGCCGAGGATCGACTCACACCAAGGTGGCACGTGGCACAGCCCTGTGGGAAAGCCTCGTGGGAAAGCCTCGAGGGACAGCCTCGAGGGAAAGCCACAGATCCCTTGATCCACGTGACAGGAAGCGTGACACTACTGCTGCAGCTCGGGAGGAAAGCGCACGTGCATGCCCCCACTCGAGACGAGGCCTGACTCCCCTGGGGAGACTCAGAAGCACCCCAAGATCCATGGTAACACTGGAGAGGAATCCTCAGGTTCCGGCCCCGACTCCACACAAGGACTGAGGCCCCGGCATGGACGGGAGAGGAATCCCGAGAGGTCCCCTAGCAACTCGCATGGGGACTGGCCTTTCCTGAGGCCACCAGAGCGGGTCCCTGAGGTCCCCGTCGTAACTCGAGAAGACCTGCCGCAACTCGAGAAAATCCAGGAGGTTCTCCCCTCCAGGCGAGATGAGGCCCATTTCCGCTGAGGCGTCTCGAGGCTGATCACACCTCACCTCTGGAACTTCGAAAGGGTCCTTCACACCCTTGGTGCAAATCAAGAAGTTCCCCGACATACCCGTCTCCACTCGAGAGGAATCACGAGGGTCCCGCCCACATCCAGAGGAGCCCCGTTACCGCCTCGTAGCTCGAGATGTGGGATCCTTTCCCTGCTTCGTCGGGAAAGAGTTCCCGGCATTCCTGTCGCATCTCAAGAGGAGGCCCTCTCCACAGGAACGGCGAGAGGAACTCTAGGGTCGTGCCACCATTCCAAGAGTCCCCCAGATGTCTCAGTCCATTCCAGAGGAACCTCTTTTCCCTTCACCGGCTCGTCTTTCACGCCGAGGATCGACTCACACCAAGGTGGCACGTGGCACAGCCCTGTGGGAAAGCCTCGTGGGAAAGCCTCGAGGGACAGCCTCGAGGGAAAGCCACAGATCCCTTGATCCACGTGACAGGAAGCGTGACACTACTGCTGCAGCTCGGGAGGAAAGCGCACGTGCATGCCCCCACTCGAGACGAGGCCTGACTCCCCTGGGGAGACTCAGAAGCACCCCAAGATCCATGGCAACACTGGAGAGGAATCCTCAGGTTCCGGCCCCGACTCCACACAAGGACTGAGGCCCCGGCATGGACGGGAGAGGAATCTCGAGAGGTCCCCTAGCAACTCGCATGGGGACTGGCCTTTCCTGAGGCCACCAGAGCGGGTCCCTGAGGTCCCCGTCGTAACTCGAGAAGACCTGCCGCAACTCGAGAAAATCCAGGAGGTTCTCCCCTCCAGGCGAGATGAGGCCCATTTCCGCTGAGGCGTCTCGAGGCTGATCACACCTCCCCTCTGGAACTTCGAAAGGGTCCTTCACACCCTTGGTGCAAGTCAAGAAGTTCCCCGACATACCTGTCTCCACTCGAGAGGAATCACGAGGGTCCCGCGCACATCCAGAGGAGCCCCGTTTCCGCCTCGTAGCTCGGGATGAGGGATCCTTTCCCTGCTTCGTCGGGAAAGAGTTCCCGGCCTTCCCGTCGCATCTCAAGAGGAGGCCCTCTCAACAGGAACGGCGAGAGGAACTCCAGGGTCGTGCCACCATTCCAAGAGTCCCCCAGATGTCTCAGTCCATTCCAGAGGAACCTCTTTTCCCTTCACCGGCTCGTCTTTCACGCCGAGGATCGACTCACACCAAGGTGGCACGTGGCACAGCCCTGTGGGAAAGCCTCGTGGGAAAGCCTCGAGGGACAGCCTCGAGGGAAAGCCACAGATCCCTTGATCCACGTGACAGGAAGCGTGACACTACTGCTGCAGCTCGGGAGGAAAGCGCACGTGCATGCCCCCACTCGAGACGAGGCCTGACTCCCCTGGGGAGACTCAGAAGCACCCCAAGATCCATGGCAACACTGGAGAGGAATCCTCAGGTTCCGGCCCCGACTCCACACAAGGACTGAGGCCCCGGCATGGACGGGAGAGGAATCCCGAGAGGTCCCCTAGCAACTCGCATGGGGACTGGCCTTTCCTGAGGCCACCAGAGCGGGTCCCTGAGGTCCCCGTCGTAACTCGAGAAGACCTGCCGCAACTCGAGAAAATCCAGGAGGTTCTCCCCTCCAGGCGAGATGAGGCCCATTTCCGCTGAGGCGTCTCGAGGCTGATCACACCTCCCCTCTGGAACTTCGAAAGGGTCCTTCACACCCTTGGTGCAAGTCAAGAAGTTCCCCGACATACCTGTCTCCACTCGAGAGGAATCACGAGGGTCCCGCCCACATCCAGAGGAGCCCCGTTACCGCCTCGTAGCTCGAGATGTGGGATCCTTTCCCTGCTTCGTCGGGAAAGAGTTCCCGGCATTCCTGTCGCATCTCAAGAGGAGGCCCTCTCCACAGGAACGGCGAGAGGAACTCTAGGGTCGTGCCACCATTCCAAGAGTCCCCCAGATGTCTCAGTCCATTCCAGAGGAACCTCTTTTCCCTTCACCGGCTCGTCTTTCACGCCGAGGATCGACTCACACCAAGGTGGCACGTGGCACAGCCCTGTGGGAAAGCCTCGTGGGAAAGCCTCGAGGGACAGCCTCGAGGGAAAGCCACAGATCCCTTGATCCACGTGACAGGAAGCGTGACACTACTGCTGCAGCTCGGGAGGAAAGTGCACGTGCATGCCCCCACTCGAGACGAGGCCTGACTCCCCTGGGGATACTCAGAAGCACCCCAAGATCCATGGCAACACTGGAGAGGAATCCTCAGGTTCCGGCCCCGACTCCACACAAGGACTGAGGCCCCGGCATGGACGGGAGAGGAATCTCGAGAGGTCCCCTAGCAACTCGCATGGGGACTGGCCTTTCCTGAGGCCACCAGAGCGGGTCCCTGAGGTCCCCGTCGTAACTCGAGAAGACCTGCCGCAACTCGAGAAAATCCAGGAGGTTCTCCCCTCCAGGCGAGATGAGGCCCATTTCCGCTGAGGCGTCTCGAGGCTGATCACACCTCCCCTCTGGAACTTCGAAAGGGTCCTTCACACCCTTGGTGCAAGTCAAGAAGTTCCCCGACATACCTGTCTCCACTCGAGAGGAATCACGAGGGTCCCGCGCACATCCAGAGGAGCCCCGTTTCCGCCTCGTAGCTCGGGATGAGGGATCCTTTCCCTGCTTCGTCGGGAAAGAGTTCCCGGCCTTCCCGTCGCATCTCAAGAGGAGGCCCTCTCAACAGGAACGGCGAGAGGAACTCCAGGGTCGTGCCACCATTCCAAGAGTCCCCCAGATGTCTCAGTCCATTCCAGAGGAACCTCTTTTCCCTTCACCGGCTCGTCTTTCACGCCGAGGATCGACTCACACCAAGGTGGCACGTGGCACAGCCCTGTGGGAAAGCCTCGTGGGAAAGCCTCGAGGGACAGCCTCGAGGGAAAGCCACAGATCCCTTGATCCACGTGACAGGAAGCGTGACACTACTGCTGCAGCTCGGGAGGAAAGCGCACGTGCATGCCCCCACTCGAGACGAGGCCTGACTCCCCTGGGGAGACTCAGAAGCACCCCAAGATCCATGGCAACACTGGAGAGGAATCCTCAGGTTCCGGCCCCGACTCCACACAAGGACTGAGGCCCCGGCATGGACGGGAGAGGAATCCCGAGAGGTCCCCTAGCAACTCGCATGGGGACTGGCCTTTCCTGAGGCCACCAGAGCGGGTCCCTGAGGTCCCCGTCGTAACTCGAGAAGACCTGCCGCAACTCGAGAAAATCCAGGAGGTTCTCCCCTCCAGGCGAGATGAGGCCCATTTCCGCTGAGGCGTCTCGAGGCTGATCACACCTCCCCTCTGGAACTTCGAAAGGGTCCTTCACACCCTTGGTGCAAGTCAAGAAGTTCCCCGACATACCTGTCTCCACTCGAGAGGAATCACGAGGGTCCCGCCCACATCCAGAGGAGCCCCGTTTCCGCCTCGTAGCTCGGGATGAGGGATCCTTTCCCTGCTTCGTCGGGAAAGAGTTCCCGGCGTTCCCGTCGCATCTCAAGAGGAGGCCCTCTCAACAGGAACGGCGAGAGGAACTCCAGGGTCGTGCCACCATTCCAAGAGTCCCCCAGATGTCTCAGTCCATTCCAGAGGAACCTCTTTTCCCTTCACCGGCTCGTCTTTCACGCCGAGGATCGACTCACACCAAGGTGGCACGTGGCACAGCCCTGTGGGAAAGCCTCGTGGGAAAGCCTCGAGGGACAGCCTCGAGGGAAAGCCACAGATCCCTTGATCCACGTGACAGGAAGCGTGACACTACTGCTGCAGCTCGGGAGGAAAGCGCACGTGCATGCCCCCACTCGAGACGAGGCCTGACTCCCCTGGGGAGACTCAGAAGCACCCCAAGATCCATGGCAACACTGGAGAGGAATCCTCAGGTTCCGGCCCCGACTCCACACAAGGACTGAGGCCCCGGCATGGACGGGAGAGGAATCCCGAGAGGTCCCCTAGCAACTCGCATGGGGACTGGCCTTTCCTGAGGCCACCAGAGCGGGTCCCTGAGGTCCCCGTCGTAACTCGAGAAGACCTGCCGCAACTCGAGAAAATCCAGGAGGTTCTCCCCTCCAGGCGAGATGAGGCCCATTTCCGCTGAGGCGTCTCGAGGCTGATCACACCTCACCTCTGGAACTTCGAAAGGGTCCTTCACACCCTTGGTGCAAATCAAGAAGTTCCCCGACATACCCGTCTCCACTCGAGAGGAATCACGAGGGTCCCGCCCACATCCAGAGGAGCCCCGTTACCGCCTCGTAGCTCGAGATGTGGGATCCTTTCCCTGCTTCGTCGGGAAAGAGTTCCCGGCATTCCTGTCGCATCTCAAGAGGAGGCCCTCTCAACAGGAACGGCGAGAGGAACTCCAGGGTCGTGCCACCATTCCAAGAGTCCCCCAGATGTCTCAGTCCATTCCAGAGGAACCTCTTTTCCCTTCACCGGCTCGTCTTTCACGCCGAGGATCGACTCACACCAAGGTGGCACGTGGCACAGCCCTGTGGGAAAGCCTCGTGGGAAAGCCTCGAGGGACAGCCTCGAGGGAAAGCCACAGATCCCTTGATCCACGTGACAGGAAGCGTGACACTACTGCTGCAGCTCGGGAGGAAAGCGCACGTGCATGCCCCCACTCGAGACGAGGCCTGACTCCCCTGGGGAGACTCAGAAGCACCCCAAGATCCATGGCAACACTGGAGAGGAATCCTCAGGTTCCGGCCCCGACTCCACACAAGGACTGAGGCCCCGGCATGGACGGGAGAGGAATCCCGAGAGGTCCCCTAGCAACTCGCATGGGGACTGGCCTTTCCTGAGGCCACCAGAGCGGGTCCCTGAGGTCCCCGTCGTAACTCAAGAAGACCTGCCGCAACTCGAGAAAATCCAGGAGGTTCTCCTCTCCAGGCGAGATGAGGCCCATTTCCGCTGAGGCGTCTCGAGGCTGATCACACCTCACCTCTGGAACTTCGAAAGGGTCCTTCACACCCTTGGTGCAAATCAAGAAGTTCCCCGACATACCCGTCTCCACTCGAGAGGAATCTCGAGGGTCCCGCCCACATCCAGAGGAGCCCCGTTTCCGCCTCGTAGCTCGAGATGAGGGATCCTTTCCCTGCTTCGTCGGGAAAGAGTTCCCGGCATTCCCGTCGCATCTCAAGAGGAGGCCCTCTCAACAGGAACGGCGAGAGGAACTCCAGGGTCGTGCCACCATTCCAAGAGTCCCCCAGATGTCTCAGTCCATTCCAGAGGAACCTCTTTTCCCTTCACCGGCTCGTCTTTCACGCCGAGGATCAACTCACACCAAGGTGGCACGTGGCACAGCCCTGTGGGAAAGCCTCGTGGGAAAGCCTCGAGGGACAGCCTCGAGGGAAAGCCACAGAACCCTTGATCCACGTGACAGGAAGCGTGACACTACTGCTGCAGCTCGGGAGGAAAGCGCACGTGCATGCCCCCACTCGAGACGAGGCCTGACTCCCCTGGGGAGACTCAGAAGCACCCCAAGATCCATGGCAACACTGGAGAGGAATCCTCAGTTTCCGGCCCCGACTCCACACAAGGACTGAGGCCCCGGCATGGACGGGAGAGGAATCCCGAGAGGTCCCCTAGCAACTCGCATGGGGACTGGCCTTTCCTGAGGCCACCAGAGCGGGTCCCTGAGGTCCCCGTCGTAACTCGAGAAGACCTGCCGCAACTCGAGAAAATCCAGGAGGTTCTCCCCTCCAGGCGAGATGAGGCCCATTTCCGCTGAGGCGTCTCGAGGCTGATCACACCTCCCCTCTGGAACTTCGAAAGGGTCCTTCACACCCTTGGTGCAAGTCAAGAAGTTCCCCGACATACCTGTCTCCACTCGAGAGGAATCACGAGGGTCCCGCGCACATCCAGAGGAGCCCCGTTTCCGCCTCGTAGCTCGGGATGAGGGATCCTTTCCCTGCTTCGTCGGGAAAGAGTTCCCGGCCTTCCCGTCGCATCTCAAGAGGAGGCCCTCTCAACAGGAACGGCGAGAGGAACTCCAGGGTCGTGCCACCATTCCAAGAGTCCCCCAGATGTCTCAGTCCATTCCAGAGGAACCTCTTTTCCCTTCACCGGCTCGTCTTTCACGCCGAGGATCGACTCACACCAAGGTGGCACATGGCACAGCCCTGTGGGAAAGCCTCGTGGGAAAGCCTCGAGGGACAGCCTCGAGGGAAAGCCACAGATCCCTTGATCCACGTGACAGGAAGCGTGACACTACTGCTGCAGCTCGGGAGGAAAGCGCACGTGCATGCCCCCACTCGAGACGAGGCCTGACTCCCCTGGGGAGACTCAGAAGCACCCCAAGATCCATGGCAACACTGGAGAGGAATCCTCAGGTTCCGGCCCCGACTCCACACAAGGACTGAGGCCCCGGCATGGACGGGAGAGGAATCCCGAGAGGTCCCCTAGCAACTCGCATGGGGACTGGCCTTTCCTGAGGCCACCAGAGCGGGTCCCTGAGGTCCCCGTCGTAACTCGAGAAGACCTGCCGCAACTCGAGAAAATCCAGGAGGTTCTCCCCTCCAGGCGAGATGAGGCCCATTTCCGCTGAGGCGTCTCGAGGCTGATCACACCTCCCCTCTGGAACTTCGAAAGGGTCCTTCACACCCTTGGTGCAAGTCAAGAAGTTCCCCGACATACCTGTCTCCACTCGAGAGGAATCACGAGGGTCCCGCCCACATCCAGAGGAGCCCCGTTTCCGCCTCGTAGCTCGGGATGAGGGATCCTTTCCCTGCTTCGTCGGGAAAGAGTTCCCGGCGTTCCCGTCGCATCTCAAGAGGAGGCCCTCTCAACAGGAACGGCGAGAGGAACTCCAGGGTCGTGCCACCATTCCAAGAGTCCCCCAGATGTCTCAGTCCATTCCAGAGGAACCTCTTTTCCCTTCACCGGCTCGTCTTTCACGCCGAGGATCGACTCACACCAAGGTGGCACGTGGCACAGCCCTGTGGGAAAGCCTCGTGGGAAAGCCTCGAGGGACAGCCTCGAGGGAAAGCCACAGATCCCTTGATCCACGTGACAGGAAGCGTGACACTACTGCTGCAGCTCGGGAGGAAAGCGCACGTGCATGCCCCCACTCGAGACGAGGCCTGACTCCCCTGGGGAGACTCAGAAGCACCCCAAGATCCATGGCAACACTGGAGAGGAATCCTCAGGTTCCGGCCCCGACTCCACACAAGGACTGAGGCCCCGGCATGGACGGGAGAGGAATCCCGAGAGGTCCCCTAGCAACTCGCATGGGGACTGGCCTTTCCTGAGGCCACCAGAGCGGGTCCCTGAGGTCCCCGTCGTAACTCGAGAAGACCTGCCGCAACTCGAGAAAATCCAGGAGGTTCTCCCCTCCAGGCGAGATGAGGCCCATTTCCGCTGAGGCGTCTCGAGGCTGATCACACCTCACCTCTGGAACTTCGAAAGGGTCCTTCACACCCTTGGTGCAAATCAAGAAGTTCCCCGACATACCCGTCTCCACTCGAGAGGAATCACGAGGGTCCCGCCCACATCCAGAGGAGCCCCGTTACCGCCTCGTAGCTCGAGATGTGGGATCCTTTCCCTGCTTCGTCGGGAAAGAGTTCCCGGCATTCCTGTCGCATCTCAAGAGGAGGCCCTCTCAACAGGAACGGCGAGAGGAACTCCAGGGTCGTGCCACCATTCCAAGAGTCCCCCAGATGTCTCAGTCCATTCCAGAGGAACCTCTTTTCCCTTCACCGGCTCGTCTTTCACGCCGAGGATCGACTCACACCAAGGTGGCACGTGGCACAGCCCTGTGGGAAAGCCTCGTGGGAAAGCCTCGAGGGACAGCCTCGAGGGAAAGCCACAGATCCCTTGATCCACGTGACAGGAAGCGTGACACTACTGCTGCAGCTCGGGAGGAAAGCGCACGTGCATGCCCCCACTCGAGACGAGGCCTGACTCCCCTGGGGAGACTCAGAAGCACCCCAAGATCCATGGCAACACTGGAGAGGAATCCTCAGGTTCCGGCCCCGACTCCACACAAGGACTGAGGCCCCGGCATGGACGGGAGAGGAATCCCGAGAGGTCCCCTAGCAACTCGCATGGGGACTGGCCTTTCCTGAGGCCACCAGAGCGGGTCCCTGAGGTCCCCGTCGTAACTCAAGAAGACCTGCCGCAACTCGAGAAAATCCAGGAGGTTCTCCTCTCCAGGCGAGATGAGGCCCATTTCCGCTGAGGCGTCTCGAGGCTGATCACACCTCACCTCTGGAACTTCGAAAGGGTCCTTCACACCCTTGGTGCAAATCAAGAAGTTCCCCGACATACCCGTCTCCACTCGAGAGGAATCTCGAGGGTCCCGCCCACATCCAGAGGAGCCCCGTTTCCGCCTCGTAGCTCGAGATGAGGGATCCTTTCCCTGCTTCGTCGGGAAAGAGTTCCCGGCATTCCCGTCGCATCTCAAGAGGAGGCCCTCTCAACAGGAACGGCGAGAGGAACTCCAGGGTCGTGCCACCATTCCAAGAGTCCCCCAGATGTCTCAGTCCATTCCAGAGGAACCTCTTTTCCCTTCACCGGCTCGTCTTTCACGCCGAGGATCAACTCACACCAAGGTGGCACGTGGCACAGCCCTGTGGGAAAGCCTCGTGGGAAAGCCTCGAGGGACAGCCTCGAGGGAAAGCCACAGAACCCTTGATCCACGTGACAGGAAGCGTGACACTACTGCTGCAGCTCGGGAGGAAAGCGCACGTGCATGCCCCCACTCGAGACGAGGCCTGACTCCCCTGGAGAGACTCAGAAGCACCCCAAGATCCATGGCAACACTGGAGAGGAATCCTCAGTTTCCGGCCCCGACTCCACACAAGGACTGAGGCCCCGGCATGGACGGGAGAGGAATCCCGAGAGGTCCCCTAGCAACTCGCATGGGGACTGGCCTTTCCTGAGGCCACCAGAGCGGGTCCCTGAGGTCCCCGTCGTAACTCGAGAAGACCTGCCGCAACTCGAGAAAATCCAGGAGGTTCTCCCCTCCAGGCGAGATGAGGCCCATTTCCGCCGAGGCATCTCGAGGCTGATCACACCTACGCTCTGGAACTTCGAAAGGGTCCTTCACACCCTTGGTGCAAGTCAAGAAGTTCCCCGACATACCTGTCTCCACTCGAGAGGAATCACGAGGGTCCCGCCCACATCCAGAGGAGCCCCGTTTCCGCCTCGTAGCTCGAGATGAGGGATCCTTTCCTTGCTTCGTCGGGAAAGAGTTCCCGGCCTTCCCGTCGCATCTCAAGAGGAGGCCCTCTCAACAGGAACGGCGAGAGGATCTCCAGGGTCGTGCCACCATTCCAAGAGTCCCCCAGATGTCTCAGTCCATTCCAGAGGAACCTCTTTTCCCTTCACCGGCTCGTCTTTCACGCCGAGGATCAACTCACACCAAGGTGGCACGTGGCACAGCCCTGTGGGAAAGCCTCGTGGGAAAGCCTCGAGGGACAGCCTCGAGGGAAAGCCACAGAACCCTTGATCCACGTGACAGGAAGCGTGACACTACTGCTGCAGCTCGGGAGGAAAGCGCACGTGCATGCCCCCACTCGAGACGAGGCCTGACTCCCCTGGGGAGACTCAGAAGCACCCCAAGATCCATGGCAACACTGGAGAGGAATCCTCAGTTTCCGGCCCCGACTCCACACAAGGACTGAGGCCCCGGCATGGACGGGAGAGGAATCCCGAGAGGTCCCCTAGCAACTCGCATGGGGACTGGCCTTTCCTGAGGCCACCAGAGCGGGTCCCTGAGGTCCCCGTCGTAACTCGAGAAGACCTGCCGCAACTCGAGAAAATCCAGGAGGTTCTCCCCTCCAGGCGAGATGAGGCCCATTTCCGCCGAGGCATCTCGAGGCTGATCACACCTACGCTCTGGAACTTCGAAAGGGTCCTTCACACCCTTGGTGCAAGTCAAGAAGTTCCCCGACATACCTGTCTCCACTCGAGAGGAATCACGAGGGTCCCGCCCACATCCAGAGGAGCCCCGTTTCCGCCTCGTAGCTCGAGATGAGGGATCCTTTCCTTGCTTCGTCGGGAAAGAGTTCCCGGCCTTCCCGTCGCATCTCAAGAGGAGGCCCTCTCAACAGGAACGGCGAGAGGATCTCCAGGGTCGTGCCACCATTCCAAGAGTCCCCCAGATGTCTCAGTCCATTCCAGAGGAACCTCTTTTCCCTTCACCGGCTCGTCTTTCACGCCGAGGATCGACTCACACCAAGGTGGCACGTGGCACAGCCCTGTGGGAAAGCCTCGTGGGAAAGCCTCGAGGGACAGCCTCGAGGGAAAGCCACAGATCCCTTGATCCACGTGACAGGAAGCGTGACACTACTGCTGCAGCTCGGGAGGAAAGCGCACGTGCATGCCCCCACTCGAGACGAGGCCTGACTCCCCTGGGGAGACTCAGAAGCACCCCAAGATCCATGGCAACACTGGAGAGGAATCCTCAGGTTCCGGCTCCGACTCCACACAAGGACTGAGGCCCCGGCATGGACGGGAGAGGAATCCCGAGAGGTCCCCTAGCAACTCGCATGGGGACTGGCCTTTCCTGAGGCCAGCAGAGCGGGTCCCTGAGGTCCCCGTCGTAACTCGAGAAGACCTGCCGCAACTCGAAAAAATCCAGGAGGTTCTCCCCTCCAGGCGAGATGAGGCCCATTTCCGCTGAGGCGTCTCGAGGCTGATCACACCTCACCTCTGGAACTTCGAAAGGCTCCTTCACACCTTTGGTGCAAATCAAGAAGTTCCCCGACCTAGCCGTCTCCACTCGAGAGGAATCACGAGGGTCCCGCCCACATCCAGAGGAGCCCCGTTTCCGCCTCGTAGCTCGAGATGAGGGATCCTTTCCCTGCTTCTTCGGGAAAGAGTTCCCGGCCTTCCCGTCGCATCTCAAGAGGAGGCCCTCTCAACAGGAACGGCGAGAGGAACTCCAGGGTCGTGCCACCATTCCAAGAGTCCCCCAGATGTCTCAGTCCATTCCAGAGGAACCTCTTTTCCCTTCACCGGCTCGTCTTTCACGCCGAGGATCGACTCACACCAAGGTGGCACGTGGCACAGCCCTGTGGGAAAGCCTCGTTGGAGAGCCTCGAGGGACAGCCTCGAGGGAAAGCCACAGATCCCTTGATCCACGTGACAGGAAGCGTGACACTACTGCTGCAGCTCGGGAGGAAAGCGCACGTGCATGCCCCCACTCGAGACGAGGCCTGACTCCCCTGGGGAGACTCAGAAGCACCCCAAGATCCATGGCAACACTGGAGAGGAATCCTCAGGTTCCGGCCCCGACTCCACACAAGGACTGAGGCCCCGGCATGGACGGGAGAGGAATCCCGAGAGGTCCCCTAGCAACTCGCATGGGGACTGGCCTTTCCTGAGGCCACCAGAGCGGGTCCCTGAGGTCCCCGTCGTAACTCGAGAAGACCTGCCGCAACTCGAGAAAATTCAGGAGGTTCTCCCCTCCAGGCGAGATGAGGCCCATTTCCGCTGAGGAGTCTCGAGGCTGATCACACCTCACCTCTGGAACTTCGAAAGGGTCCTTCACACCCTTGGTGCAAGTCAAGAAGTTCCCCGACATACCTGTCTCCACTCGAGAGGAATCACGAGGGTCCCGCCCACATCCAGAGGAGCCCCGTTTCTGCCTCGTAGCTCGAGATGAGGGATCCTTTCCCTGCTTCGTCGGGAAAGAGTTCCCGGCGTTCCCGTCGCATCTCAAGAGGAGGCCCTCTCAACAGGAACGGCGAGAGGAACTCCAGGGTCGTGCCACCATTCCAAGAGTCCCCCAGATGTCTCAGTCCATTCCAGAGGAACCTCTTTTCCCTTCACCGGCTCGTCTTTCACGCCGAGGATCGACTCACACCAAGGTGGCACGTGGCACAGCCCTGTGGGAAAGCCTCGTGGGAAAGCCTCGAGGGAGAGCCTCTAGGGAAAGCCACAGATCCCTTGATCCACGTGTCAGGAAGCGTGACACTACTGCTGCAGCTCGGGAGGAAAGCGCACGTGCATGCCCCCACTCGAGACGAGGCCTGACTCCCCTGGGGAGACTCAGAAGCACCCCAAGACCCATGGCAACACTGGAGAGGAATCCTCAGGTTCCGGCCCCGACTCCACACAAGGACTGAGGCCCCGGCATGGACGGGAGAGGAATGCCGAGAGGTCCCCTAGCAACTCGCATGGGGACTGGCCTTTCATGAGGCCAGCAGAGCGGGTCCCTGAGGTCCCCGTCGTAACTCGAGAAGACCTGCCGCAACTCGAGAAAATCCAGGAGCTTCTCCCCTCCAGGCGAGATGAGGCCCATTTCCGCTGAGGCGTCTCGAGGCTGATCACACCTCCCCTCTGGAACTTCGAAAGGGTCCTTCACACCCTTGGTGCAAGTCAAGAAGTTCCCCGACATACCTGTCTCCACTCGAGAGGAATCACGAGGGTCCCGCCCACATCCAGAGGAGCCCCGTTTCCGCCTCGTAGCTCGAGATGAGGGATCCTTTCCCTGCTTCGTCGGGAAAGAGTTCCCGGCGTTCCCGTCGCATCTCAAGAGGAGGCCCTCTCAACAGGAACGGCGAGAGGAACTCCAGGGTCGTGCCACCATTCCAAGAGTCCCCCAGATGTCTCAGTCCATTCCAGAGGAACCTCTTTTCCCTTCACCGGCTCGTCTTTCACGCCGAGGATCGACTCACACCAAGGTGGCACGTGGCACAGCCCTGTGGGAAAGCCTCGTGGGAAAGCCTCGAGGGACAGCCTCGAGGGAAAGCCACAGATCCCTTGATCCATGTGACAGGAAGAGTGACACTACTGCTGCAGCTCGGGAGGAAAGTGCACGTGCATGCCCCAACTCGAGACGAGGCCTGACTCCCCTGGGGAGACTCAGAAGCACCCCAAGGTCCATGGCAACACTGGAGAGGAATCCTCAGGTTCCGGCCCCGACTCCACACAAGGACTGAGGCCCCGGCATGGACGGGAGAGGAATCCCGAGAGGTCCCCTAGCAACTCGCATGGGGACTGGCCTTTCCTGAGGCCACCAGAGCGGGTCCCTGAGGTCCCCGTCGTAACTCAAGAAGACCTGCCGCAACTCGAGAAAATCCAGGAGGTTCTCCTCTCCAGGCGAGATGAGGCCCATTTCCGCTGAGGCGTCTCGAGGCTGATCACACCTCACCTCTGGAACTTCGAAAGGCTCCTTCACACCCTTGGTGCAAATCAAGAAGTTCCCCGACATACCCGTCTCCACTCGAGAGGAATCTCGAGGGTCCCGCCCACATCCAGAGGAGCCCCGTTTCCGCCTCGTAGCTCGAGATGAGGGATCCTTTCCCTGCTTCGTCGGGAAAGAGTTCCCGGCATTCCCGTCGCATCTCAAGAGGAGGCCCTCTCAACAGGAACGGCGAGAGGAACTCCAGGGTCGTGCCACCATTCCAAGAGTCCCCCAGATGTCTCAGTCCATTCCAGAGGAACCTCTTTTCCCTTCACCGGCTCGTCTTTCACGCCGAGGATCAACTCACACCAAGGTGGCACGTGGCACAGCCCTGTGGGAAAGCCTCGTGGGAAAGCCTCGAGGGACAGCCTCGAGGGAAAGCCACAGAACCCTTGATCCACGTGACAGGAAGCGTGACACTACTGCTGCAGCTCGGGAGGAAAGCGCACGTGCATGCCCCCACTCGAGACGAGGCCTGACTCCCCTGGGGAGACTCAGAAGCACCCCAAGATCCATGGCAACACTGGAGAGGAATCCTCAGTTTCCGGCCCCGACTCCACACAAGGACTGAGGCCCCGGCATGGACGGGAGAGGAATCCCGAGAGGTCCCCTAGCAACTCGCATGGGGACTGGCCTTTCCTGAGGCCACCAGAGCGGGTCCCTGAGGTCCCCGTCGTAACTCGAGAAGACCTGCCGCAACTCGAGAAAATCCAGGAGGTTCTCCCCTCCAGGCGAGATGAGGCCCATTTCCGCCGAGGCATCTCGAGGCTGATCACACCTACGCTCTGGAACTTCGAAAGGGTCCTTCACACCCTTGGTGCAAGTCAAGAAGTTCCCCGACATACCTGTCTCCACTCGAGAGGAATCACGAGGGTCCCGCCCACATCCAGAGGAGCCCCGTTTCCGCCTCGTAGCTCGAGATGAGGGATCCTTTCCTTGCTTCGTCGGGAAAGAGTTCCCGGCCTTCCCGTCGCATCTCAAGAGGAGGCCCTCTCAACAGGAACGGCGAGAGGATCCCCAGGGTCGTGCCACCATTCCAAGAGTCCCCCAGATGTCTCAGTCCATTCCAGAGGAACCTCTTTTCCCTTCACCGGCTCGTCTTTCACGCCGAGGATCAACTCACACCAAGGTGGCACGTGGCACAGCCCTGTGGGAAAGCCTCGTGGGAAAGCCTCGAGGGACAGCCTCGAGGGAAAGCCACAGAACCCTTGATCCACGTGACAGGAAGCGTGACACTACTGCTGCAGCTCGGGAGGAAAGCGCACGTGCATGCCCCCACTCGAGACGAGGCCTGACTCCCCTGGGGAGACTCAGAAGCACCCCAAGATCCATGGCAACACTGGAGAGGAATCCTCAGTTTCCGGCCCCGACTCCACACAAGGACTGAGGCCCCGGCATGGACGGGAGAGGAATCCCGAGAGGTCCCCTAGCAACTCGCATGGGGACTGGCCTTTCCTGAGGCCACCAGAGCGGGTCCCTGAGGTCCCCGTCGTAACTCGAGAAGACCTGCCGCAACTCGAGAAAATCCAGGAGGTTCTCCCCTCCAGGCGAGATGAGGCCCATTTCCGCCGAGGCATCTCGAGGCTGATCACACCTACGCTCTGGAACTTCGAAAGGGTCCTTCACACCCTTGGTGCAAGTCAAGAAGTTCCCCGACATACCTGTCTCCACTCGAGAGGAATCACGAGGGTCCCGCCCACATCCAGAGGAGCCCCGTTTCCGCCTCGTAGCTCGAGATGAGGGATCCTTTCCTTGCTTCGTCGGGAAAGAGTTCCCGGCCTTCCCGTCGCATCTCAAGAGGAGGCCCTCTCAACAGGAACGGCGAGAGGATCTCCAGGGTCGTGCCACCATTCCAAGAGTCCCCCAGATGTCTCAGTCCATTCCAGAGGAACCTCTTTTCCCTTCACCGGCTCGTCTTTCACACCGAGGATCGACTCACACCAAGGTGGCACGTGGCACAGCCCTGTGGGAAAGCCTCGTGGGAAAGCCTCGAGGGACAGCCTCGAGGGAAAGCCACAGATCCCTTGATCCACGTGACAGGAAGCGTGACACTACTGCTGCAGCTCGGGAGGAAAGCGCACGTGCATGCCCCCACTCGAGACGAGGCCTGACTCCCCTGGGGAGACTCAGAAGCACCCCAAGATCCATGGCAACACTGGAGAGGAATCCTCAGGTTCCGGCTCCGACTCCACACAAGGACTGAGGCCCCGGCATGGACGGGAGAGGAATCCCGAGAGGTCCCCTAGCAACTCGCATGGGGACTGGCCTTTCCTGAGGCCAGCAGAGCGGGTCCCTGAGGTCCCCGTAGTAACTCGAGAAGACCTGCCGCAACTCGAAAAAATCCAGGAGGTTCTCCCCTCCAGGCGAGATGAGGCCCATTTCCGCTGAGGCGTCTCGAGGCTGATCACACCTCACCTCTGGAACTTCGAAAGGCTCCTTCACACCTTTGGTGCAAATCAAGAAGTTCCCCGACCTAGCCGTCTCCACTCGAGAGGAATCACGAGGGTCCCGCCCACATCCAGAGGAGCCCCGTTTCCGCCTCGTAGCTCGAGATGAGGGATCCTTTCCCTGCTTCTTCGGGAAAGAGTTCCCGGCCTTCCCGTCGCATCTCAAGAGGAGGCCCTCTCAACAGGAACGGCGAGAGGAACTCCAGGGTCGTGCCACCATTCCAAGAGTCCCCCAGATGTCTCAGTCCATTCCAGAGGAACCTCTTTTCCCTTCACCGGCTCGTCTTTCACGCCGAGGATCGACTCACACCAAGGTGGCACGTGGCACAGCCCTGTGGGAAAGCCTCGTTGGAGAGCCTCGAGGGACAGCCTCGAGGGAAAGCCACAGATCCCTTGATCCACGTGACAGGAAGCGTGACACTACTGCTGCAGCTCGGGAGGAAAGCGCACGTGCATGCCCCCACTCGAGACGAGGCCTGACTCCCCTGGGGAGACTCAGAAGCACCCCAAGATCCATGGCAACACTGGAGAGGAATCCTCAGGTTCCGGCCCCGACTCCACACAAGGACTGAGGCCCCGGCATGGACGGGAGAGGAATCCCGAGAGGTCCCCTAGCAACTCGCATGGGGACTGGCCTTTCCTGAGGCCACCAGAGCGGGTCCCTGAGGTCCCCGTCGTAACTCGAGAAGACCTGCCGCAACTCGAGAAAATTCAGGAGGTTCTCCCCTCCAGGCGAGATGAGGCCCATTTCCGCTGAGGAGTCTCGAGGCTGATCACACCTCACCTCTGGAACTTCGAAAGGGTCCTTCACACCCTTGGTGCAAGTCAAGAAGTTCCCCGACATACCTGTCTCCACTCGAGAGGAATCACGAGGGTCCCGCCCACATCCAGAGGAGCCCCGTTTCTGCCTCGTAGCTCGAGATGAGGGATCCTTTCCCTGCTTCGTCGGGAAAGAGTTCCCGGCGTTCCCGTCGCATCTCAAGAGGAGGCCCTCTCAACAGGAACGGCGAGAGGAACTCCAGGGTCGTGCCACCATTCCAAGAGTCCCCCAGATGTCTCAGTCCATTCCAGAGGAACCTCTTTTCCCTTCACCGGCTCGTCTTTCACGCCGAGGATCGACTCACACCAAGGTGGCACGTGGCACAGCCCTGTGGGAAAGCCTCGTGGGAAAGCCTCGAGGGAGAGCCTCTAGGGAAAGCCACAGATCCCTTGATCCACGTGTCAGGAAGCGTGACACTACTGCTGCAGCTCGGGAGGAAAGCGCACGTGCATGCCCCCACTCGAGACGAGGCCTGACTCCCCTGGGGAGACTCAGAAGCACCCCAAGATCCATGGCAACACTGGAGAGGAATCCTCAGGTTCCGGCCCCGACTCCACACAAGGACTGAGGCCCCGGCATGGACGGGAGAGGAATGCCGAGAGGTCCCCTAGCAACTCGCATGGGGACTGGCCTTTCATGAGGCCAGCAGAGCGGGTCCCTGAGGTCCCCGTCGTAACTCGAGAAGACCTGCCGCAACTCGAGAAAATCCAGGAGCTTCTCCCCTCCAGGTGAGATGAGGCCCATTTCCGCTGAGGCGTCTCGAGGCTGATCACACCTCCCCTCTGGAACTTCGAAAGGGTCCTTCACACCCTTGGTGCAAGTCAAGAAGTTCCCCGACATACCTGTCTCCACTCGAGAGGAATCACGAGGGTCCCGCCCACATCCAGAGGAGCCCCGTTTCCGCCTCGTAGCTCGAGATGAGGGATCCTTTCCTTGCTTCGTCGGGAAAGAGTTCCCGGCCTTCCCGTCGCATCTCAAGAGGAGGCCCTCTCAACAGGAACGGCGAGAGGATCTCCAGGGTCGTGCCACCATTCCAAGAGTCCCCCAGATGTCTCAGTCCATTCCAGAGGAACCTCTTTTCCCTTCACCTGCTCGTCTTTCACGCCGAGGATCAACTCACACCAAGGTGGCACGTGGCACAGCCCTGTGGGAAAGCCTCGTGGGAAAGCCTCGAGGGACAGCCTCGAGGGAAAGCCACAGAACCCTTGATCCACGTGACAGGAAGCGTGACACTACTGCTGCAGCTCGGGAGGAAAGCGCACGTGCATGCCCCCACTCGAGACGAGGCCTGACTCCCCTGGGGAGACTCAGAAGCACCCCAAGATCCATGGCAACACTGGAGAGGAATCCTCAGTTTCCGGCCCCGACTCCACACAAGGACTGAGGCCCCGGCATGGACGGGAGAGGAATCCCGAGAGGTCCCCTAGCAACTCGCATGGGGACTGGCCTTTCCTGAGGCCACCAGAGCGGGTCCCTGAGGTCCCCGTCGTAACTCGAGAAGACCTGCCGCAACTCGAGAAAATCCAGGAGGTTCTCCCCTCCAGGCGAGATGAGGCCCATTTCCGCCGAGGCATCTCGAGGCTGATCACATCTACGCTCTGGAACTTCGAAAGGGTCCTTCACACCCTTGGTGCAAGTCAAGAAGTTCCCCGACATACCTGTCTCCACTCGAGAGGAATCACGAGGGTCCCGCCCACATCCAGAGGAGCCCCGTTTCCGCCTCGTAGCTCGAGATGAGGGATCCTTTCCTTGCTTCGTCGGGAAAGAGTTCCCGGCCTTCCCGTCGCATCTCAAGAGGAGGCCCTCTCAACAGGAACGGCGAGAGGATCTCCAGGGTCGTGCCACCATTCCAAGAGTCCCCCAGATGTCTCAGTCCATTCCAGAGGAACCTCTTTTCCCTTCACCGGCTCGTCTTTCACGCCGAGGATCGACTCACACCAAGGTGGCACGTGGCACAGCCCTGTGGGAAAGCCTCGTGGGAAAGCCTCGAGGGACAGCCTCGAGGGAAAGCCACAGATCCCTTGATCCACGTGACAGGAAGCGTGACACTACTGCTGCAGCTCGGGAGGAAAGCGCACGTGCATGCCCCCACTCGAGACGAGGCCTGACTCCCCTGGGGAGACTCAGAAGCACCCCAAGATCCATGGCAACACTGGAGAGGAATCCTCAGGTTCCGGCTCCGACTCCACACAAGGACTGAGGCCCCGGCATGGACGGGAGAGGAATCCCGAGAGGTCCCCTAGCAACTCGCATGGGGACTGGCCTTTCCTGAGGCCAGCAGAGCGGGTCCCTGAGGTCCCCGTCGTAACTCGAGAAGACCTGCCGCAACTCGAAAAAATCCAGGAGGTTCTCCCCTCCAGGAGAGATGAGGCCCATTTCCGCTGAGGCGTCTCGAGGCTGATCACACCTCACCTCTGGAACTTCGAAAGGCTCCTTCACACCTTTGGTGCAAATCAAGAAGTTCCCCGACCTAGCCGTCTCCACTCGAGAGGAATCACGAGGGTCCCGCCCACATCCAGAGGAGCCCCGTTTCCGCCTCGTAGCTCGAGATGAGGGATCCTTTCCCTGCTTCTTCGGGAAAGAGTTCCCGGCCTTCCCGTCGCATCTCAAGAGGAGGCCCTCTCAACAGGAACGGCGAGAGGAACTCCAGGGTCGTGCCACCATTCCAAGAGTCCCCCAGATGTCTCAGTCCATTCCAGAGGAACCTCTTTTCCCTTCACCGGCTCGTCTTTCACGCCGAGGATCGACTCACACCAAGGTGGCACGTGGCACAGCCCTGTGGGAAAGCCTCGTTGGAGAGCCTCGAGGGACAGCCTCGAGGGAAAGCCACAGATCCCTTGATCCACGTGACAGGAAGCGTGACACTACTGCTGCAGCTCGGGAGGAAAGCGCACGTGCATGCCCCCACTCGAGACGAGGCCTGACTCCCCTGGGGAGACTCAGAAGCACCCCAAGATCCATGGCAACACTGGAGAGGAATCCTCAGGTTCCGGCCCCGACTCCACACAAGGACTGAGGCCCCGGCATGGACGGGAGAGGAATCCCGAGAGGTCCCCTAGCAACTCGCATGGGGACTGGCCTTTCCTGAGGCCACCAGAGCGGGTCCCTGAGGTCCCCGTCGTAACTCGAGAAGACCTGCCGCAACTCGAGAAAATTCAGGAGGTTCTCCCCTCCAGGCGAGATGAGGCCCATTTCCGCTGAGGAGTCTCGAGGCTGATCACACCTCACCTCTGGAACTTCGAAAGGGTCCTTCACACCCTTGGTGCAAGTCAAGAAGTTCCCCGACATACCTGTCTCCACTCGAGAGGAATCACGAGGGTCCCGCCCACATCCAGAGGAGCCCCGTTTCCGCCTCGTAGCTCGAGATGAGGGATCCTTTCCCTGCTTCGTCGGGAAAGAGTTCCCGGCGTTCCCGTCGCATCTCAAGAGGAGGCCCTCTCAACAGGAACGGCGAGAGGAACTCCAGGGTCGTGCCACCATTCCAAGAGTCCCCCAGATGTCTCAGTCCATTCCAGAGGAACCTCTTTTCCCTTCACCGGCTCGTCTTTCACGCCGAGGATCGACTCACACCAAGGTGGCACGTGGCACAGCCCTGTGGGAAAGCCTCGTGGGAAAGCCTCGAGGGAGAGCCTCTAGGGAAAGCCACAGATCCCTTGATCCACGTGTCAGGAAGCGTGACACTACTGCTGCAGCTCGGGAGGAAAGCGCACGTGCATGCCCCCACTCGAGACGAGGCCTGACTCCCCTGGGGAGACTCAGAAGCACCCCAAGATCCATGGCAACACTGGAGAGGAATCCTCAGGTTCCGGCCCCGACTCCACACAAGGACTGAGGCCCCGGCATGGACGGGAGAGGAATGCCGAGAGGTCCCCTAGCAACTCGCATGGGGACTGGCCTTTCATGAGGCCAGCAGAGCGGGTCCCTGAGGTCCCCGTCGTAACTCGAGAAGACCTGCCGCAACTCGAGAAAATCCAGGAGCTTCTCCCCTCCAGGCGAGATGAGGCCCATTTCCGCTGAGGCGTCTCGAGGCTGATCACACCTCCCCTCTGGAACTTCGAAAGGGTCCTTCACACCCTTGGTGCAAGTCAAGAAGTTCCCCGACATACCTGTCTCCACTCGAGAGGAATCACGAGGGTCCCGCCCACATCCAGAGGAGCCCCGTTTGCGCCTCGTAGCTCGAGATGAGGGATCCTTTCCCTGCTTCGTCGGGAAAGAGTTCCCGGCGTTCCCGTCGCATCTCAAGAGGAGGCCCTCTCAACAGGAACGGCGAGAGGAACTCCAGGGTCGTGCCACCATTCCAAGAGTCCCCCAGATGTCTCAGTCCATTCCAGAGGAACCTCTTTTCCCTTCACCGGCTCGTCTTTCACGCCGAGGATCGACTCACACCAAGGTGGCACGTGGCACAGCCCTGTGGGAAAGCCTCGTGGGAAAGCCTCGAGGGACAGCCTCGAGGGAAAGCCACAGATCCCTTGATCCACGTGACAGGAATCGTGACACTACTGCTGCAGCTCGGGAGGAAAGTGCACGTGCATGCCCCAACTCGAGACGAGGCCTGACTCCCCTGGGGAGACTCAGAAGCACCCCAAGGTCCATGGCAACACTGGAGAGGAATCCTCAGGTTCCGGCCCCGACTCCACACAAGGACTGAGGCCCCGGCATGGACGGGAGAGGAATCCCGAGAGGTCCCCTAGCAACTCGCATGGGGACTGGCCTTTCCTGAGGCCACCAGAGCGGGTCCCTGAGGTCCCCGTCGTAACTCGAGAAGACCTGCCGCAACTCGAGAAAATCCAGGAGGTTCTCCCCTCCAGGCGAGATGAGGCCCATTTCCGCCGAGGCATCTCGAGGCTGATCACACCTACGCTCTGGAACTTCGAAAGGGTCCTTCACACCCTTGGTGCAAGTCAAGAAGTTCCCCGACATACCTGTCTCCACTCGAGAGGAATCACGAGGGTCCCGCCCACATCCAGAGGAGCCCCGTTTCCGCCTCGTAGCTCGAGATGAGGGATCCTTTCCTTGCTTCGTCGGGAAAGAGTTCCCGGCCTTCCCGTCGCATCTCAAGAGGAGGCCCTCTCAACAGGAACGGCGAGAGGATCTCCAGGGTCGTGCCACCATTCCAAGAGTCCCCCAGATGTCTCAGTCCATTCCAGAGGAACCTCTTTTCCCTTCACCGGCTCGTCTTTCACGCCGAGGATCGACTCACACCAAGGTGGCACGTGGCACAGCCCTGTGGGAAAGCCTCGTGGGAAAGCCTCGAGGGACAGCCTCGAGGGAAAGCCACAGATCCCTTGATCAACGTGACAGGAAGCGTGACACTACTGCTGCAGCTCGGGAGGAAAGCGCACGTGCATGCCCCCACTCGAGACGAGGCCTGACTCCCCTGGGGAGACTCAGAAGCACCCCAAGATCCATGGCAACACTGGAGAGGAATCCTCAGGTTCCGGCTCCGACTCCACACAAGGACTGAGGCCCCGGCATGGACGGGAGAGGAATCCCGAGAGGTCCCCTAGCAACTCGCATGGGGACTGGCCTTTCCTGAGGCCAGCAGAGCGGGTCCCTGAGGTCCCCGTCGTAACTCGAGAAGACCTGCCGCAACTCGAAAAAATCCAGGAGGTTCTCCCCTCCAGGCGAGATGAGGCCCATTTCCGCTGAGGCGTCTCGAGGCTGATCACACCTCACCTCTGGAACTTCGAAAGGCTCCTTCACACCTTTGGTGCAAATCAAGAAGTTCCCCGACCTAGCCGTCTCCACTCGAGAGGAATCACGAGGGTCCCGCCCACATCCAGAGGAGCCCCGTTTCCGCCTCGTAGCTCGAGATGAGGGATCCTTTCCCTGCTTCTTCGGGAAAGAGTTCCCGGCCTTCCCGTCGCATCTCAAGAGGAGGCCCTCTCAACAGGAACGGCGAGAGGAACTCCAGGGTCGTGCCACCATTCCAAGAGTCCCCCAGATGTCTCAGTCCATTCCAGAGGAACCTCTTTTCCCTTCACCGGCTCGTCTTTCACGCCGAGGATCGACTCACACCAAGGTGGCACGTGGCACAGCCCTGTGGGAAAGCCTCGTTGGAGAGCCTCGAGGGACAGCCTCGAGGGAAAGCCACAGATCCCTTGATCCACGTGACAGGAAGCGTGACACTACTGCTGCAGCTCGGGAGGAAAGCGCACGTGCATGCCCCCACTCGAGACGAGGCCTGACTCCCCTGGGGAGACTCAGAAGCACCCCAAGATCCATGTCAACACTGGAGAGGAATCCTCAGGTTCCGGCCCCGACTCCACACAAGGACTGAGGCCCCGGCATGGACGGGAGAGGAATCCCGAGAGGTCCCCTAGCAACTCGCATGGGGACTGGCCTTTCCTGAGGCCACCAGAGCGGGTCCCTGAGGTCCCCGTCGTAACTCGAGAAGACCTGCCGCAACTCGAGAAAATTCAGGAGGTTCTCCCCTCCAGGCGAGATGAGGCCCATTTCCGCTGAGGAGTCTCGAGGCTGATCACACCTCACCTCTGGAACTTCGAAAGGGTCCTTCACACCCTTGGTGCAAGTCAAGAAGTTCCCCGACATACCTGTCTCCACTCGAGAGGAATCACGAGGGTCCCGCCCACATCCAGAGGAGCCCCGTTTCCGCCTCGTAGCTCGAGATGAGGGATCCTTTCCCTGCTTCGTCGGGAAAGAGTTCCCGGCGTTCCCGTCGCATCTCAAGAGGAGGCCCTCTCAACAGGAACGGCGAGAGGAACTCCAGGGTCGTGCCACCATTCCAAGAGTCCCCCAGATGTCTCAGTCCATTCCAGAGGAACCTCTTTTCCCTTCACCGGCTCGTCTTTCACGCCGAGGATCGACTCACACCAAGGTGGCACGTGGCACAGCCCTGTGGGAAAGCCTCGTGGGAAAGCCTCGAGGGACAGCCTCGAGGGAAAGCCACAGATCCCTTGATCCACGTGACAGGAAGCGTGACACTACTGCTGCAGCTCGGGAGGAAAGCGCACGTGCATGCCCCCACTCGAGACGAGGCCTGACTCCCCTGGGGAGACTCAGAAGCACCCCAAGATCCATGGCAACACTGGAGAGGAATCCTCAGGTTCCGGCTCCGACTCCACACAAGGACTGAGGCCCCGGCATGGACGGGAGAGGAATCCCGAGAGGTCCCCTAGCAACTCGCATGGGGACTGGCCTTTCCTGAGGCCAGCAGAGCGGGTCCCTGAGGTCCCCTTCGTAACTCGAGAAGACCTGCCGCAACTCGAGAAAATCCAGGAGGTTCTCCCCTCCAGGCGAGATGAGGCCCATTTCCGCTGAGGCGTCTCGAGGCTGATCACACCTCACCTCTGGAACTTCGAAAGGCTCCTTCACACCCTTGGTGCAAATCAAGAAGTTCCCCGACATACCCGTCTCCACTCGAGAGGAATCACGAGGGTCCCGCCCACATCCAGAGGAGCCCCGTTTCCGCCTCGTAGCTCGAGATGAGGGATCCTTTCCCTGCTTCGTCGGGAAAGAGTTCCCGGCATTCCCTTCGCATCTCAAGAGGAGGCCCTCTCAACAGGAACGGCGAGAGGAACTCCAGGGTCGTGCCACCATTCCAAGAGTCCCCCAGATGTCTCAGTCCATTCCAGAGGACCCTCTTTTCCCTTCACCGGCTCGTCTTTCACGCCGAGGATCGACTCACACCAAGGTGGCACGTGGCACAGCCCTGTGGGAAAGCCTCGTGGGAAAGCCTCGAGGGACAGCCTCGAGGGAAAGCCAAAGATCCCTTGATCCACGTGACAGGAAGCGAGACACTACTGCTGCAGCTCGGGAGGAAAGCGCACGTGCATGCCCCCACTCGAGACGAGGCCTGACTCCCCTGGGGAGACTCAGAAGCACCCCAAGATCCATGGCAACACTGGAGAGGAATCCTCAGGTTCCGGCCCCGACTCCACACAAGGACTGAGGCGCCGGCATGGACGGGAGAGGAATCCCGAGAGGTCCCCTAGCAACTCGCATGGGGACTGGCCTTTCCTGAGGCCACCAGAGCGGGTCCCTGAGGTCCCCGTCGTAACTCGAGAAGACCTGCCACAACTCGAGAAAATCCAGGAGGTTCTCCCCTCCAGGCGAGATGAGGCCCATTTCCGCTGAGGCGTCTCGAGGCTGATCACACCTCACCTCTGGAACTTCGAAAGGGTCCTTCACACCATTGGTGCAAATCAAGAAGTTCCCCGACATACCCGTCTCCACTCGAGAGGAATCACGAGGGTCCCGCCCACATCCAGAGGAGCCCCGTTTCCGCCTCGTAGCTCGAGATGAGGGATCCTTTCCCTGCTTCGTCGGGAAAGAGTTCCCGGCCTTCCCGTCTCATCTCAAGAGGAGGCCCTCTCAACAGGACCGGAGAGAGGAACTCCAGGGTCGTGCCACCATTCCAAGAGTCCCCCAGATGTCTCAGTCCATTCCAGAGGAACCTCTTTTCCCTTCACCGGCTCGTCTTTCACGCCGAGGATCGACTCACACCAAGGTGGCACGTGGCACAGCCCTGTGGGAAAGCCTCGTGGGAAAGCCTCGAGGGACAGCCTCGAGGGAAAGCCACAGATCCCTTGATCCACGTGACAGGAAGCGTGACACTACTGCTGCAGCTCGGGAGGAAAGCGCACGTGCATGCCCCCACTCGAGACGAGGCCTGACTCCCCTGGGGAGACTCAGAAGCACCCCAAGATCCATGGCAACACTGGAGAGGAATCCTCAGGTTCCGGCCCCGACTCCACACAAGGACTGAGGCGCCGGCATGGACGGGAGAGGAATCCCGAGAGGTCCCCTAGCAACTCGCATGGGGACTGGCCTTTCCTGAGGCCACCAGAGCGGGTCCCTGAGGTCCCCGTTGTAACTCGAGAAGACCTGCCGCAACTGGAGAAAATCCAGGAGGTTCTCCCCTCCAGGCGAGATGAGGCCCATTTCCGCTGAGGCGTCTCGAGGCTGATCACACCTCACCGCTGGAACTTCGAAAGGGTCCTTCACACCCTTGGTGCAAATCAAGAAGTTCTCCGACCTAGCCGTCTCCACTCGAGAGGAATCACGAGGGTCCCGCCCACATCCAGAGGAGCCCCGTTTCCGCCTCGTAGCTCGAGATGAGGGATCCTTTCCCTGCTTCGTCGGGAAAGAGTTCCCGGCGTTCCCGTCGCATCTCAAGAGGAGGCCCTCTCTACAGGAACGGCGAGAGGAACTCCAGGGTCGTGCCACCATTCCAAGAGTCCCCCAGATGTCTCAGTCCATTCCAGAGGAACCTCTTTTCCCTTCACCGGCTCGTCTTTCACGCCGAGGATCGACTCACACCAAGGTGGCACGTGGCACAGCCCTGTGGGAAAGCCTCGTGGGAAAGCCTCGAGGGACAGCCTCGAGGGAAAGCCACAGATCCCTTGATCCACGTGACAGGAAGCGTGACACTACTGCTGCAGCTCGGCAGGAAAGCGCACGTGCATGCCCCCACTCGAGACGAGGCCTGACTCCCCTGGGGAGACTCAGAAGCACCCCAAGATCCATGGCACCACTGGAGAGGAATCCTCAGGTTCCGGCCCCGACTTCACACAAGGACTGAGGCCCCGGCATGGACGGGAGAGGAATCCCGAGAGGTCCCCTAGCAACTCGCATGGGGACTGGCCTTTCCTGAGGCCACCAGAGCGGGTCCCTGAGGTCCCCGTCGTAACTCGAGAAGACCTGCCGCAACTCGAGAAAATCCAGGAGGTTCTCCCCTCCAGGCGAGATGAGGCCCATTTCCGCTGAGGCGTCTCGAGTCTGATCACACCTCACCTCTGGAACTTCGAAAGGGTCCTTCACACCCTTGGTGCAAATCAAGAAGTTCCCCGACCTAGCCGTCTCCACTCGAGAGGAATCACGAGGGTCCCGCCCACATCCAGAGGAGCCCCGTTTCCGCCTCGTAGCTCGAGATGAGGGATCCTTTCCCTGCTTCATCGGGAAAGAGTTCCCAGCCTTCCCGTCGCATCTCAAGAGGAGGCCCTCTCAACAGGACCGGCGAGAGGAACTCCAGGGTCGTGCCACCATTCCAAGAGTCCCCCAGATGTCTCAGTCCATTCCAGAGGAACCTCTTTTCCCTTCACCGGCTCGTCTTTCACGCCGAGGATCGACTCACACCAAGGTGGCACGTGGCACAGCCCTGTGGGAAAGCCTCGTGGGAAAGCCTCGAGGGACAGCCTCGAGGGAAAGCCACAGATCCCTTGATCCACGTGACAGGAAGCGTGACACTACTGCTGCAGCCTGGGAGGAAAGCGCACGTGCATGTCCCCACTCGAGACGAGGCCTGACTCCCCTGGGGAGACTCAGAAGCACCCCAAGATCCATGGCAACACTGGAGAGGAATCCTCAGATTCCAGCCCCGACTCCACACAAGGACTGAGGCGCCGGCATGGACGGGAGAGGAATCCCGAGAGGTCCCCTAGCAACTCGCACGGGGACTGGCCTTTCCTGAGGCCACCAGAGCGGGTCCCTGAGGTCCCCGTTGTAACTCGAGAAGACCTGCCGCAACTGGAGAAAATCCAGGAGGTTCTCCCCTCCAGGCGAGATGAGGCCCATTTCCGCTGAGGCGTCTCGAGGCTGATCACACCTCACCTCTGGCACTTAGAAAGGGTCCTTCACACCCTTGGTGCAAATCAAGAAGTTCCCCGACCTAGCCGTCTCCACTCGAGAGGAATCACGAGGGTCCCGCCCACATCCAGAGGAGCCCCGTTTCCGCCTCGTAGCTCGAGATGAGGGATCCTTTCCCTGCTTCGTCGGGAAAGAGTTCCCGGCGTTCCCGTCGCATCTCAAGAGGAGGCCCTCTCAACAGGACCGGCGAGAGGAACTCCAGGGTCGTGCCACCATTCCAAGAGTCCCCCAGATGTCTCAGTCCATTCCAGAGGACCCTCTTTTCCCTTCACCGGCTCGTCTTTCACGCCGAGGATCGACTCACACCAAGGTGGCACGTGGCACAGCCCTGTGGGAAAGCCTCGTGGGAAAGCCTCGAGGGACAGCCTCGAGGGAAAGCCACAGATCCCTTGATCCACGTGACAGGAAGCGTGACACTACTGCTGCAGCTCGGGAGGAAAGTGCACGTGCATGCCCCCCCTCGAGACGAGGCCTGACTCCCCTGGGGAGACTCAGAAGCACCCCAAGTTCCATGGCAACACTGGAGAGGAATCCTCAGGTTCCGGCCCCGACTCCACACAAGGCCTGAGGCCCCGGCATGGACGGGAGAGGAATCCCGAGAGGTCCCCTAGCAACTCGCATGGGGACTGGCCTTTCCTGAGGCCACAAGAGCGGGTCCCTGAGGTCCCCGTCGTAACTCGAGAAGACCTGCCGCAACTCGAGAAAATCCAGGAGGTTCTCCCCTCCAGGCGAGATGAGGCCCATTTCCGCTGAGGCGTCTCGAGGCTGATCACACCTCACCTCTGGAACTACGAAAGGGTCCTTCACACCCTTGGTGAAAATCAAGAAGTTCCCCGACATACCCGTCTCCACTCGAGAGGAATCACGAGGGTCCCGCCCACATCCAGAGGAGCCCCGTTTCCGCCTCGTAGCTCGAGATGAGGGATTCTTTCCCTGCTTCGTCGGGAAAGAGTTCCCGGCCTTCTCGTCGCATCTCAAGAGGAGGCCCTCTCAACAGGAACGGCGAGAGGAACTCCAGGGTCGTGCCACCATTCCAAGAGTCCCCCAGATGTCTCAGTCCATTCCAGAGGAACCTCTTTTCCCTTCACCGGCTCGTCTTTCACGCCGAGGATCGACTCACACCAAGGTGGCACGTGGCACAGCCCTGTGGGAAAGCCTCGTGGGAAAGCCTCGAGGGACAGCCTCGAGGGAAAGCCACAGATCCCTTGATCCACGTGACAGGAAGCGTGACACTACTGCTGCAGCTCGGCAGGAAAGCGCACGTGCATGCCCCCACTCGAGACGAGGCCTGACTCCCCTGGGGAGACTCAGAAGCACCCCAAGATCCATGGCACCACTGGAGAGGAATCCTCAGGTTCCGGCCCCGACTCCACACAAGGACTGAGGCCCCGGCATGGACGGGAGAGGAATCCCGAGAGGTCCCCTAGCAACTCGCATGGGGACTGGCCTTTCCTGAGGCCACCAGAGCGGGTCCCTGAGGTCCCCGTCGTAACTCGAGAAGACCTGCCGCAACTCGAGAAAATCCAGGAGGTTCTCCCCTCCAGGCGAGATGAGGCCCATTTCCGCTGAGGCGTCTCGAGTCTGATCACACCTCACCTCTGGAACTTCGAAAGGGTCCTTCACACCCTTGGTGCAAATCAAGAAGTTCCCCGACCTAGCCGTCTCCACTCGAGAGGAATCACGAGGGTCCCGCCCACATCCAGAGGAGCCCCGTTTCCGCCTCGTAGCTCGAGATGAGGGATCCTTTCCCTGCTTCATCGGGAAAGAGTTCCCAGCCTTCCCGTCGCATCTCAAGAGGAGGCCCTCTCAACAGGACCGGCGAGAGGAACTCCAGGGTCGTGCCACCATTCCAAGAGTCCCCCAGATGTCTCAGTCCATTGCAGAGGAACCTCTTTTCCCTTCACCGGCTCGTCTTTCACGCCGAGGATCGACTCACACCAAGGTGGCACGTGGCACAGCCCTGTGGGAAAGCCTCGTGGGAAAGCCTCGAGGGACAGCCTCGAGGGAAAGCCACAGATCCCTTGATCCACGTGACAGGAAGCGTGACACTACTGCTGCAGCCTGGGAGGAAAGCGCACGTGCATGTCCCCACTCGAGACGAGGCCTGACTCCCCTGGGGAGACTCAGAAGCACCCCAAGATCCATGGCAACACTGGAGAGGAATCCTCAGATTCCAGCCCCGACTCCACACAAGGACTGAGGCGCCGGCATGGACGGGAGAGGAATCCCGAGAGGTCCCCTAGCAACTCGCACGGGGACTGGCCTTTCCTGAGGCCACCAGAGCGGGTCCCTGAGGTCCCCGTTGTAACTCGAGAAGACCTGCCGCAACTGGAGAAAATCCAGGAGGTTCTCCCCTCCAGGCGAGATGAGGCCCATTTCCGCTGAGGCGTCTCGAGGCTGATCACACCTCACCTCTGGAACTACGAAAGGGTCCTTCACACCCTTGGTGAAAATCAAGAAGTTCCCCGACATACCCGTCTCCACTCGAGAGGAATCACGAGGGTCCCGCCCACATCCAGAGGAGCCCCGTTTCCGCCTCGTAGCTCGAGATGAGGGATTCTTTCCCTGCTTCGTCGGGAAAGAGTTCCCGGCCTTCTCGTCGCATCTCAAGAGGAGGCCCTCTCAACAGGAACGGCGAGAGGAACTCCAGGGTCGTGCCACCATTCCAAGAGTCCCCCAGATGTCTCAGTCCATTCCAGAGGAACCTCTTTTCCCTTCACTGGCTCGTCGTTCACGCCGAGGATCGACTCACACAAAGGTGGCACGTGGCACAGCCCTGTGGGAAAGCCTCGTGGGAAAGCCTCGAGGGACAGCCTCGAGGGAAAGCCACAGATCCCTTGATCCAAGTGACAGGAAGCGTGACACTACTGCTGCATCTCGGGAGGAAAGCGCACGTGCATGCACCCACTCGAGACGAGGCCTGACTCCCCTGGGGAGACTCAGAAGCACCCCAAGATCCATGGCAACACTGGAGAGGAATCCTCAGGTTCCGGCCCCGACTCCACACAAGGCCTGAGGCCCCGGCATGGACGGGAGAGGAATCCCGAGAGGTCCCCTAGCAACTCGCATGGGGACTGGCCTTTCCTGAGGCCACAAGAGCGGGTCCCTGATGTCCCCGTCGTAACTCGAGAAGACCTGCCGCAACTCGAGAAAATCCAGGAGGTTCTCCCCTCCAGGCGAGATGAGGCCCATTTCCGCTGAGGCGTCTCGAAGCTGATCACACCTCACCTCTGGAACTACGAAAGGGTCCTTCACACCCTTGGTGCAAATCAAGAAGTTCCCCGACCTAGCCGTCTCCACTCGAGAGGAATCACGAGGGTCCCGCCCACATCCAGAGGAGCCCCGTTTCCGCCTCGTAGCTCGAGATGAGGGATCCTTTCCCTGCTTCGTCGGGAAAGAGTTCCCGGCCTTCCCGTCGCATCTCAAGAGGAGGCCCTCTCAACAGGACCGGCGAGAGGAACTCCAGGGTCGTGCCACCATTCCAAGAGTCCCCCAGATGTCTCAGTCCATTCCAGAGGAACCTCTTTTCCCTTCACCGGCTCGTCTTTCACGCCGAGGATCGACTCACACCAAGGTGGCACGTGGCACAGCCCTGTGGGAAAGCCTCGTGGGAAAGCCTCGAGGGACAGCCTCGAGGGAAAGCCACAGATCCCTTGATCTACGTGACAGGAAGCGTGACACTACTGCTGCAGCTCGGGAGGAAAGCGCACGTGCATGTCCCCACTCGAGACGAGGCCTGACTCCCCTGGGGAGACTCAGAAGCACCCCAAGATCCATGGCAACACTGGAGAGGAATCCTCAGATTCCAGCCCCGACTCCACACAAGGACTGAGGCGCCGGCATGGACGGGAGAGGAATCCCGAGAGGTCCCCTAGCAACTCGCATGGGGACTGGCCTTTCCTGAGGCCACCAGAGCGGGTCCCTGAGGTCCCCGTTGTAACTCGAGAAGACCTGCCGCAACTGGAGAAAATCCAGGAGGTTCTCCCCTCCAGGCGAGATGAGGCCCATTTCCGCTGAGGCGTCTCGAGGCTGATCACACCTCACCTCTGGCACTTCGAAAGGGTCCTTCACACCCTTGGTGCAAATCAAGAAGTTCCCCGACCTAGCCGTCTCCACTCGAGAGGAATCACGAGGGTCCCGCCCACATCCAGAGGAGCCCCGTTTCCGCCTCGTAGCTCGAGATGAGGGATCCTTTCCCTGCTTCGTCGGGAAAGAGTTCCCGGCCTTCCCGTCGCATCTCAAGAGGAGGCCCTCTCAACAGGAACGGCGAGAGGAACTCCAGGGTCGTGCCACCATTCCAACAGGCCCCCAGATGTCTCAGTCCATTCCAGAGGACCCTCTTTTCCCTTCACCGGCTCGTCTTTCACGCCGAGGATCGACTCACACCAAGGTGGCACGTGGCACAGCCCTGTGGGAAAGCCTCGTGGGAAAGCCTCGAGGGACAGCCTCGAGGGAAAGCCACAGATCCCTTGATCCACGTGACAGGAAGCGTGACACTACTGCTGCAGCTCGGGAGGAAAGCGCACGTGCTTGCCCCCCCTCGAGACGAGGCCTGACTCCCCTGGGGAGACTCAGAAGCACCCCAAGTTCCATGGCAACACTGGAGAGGAATCCTCAGGTCCCGGCCCCGACTCCACACAAGGCCTGAGGCCCCGGCATGGACGGGAGAGGAATCCCGAGAGGTCCCCTAGCAACTCGCATGGGGACTGGCCTTTCCTGAGGCCACAAGATCGGGTCCCTGAGGTCCCCGTCGTAACTCGAGAAGACCTGCCGCAACTCGAGAAAATCCAGGAGGTTCTCCCCTCCAGGCGAGATGAGGCCCATTTCCGCTGAGGCGTCTCGAGGCTGATCACACCTCACCTCTGGAACTTCGAAAGGGTCCTTCACACCCTTGGTGCAAATCAAGAAGTTCCCCGACATACCCGTCTCCACTCGAGAGGAATCACGAGGGTCCCGCCCACATCCAGAGGAGCCCCGTTTCCGCCTCGTAGCTCGAGCTGAGGGATTCTTTCCCTGCTTCGTCGGGAAAGAGTTCCCGGCCTTCCCGTCGCATCTCAAGAGGAGGCCCTCTCAACAGGAACGGCGAGAGGAACTCCAGGGTCGTGCCACCTTCCAAGAGTCCCCCAGATGTCTCAGTCCATTCCAGAGGAACCTCTTATCCCTTCACCGGCTCGTCTTTCACGCCGAGGATCGACTCACACCAAGGTGGCACGTGGCACAGCCCTGTGGGAAAGCCTCGTGGGAAAGCCTCGAGGGACAGCCTCGAGGGAAAGCCACAGATCCCTTGATCCACGTGACAGGAAGCGTGACACTACTGCTGCAGCTCGGGAGGAAAGCGCACGTGCTTGCCCCCCCTCGAGACGAGGCCTGACTCCCCTGGGGAGACTCAGAAGCACCCCAAGTTCCATGGCAACACTGGAGAGGAATCCTCAGGTTCCGGCCCCGACTCCACACAAGGCCTGAGGCCCCGGCATGGACGGGAGAGGAATCCCGAGAGGTCCCCTAGCAACTCGCATGGGGACTGGCCTTTCCTGAGGCCACCAGAGCGGGTCCCTGAGGTCCCCGTCGTAACTCGAGAAGACCTGCCGCAACTCGAGAAAATCCAGGAGGTTCTCCCCTCCAGGCGAGATGAGGCCCATTTCCGCTGAGGCGTCTCGAGGCTGATCACACCTCACCTCTGGAACTTCGAAAGGGTCCTTCACACCCTTGGTGCAAATCAAGAAGTTCCCCGACATACCCGTCTCCACTCGAGAGGAATCACGAGGGTCCCGCCCACATCCAGAGGAGCCCCGTTTCCGCCTCGTAGCTCGAGATGAGGGATTCTTTCCCTGCTTCGTCGGGAAAGAGTTCCCGGCCTTCCCGTCGCATCTCAAGAGGAGGCCCTCTCAACAGGAACGGCGAGAGGAACTCCAGGGTCGTGCCACCTTCCAAGAGTCCCCCAGATGTCTCAGTCCATTCCAGAGGAACCTCTTTTCCCTTCACCGGCTCGTCTTTCACGCCGAGGATCGACTCACACCAAGGTGGCACGTGGCACAGCCCTGTGGGAAAGCCTCGTGGGAAAGCCTCGAGGGACAGCCTCGAGGGAAAGCCACAGATCCCTTGATCCACGTGACAGGAAGCGTGACACTACTGCTGCAGCTCGGGAGGAAAGCGCACGTGCATGCCCCCACTCGAGACGAGGCCTGACTCCCCTGGGGAGACTCAGAAGCACCCCAAGATCCATGGCAACACTGGAGAGGAATCCTCAGGTTCCAGCCCCGACTCCACACAAGGACTGAGGCCCCGGCATGGACGGCAGAAGGATCCCGAGAGGTCCCCTAGCAACTCGCATGGGGACTGGCCTTTCCTGAGGCCACCAGAGCGGGTCCCTGAGGTCCCCGTCGTAACTCGAGAAGACCTGCCGCAACTCGAGAAAATCCAGGAGGTTCTCCCCTCCAGGCGAGATGAGGCCCATTTCCGCTGAGGCGTCTCGAGGCTGATCACACCTCAACTCTGGAACTTCGAAAGGGTCCTTCACACCCTTGGTGCAAATCAAGATGTTCCCCGACCTAACCGTCTCCACTCGAGAGGAATCACGAGGGTCCCGCCCACATCCAGAGGAGCCCAGTTTCCGCCTCGTAGCTCGAGATGAGGGATCCTTTCCCTGCTTCGTCGGGAAAGAGTTCCCGGCCTTCCCGTCGCATCTCAAGAGGAGGCCCTCTCAACAGGAACGGCGAGAGGAACTCCAGGGTCGTGCCACCATTCCAAGAGTCCCCCAGATGTCTCAGTCCATTCCAGAGGAACCTCTTTTCCCTTCACCGGCTCGTCTTTCACGCCGAGGATCGACTCACACCAAGGTGGCACGTGGCACAGCCCTGTGGGAAAGCCTCGTGGGAAAGCCTCGAGGGACAGCCTCGAGGGAAAGCCACAGATCCCTTGATCCACGTGACAGGAAGCGTGACACTACTGCTGCAACTCGGGAGGAAAGCGCACGTGCATGCCCCCACTCGAGACGAGGCCTGACTCCCCTGGGGAGACTCAGAAGCACCCCAAGATCCATGGCAACACTGGAGAGGAATCCTCAGGTTCCGGCCCCGACTCCACACAAGGACTGAGGCCCCGGCATGGACGGGAGAGGAATCCCGAGAGGTCCCCTAGCAACTCGCATGGGGACTGGCCTTTCCTGAGGACACCAGAGCGGGTCCCTGAGGTCCCCGTTGTAACTCGAGAAGACCTGCCGCAAATGGAGAAAATCCAGGAAGTTCTCCCCTCCAGGCGAGATGAGGCCCATTTCCGCTGAGGCGTCTCGAGGCTGATCACACCTCACCTCTGGAACTTCGAAAGGGTCCTTCACACCCTTGGTGCTAATCAAGAAGTTCCCCGACCTAGCCGTCTCCACTCGAGAGGAATCACGAGGGTCCCGCCCACATCCAGAGGAGCCCCGTTTCCGCCTCGTAGCTCGAGATGAGGGATCCTTTCCCTGCTTCGTCGGGAAAGAGTTCCCGGCGTTCCCGTCGCATCTCAAGAGGAGGCCCTCTCAACAGGAACGGCGAGAGGAACTCCAGGGTCGTGCCACCATTCCAAGAGGCCCCCAGATGTCTCAGTCCATTCCAGAGGACCCTCTTTTCCCTTCACCGGCTCGTCTTTCACGCCGAGGATCGACTCACACCAAGGTGGCACGTGGCACAGCCCTGTGGGAAAGCCTCGTGGGAAAGCCTCGAGGGACAGCCTCGAGGGAAAGCCACAGATCCCTTGATCCACGTGACAGGAAGCCTGACACTACTGCTGCAGCTCGGGAGGAAAGTGCACGTGCATGCCCCCACTCGAGACGAGGCCTGACTCCCCTGGGGAGACTCAGAAGCACCCCAAGATCCATGGCAACACTGGAGAGGAATCCTCAGGTTCCGGCCCCGACTCCACACAAGGACTGAGGCCCCGGCATGGACGGGAGAGGAATCCCGAGAGGTCCCCTAGCAACTCGCATGGGGACTGGCCTTTCCTGAGGCCACCAGAGCGGGTCCCTGAGGTCCCCGTCGTAACTCGAGAAGACCTGCCGCAACTCGAGAAAATCCAGGAGGTTCTCCCCTCCAGGCGAGATGAGGCCCATTTCCGCTGAGGCGTCTCGAGGCTGATCACACCTCACCTCTGGCACTTCGAAAGGGTTCTTCACACCCTTGGTGCAAATCAAGAAGTTCCCCGACATACCCGTCTCCACTCGAGAGGAATCACGAGGGTCCCGCCCACATCCAGAGGAGCCGGGTTTCCGCCTCATAGCTCGAGATGAGCGATCCTTTCCCTGCTTCGTCGGGAAAGAGTTCCCGGCGTTCCCGTCGCATCTCAAGAGGAGGCCCTCTCAACAGGACCGGCGAGAGGAACTCCAGGGTCGTGCCACCATTCCAAGAGTCCCCCAGATGTCTCAGTCCATTCCAGAGGAACCTCTTTTCCCTTCACCGGCTCGTCTTTCACGCCGAGGATCGACTCACACCAAGGTGGCACGTGGCACAGCCCTGTGGGAAAGCCTCGTGGGAAAGCCTCGAGGGACAGCCTCGAGGGAAAGCCACAGATCCCTTGATCCACGTGACAGGAAGCGTGACACTTCTGCTGCAGCTCGGGAGGAAAGCGCACGTGCTTGCCCCCCCTCGAGACGAGGCCTGACTCCCCTGGGGAGACTCAGAAGCACCCCAAGTTCCATGGCAACACTGGAGAGGAATCCTCAGGTTCCGGCCCCGACTCCACACAAGGCCTGAGGCCCCGGCATGGACGGGAGAGGAATCCCGAGAGGTCCCCTAGCAACTCGCATGGGGACTGGCCTTTCCTGAGGCCACCAGAGCGGGTCCCTGAGGTCCCCGTCGTAACTCGAGAAGACCTGCCGCAACTCGAGAAAATCCAGGAGGTTCTCCCCTCCAGGCGAGATGAGGCCCATTTCCGCTGAGGCGTCTCGAGGCTGATCACACCTCACCTCTGGAACTTCGAAAGGGTCCTTCACACCCTTGGTGCAAATCAAGAAGTTCCCCGACATACCCGTCTCCACTCGAGAGGAATCACGAGGGTCCCGCCCACATCCAGAGGAGCCCCGTTTCCGCCTCGTAGCTCGAGATGAGGGATTCTTTCCCTGCTTCGTCGGGAAAGAGTTCCCGGCCTTCCCGTCGCATCTCAAGAGGAGGCCCTCTCAACAGGAACGGCGAGAGGAACTCCAGGGTCGTGCCACCTTCCAAGAGTCCCCCAGATGTCTCAGTCCATTCCAGAGGAACCTCTTTTCCCTTCACCGGCTCGTCTTTCACGCCGAGGATCGACTCACACCAAGGTGGCACGTGGCACAGCCCTGTGGGAAAGCCTCGTGGGAAAGCCTCGAGGGACAGCCTCGAGGGAAAGCCACAGATCCCTTGATCCACGTGACAGGAAGCGTGACACTACTGCTGCAGCTCGGGAGGAAAGCGCACGTGCATGCCCCCACTCGAGACGAGGCCTGACTCCCCTGGGGAGACTCAGAAGCACCCCAAGATCCATGGCAACACTGGAGAGGAATCCTCAGGTTCCAGCCCCGACTCCACACAAGGACTGAGGCCCCGGCATGGACGGCAGAAGGATCCCGAGAGGTCCCCTAGCAACTCGCATGGGGACTGGCCTTTCCTGAGGCCACCAGAGCGGGTCCCTGAGGTCCCCGTCGTAACTCGAGAAGACCTGCCGCAACTCGAGAAAATCCAGGAGGTTCTCCCCTCCAGGCGAGATGAGGCCCATTTCCGCTGAGGCGTCTCGAGGCTGATCACACCTCAACTCTGGAACTTCGAAAGGGTCCTTCACACCCTTGGTGCAAATCAAGATGTTCCCCGACCTAACCGTCTCCACTCGAGAGGAATCACGAGGGTCCCGCCCACATCCAGAGGAGCCCAGTTTCCGCCTCGTAGCTCGAGATGAGGGATCCTTTCCCTGCTTCGTCGGGAAAGAGTTCCCGGCCTTCCCGTCGCATCTCAAGAGGAGGCCCTCTCAACAGGAACGGCGAGAGGAACTCCAGGGTCGTGCCACCATTCCAAGAGTCCCCCAGATGTCTCAGTCCATTCCAGAGGAACCTCTTTTCCCTTCACCGGCTCGTCTTTCACGCCGAGGATCGACTCACACCAAGGTGGCACGTGGCACAGCCCTGTGGGAAAGCCTCGTGGGAAAGCCTCGAGGGACAGCCTCGAGGGAAAGCCACAGATCCCTTGATCCACGTGACAGGAAGCGTGACACTACTGCTGCAACTCGGGAGGAAAGCGCACGTGCATGCCCCCACTCGAGACGAGGCCTGACTCCCCTGGGGAGACTCAGAAGCACCCCAAGATCCATGGCAACACTGGAGAGGAATCCTCAGGTTCCGGCCCCGACTCCACACAAGGACTGAGGCCCCGGCATGGACGGGAGAGGAATCCCGAGAGGTCCCCTAGCAACTCGCATGGGGACTGGCCTTTCCTGAGGACACCAGAGCGGGTCCCTGAGGTCCCCGTTGTAACTCGAGAAGACCTGCCGCAAATGGAGAAAATCCAGGAAGTTCTCCCCTCCAGGCGAGATGAGGCCCATTTCCGCTGAGGCGTCTCGAGGCTGATCACACCTCACCTCTGGAACTTCGAAAGGGTCCTTCACACCCTTGGTGCTAATCAAGAAGTTCCCCGACCTAGCCGTCTCCACTCGAGAGGAATCACGAGGGTCCCGCCCACATCCAGAGGAGCCCCGTTTCCGCCTCGTAGCTCGAGATGAGGGATCCTTTCCCTGCTTCGTCGGGAAAGAGTTCCCGGCGTTCCCGTCGCATCTCAAGAGGAGGCCCTCTCAACAGGAACGGCGAGAGGAACTCCAGGGTCGTGCCACCATTCCAAGAGGCCCCCAGATGTCTCAGTCCATTCCAGAGGACCCTCTTTTCCCTTCACCGGCTCGTCTTTCACGCCGAGGATCGACTCACACCAAGGTGGCACGTGGCACAGCCCTGTGGGAAAGCCTCGTGGGAAAGCCTCGAGGGACAGCCTCGAGGGAAAGCCACAGATCCCTTGATCCACGTGACAGGAAGCCTGACACTACTGCTGCAGCTCGGGAGGAAAGTGCACGTGCATGCCCCCACTCGAGACGAGGCCTGACTCCCCTGGGGAGACTCAGAAGCACCCCAAGATCCATGGCAACACTGGAGAGGAATCCTCAGGTTCCGGCCCCGACTCCACACAAGGACTGAGGCCCCGGCATGGACGGGAGAGGAATCCCGAGAGGTCCCCTAGCAACTCGCATGGGGACTGGCCTTTCCTGAGGCCACCAGAGCGGGTCCCTGAGGTCCCCGTCGTAACTCGAGAAGACCTGCCGCAACTCGAGAAAATCCAGGAGGTTCTCCCCTCCAGGCGAGATGAGGCCCATTTCCGCTGAGGCGTCTCGAGGCTGATCACACCTCACCTCTGGCACTTCGAAAGGGTTCTTCACACCCTTGGTGCAAATCAAGAAGTTCCCCGACATACCCGTCTCCACTCGAGAGGAATCACGAGGGTCCCGCCCACATCCAGAGGAGCCGGGTTTCCGCCTCATAGCTCGAGATGAGCGATCCTTTCCCTGCTTCGTCGGGAAAGAGTTCCCGGCGTTCCCGTCGCATCTCAAGAGGAGGCCCTCTCAACAGGACCGGCGAGAGGAACTCCAGGGTCGTGCCACCATTCCAAGAGTCCCCCAGATGTCTCAGTCCATTCCAGAGGAACCTCTTTTCCCTTCACCGGCTCGTCTTTCACGCCGAGGATCGACTCACACCAAGGTGGCACGTGGCACAGCCCTGTGGGAAAGCCTCGTGGGAAAGCCTCGAGGGACAGCCTCGAGGGAAAGCCACAGATCCCTTGATCCACGTGACAGGAAGCGTGACACTACTGCTGCAGCTCGGGAGGAAAGCGCACGTGCATGCCCCCACTCGAGACAAGGCCTGACTCCCCTGGGGAGACTCAGAAGCACCCCAAGATCCATGGCAACACTGGAGAGGAATCCTCAGGTTCCGGCCCCGACTCCACACAAGGACTGAGGCCCCGGCATGGACGGGAGAGGAATCCCGAGAGGTCCCCTAGCAACTCGCATGGGGACTGGCCTTTCCTGAGGCCACCAGAGCGGGTCCCTGAGGTCCCCGTCGTAACTCGAGAAGACCTGCCGCAACTCGAGAAAATCCAGGAGGTTCTCCCCTCCAGGCGAGATGAGGCCCATTTCCGCTGAGGGGTCTCGAGGCTGATCACACCTCCCCTCTGGAACTTAGAAAGGGCCCTTCACACCCTTGGTGCAAATCAAGAAGTTCCCCGACCTAGACGTCTCCACTCGAGAGGAATCACGAGGGTCCCGCCCACATCCAGAGGAGCCCCGTTTCCGCCTCGTAGCTCGAGATGAGGGATCCTTTCCCTGCTTCGTCGGGAAAGAGTTCCCGGCGTTCCAGTCGCATCTCAAGAGGAGGCCCTCTCAACAGGAACGGCGAGAGGAACTCCAGGGTCGTGCCACCATTCCAAGAGTCCCCCAGATGTCTCAGTCCATTCCAGAGGAACCTCTTTTCCCTTCACCGGCTCGTCTTTCACGCCGAGGATCGACTCACACCAAGGTGGCACGTGGCACAGCCCTGTGGGAAAGCCTCGTGGGAAAGCCTCGAGGGACAGCCTCGAGGGAAAGCCACAGATCCCTTGATCCACGTGACAGGAAGCGTGACACTACTGCTGCAGCTCGGGAGGAAAGCGCACGTGCATGCCCCCACTCGAGACGAGGCCTGACTCCCCTGGGGAGACTCAGAAGCACCCCAAGATCCATGGCAACACTGGAGAGGAATCCTCAGGTTCCAGCCCCGACTCCACACAAGGACTGAGGCCCCGGCATGGACGGCAGAGGGATCCCGAGAGGTCCCCTAGCAACTCGCATGGGGACTGGCCTTTCCTGGCGCCACCAGAGCGGGTCCCTGAGGTCCCCGTTGTAACTCGAGAAGACTTGCCGCAACTCGAGAAAATCCAGGAGGTTCTCCCCTCCAGGCGAGATGAGGCCCATTTCCGCTGAGGCGTCTCGAGGCTGATCACACCTCACATCTGGAACTTCGAAAGGGTCCTTCACACCCTTGGTGCAAATCAAGAAGTTCCCCGACCTAACCATCTCCACTCGAGAGGAATCACGAGGGTCCCGCCAACATCCAGAGGAGCCCCGTTTCCGCCTCGTAGCTCGAGATGAGGGATCCTTTCCCTGCTTCGTCGGGAAAGAGTTCCCGGCCTTCCCGTCGCATCTCAAGAGGAGGCCCTCTCAACAGGACCGGCGAGAGGAACTCCAGGGTCGTGCCACCATTCCAAGAGTCCCCCAGATGTCTCAGTCCATTCCAGAGGAACCTCTTTTCCCTTCACCGGCTCGTCTTTCACGCCGAGGATCGACTCACACCAAGGTGGCACGTGGCACAGCCCTGTGGGAAAGCCTCGTGGGAAAGCCTCGAGGGACAGCCTCGAGGGAAAGCCACAGATCCCTTGATCCACGTGACAGGAAGCCTGACACTACTGCTGCAGCTCGGGAGGAAAGCGCACGTGCATGCCCCCACTCGAGACGAGGCCTGACTCCCCTGGGGAGACTCAGAAGCACCCCAAGATCCATGGCAACACTGGAGAGGAATCCTCAGGTTCCGGCCCCGACTCCACACAAGGACTGAGGCCCCGGCATGGACGGGAGAGGAATCCCGAGAGGTGCCCTAGCAACTCGCATGGGGACTGGCCTTTCCTGAGGCCACCAGAGCGGGTCCCTGAGGTCCCCGTCGTAACTCGAGAAGACCTGCCGCAACTCGAGAAAATCCAGGAGGTTCTCCCCTCCAGGCGAGATGAGGCCCATTTCCGCTGAGGCGTCTCGAGGCTGATCACACCTCACCTCTGGCACTTCGAAAGGGTTCTTCACACCCTTGGTGCAAATCAAGAAGTTCCCCGACATACCCGTCTCCACTCGAGAGGAATCACGAGGGTCCCGCCCACATCCAGAGGAGCCCCGTTTCCGCCTCATAGCTCGAGATGAGGGATCCTTTCCCTGCTTCGTCGGGAAAGAGTTCCCGGCGTTCCCGTCGCATCTCAAGAGGAGGCCCTCTCAACAGGACCGGCGAGAGGAACTCCAGGGTCGTGCCACCATTCCAAGAGTCCCCCAGATGTCTCAGTCCATTCCAGAGGAACCTCTTTTCCCTTCACCGGCTCGTCTTTCACGCCGAGGATCGACTCACACCAAGGTGGCACGTGGCACAGCCCTGTGGGAAAGCCTCGTGGGAAAGCCTCGAGGGACAGCCTCGAGGGAAAGCCACAGATCCCTTGATCCACGTGACAGGAAGCGTTACACTACTGCTGCAGCTCGGGAGGAAAGCGCACGTGCATGCCCCCATTCGAGACGAGGCCTGACTCCCCTGGGGAGACTCAGAAGCACCCCAAGATCCATGGCAACACTGGAGAGGAATCCTCAGGTTCCGGCCCCGACTCCACACAAGGCCTGAGGACCCGGCATGGACGGGAGAGGAATCCCGAGAGGTCCCCTAGCAACTCGCATGGGGACTGGCCTTTCCTGAGGCCACCAGAGCGGGTCCCTGAGGTCCCCGTCGTAACTCGAGAAGACCTGCCGCAACTCGAGAAAATCCAGGAGGTTCTCCCCTCCAGGCGAGATGAGGCCCATTTCCGCTGAGGCATCTCGAGGCTGATCACACCTCACCTCTGGAACTTCGAAAGGGTCCTTCACACCCTTGGTGCAAATCAAGAAGTTCCCCGACCTAGCCGTCTCCACTCGAGAGGAATCACGAGGGTCCCGCCCACATCCAGAGGAGCCCTGTTTCCGCCTCGTAGCTCGAGATGAGGGATCCTTTCCCTGCTTCGTCGGGAAAGAGTTCCCGGCGTTCCCGTCGCATCTCAAGAGGAGGCCCTCACAACAGGAACGGCGAGAGGAACTCCAGGGTCGTGCCACCATTCCAAGAGTCCCCCAGATGTCTCAGTCCATTCCAAAGGAACCTCTTTTCCCTTCACCGGCTCGTCTTTCACGCCGAGGATCGACTCACACCAAGGTGGCACGTGGCACAGCCCTGTGGGAAAGCCTCGTGGGAAAGCCTCGAGGGACAGCCTCGAGGGAAAGCCACAGATCCCTTGATCCACGTGACAGGAAGCGTGACACTACTGCTGCAGCTCGGGAGGAAAGCGCACGTGCATGCCCCCACTCGAGACGAGGCCTGACTCCCCTGGGGAGACTCAGAAGCACCCCAAGATCCATGGCAACACTGGAGAGGAATCCTCTGGTTCCAGCCCCGACTCCACACAAGGACTGAGGCCCCGGCATGGACGGCAGAGGGATCCCGAGAGGTCCCCTAGCAACTCGCATGGGGACTGGCCTTTCCTGAGGCCACCAGAGCGGGTCCCTGAGGTCCCCGTTGTAACTCGAGAAGACTTGCCGCAACTCGAGAAAATCCAGGAGGTTCTCCCCTCCAGGCGAGATGAGGCCCATTTCCGCTGAGGCGTCTCGAGGCTGATCACACCTCACCTCTGGAACTTCGAAAGGGTCCTTCACACCCTTGGTGCAAATCAAGAAGTTCCCCGACCTAACCGTCTCCACTCGAGAGGAATCACGAGGGTCCCGCCAACATCCAGAGGAGCCCCGTTTCCGCCTCGTAGCTCGAGATGAGGGATCCTTTCCCTGCTTCGTCGGGAAAGAGTTCCCGGCCTTCCCGTCGCATCTCAAGAGGAGGCCCTCTCAACAGGACCGGCGAGAGGAACTCCAGGGTCGTGCCACCATTCCAAGAGTCCCCCGATGTCTCAGTCCATTCCAGAGGAACCTCTTTTCCCTTCACCGGCTCGTCTTTCACGCCGAGGATCGACTCACACCAAGGTGGCACATGGCACAGCCCTGTGGGAAAGCCTCGTGGGAAAGCCTCGAGGGACATCCTCGAGGGGAAAGCCACAGATCCCTTGATCCACGTGACAGGAAGCGTGACACTACTGCTGCAGCTCGGGAGGAAAGCGCACGTGCATGCCCCCACTCGAGACGAGGCCTGACTCCCCTGGGGAGACTCAGAAGCACCCCAAGATCCATGGCAACACTGGAGAGGAATCCTCAGGTTCCGGCCCCGACTCCACACAAGGACTGAGGCCCCGGCATGGACGGGAGAGGAATCCCGAGAGGTCCCCTAGCAACTCGCATGGGGACTGGCCTTTCCTGAAGCCACAAGAGCGGGTCCCTGAGGTCCCCATTGTAACTCGAGAAGACTTGCCGCAACTCGAGAAAATCCAGGAGGTTCTCCCCTCCAGGCGAGATGAGGCCCATTTCCGCTGAGGCGTCTCGAGGCTGATCACACCTCACATCTGGAACTTCGAAAGGGTCCTTCACACCCTTGGTGCAAATCAAGAAGTTCCCCGACCTAACCATCTCCACTCGAGAGGAATCACGAGGGTCCCGCCAACATCCAGAGGAGCCCCGTTTCCGTCTCGTAGCTCGAGATGAGGGATCCTTTCCCTGCTTCGTCGGGAAAGAGTTCCCAGCCTTCCCGTCGCATCTCAAGAGGAGGCCCTCTCAACAGGACCGGCGAGAGGAACTCCAGGGTCGTGCCACCATTCCAAGAGTCCCCCAGATGTCTCAGTCCATTCCAGAGGAACCTCTTTTCCCTTCACCGGCTCGTCTTTCACGCCGAGGATCGACTCACACCAAGGTGGCACGTGGCACAGCCCTGTGGGAAAGCCTCGTGGGAAAGCCTCGAGGGACAGCCTCGAGGGAAAGCCACAGATCCCTTGATCCACGTGACAGGAAGCCTGACACTACTGCTGCAGCTCGGGAGGAAAGCGCACGTGCATGCCCCCACTCGAGACGAGGCCTGACTCCCCTGGGGAGACTCAGAAGCACCCCAAGATCCATGGCAACACTGGAGAGGAATCCTCAGGTTCCGGCCCCGACTCCACACAAGGACTGAGGCCCCGGCATGGACGGGAGAGGAATCCCGAGAGGTCCCCTAGCAACTCGCATGGGGACTGGCCTTTCCTGAGGCCACCAGAGCGGGTCCCTGAGGTCCCCGTCGTAACTCGAGAAGACCTGCCGCAACTCGAGAAAATCCAGGAGGTTCTCCCCTCCAGGCGAGATGAGGCCCATTTCTGCTGAGGCGTCTCGAGGCTGATCACACCTCACCTCTGGCACTTCGAAAGGGTTCTTCACACCCTTGGTGCAAATCAAGAAGTTCCCCGACATACCCGTCTCCACTCGAGAGGAATCACGAGGGTCCCGCCCACATCCAGAGGAGCCCCGTTTCCCTCATAGCTCGAGATGAGGGATCCTTTCCCTGCTTCGTCGGGAAAGAGTTCCCGGCGTTCCCGTCGCATCTCAAGAGGAGGCCCTCTCAACAGGACCGGCGAGAGGAACTCCAGGGTCGTGCCACCATTCCAAGAGTCCCCCAGATGTCTCAGTCCATTCCAGAGGAACCTCTTTTCCCTTCACCGGCTCGTCTTTCACGCCGAGGATCGACTCACACCAAGGTGGCACGTGGCACAGCCCTGTGGGAAAGCCTCGTGGGAAAGCCTCGAGGGACAGCCTCGAGGGAAAGCCACAGATCCCTTGATCCACGTGACAGGAAGCGTTACACTACTGCTGGCAGCTCGGGAGGAAAGCGCACGTGCATGCCCCCACTCGAGACGAGGCCTGACTCCCCTGGGGAGACTCAGAAGCACCCCAAGATCCATGGCAACACTGGAGAGGAATCCTCAGGTTCCGGCCCCGACTCCACACAAGGACTGAGGCCCCGGCATGGACGGGAGAGGAATCCCGAGAGGTCCCCTAGCAACTCGCATGGGGACTGGCCTTTCCTGAGGGCCACCAGAGCGGGTCCCTGAGGTCCCCGTCGTAACTCGAGAAGACCTGCCGCAACTCGAGAAAATCCAGGAGGTTCTCCCCTCCAGGCGAGATGAGGCCCATTTCCGCTGAGGCGTCTCGAGGCTGATCACACCTCCCCTCTGGAACTTAGAAAGGGCCCTTCACACCCTTGGTGCAAATCAAGAAGTTCCCCGACCTAGACGTCTCCACTCGAGAGGAATCACGAGGGTCCCGCCCACATCCAGAGGAGCCCCGTTTCCGCCTCGTAGCTCGAGATGAGGGATCCTTTCCCTGCTTCGTCGGGAAAGAGTTCCCGGCGTTCCAGTCGCATCTCAAGAGGAGGCCCTCTCAACAGGAACGGCGAGAGGAACTCCAGGGTCGTGCCACCATTCCAAGAGTCCCCCAGATGTCTCAGTCCATTCAAAGGAACCTCTTTTCCCTTCACCGGCTCGTCTTTCACGCCGAGGATCGACTCACACCAAGGTGGCACGTGGCACAGCCCTGTGGGAAAGCCTCGTGGGAAAGCCTCGAGGGACAGCCTCGAGGGAAAGCCACAGATCCCTTGATCCACGTGACAGGAAGCGTGACACTACTGCTGCAGCTCGGGAGGAAAGTGCACGTGCATGCCCCCACTCGAGACGAGGCCTGACTCCCCTGGGGAGACTCAAAAGCACCCCAAGATCCATGGCAACACTGGAGAGGAATCCTCAGGTTCCGGCCCCGACTCCACACAAGGCCTGAGGACCCGGCATGGACGGGAGAGGAATCCCGAGAGGTCCCCTAGCAACTCGCATGGGGACTGGCCTTTCCTGAGGCCACCAGAGCGGGTCCCTGAGGTCCCCGTCGTAACTCGAGAAGACCTGCCGCAACTCGAGAAAATCCAGGAGGTTCTCCCCTCCAGGCGAGATGAGGCCCATTTCCGCTGAGGCATCTCGAGGCTGATCACACCTCACCTCTGGAACTTCGAAAGGGTCCTTCACACCCTTGGTGCAAATCAAGAAGTTCCCCGACCTAGCCGTCTCCACTCGAGAGGAATCACGAGGGTCCCGCCCACATCCAGAGGAGCCCTGTTTCCGCCTCGTAGCTCGAGATGAGGGATCCTTTCCCTGCTTCGTCGGGAAAGAGTTCCCGGCGTTCCCGTCGCATCTCAAGAGGAGGCCCTCACAACAGGAACGGCGAGAGGAACTCCAGGGTCGTGCCACCATTCCAAGAGTCCCCCAGATGTCTCAGTCCATTCCAAAGGAACCTCTTTTCCCTTCACCGGCTCGTCTTTCACGCCGAGGATCGACTCACACCAAGGTGGCACGTGGCACAGCCCTGTGGGAAAGCCTCGTGGGAAAGCCTCGAGGGACAGCCTCGAGGGAAAGCCACAGATCCCTTGATCCACGTGACAGGAAGCGTGACACTACTGCTGCAGCTCGGGAGGAAAGCGCACGTGCATGCCCCCACTCGAGACGAGGCCTGACTCCCCTGGGGAGACTCAGAAGCACCCCAAGATCCATGGCAACACTGGAGAGGAATCCTCAGGTTCCAGCCCCGACTCCACACAAGGACTGAGGCCCCGGCATGGACGGCAGAGGGATCCCGAGAGGTCCCCTAGCAACTCGCATGGGGACTGGCCTTTCCTGAGGCCACCAGAGCGGGTCCCTGAGGTCCCCGTTGTAACTCGAGAAGACTTGCCGCAACTCGAGAAAATCCAGGAGGTTCTCCCCTCCAGGCGAGATGAGGCCCATTTCCGCTGAGGCGTCTCGAGGCTGATCACACCTCACCTCTGGAACTTCGAAAGGGTCCTTCACACCCTTGGTGCAAATCAAGAAGTTCCCCGACCTAACCGTCTCCACTCGAGAGGAATCACGAGGGTCCCGCCAACATCCAGAGGAGCCCCGTTTCCGCCTCGTAGCTCGAGATGAGGGATCCTTTCCCTGCTTCGTCGGGAAAGAGTTCCCGGCCTTCCCGTCGCATCTCAAGAGGAGGCCCTCTCAACAGGAACGGCGAGAGGAACTCCAGGGTCGTGCCACCATTCCAAGAGTCCCCCAGATGTCTCAGTCCATTCCAGAGGAATCTCTTTTCCCTTCACCGGCTCGTCTTTCACGCCGAGGATCGACTCACACCAAGGTGGCACGTGGCACAGCCCTGTGGGAAAGCCTCGTGGGAAAGCCTCGAGGGACAGCCTCGAGGGAAAGCCACAGATCCCTTGATCCACGTGACAGGAAGCCTGACACTACTGCTGCAGCTCGGGAGGAAATTGCACGTGCATGCCCCCACTCGAGACGAGGCCTGACTCCCCTGGGGAGACTCAGAAGCACCCCAAGATCCATGGCAACACTGGAGAGGAATCCTCAGGTTCCGGCCCCGACTCCACACAAGGACTGAGGCCCCGGCATGGACGGGAGAGGAATCCCGAGAGGTCCCCTAGCAACTCGCATGGGGACTGGCCTTTCCTGAGGCCACCAGAGCGGGTCCCTGAGGTCCCCGTCGTAACTCGAGAAGACCTGCCGCAACTCGAGAAAATCCAGGAGGTTCTCCCCTCCAGGCGAGATGAGGCCCATTTCCGCTGAGGCGTCTCGAGGCTGATCACACCTCACCTCTGGCACTTCGAAAGGGTTCTTCACACGCTTGGTGCAAATCAAGAAGTTCCCCGACATACCCGTCTCCACTCGAGAGGAATCACGAGGGTCCCGCCCACATCCAGAGGAGCCCCGTTTCCGCCTCGTAGCTCGAGATGAGGGATCCTTTCCCTGCTTCGTCGGGAAAGAGTTCCCGGCCTTCCCGTCGCATCTCAAGAGGAGGCCCTCTCAACAGGACCGGCGAGAGGAACTCCAGGGTCGTGCCACCATTCCAAGAGTCCCCCAGATGTCTCAGTCCATTCCAGAGGAACCTCTTTTCCCTTCACCGGCTCGTCTTTCACGCCGAGGATCGACTCACACCAAGGTGGCACGTGGCACAGCCCTGTGGGAAAGCCTCGTGGGAAAGCCTCGAGGGACAGCCTCGAGGGAAAGCCACAGATCCCTTGATCCACGTGACAGGAAGCGTTACACTACTGCTGCAGCTCGGGAGGAAAGCGCACGTGCATGCCCCCACTCGAGACGAGGCCTGACTCCCCTGGGGAGACTCAGAAGCACCCCAAGATCCATGGCAACACTGGAGAGGAATCCTCAGGTTCCGGCCCCGACTCCACACAAGGACTGAGGCCCCGGCATGGACGGGAGAGGAATCCCGAGAGGTCCCCTAGCAACTCGCATGGGGACTGGCCTTTCCTGAGGCCACCAGAGCGGGTCCCTGAGGTCCCCGTCGTAACTCGAGAAGACTTGCCGCAACTCGAGAAAATCCAGGAGGTTCTCCCCTCCAGGCGAGATGAGGCCCATTTCCGCTGAGGCGTCTCGAGGCTGATCACACCTCACATCTGGAACTTCGAAAGGGTCCTTCACACCCTTGGTGCAAATCAAGAAGTTCCCCGACCTAACCGTCTCCACTCGAGAGGAATCACGAGGGTCCCGCCAACATCCAGAGGAGCCCCGTTTCCGCCTCGTAGCTCGAGATGAGGGATCCTTTCCCTGCTTCGTCGGGAAAGAGTTCCCGGCCTTCCCGTCGCATCTCAAGAGGAGGCCCTCTCAACAGGACCGGCGAGAGGAACTCCAGGGTCGTGCCACCATTCCAAGAGTCCCCCAGATGTCTCCGTCCATTCCAGAGGAACCTCTTTTCCCTTCACCGGCTCGTCTTTCACGCCGAGGATCGACTCACACCAAGGTGGCACGTGGCACAGCCCTGTGGGAAAGCCTCGTGGGAAAGCCTCGAGGGACAGCCTCGAGGGAAAGCCACAGATCCCTTGATCCACGTGACAGGAAGCCTGACACTACTGCTGCAGCTCGGGAGGAAAGCGCACGTGCATGCCCCCACTCGAGACGAGGCCTGACTCCCCTGGGGAGACTCAGAAGCACCCCAAGATCCATGGCAACACTGGAGAGGAATCCTCAGGTTCCGGCCCCGACTCCACACAAGGACTGAGGCCCCGGCATGGACGGGAGAGGAATCCCGAGAGGTCCCCTAGCAACTCGCATGGGGACTGGCCTTTCCTGAGGCCACCAGAGCGGGTCCCTGAGGTCCCCGTCGTAACTCGAGAAGACCTGCCGCAACTCGAGAAAATCCAGGAGGTTCTCCCCTCCAGGCGAGATGAGGCCCATTTCCGCTGAGGCGTCTCGAGGCTGATCACACCTCACCTCTGGCACTTCGAAAGGGTTCTTCACACCCTTGGTGCAAATCAAGAAGTTCCCCGACATACCCGTCTCCACTCGAGAGGAATCACGAGGGTCCCGCCCACATCCAGAGGAGCCCCGTTTCCGCCTCATAGCTCGAGATGAGGGATCCTTTCCCTGCTTCGTCGGGAAAGAGTTCCCGGCGTTCCCGTCGCATCTCAAGAGGAGGCCCTCTCAACAGGACCGGCGAGAGGAACTCCAGGGTCGTGCCACCATTCCAAGAGTCCCCCAGATGTCTCAGTCCATTCCAGAGGAACCTCTTTTCCCTTCACCGGCTCGTCTTTCACGCCGAGGATCGACTCACACCAAGGTGGCACGTGGCACAGCCCTGTGGGAAAGCCTCGTGGGAAAGCCTCGAGGGACAGCCTCGAGGGAAAGCCACAGATCCCTTGATCCACGTGACAGGAAGCGTTACACTACTGCTGCAGCTAGGGAGGAAAGCGCACGTGCATGCCCCCACTCGAGACGAGGCCTGACTCCCCTGGGGAGACTCAGAAGCACCCCAAGACCCATGGCAACACTGGAGAGGAATCCTCAGGTTCCGGCCCCGACTCCACACAAGGACTGAGGCCCCGGCATGGACGGGAGAGGAATCCCGAGAGGTCCCCTAGCAACTCGCATGGGGACTGGCCTTTCCTGAGGCCACCAGAGCGGGTCCCTGAGGTCCCCGTCGTAACTCGAGAAGACCTGCCGCAACTCGAGAAAATCCAGGAGGTTCTCCCCTCCAGGCGAGATGAGGCCCATTTCCGCTGAGGCGTCTCGAGGCTGATCACACCTCCCCTCTGGAACTTAGAAAGGGCCCTTCACACCCTTGGTGCAAATCAAGAAGTTCCCCGACCTAGACGTCTCCACTCGAGAGGAATCACGAGGGTCCCGCCCACATCCAGAGGAGCCCCGTTTCCGCCTCATAGCTCGAGATGAGGGATCCTTTCCCTGCTTCGTCGGGAAAGAGTTCCCGGCGTTCCAGTCGCATCTCAAGAGGAGGCCCTCTCAACAGGAACGGCGAGAGGAACTCCAGGGTCGTGCCACCATTCCAAGAGTCCCCCAGATGTCTCAGTCCATTCCAAAGGAACCTCTTTTCCCTTCACCGGCTCGTCTTTCACGCCGAGGATCGACTCACACCAAGGTGGCACGTGGCACAGCCCTGTGGGAAAGCCTCGTGGGAAAGCCTCGAGGGACAGCCTCGAGGGAAAGCCACAGATCCCTTGATCCACGTGACAGGAAGCGTGACACTACTGCTGCAGCTCGGGAGGAAAGCGCACGTGCATGCCCCCACTCGAGACGAGGCCTGACTCCCCTGGGGAGACTCAGAAGCACCCCAAGATCCATGGCAACACTGGAGAGGAATCCTCAGGTTCCAGCCCCGACTCCACACAAGGACTGAGGCCCCGGCATGGACGGCAGAGGGATCCCGAGAGGTCCCCTAGCAACTCGCATGGGGACTGGACTTTCCTGAGGCCACCAGAGCGGGTCCCTGAGGTCCCCGTTGTAACTCGAGAAGACTTGCCGCAACTCGAGAAAATCCAGGAGGTTCTCCCCTCCAGGCGAAATGAGGCCCATTTCCGCTGAGGCGTCTCGAGGCTGATCACACCTCACTTCTGGAACTTCGAAAGGGTCCTTCACACCCTTGGTGCAAATCAAGAAGTTCCCCGACCTAACCGTCTCCACTCGAGAGGAATCACGAGGGTCCCGCCAACATCCAGAGGAGCCCCGTTTCCGCCTCGTAGCTCGAGATGAGGGATCCTTTCCCTGCTTCGTCGGGAAAGAGTTCCCGGCCTTCCCGTCGCATCTCAAGAGGAGGCCCTCTCAACAGGACCGGCGAGAGGAACTCCAGGGTCGTGCCACCATTCCAAGAGTCCCCCAGATGTCTCAGTCCATTCCAGAGGAACCTCTTTTCCCTTCACCGGCTCGTCTTTCACGCCGAGGATCGACTCACACCAAGGTGGCACGTGGCACAGCCCTGTGGGAAAGCCTCGTGGGAAAGCCTCGAGGGACAGCCTCGAGGGAAAGCCACAGATCCCTTGATCCACGTGACAGGAAGCCTGACACTACTGCTGCAGCTCGGGAGGAAAGCGCACGTGCATGCCCCCACTCGAGACGAGGCCTGACTCCCCTGGGGAGACTCAGAAGCACCCCAAGATCCATGGCAACACTGGAGAGGAATCCTCAGGTTCCAGCCCCGACTCCACACAAGGACTGAGGCCCCGGCATGGACGGGAGAGGAATCCCGAGAGGTCCCCTAGCAACTCGCATGGGGACTGGCCTTTCCTGAGGCCACCAGAGCGGGTCCCTGAGGTCCCCGTCGTACCTCGAGAAGACCTGCCGCAACTCGAGAAAATCCAGGAGGTTCTCCCCTCCAGGCGAGATGAGGCCCATTTCCGCTGAGGCGTCTCGAGGCTGATCACACCTCACCTCTGGCACTTCGAAAGGGTCCTTCACACCCTTGGTGCAAATCAAGAAGTTCCCCGACATACCCGTCTCCACTCGAGAGGAATCACGAGGGTCCCGCCCACATCCAGAGGAGCCCCGTTTCCGCCTCATAGCTCGAGATGAGGGATCCTTTCCCTGCTTCGTCGGGAAAGAGTTCCCGGCGTTCCCGTCGCATCTCAAGAGGAGGCCCTCTCAACAGGACCGGCGAGAGGAACTCCAGGGTCGTACCACCATTCCAAGAGTCCCCCAGATGTCTCAGTCCATTCCAGAGGAACCTCTTTTCCCTTCACCGGCTCGTCTTTCACGCCGAGGATCGACTCACACCAAGGTGGCACGTGGCACAGCCCTGTGGGAAAGCCTCGTGGGAAAGCCTCGAGGGACAGCCTCGAGGGAAAGCCACAGATCCCTTGATCCACGTGACAGGAAGCGTTACACTACTGCTGCAGCTCGGGAGGAAAGCGCACGTGCATGCCCCCACTCGAGACGAGGCCTGACTCCCCTGGGGAGACTCAGAAGCACCCCAAGATCCATGGCAACACTGGAGAGGAATCCTCAGGTTCCGGCCCCGACTCCACACAAGGACTGAGGCCCCGGCATGGACGGGAGAGGAATCCCGAGAGGTCCGCTAGCAACTCGCATGGGGACTGGCCTTTCCTGAGGCCACCAGAGCGGGTCCCTGAGGTCCCCGTCGTAACTCGAGAAGACCTGCCGCAACTCGAGAAAATCCAGGAGGTTCTCCCCTCCAGGCGAGATGAGGCCCATTTCCGCTGAGGCGTCTCGAGGCTGATCACACCTCCCCTCTGGAACTTAGAAAGGGCCCTTCACACCCTTGGTGCAAATCAAGAAGTTCCCCGACCTAGACGTCTCCACTCGAGAGGAATCACGAGGGTCCCGCCCACATCCAGAGGAGCCCCGTTTCCGCCTCGTAGCTCGAGATGAGGGATCCTTTCCCTGCTTCGTCGGGAAAGAGTTCCCGGCGTTCCCGTCGCATCTCAAGAGGAGGCCCTCTCAACAGGACCGGCGAGAGGAACTCCAGGGTCGTGCCACCATTCCAAGAGTCCCCCAGATGTCTCAGTCCATTCCAGAGGAACCTCTTTTCCCTTCACCGGCTCGTCTTTCACGCCGAGGATCGACTCACACCAAGGTGGCACGTGGCACAGCCCTGTGGGAAAGCCTCGTGGGAAAGCCTCGAGGGACAGCCTCGAGGGAAAGACACAGACCCCTTGATCCACGTGACAGGAAGCCTGACACTACTGCTGCAGCTCGGGAGGAAAGGGCACGTGCATGCCCCCACTCGAGACGAGGCCTGACTCCCCTGGGGAGACTCAGAAGCACCCCAAGATCCATGGCAACACTGGAGAGGAATCCTCAGGTTCCAGCCCCGACTCCACACAAGGACTGAGGCCCCGGCATGGACGGGAGAGGAATCCCGAGAGGTCCGCTAGCAACTCGCATGGGGACTGGCCTTTCCTGAGGCCACCAGAGCGGGTCCCTGAGGTCCCCGTCGTAACTCGAGAAGACCTGCCGCAACTCGAGAAAATCCAGGAGGTTCTCCCCTCCAGGCGAGATGAGGCCCATTTCCGCTGAGGCGTCTCGAGGCTGATCACACCTCCCCTCTGGAACTTAGAAAGGGCCCTTCACACCCTTGGTGCACATCAAGAAGTTCCCCGACCTAGACGTCTCCACTCGAGAGGAATCACGAGGGTCCCGCCCACATCCAGAGGAGCCCCGTTTCCGCCTCGTAGCTCGAGATGAGGGATCCTTTCCCTGCTTCGTCGGGAAAGAGTTCCCGGCGTTCCAGTCGCATCTCAAGAGGAGGCCCTCTCAACAGGAACGGCGAGAGGAACTCCAGGGTCGTGCCACCATTCCAAGAGTCCCCCAGATGTCTCAGTCCATTCCAGAGGAACCTCTTTTCCCTTCACCGGCTCGTCTTTCACGCCGAGGATCGACTCACACCAAGGTGGCACGTGGCACAGCCCTGTGGGAAAGCCTCGTGGGAAAGCCTCGAGGGACAGCCTCGAGGGAAAGCCACAGATCCCTTGATCCACGTGACAGGAAGCGTGACACTACTGCTGCAGCTCGGGAGGAAAGCGCACGTGCATGCCCCCACTCGAGGCGAGGCCTGACTCCCCTGGGGAGACTCAAAAGCACCCCAAGATCCATGGCAACACTGGAGAGGAATCCTCAGGTTCCGGCCCCGACTCCACACAAGGACTGAGGCCCCGGCATGGACGGGAGAGGAATCCCGAGAGGTCCCCTAGCAACTCGCATGGGGACTGGCCTTTCCTGAGGCCACCAGAGCGGGTCCCTGAGGTCCCCGTCGTAACTCGAGAAGACCTGCCGCAACTCGAGAAAATCCAGGAGGTTCTCCCCTCCAGGCGTGATGAGGCCCATTTCCGCTGAGGCGTCTCGAGGCTGATCACACCTCCCCTCTGGAACTTCGAAAGGGCCCTTCACACCCTTGGTGCAAATCAAGAAGTTCCCCGACCTAGACGTCTCCACTCGAGAGGAATCACGAGGGTCCCGCCCACATCCAGAGGAGCCCCGTTTCCGCCTCGTAGCTCGAGATGAGGGATCCTTTCCCTGCTTCGTCGGGAAAGAGTTCCCGGCGTTCCAGTCGCATCTCAAGAGGAGGCCCTCTCAACAGGAACGGCGAGAGGAACTCCAGGGTCGTGCCACCATTCCAAGAGTCCCCCAGATGTCTCAGTCCATTCCAGAGGAACCTCTTTTCCCTTCACCGGCTCGTCTTTCACGCCGAGGATCGACTCACACCAAGGTGGCACGTGGCACAGCCCTGTGGGAAAGCCTCGTGGGAAAGCCTCGAGGGACAGCCTCGAGGGAAAGCCACAGATCCCTTGATCCACGTGACAGGAAGCGTGACACTACTGCTGCAGCTCGGGAGGAAAGTGCACGTGCATGCCCCCACTCGAGACGAGGCCTGACTCCCCTGGGGAGACTCAAAAGCACCCCAAGATCCATGGCAACACTGGAGAGGAATCCTCAGGTTCCGGCCCCGACTCCACACAAGGCCTGAGGACCCGGCATGGACGGGAGAGGAATCCCGAGAGGTCCCCTAGCAACTCGCATGGGGACTGGCCTTTCCTGAGGTCAGCAGAGCGGGTCCCTGAGGTCCCCGTCGTAACTCGAGAAGACCTGCCGCACCTCGAGAAAATCCAGGAGGTTCTCCCCTCCAGGCGAGATGAGGCCCATTTCCGCTGAGGCGTCTCGAGGCTGATCACACCTCACCTCTGGAACTTCGAAAGGGTCCTTCACACCCTTGGTGCAAATCAAGAAGTTCCCCGACATACCCGTCTCCAATCGAGAGGAATCACGAGGGTCCCGCCCACATCCAGAGGAGCCCTGTTTCCGCCTCGTAGCTCGAGATGAGGGATCCTTTCCCTGCTTCGTCGGGAAAGAGTTCCCGGCGTTCCCGTCGCATCTCAAGTGGAGGCCCTCTCAACAGGAACGGCGAGAGGAACTCCAGGGTCGTGCCACCATTCCAAGAGTCCCCCAGATGTCTCAGTCCATTCCAGAGGAACCTCTTTTCCCTTCACCGGCTCGTCTTTCACGCCGAGGATCGACTCACACCAAGGTGGCACGTGGCACAGCCCTGTGGGAAAGCCTCGTGGGAAAGCCACAGATCCCTTGATCCACGTGACACGAAGCGTGACACTACTGCTGCAGCTCGGGAGGAAAGCGCACGTGCATGCCCCCACTCGAGACGAGGCCTGACTCCCCTGGAGAGACTCAGAAGCACCCCAAGATCCATGGCAACACTGGAGAGGAATCCTCAGGTTCCGGCCCCGACTCCACACAAGGACTGAGGCCCCGGCATGGACGGGAGAGGAATCCCGAGAGGTCCCCTAGCAACTCGCATGGGGACTGGCCTTTCCTGAGGCCACCAGAGCGGGTCCCTGAGGTCCCCGTCGTAACTCGAGAAGACCTGCCGCAACTCGAGAAAATCCAGGAGGTTCTCCCCTCCAGGCGAGATGAGGCCCATTTCCGCTGAGGCGTCTCGAGGATGATCACACCACACCTCTGGAACTTCGAAAGGGTCCTTCACACCCTTGGTGCAAATCAAGAAGTTCCCCGACCTAGCCGTCTCCACTCGAGAGGAATCACGAGAGTCCCGCCCACATCCAGAGGAGCCCCGTTACCGCCTCGTAGCTCGAGATGACGTATCCTTTCCCTGCTTCGTCGGGAAAGAGTTCCCGGCGTTCCCGTCGCATCTCAAGAGGAGGCGCTCTCAACAGGAACCGCGAGAGGAACTCCAGGGTCGTGCCACCTTTCCAAGAGTCCCCCAGATGTCTCAGTCCATTCCAGAGGAACCTCTTTTCCCTTTACCGGCTCGCCTTTCACGCCGAGGATCGACTCACACCAAGGTGGCACGTGGCACAGCCCTGTGGGAAAGCTTCGTGGGAAAGCCTCGTGGGAAAGCCTCGAGGGACAGCCTCGAGGGAAAGCCACAGATCCCTTGATCCACGTGACAGGAAGCGTGACACTACTGCTGCAGCTCGGGAGGAAACTGCACGTGCATGCCCCCACTCGAGACGAGGCCTGACTCCCCTGGGGAGACTCAGAAGCACCTCAAGATCCATGGCAACACTGGAGAGGAATCCTCAGGTTCCGGCCCCGACTCCACACAAGGACTGAGGCCCCGGCATGGACGGGAGAGGAATCCCGAGAGGCCCCCTAGCAACTCGCATGGGGACTGGCCTTTCCTGAGGCCACCAGAGCGGGTCCCTGAGGTCCCCTTCGTAACTCGAGAAGACCTGCCGCAACTCGAGAAAATTCAGGAGGTTCTCCCCTCCAGGCGAGAGGAGGCCCATTTCCGCAGAGGCTTCTCGGGGCTAATCACACCTCACCTCTGGAACGTTGAAAGGGTCCTTCACACCCTTGGTGCAACTCAAGAAGTTCCCCGACATACCCGTCTCCACTCGAGAGGAAACACGAGGGTCCCGCCCACATCCAGAGGAGCCCCGTTTCCGCCTCGTAGCTCGAGGTGAGGGATCCTTTCGCTGCTTCGTCGGGAAAGAATTTCGGGCGTTCCCGTTGCATCTCAAGAGGAGGCCCTCTGAACAGGAACGGCGAGAGGAACTCCAGGGTCGTGCCACCATTCCAATAGTTCCCCAGATATCTCAGTCCATTCCAGAGGAACCTCCTTTCCCTTCACCGGCTCGTCCTTCACGCCGAGGATCGACTCACACCAAGGTGGTACTTGGCACAGCCCTGTGGGAAAGCCTCCTGGGAAAGCCTCGAGGGAAAGCCACAGATCCCTTGATCCACGTGACAGGAAGCATGACCCTACTGCTGCAGCTCGGGAGGGAAGCGCGGGTGCATGCCCCCTCTCGAGACGAGGCCTGACTCCCCTGGGGAGACTCAGAGGCACCCCAAGATCCATGTCAACACTGGAGAGGAATGCTCAGGTTCCGGCCCCGAGTTCACACAAGGTCTTAGGCCCCGGCATCGACTGGAGAGGAATCCGGAGATGGCCCCTAGCAACTCGCATGGGGACTGGCCCTTCCTGAGGCCACCAGAGCGGGTCCCTGAGGTCCCCGTCGTAACTCGAGAAAACCGGCCGCATCTCGAGAATATCCAGGAGGTTCTCCCCTGCAGGCGAGATGAGGCCCATTTCCGCAGAGGCGTCTCGGGGCTAATCACACCTCAAATCTGGAACGTCGAAAGGGTGCTTCACACCCTTGGTGCAACTCAAGAAGTTCCCCGACATACCCGTCTCCACTCGAGAGGAAACACGAGGGTCCCACCCACATCCAGAGGAGCCCCGTTTCCGCCTCGTAGCTCGAGGTGAGGGATCCTTTCCCTGCTTCGTCGGGAAAGAATTCCCGGATTTCCCGTCGCATCTCAAGAGGAGGCATTCTCAACAGGAACGGCGAGCGGAACTCCAGGGTCGTGCCACCATTCCAAGAGTCCCCCAGATGTCTCAGTCCATTCCAGAGGAAACTCTTTTCCCTTCACCGGCTCATCTTTCACGCCGAGGATCGACTCACACCAAGGTGGCACTTGGCGTAGCCCTGTGGAAAAGCCTCGTGGGAAAGCCTCGAGGGACAGCCTCGAGGGAAAGCCACAGATCCCTTGATCCACGTGACAGGAAGCGTGACACTACTGCTGCAGCTCGGGAGGAAAGCGCACGTGCATGCCCCCACTCGAGACGGGGACTGACTCCCCTGGGGAGACTCCGAAGCACCCCAAGATCCATGGCAACACTGGAGAGGAATCCTCAGGTTCCGGCCCCGACTCCACACAAGGACTGAGGCCCCGGCATGGAGGGAGAGGAATCCCGAGAGGCCCCCTAGCAACTCGCATGGGGACTGGCCTTTCCTGAGGCCACCAGAGCGTGTCCCTGAGGTCCCCGTCGTAACTCGAGAAGACCTGCCGCAACTCGAGAAAATCCAGGAGGTTCTCCCCTCCAGGCGAGATGAGGCCCATTTCCGCTGAGGCGTCTCGAGGCTGATCACACCTCACCTCTGGAACTTCGAAAGGGTCCTTTACACCCTTGGTGCAACTCAAGAAGTTCCCCGACATACCCGTCTCCACTCGAGAGGAAACACGAGGGTCCCACCCACATCCAGAGGAGCCCCGTTTCGGCCTCGTAGCTCGAGGTGAGGGATCCTTTCGCTGCTTCGTCGGGAAAGAATTTCGGGCGTTCCCGTTGCATCTCAAGAGGAGGCCCTCTGAACAGGAACGGCGAGAGGAACTCCAGGGTCGTGCCACCATTCCAAGAGTTCCCCAGATATCTCAGTCCATTCCAGAGGAACCTCCTTTCCCTTCACCGGCTCGTCTTTCACGCCGAGGATCGACTTACACCAAGGTGGCACTTGGCACAGCCCTGTGGGAAAGCCTCGTGGGAAAGCATCGAGGGAAAGCCTCGAGGGAAAGCCACAGATTCCTTGATCCACGTGACAGGAAGCATGACCCTACCGCTGCAGCTCGGGAGGGAAGCACGCGTGCATGCCCCCTCTCGAGACGAGGCCTGACTCCCCTGGGGAGACTCAGAGGCACCCCAAGATCCATGGCATCACTGGAGAGGAATGCTCAGGTTCCGGCCCCGACTCCACACAAGGTCTTAGGCCCCGGCATCGACTGGAGAGGAATCCCGAGATGGCCCCTAGCAACTCGCATGGGTCTGGCCCTTCCTGAGGCCAACAGAGCGGGTCCCTGAGGTCCCCGTCGTAACTCGAGAAGACCTGCCGCAACTCGAGAAAATCCAGGAGGTTCTCCCCTGCAGGCTTGATGAGGCCCATTTCCGCAGAAGCGTCTCGGGGCTAATCACACCTCTCCTCTGGAACGTTGAAAGGGTCCTTCACACCCTTGGTGCAACTCAAGAAGTTCCCCGACATACCCGTCTCCACTCGAGAGGATTCACGAGGGTCCCGCCCACATCCAGAAGAGCCTCGTTTCCACATCGTAGCTCGAGGTGAGGGATCCTTTCCCTGCATCTTTGGGAAAGAATTCCCGGCGTTCCCGTCGCATCTCAAGAGGATGCCCTCTCAACAGGAATGGAGAGAGGATCTCCAGGGTCGTGCCACCATTCCAAGAGTCCCCCAGATGTCTCAGTCCATTCCAGAGGAACCTCTTTTCCCTTCACCGGCTCATCTTTCACGCCGAGGATCGACACACACCAAGGTGGCACTTGGCGTAGCACTGTTGGAAAGCCTCGTGGGAAAGCCTCGAGGCACAGCCTCGAGGGAAAGCCACAGATCCCATAATCCACGTGACAGGAAGCGTGACACTACTGTTGCAGCTCGGGAGGAAAGCGCACGTGCATGCCCCTACTCGAGACGAGGCCTGACTCCCCTGGGGAGACTCAGAGGCACCCCAAAATCCATGTCAACCCTGGAGAGGAATCCTCAAGTTCCGGCCCCGACTCCACACAAGTCTTAGTCCCCGGCATGGACGGGAGAGGAATAACGAGATGGCCCCTAGCAACTCGCATGGGGACTGGCCCTTCCTGAGGCCAGCAGAGCGGGTCCCTGAGGTCCCCGTCGTAACTCGAGAAGACCTGCCGCAACTCGAGAATATCCAGGAGGTTCTCCCCTGCAGGCTAGATGAGGCCCATTTCCGCAGAGGCGTCTCGGGGCTAATCACACCTCACCTCTGGAACGTCGAAAGGGTCCTTCACACCCTTGGTGCAACTCAAGAAGTTCCCCGACATACCCGTCTCCACTGGAGAGGAAACACGAGGGTCCCGCCCACATCCAGAGGAGCCCCGTTTCTGCCTCGTAGCTCGAGGTGAGGGATCCTTTCCCTGCTTCGTCGGGAAAGAATTCCCGGCGTTCCCGTCGCACCTCAAGAGGAGGCCCTCTAAACAGGAACCGAGAGAGGAACTCCAGGGTCGTGCCACCATTCCAAGAGTCCCCCAGATATCTCAGTCCATTCCAGAGAAACCTCTTTTCCCTTCACCGGCTCCTCTTTCACGCCGAGGATCGACAAACACCAAGGTGGCACTTGGCACAGCCCTGTGGGAAAGCCTCCTGGGAAAGCCTCGAGGGAAAGCCACAGATCCCTTGATCCGCGTGACAGGAAGTGTGACCCTACTGCTGTAGCTCGGGAGGAAAGCGCACGTGCATTGCCCCACTCGAGACGAAGACTGCCTCCCCTGGGGAGACTCAGAGGCACCCCAAGATCCATGTCAACACTGGAGAGGAATCCTCAGGTTCCGGCCCCGACTCCACACAAGGTCTTAGGCACCGGTATCGACGGGAGAGGAATCCCGAGATGGCCCCTAGCAACTCGCATGGGGACTGGCCCTTCCTGAGGCCACCAGAGCGGGTCCCTGAGGTCCCCGTCGTAACTCGAGAAGACCTGCCGCAACGCGAGAATATCCAGGAGGTTCTCCCCTCCAGGCGAGATGAGGCCCATTTTTGCAGACGCTTCTCGGGGCTAATCACACCTCACCTCTGGAACGTCAAAAGGGTCCTTCACACCCTTGGTGCAACTCAAGAAGTTCCCCGACATACCCGTCTCCACTCGAGAGGAAACACGAGGGTCCCGCCCACATCCAGAGGAGCCCCGTTTCCGCCTCGTAGCTCGAGGTGACGGATCCTTTCCCTGCTTCTTCGGGAAAGAATTCCCGGCGTTCCCGTCGCATCTCAAGAGGAGGCCCTCTCATCAGGAATGGCGAGAGGAACTCCAGGGTCGTGCCACCATTCCAAGAGTTCCCCAGATGTCTCAGTCCATTCCAGAGGAACCTCTTTTCCCTTGACCGGCTCGGCTTTCACGCCGAGGATCGACTCACACCAAGGTGGCACTTGGCACAGCCCTGTGGAAAAGCCTCGTGGGAAAGCCTCGAGGGAAAGCCACAGATCCCTTGATCCACGTGACAGGAAGCATGACCCTACCGCTGCAGCTCGGGAGGGAAGCACGCGTGCATGCCCCCTCTCGAGAAGAGGCCTGACTCCCCTGGGGAGACTCAGAGGCACCCCAAGATCCATGTCAACACTGGAGAGGAATGCTCAGGTTCCGGCTCCGACTCCACACAAGGTCTTAGGCCCCGGCATCGACTGGAGAGGAATCCCGAGATGGCCCCTAGCAACTCGCATGGGTCTGGCCCTTCCTGAGGCCACCAGAGCGGGTCTCTGAGGTCCCCATCGTAACTCGAGAAGACCTGCCGCAACTCGAGAAAATCCAGGAGGTTCTCCCCTGCAGGCTTGATGAGGCCCATTTCCGCAGAAGCGTCTCGGGGCTAATCACACCTCTCCTCTGGAACGTTGAAAGGGTCCTTCACACCCTTGGTGCAACTCAAGAAGTTCCCCGACATACACGTCTCCACTCGAGAGGAAACACGAGGGTCCCGCCCACATCCAGAAGAGCCCCGTTTCCGCATCGTAGCTCGAGGTGAGGGATCCTTTCCCTGCATCTTCGGGAAAGAATTCCCGGCGTTCCCGTCGCATGTCAAGAGGAGGCCCTCTCAACAGGAACGGAGAGAGGAACTCCAGGGTTGTGCCACCATTCCAAGAGTCCCCCAGATGTCTCAGTCCATTCCAGAGGAACCTCTTTTCCCTTCACCGGCTCATCTTTCACGCCGAGGATCGACACACACCAAGGTGGCACTTGGCGTAGCACTGTTGGAAAGCCTCGTGGGAAAGCCTCGAGGCACAGCCTCGAGGGAAAGCCACAGATCCCTTAATCCACGTGACAGGAAGCGTGACCCTACTGCTGCAGCTCGGGAGGAAAGCGCACGTGCATGCCCCTACTCGAGACGAGGCCTGACTCCCCTGGGGAGACTCAGAGGCACATCAAAATCCATGTCAACCCTGGAGAGGAATCCTCAAGTTCCGGCCCCGACTCCACACAAGGTCTTAGTCCCCGGCATGGACGGGAGAGGAATAACGAGATGGCCCCTAGCAACTCGCATGGGGACTGGCCCTTCCTGAGGCCAGCAGAGCGGGTCCCTGGGGTCCCCGTCTTAACTCGAGAAGACCTGCCGCAACTCGAGAATATCCAGAAGGTTCTCCCCTGCAGGCTAGATGAGGCCCATTTCCGCAGAGGCGTCTTGGGGCTAATCACACCTCACCTCTGGAACGTCGAAAGGGTCCTTCACACCCTTGGTGCAACTCAAGAATTTCCCCGACATACCCGTCTCCACTCGAGAGGAAACACGAGGGTCCCGCCCACATCCAGAGGAGCCCCGTTTCTGCCTCGTAGCTCGAGGTGAGGGATCCTTTCCCTGCTTCTTCGGGAAAGAGTTCCCGGCGTTCCCGTCGCATCTCAAGAGGAGGCCCTCTCAACAGGAACGGAGAGAGGAACTCCAGGGTCGTGCCACCATTCCAAGAGTCCCCCAGATGTCTCAGTCCATTCCAGAGGAACCTCTTTTCCCTTCACCGGCTCGTCTTTCACGCCGAGGATCGACTCACACCAGGGTGGCACGTGGCACAGCCCTGTGGGAAAGCCTCGTGGGAAAGCCTCGAGGGACAGCCTCGAGGGAAAGCCACAGATCCCTTGATCCACGTGACAGGAAGCGTGACACTACTGCTGCAGCGCGGGAGGAAAGCGCACGTGCATGCCCCCACGCGAGACGAGGCCTGACTCCCCTGGGGAGACTCAGAAGCACCCCAAGATCCATGGCAACACTGGAGAGGAATCCTCAGGTTCCGGCCCCGACTCCACACAAGGACTGAGGCCCCGGCATGGACGGGAGAGGAATTCCGAGAGGTCCCCTAGCAACTCGCATGGGGACTGGCCTTTCCTGAGGCCACCAGAGCGGGTCCCTGAGGTACCCATCGTAACTCGAGAAGACATGCCGCAACTGGAGAAAATCCAGGAGGTTCTCCCCTCCAGGCGAGATGAGGCCCATTTCCGCTGCGGCATCACGAGGCTGATCACACCTCACCTCTGGAACTTCGAAAGGGTCCTTCCCACCCTTGGTGCAAATCAAGAAGTTCCCCGACATACCCGTCTCCACTCCAGAGGCATCACGAGGGTCCCGCCCACATCCAGAGGAGCCCCGTTTCCTCCTCGTAGCTCGAGATGAGGGATCCTTTCCCTGCTTCATCGGGAAAGAGTTCCCAGCCTTCCCGTCGCATCTCAAGAGGAGGCCCTCTCAACAGGACCGGCGAGAGGAACTCCAGGGTCGTGCCACCATTCCAAGAGTCCCCCAGATGTCTCAGTCCATTCCAGAGGAACCTCTTTTCCCTTCACCGGCTCGTCTTTCACGCCGAGGATCGACTCACACCAAGGTGGCACGTGGCACAGCCCTGTGGGAAAGCCTCGTGTGAAAGCCTCGAGGGACAGCCTCGAGGGAAAGCCACAGATCCCTTGATCCACGTGACAGGAAGCGTGACACTACTGCTGCAGCTCGGGAGGAAAGCGCACGTGCATGCCCCCACTCGAGACGAGGCCTGACTCCCCTGGGGAGACTCAGAAGCACCCCGAGATCCATGGCAACACTGGAGAGGAATCCTCAGGTTCCGGCTCCGAATACACACAAGGACTGAGGCCCCGGCATGGACGGGAGAGGAATCCCGAGAGGTTCCCTAGCAACTCGCATGGGGACTGGCCTTTCCTGAGGCCACCAGAGCGGGTCCCTGAGGTCCCCGTCGTAACTCGAGAAGACCTGCCGCAACTCGAGAAAATCCAGGAGGTTCTCCCCTCCAGGCGAGATGAGGCCCATTTCCGCTGAGGCATCTCGAGGCTGACCACACCTCACCTCTGGAACTTCGAAAGGGTCCTTCACACCCTTGGTGCAAATCAAGAAGTTCCCCGACCTAGCCGTCTCCACTCCAGAGGCATCACGAGGGTCCCTCCCACATACAGAGGAGCCCCGTTTTGGCCTCGGAGCTCGAGATGAGGGATCCTTTCCTGCTTCGTCGGGAAAGAGTTCCCGGCGTTCCCGTCGCATCTCAAGAGGAGGCGCTCTCAACAGGAACCGCGAGAGGAACTCCAGGGTCGTGCCACCTTTCCAAGAGTCCCCCAGATGTCTCAGTCCATTCCAGAGGAACCTCTTTTCCCTTTACCGGCTCGCCTTTCACGCCGAGGATCGACTCACACCAAGGTGGCACGTGGCACAGCCCTGTGGGAAAGCCTCGTGGGAAAGCCTCGTGGGAAAGCCTCGAGGGACAGCCTCGAGGGAAAGCCACAGATCCCTTGATCCACGTGACAGGAAGCGTGACACTACTGCTGCAGCTCGGGAGGAAACTGCACGTGCATGCCCCCACTCGAGACGAGGCCTGACTCCCCTGGGGAGACTCAGAAGCACCTCAAGATCCATGGCAACACTGGAGAGGAATCCTCAGGTTCCGGCCCCGACTCCACACAAGGACTGAGGCCCCGGCATGGACGGGAGAGGAATCCCGAGAGGCCCCCTAGCAACTCGCATGGGGACTGGCCTTTCCTGAGGCCACCAGAGCGGGTCCCTGAGGTCCCCTTCGTAACTCGAGAAGACCTGCCGCAACTCGAGAAAATTCAGGAGGTTCTCCCCTCCAGGCGAGAGGAGGCCCATTTCCGCAGAGGCTTCTCGGGGCTAATCACACCTCACCTCTGGAACGTTGAAAGGGTCCTTCACACCCTTGGTGCAACTCAAGAAGTTCCCCGACATACCCGTCTCCACTCGAGAGGAAACACGAGGGTCCCGCCCACATCCAGAGGAGCCCCGTTTCCGCCTCGTAGCTCGAGGTGAGGGATCCTTTCGCTGCTTCGTCGGGAAAGAATTTCGGGCGTTCCCGTTGCATCTCAAGAGGAGGCCCTCTGAACAGGAACGGCGAGAGGAACTCCAGGGTCGTGCCACCATTCCAATAGTTCCCCAGATATCTCAGTCCATTCCAGAGGAACCTCCTTTCCCTTCACCGGCTCGTCCTTCACGCCGAGGATCGACTCACACCAAGGTGGTACTTGGCACAGCCCTGTGGGAAAGCCTCCTGGGAAAGCCTCGAGGGAAAGCCACAGATCCCTTGATCCACGTGACAGGAAGCATGACCCTACTGCTGCAGCTCGGGAGGGAAGCGCGGGTGCATGCCCCCTCTCGAGACGAGGCCTGACTCCCCTGGGGAGACTCAGAGGCACCCCAAGATCCATGTCAACACTGGAGAGGAATGCTCAGGTTCCGGCCCCGAGTTCACACAAGGTCTTAGGCCCCGGCATCGACTGGAGAGGAATCCGGAGATGGCCCCTAGCAACTCGCATGGGGACTGGCCCTTCCTGAGGCCACCAGAGCGGGTCCCTGAGGTCCCCGTCGTAACTCGAGAAAACCGGCCGCATCTCGAGAATATCCAGGAGGTTCTCCCCTGCAGGCGAGATGAGGCCCATTTCCACAGAGGCGTCTCGGGGCTAATCACACCTCAAATCTGGAACGTCGAAAGGGTGCTTCACACCCTTGGTGCAACTCAAGAAGTTCCCCGACATACCCGTCTCCACTCGAGAGGAAACACGAGGGTCCCACCCACATCCAGAGGAGCCCCGTTTCCGCCTCGTAGCTCGAGGTGAGGGATCCTTTCCCTGCTTCGTCGGGAAAGAATTCCCGGATTTCCCGTCGCATCTCAAGAGGAGGCATTCTCAACAGGAACGGCGAGCGGAACTCCAGGGTCGTGCCACCATTCCAAGAGTCCCCCAGATGTCTCAGTCCATTCCAGAGGAAACTCTTTTCCCTTCACCGGCTCATCTTTCACGCCGAGGATCGACTCACACCAAAGTGGCACTTGGCGTAGCCCTGTGGAAAAGCCTCGTGGGAAAGCCTCGAGGGACAGCCTCGAGGGAAAGCCACAGATCCCTTGATCCACGTGACAGGAAGCGTGACACTACTGCTGCAGCTCGGGAGGAAAGCGCACGTGCATGCCCCCACTCGAGACGGGGACTGACTCCCCTGGGGAGACTCCGAAGCACCCCAAGATCCATGGCAACACTGGAGAGGAATCCTCAGGTTCCGGCCCCGACTCCACACAAGGACTGAGGCCCCGGCATGGAGGGAGAGGAATCCCGAGAGGCCCCCTAGCAACTCGCATGGGGACTGGCCTTTCCTGAGGCCACCAGAGCGTGTCCCTGAGGTCCCCGTCGTAACTCGAGAAGACCTGCCGCAACTCGAGAAAATCCAGGAGGTTCTCCCCTCCAGGCGAGATGAGGCCCATTTCCGCTGAGGCGTCTCGAGGCTGATCACACCTCACCTCTGGAACTTCGAAAGGGTCCTTTACACCCTTGGTGCAACTCAAGAAGTTCCCCGACATACCCGTCTCCACTCGAGAGGAAACACGAGGGTCCCACCCACATCCAGAGGAGCCCCGTTTCGGCCTCGTAGCTCGAGGTGAGGGATCCTTTCGCTGCTTCGTCGGGAAAGAATTTCGGGCGTTCCCGTTGCATCTCAAGAGGAGGCCCTCTGAACAGGAACGGCGAGAGGAACTCCAGGGTCGTGCCACCATTCCAAGAGTTCCCCAGATATCTCAGTCCATTCCAGAGGAACCTCCTTTCCCTTCACCGGCTCGTCTTTCACGCCGAGGATCGACTTACACCAAGGTGGCACTTGGCACAGCCCTGTGGGAAAGCCTCGTGGGAAAGCATCGAGGGAAAGCCTCGAGGGAAAGCCACAGATTCCTTGATCCACGTGACAGGAAGCATGACCCTACCGCTGCAGCTCGGGAGGGAAGCACGCGTGCATGCCCCCTCTCGAGACGAGGCCTGACTCCCCTGGGGAGACTCAGAGGCACCCCAAGATCCATGGCATCACTGGAGAGGAATGCTCAGGTTCCGGCCCCGACTCCACACAAGGTCTTAGGCCCCGGCATCGACTGGAGAGGAATCCCGAGATGGCCCCTAGCAACTCGCATGGGTCTGGCCCTTCCTGAGGCCAACAGAGCGGGTCCCTGAGGTCCCCGTCGTAACTCGAGAAGACCTGCCGCAACTCGAGAAAATCCAGGAGGTTCTCCCCTGCAGGCTTGATGAGGCCCATTTCCGCAGAAGCGTCTCGGGGCTAATCACACCTCTCCTCTGGAACGTTGAAAGGGTCCTTCACACCCTTGGTGCAACTCAAGAAGTTCCCCGACATACCCGTCTCCACTCGAGAGGATTCACGAGGGTCCCGCCCACATCCAGAAGAGCCTCGTTTCCACATCGTAGCTCGAGGTGAGGGATCCTTTCCCTGCATCTTTGGGAAAGAATTCCCGGCGTTCCCGTCGCATCTCAAGAGGATGCCCTCTCAACAGGAATGGAGAGAGGATCTCCAGGGTCGTGCCACCATTCCAAGAGTCCCCCAGATGTCTCAGTCCATTCCAGAGGAACCTCTTTTCCCTTCACCGGCTCATCTTTCACGCCGAGGATCGACACACACCAAGGTGGCACTTGGCGTAGCACTGTTGGAAAGCCTCGTGGGAAAGCCTCGAGGCACAGCCTCGAGGGAAAGCCACAGATCCCATAATCCACGTGACAGGAAGCGTGACACTACTGTTGCAGCTCGGGAGGAAAGCGCACGTGCATGCCCCTACTCGAGACGAGGCCTGACTCCCCTGGGGAGACTCAGAGGCACCCCAAAATCCATGTCAACCCTGGAGAGGAATCCTCAAGTTCCGGCCCCGACTCCACACAAGTCTTAGTCCCCGGCATGGACGGGAGAGGAATAACGAGATGGCCCCTAGCAACTCGCATGGGGACTGGCCCTTCCTGAGGCCAGCAGAGCGGGTCCCTGAGGTCCCCGTCGTAACTCGAGAAGACCTGCCGCAACTCGAGAATATCCAGGAGGTTCTCCCCTGCAGGCTAGATGAGGCCCATTTCCGCAGAGGCGTCTCGGGGCTAATCACACCTCACCTCTGGAACGTCGAAAGGGTCCTTCACACCCTTGGTGCAACTCAAGAAGTTCCCCGACATACCCGTCTCCACTGGAGAGGAAACACGAGGGTCCCGCCCACATCCAGAGGAGCCCCGTTTCTGCCTCGTAGCTCGAGGTGAGGGATCCTTTCCCTGCTTCGTCGGGAAAGAATTCCCGGCGTTCCCGTCGCACCTCAAGAGGAGGCCCTCTAAACAGGAACCGAGAGAGGAACTCCAGGGTCGTGCCACCATTCCAAGAGTCCCCCAGATATCTCAGTCCATTCCAGAGAAACCTCTTTTCCCTTCACCGGCTCCTCTTTCACGCCGAGGATCGACAAACACCAAGGTGGCACTTGGCACAGCCCTGTGGGAAAGCCTCCTGGGAAAGCCTCGAGGGAAAGCCACAGATCCCTTGATCCGCGTGACAGGAAGTGTGACCCTACTGCTGTAGCTCGGGAGGAAAGCGCACGTGCATTGCCCCACTCGAGACGAAGACTGCCTCCCCTGGGGAGACTCAGAGGCACCCCAAGATCCATGTCAACACTGGAGAGGAATCCTCAGGTTCCGGCCCCGACTCCACACAAGGTCTTAGGCACCGGTATCGACGGGAGAGGAATCCCGAGATGGCCCCTAGCAACTCGCATGGGGACTGGCCCTTCCTGAGGCCACCAGAGCGGGTCCCTGAGGTCCCCGTCGTAACTCGAGAAGACCTGCCGCAACGCGAGAATATCCAGGAGGTTCTCCCCTCCAGGCGAGATGAGGCCCATTTTTGCAGACGCTTCTCGGGGCTAATCACACCTCACCTCTGGAACGTCAAAAGGGTCCTTCACACCCTTGGTGCAACTCAAGAAGTTCCCCGACATACCCGTCTCCACTCGAGAGGAAACACGAGGGTCCCGCCCACATCCAGAGGAGCCCCGTTTCCGCCTCGTAGCTCGAGGTGACGGATCCTTTCCCTGCTTCTTCGGGAAAGAATTCCCGGCGTTCCCGTCGCATCTCAAGAGGAGGCCCTCTCATCAGGAATGGCGAGAGGAACTCCAGGGTCGTGCCACCATTCCAAGAGTTCCCCAGATGTCTCAGTCCATTCCAGAGGAACCTCTTTTCCCTTGACCGGCTCGGCTTTCACGCCGAGGATCGACTCACACCAAGGTGGCACTTGGCACAGCCCTGTGGAAAAGCCTCGTGGGAAAGCCTCGAGGGAAAGCCACAGATCCCTTGATCCACGTGACAGGAAGCATGACCCTACCGCTGCAGCTCGGGAGGGAAGCACGCGTGCATGCCCCCTCTCGAGAAGAGGCCTGACTCCCCTGGGGAGACTCAGAGGCACCCCAAGATCCATGTCAACACTGGAGAGGAATGCTCAGGTTCCGGCTCCGACTCCACACAAGGTCTTAGGCCCCGGCATCGACTGGAGAGGAATCCCGAGATGGCCCCTAGCAACTCGCATGGGTCTGGCCCTTCCTGAGGCCACCAGAGCGGGTCTCTGAGGTCCCCATCGTAACTCGAGAAGACCTGCCGCAACTCGAGAAAATCCAGGAGGTTCTCCCCTGCAGGCTTGATGAGGCCCATTTCCGCAGAAGCGTCTCGGGGCTAATCACACCTCTCCTCTGGAACGTTGAAAGGGTCCTTCACACCCTTGGTGCAACTCAAGAAGTTCCCCGACATACACGTCTCCACTCGAGAGGAAACACGAGGGTCCCGCCCACATCCAGAAGAGCCCCGTTTCCGCATCGTAGCTCGAGGTGAGGGATCCTTTCCCTGCATCTTCGGGAAAGAATTCCCGGCGTTCCCGTCGCATGTCAAGAGGAGGCCCTCTCAACAGGAACGGAGAGAGGAACTCCAGGGTTGTGCCACCATTCCAAGAGTCCCCCAGATGTCTCAGTCCATTCCAGAGGAACCTCTTTTCCCTTCACCGGCTCATCTTTCACGCCGAGGATCGACACACACCAAGGTGGCACTTGGCGTAGCACTGTTGGAAAGCCTCGTGGGAAAGCCTCGAGGCACAGCCTCGAGGGAAAGCCACAGATCCCTTAATCCACGTGACAGGAAGCGTGACCCTACTGCTGCAGCTCGGGAGGAAAGCGCACGTGCATGCCCCTACTCGAGACGAGGCCTGACTCCCCTGGGGAGACTCAGAGGCACATCAAAATCCATGTCAACCCTGGAGAGGAATCCTCAAGTTCCGGCCCCGACTCCACACAAGGTCTTAGTCCCCGGCATGGACGGGAGAGGAATAACGAGATGGCCCCTAGCAACTCGCATGGGGACTGGCCCTTCCTGAGGCCAGCAGAGCGGGTCCCTGGGGTCCCCGTCTTAACTCGAGAAGACCTGCCGCAACTCGAGAATATCCAGAAGGTTCTCCCCTGCAGGCTAGATGAGGCCCATTTCCGCAGAGGCGTCTTGGGGCTAATCACACCTCACCTCTGGAACGTCGAAAGGGTCCTTCACACCCTTGGTGCAACTCAAGAATTTCCCCGACATACCCGTCTCCACTCGAGAGGAAACACGAGGGTCCCGCCCACATCCAGAGGAGCCCCGTTTCTGCCTCGTAGCTCGAGGTGAGGGATCCTTTCCCTGCTTCTTCGGGAAAGAGTTCCCGGCGTTCCCGTCGCATCTCAAGAGGAGGCCCTCTCAACAGGAACGGAGAGAGGAACTCCAGGGTCGTGCCACCATTCCAAGAGTCCCCCAGATGTCTCAGTCCATTCCAGAGGAACCTCTTTTCCCTTCACCGGCTCGTCTTTCACGCCGAGGATCGACTCACACCAGGGTGGCACGTGGCACAGCCCTGTGGGAAAGCCTCGTGGGAAAGCCTCGAGGGACAGCCTCGAGGGAAAGCCACAGATCCCTTGATCCACGTGACAGGAAGCGTGACACTACTGCTGCAGCGCGGGAGGAAAGCGCACGTGCATGCCCCCACGCGAGACGAGGCCTGACTCCCCTGGGGAGACTCAGAAGCACCCCAAGATCCATGGCAACACTGGAGAGGAATCCTCAGGTTCCGGCCCCGACTCCACACAAGGACTGAGGCCCCGGCATGGACGGGAGAGGAATTCCGAGAGGTCCCCTAGCAACTCGCATGGGGACTGGCCTTTCCTGAGGCCACCAGAGCGGGTCCCTGAGGTACCCATCGTAACTCGAGAAGACATGCCGCAACTGGAGAAAATCCAGGAGGTTCTCCCCTCCAGGCGAGATGAGGCCCATTTCCGCTGCGGCATCACGAGGCTGATCACACCTCACCTCTGGAACTTCGAAAGGGTCCTTCCCACCCTTGGTGCAAATCAAGAAGTTCCCCGACATACCCGTCTCCACTCCAGAGGCATCACGAGGGTCCCGCCCACATCCAGAGGAGCCCCGTTTCCTCCTCGTAGCTCGAGATGAGGGATCCTTTCCCTGCTTCGTCGGGAAAGAGTTCCCGGCGTTCCCGTCGCATCTCAAGAGGAGGCCCTCTCAACAGGAACGGCGAGAGGAACTCCAGGGTCGTGCCACCATTCCAAGAGTCCCCGAGATGTCTCAGTCCATTCCAGAGGAACCTCTTTTCCCTTCACCGGCTCGTCTTTCACGCCGAGGATCGACTCACACCAAGGTGGCACATGGCACAGCCCTGTGGGAAAGACTCGTGGGAAAGCTTCGAGGGACAGCCTCGAGGGAAAGCCACAGATCCCTTGATCCACGTGACAGGAAGCGTGACATTACTGCTGCAGCTCGGGAGGAAAGCGCACATGCATGCCCCCACTCGAGACGAGGCCTGACTCCCCTGGGGAGACTCCGAAGCACCCCAAGATCCATGGCAACACTGGAGAGGAATCCTCAGGTTCCGGCCCCGACTCCACACAAGGACTGAGGCCCCGGCATGGACGGGAGAGGAAACCCGAGCGGGCCCCTAGCAACTCGCATGGGGACTGGCCTTTCCTGAGGCCACCAGAGCGGGTCCCTGAGGTCCCCGTCGTAACTCGAGAAGACCTGCCGCAACTCGAGAAAATCCAGGAGGTTCTCCCCTCCAGGCGAGATGAGGCCCATTTCCTCTGAGGCGTCTCGAGGCTGATCACACCTCACCTCTAGAACTTCGAAAGGCTCCTTCACACCCTTGGTGCAAATCAAGAAGTTCCCCGAAATACCCGTCTCCACTCGAGAGGAATCACGAGGGTCCCGCCCACATCCAGAGGAGCTCCGTTTCCGCCTCGTAGCTCGAGATGAGGGATCCTTTCCCTGCTTCGTCGGGAAAGAGTTCCCGGCGTTCCCGTCGCATCTCAAGTGGAGGCCCTCTCAACAGGAACGGCGAGAGGAACTCCAGGGTGGTGCCACCATTCCAAGAGTCCCCCAGATATCTCAGTCCATTCCAGAGGAACCACTTTTCCCTTCACCGGATCGTCTTTCACGCCGAGGATCGACTCACACCAAGGTGGCACGTGGCACAACCCTGTGGGAAAGCCTCGAGGGACAGCCTCGAGTGAAAGCCACAGATCCCTTGATCCACGTGACAGGAAGCGTGATACTACTGCTGCAGCTCGGGAGGAAAGCGCACGTGCATGCCCCCACTCGAGACGAGGCCTGACTCCCCTGGGGAGACTCAGAAGCACCCCAAGATCCATGGCAACACTGGAGAGGAATCCTCAGGTTCCGGCCCCGAATCCACACAAGGACTGAGGCCCCGGCATGGACGGGAGAGGAATCCCGAGAGGTCCCCTAGCAACTCGCATGGGGACTGGCCTTTCCTGAGGCCACAAGAGCGGGTCCCTGAGGTCCCCGTCGTAACTCGAGAAGACCTGCCGCAACTCGAGAAAATCCGGGAGGTTCTCACCTCCAGGCGAGATGAGGCCCATTTCCGCTGAGGCGTCTCGAGGCTGATCACACCTCACCTCTGGAACTTCGAAAGGCTCCTTCACACCCTTGGTGCAAATCAAGAAGTTCCCCGACCTAGCCGTCTCCACTCGAGAGGAATCACGAGGGTCCCGCCCACATCCAGAGGAGCCCCGTTTCCGCCTCGTAGCTCGAGATGAGGGATCCTTTCCCTGCTTCGTCGGGAAAGAGTTCCCGGCATTCCCGTCACATCTCAAGAGGAGGCCCTCTCTACAGGAACGGCGAGAGGAACTCCAGGGTCGTGCCACCATTCCAAGTGTCCCCCAGATGTCTCAGTCCATTCCAGAGGAACCTCTTTTCCCTTCACCGGCTCGTCTTTCACGCCGAGGATCGACTCACACCAAGGTGGCAAGTGGCACAGCCCTGTGGGAAAGCCTCGTGGGAAAGCCTCGAGGGACAGCCTCGAGGGAAAGCCACAGATCCCTTGATCCACGTGACAGGAAGCGTGACACTACTGCTGCAGCTCGGGAGGAAAGCGCACGTGCATGCCCCCACTCGAGACGAGGCCTGACTCCCCTGGGGAGACTCAGAAGCACCCCAAGATCCATGGCAACACTGGAGAGGAATACTCAGGTTCCGGACCAGACTCCACACAAGGACTGAGGCCCCGGCATGGACGGGAGAGGAAACACGAGCGGGCCCCTAGCAACTCGCATGGGGACTGGCCTTTCCTGAGGCCACCAGAGCGGGTCCCTGAGGTCCCCGTCTTAACTCGAGAAGACCTTCCGCAACTCGAGAAAATCCGGGAGGTTCTCCCCTCCAGGCGAGATGAGGCCCATTTCCGCTGAGGCGTCTCGAGGCTGATCACACCTCACCTCTGGAAGTTCGAAAGGCTCCTTCACACCCTTGGTGCAAATCAAGAAGTTCCCCGACATACCCGTCTCCACTCGAGAGGAATCACGAGGGTCCCGCCCACATCCAGAGGAGCCCCGTTTCTGCCTCGTAGCTCGAGGTGAGGGATCCTTTCCCTGCTTCTTCGGGAAAGAGTTCCCGGCGTTCCCGTCGCATCTCAAGAGGAGGCCCTCTCATCAGGAATGGCGAGAGGAACTCCAGGGTCGTGCCACCATTCCAAGAGTTCCCCAGATGTCTCAGTCCATTCCAGAGGAACCTCTTTTCCCTTGACCGGCTCGGCTTTCACGCCGAGGATCGACTCACACCAAGGTGGCACTTGGCACAGCCCTGTGGAAAAGCCTCGTGGGAAAGCCTCGAGGGAAAGCCACAGATCCCTTGATCCACGTGACAGGAAGCATGACCCACCGCTGCAGCTCGGGAGGGAAGCACGCGTGCATGCCCCCTCTCGAGAAGAGGCCTGACTCCCCTGGGGAGACTCAGAGGCACCCCAAGATCCATGTCAACACTGGAGAGGAATGCTCAGGTTCCGGCCCCGACTCCACACAAGGTCTTAGGCCCCGGCATCGACTGGAGAGGAATCCCGAGATGGCCCCTAGCAACTCGCATGGGGACTGGCCCTTCCTGAGGCCAGCAGAGCGGGTCCCTGAGGTCCCCGTCGTAACTCGAGAAGACTTGCCGCAACTCGAGAAAATCCAGGAGGTTCTCCCCTCCAGGCGAGATGAGGCCCATTTCCACTGAGGCGTCTCGAGGCTGATCACACCTCACCTCTGGAACTTCGAAAGGGTCCTTCACACCCTTGGTGCAACTCAAGAAGTTCCCCAACATACCCGTCTCCACTCGAGAGGAATCACGAGGGTCCAGCCCACATCCAGAGGAGCCCCGTTTCGGCCTCGTAGCTCGAGATGAGGGATCCTTTCCCTGCTTCGTCGGGAAAGAGTTCCCGGCGTTCCCGTCGCATCTCAAGAGGAGGCCCTCTCAACAGGAACGGCGAGGGGAACCCCACGGTCGTGCCACCATTCCAAGAGTTCCCCAGATGTCTCAGTCCATTCCAGAGGAACCTCTTTTCCCTTCAACGGCTCGTCTTTCAGGCCGAGGATCGACTCACACCAAGGTGGCACGTGGCACAGCCCTGTGGGAAAGCCTCGTGGGAAAGCCTCGAGGGACAGCCTCGAGGGAAAGCCACAGATCCCTTGATCCACGTGACAGGAAGCATGACACTACTGCTGCAGCTCGGGAGGAAAGCGCACGTGCATGCCCCCACTCGAGACGGGGACTGACTCCACTGGGGAGACTCAGAAGCACCCCAAGTTCCATGGCAACACTGGAGAGGAATCCTCAGGTTCCAGCACCGACTCCACACAAGGACTGAGGCCCCGGCATGGACGGGAGAGGAATCCCAAGAGGCCCTCTAGCCACTCGCATGGGGACTGGCCTTTCCTGAGGCCACCAGAGCGGGTCCCTGAGGTCCCCGTCGTAACTCGAGAAGACCTGCCGCAACTCGAGAAAATCCAGGAGGTTCTCCCCTCCAGGCGAGAGGAGGCCCATTTCCGCAGAGGCTTCTCGGGGCTAATCACACCTCACCTCTGGAACGTTGAAAGGGTCCTTCACACCCTTGGTGCAACTCAAGAAGTTCCCCGACATACCCGTCTCCACTCGAGAGGAACCACGATGGTCCCGCCCACATCCAGAGGAGCCCCGTTTCCGCCTCGTAGCTCGAGGTGAGGGATCCTTTCGCTGCGTCGTCGGGAAAGAATTTCGGGCGTTCCCGTTGCATCTCAAGCGGAGGCCCTCTGAACAGGAACGGCGAGAGGAACTCCAGGGTCGTGCCACCATTCCAAGAGTTCCCCAGATATCTCAGTCCATTCCAGAGGAACCTCCTTTCCCTTCACCGGCTCGTCCTTCACGCCGAGGATCGACTTACACCAAGGTGGCACTTGGCACAGCCCTGTGGGAAAGCCTCGTGGGAAAGCATCGAGGGAAAGCCTCGAGGGAAAGCCACAGATTCCTTGATCCACGTGACAGGAAGCGTGACCCTACCGCTGCAGCTCGGGAGGGAAGCACGCGTGCATGCCCCCTCTCGAGACGAGGCATGACTCCCCTGGGGAGACTCAGAGGCACCAGAAGATCCATGTCAACACTGGAGAGGAATCCTCAGGTTCCGGCCCCGACTCCACACAAGGGCTTAGGCCCTGGTATCGACGGGAGAGGAATCCCGAGATGGCCCCTAGCAACTCGCATGGGGACTGGCCCTTCCTGAGGCCACCAGATCTGGTCCCTGAGGTCCCCGTCGTAACTCGAGAAGACCTGCCGCAACTCGAGAATATCCAGGAGGTTCTCCCCTGCAGGCTTGATGAGGCCCATTTCCGCAGAAGCATCTCGGGGCTAATCACACCTCACCTCTGGAACGTTGAAAGGGTCCTTCACACCCTTGGTGCAACTCAAGAAGTTCCCCGACATACCCGTCTCCACTCGAGAGGAAACACGAGGGTCCCGCCCACATCCAGAAGAGCCCCGTTTCCGCAACGTAGCTCGAGGTGTGGGATCCTTTCCCTGCTTCGTCGGGAAAGAGTTCCCGGCGTTCCCGTCGCATCTCAAGAGGAGGCCCTCTCAACAGGAACGGAGAGAGGAACTCCAGGGTCGTGCCACCATTCCAAGAGTCCCCCAGATGTCTCAGTCCATTCCAGAGGAACCTCTTTTCCCTTCACCGGCTCATCTTGCACGCCGAGGATCGACACACACCAAGGTGGCACTTGGCGTAGCACTGTTGGAAAGCCTCGTGGGAAAGCCTCGAGGCACAGCCTCGAGGGAAAGCCACAGACCCCTTGATCCACGTGACAGGAAGCGTGACCCTACTGCTGCAGCTCGGGAGGAAAGCGCACGTGCATGCCCCCACTCGACACGAGGCCTGACTCCCCTGGGGAGACTCAGAGGCACCCCAAAATCCATGTCAACCCTGGAGAGGAATCCTCAAGTTCCGGCCCCGACTCCACACAAGGTCTTAGTCCCCGGCATGGACGGGAGAGGAATCCCGAGATGGCCCCTAGCAACTCGCATGGGGACTGGCCCTTCCTGAGGCCACCAGAGCGGGTCCCTGAGGTCCCCGTCGTAACTCGAGAAGACCTGCCGCAACTCGAGAATATCCAGGAGGTTCTCCCCTGCAGGCTAGATGAGGCCCATTTCCGCAGAGGCGTCTCGGGGCTAATCACACCTCACCTCTGGAACGTCGAAAGGGTCCTTCACACCCTTGGTGCAACTCAAGAAGTTCCCCGACATACCCGTCTCCACTGGAGAGGAAACACGAGGGTCCCGCCCACATCCAGAGGAGCCCCGTTTCTGCCTCGTAGCTCGAGGTGAGGGATCCTTTCCCTGCTTCGTCGGGAAAGAATTCCCGGCGTTCCCGTCACATCTCAAGAGGAGGCCCTCTCAACAGGAACGGCGAGAGGAACTCCAGGGTCGTGCCACTATTCCAAGAGTCCACCAGATGTCTCAGTCCATTCCAGAGAAACCTCTTTTCCCTTCACCGGCTCCTCTTTCACGCCGAGGATCGACAAACACCAAGGTGGCACTTGGCACAGCCCTGTGGGAAAGCCTCCTGGGAAAGGCTCGAGGGAAAGCCACAGATCCCTTGATCCGCGTGACAGGAAGCGTGACCCTACTGCTGTAGCTCGGGAGGAAAGCGCACGTGCATTGCCCCACTCGAGACGAAGACTGCCTCCCCTGGGGAGACTCAGAGGCACCCCAAGATCCATGTCAACACTGGAGAGGAATCCTCAGGTTCCGGCCCCGACTCCACACAAGGTCTTAGGCACCGGTATCGACGGGAGAGGAATCCCGAGATGGCCCCTAGCAACTTGCATGGGGACTGGCCCTTCCTGAGGCCACCAGAGCGGGTCCCTGAGGTCCCCGTCGTAACTCGAGAAAACCTGCCGCAACTCGAGAATATCCAGGAGGTTCTCCCCTCCAGGCGAGATGAGGCCCATTTCTGCAAACGCTTCTCAGGGCTAATCACACCTCACCTCTGGAACGTCAAAATGGTCCTTCACACCCTTGGTGCAACTCAAGAAGTTCCCCGACATACCCGTCTCCACTCGAGAGGAAACACGAGGGTCCCGCCCACATCCAGAGGAGCCCCGTTTCCGCCTCGTAGCTCGAGGTGACGGATCCTTTCCCTGCTTCGTCGGGAAAGAATTCCCGGCGTTCCCGTCGCATCTCAAGAGGAGGCCCTCTCATCAGGAATGGCGAGAGGAACTCCAGGGTCGTGCCACCATTCCAAGAGTCCCCCAGATGTCTCAGTCCATTCCAGAGGAACCTCTTTTCCCTTGACCGGCTCGGCTTTCAGGCCGAGGATCGACTCACACCAAGGTGGCACTTGGCACAGCCCTGTGGGAAAGCCTCGTGGGAAAGCATCCAGGGAAAGCCTCGAGGGAAAGCCACAGATCCCTTGATCCACGTGACAGGAAGCATGACCCTACCGCTGCAGCTCGGGAGGGAAGCACGCGTGCATGCCCCCTCTCGAGAAGAGGCCTGACTCCCCTGGGGAGACTCAGAGGCACCCCAAGATCCATGTCAACACTGGAGAGGAATGCTCAGGTTCCGGCCCCGACTCCACACAAGGTCTTAGGCACCGGTATCGACGGGAGAGGAATCCCGAGATGGCCCCTAGCAACTCGCATGGGGACTGGCCCTTCCTGAGGCCACCAGAGCGGGTCCCTGAGGTCCCCGTCGTAACTCGAGAAGACCTGCCGCAACTCGAGAAAATCCAGGAGGTTCTCCCCTCCAGGCGAGATGAGGCCCATTTCTGCAGACGCTTCTCGGGGCTAATCACACCTCACCTCTGGAACGTCGAAAGGGTCCTTCACACCCTTGGTGCAACTCAAGAAGTTCCCCGACATACCCGTCTCCACTCGAGAGGAAACACGAGGGTCCCGCCCACATCCAGAGGAGCCCCGTTTCCGCCTCGTAGCTCGAGGTGAGGGGTCCTTTCCCTGTTTCGTCGGGAAAGAATTCCCTGCATTCCCGTCGCATCTCAAGAGGAGGCCCTCTCAACAGGAACGGCGAGAGGAACTCCAGGGTCGTGCCACCATTCCAAGAGTCCCCCAGATGTCTCAGTCCATTCCAGTGGAAACTCTTTTCCCTTCACCGGCTCGTCTTTCACGCCGAGGATCGACTCACACCATGGTGGCACGTGGCACAAGCCTGTGGAAAAGCCTCGTGGGAAAGCATCGAGGGAAAGCCTCGAGGGAAAGCCTCGAGGGAAAGCCACAGATCCCTTGATCCACGTGACAGGAAGAATGACCCTACCGCTGCATTTCGGGAGGGAAGCGCGCGTGCATGCCCCCTCTCGAGACGAGGCCTGACTCCCCTGGGGAGACACAGAGGCACCCCAAGATCCATGTCAACACTGGAGAGGAATGCTCAGGTTCCGGCCCCGACTCCACACAAGGTCTTAGGCCACGGCATCGACTGGAGAGGAATCCCGAGACGGCCCCTAGCAACTCGCATGGGTCTGGCCCTTACTGAGGCCAGCAGAGCGGGTCCCTGAGGTCCCCATCGTAACTCAAGAAGTCCTGCCGCAACTCGAGAAAATCCAGGAGGTTCTCCCCTGCAGGCGAGATGAGGCCCATTTCCGCAGAGGCTTCTCGGGGCTAATCACACCTCACCTCTGGAACCTCGAAAGGGTCCTTCACACCCTTGGTGCAACTCAAGAAGTTCCCCGACATACCCGTCTCCACTCGAGAGGAAACACGAGGGTCCCGCCCACATCCAGAGGAGCCCCGTTTCCGCCTCGGAGCTCAAGGTGAGGGATCCTTTCCCTGCTTCGTCGGTAAAGAATACCCGGCGTTCCCGTCGCATCTCAAGAGGAGGCCCTCACAACAGGAACGGCGAGAGGATCTCCAGGGTCGTGCCACCATTCCAAGAGTCCCCCAGATGTCTCAGTCCATTCCAGAGGAACCTCTTTTCCCTTCACCGGCTCGTCTTTCACGCCGAGGATCGACTGACACCAAGGTGGCACTTGGCACAGCCCTGTGGGAAAGCCTCGTGGGAAAGCCTCGAGGGAAAGCCACAGATCCCTTGATTCACGTGACAGGAAGCGTGACCCTACTGCTGTAGCTCGGGAGGAAAGCGCACGTGCATTGCCCCACTCGAGACTAGGCCTGACTCCCCTGGGGAGACTCAGAGGCACCCCAAGATCCATGTCAACACTGGAGAGGAATCCTCAGGTTCCGGCTCCGACTCCACACAAGGTCTTAGGCAAGGGTATCGACGGGAGAGGAATCCCGAGAGGTCCCCTAGCAACTCGCATGGGGACTGTCCCTTCCTGAGGCCACCAGAGCGGGTCCCTGAGGTCCCCGTCGTAACTCGAGAAGACCTGCCGCAACTCGAGAACATCCAGGAGGTTCTCCCCTCCAGGCGAGATGAGGCCCATTTCCGCATAGGCTTCTCGGGGCTAATCACACCTCACCTCAGGAACGTCGAAAGGGTCCTTCACACCCTTGGTGCAACTCAAGAAGTTCCCCGACATACCCGTCTCCAGTCGAGAGGAAACACGAGGGTCCCGCCCACATCCAGAGGAGCCCCGTTTCCGCCTCGTAGCTCGAGGTGAGGGCTCCTTTCCCTGCTTCGTCGGGAAAGAATTCCCGGCGTTCCCGTCGCATCTCAAGAGCAGGCCCTCTCAACAGGTACGGCGAGAGGAACTCCAGGGTCGTGCCACCATTCCAAGAGTCCCCCAGATGTCTCAGTCCATTCCAGAGAAACCTCTTTTCTCTTCACTGGCTCGTCTTTCACGCCGAGGATCGACAAACACCAAGGTGGCACTTGGAACAACCCTGTGGGAAAGCCTCGTGGGAAAGCCTCGAGGGAAAGCCACAGATCCCTTGATCCACGTGACAGGCAGCGTGACCCTACTGCTGCAGCTCGGGAGGAAAGAGCACGTGCATGCCCCCACTCGAGACAAGGCCTGACTCCCCTGGGGAGACTAAGAAGCACCCCAAGATCCATGGCAACACTGGAGAGGAATCCTCAGGTTCCGACCCCGACTCCGCACAAGGCCTTAGGCCCCAGCATCTACGGGAGAGGAATGCCGAGAGGGCCCCTAGCAACTCGCATGGGACTGGCCTTTCCTGAGGCCACCAGAGCGGGTCCCTGAGGTCCCCGTAGTAACTCGAGAAGACGTGCCACAACTCGAGAAATCCAGGAGGATCTCCCCTCGATGCGAGATGAGGCCCATTTCCGCTGAGGTGTCTCGAGGCTGATCACACCTCACCTCTGGAACTTCGAAAGGGTCCTTCACACCCTTGGTGCAAATCAAGAAGTTCCCCGACATACCCGTCTCCACTCGAGAGGAAACACGAGGGTCCCGCCCACATCCAGGGGAGCCCCGTTTCCGCCTCGTACCTCGAGATGAGGGATCCTTTCCCTGCTTCGTCGGGAAAGAGTTCCCGGCGTTCCCGTCGCATCTCAAGGGGAGGCCCTCTCAACAGGAACAGCGAGAAGAACTCCAGGGTGGTGCCACCATTCCAAGAGTCCCCCAGATGTCTCAGTCCATTCCAGAGGAACGTCTTTTCCCTTCACCGGCTCGTCTTTCACGCCGAGGATCGACTCACACCAAGGTGGCACGTGGCACGGCCCTGTGGGGAAGCCTCGTGGGAAAGCCTCGAGGGAAAGACTCAAGGGAAAGCTACAGATCTCTTGATCCACGTGACAGGAAGCGTGACACTAGTGCTGCAGCTCGGGAGGAAAGCGCACGTGCATGCCCCCACTCGAGACGAGGCCTGACTCCCCTGGGGACACTCAGAAGCACCCCAAGATCCATGGCAACACTGGAGAGGAATCCTCAGGTTCCGGCCCCGACTCCACACAAGGTCTTAGGCCGCGGCCTCGACGGGAGAGGAATCCCGAGAGGGCCCCTAGCAACTCGCATGGGGACTGGCATTTCTTGAGGCCACCAGAGCGCGTCCCTGAGGTCCCCGTCGTAACTCGAGAAGACCTGCCGCAACTCCAGAAAATACAGGAGGTTCTCCCCTCCAGGCGAGATGAGGCCCATTTCCGCTGAGGCGTCTCGAGGCTGATCACACCTCACCTCTGGAACTTCGAAAGGGTCCTTCACACCCTTGGTGCAAATCAAGAAGTTCCCCGACATACCCGTCTCCACACGATAGGAAACACGAGGGTGCCGCCCACATCCAGAGGAGCCCCGTTTCTGCCTCGTACCTCGAGATGAGGGATCCTTTCCCTGCTTCGTCGGGAAAGAGTTCCCGGCGTTCCCGTCGCATCTCAAGGGGAGGCCCTCTCAACAGGATCGGCGAGAGGAACTCCAGGGTCGTACCACCATTCCAAGAGTCCCCCAGATGTCTCAGTCCATTCCAGAGGAACCTCTTTTCCCTTCACCGGCTCGACTTTCACGCCGAGGATCGACTCACACCAAGGTGGCACGTGGCACGGCCCTGTGGGAAAGCCTCTTGGGAAAGTCTCGAGGGACAGCCTCGAGGGAAAGCCACAGATCCCTTTATCCACGTGACAGGAAGCGTAACACTACTGCTGCAGCTCGGGAGGAAAGCACATGTGCATGCCCCCGCTCGAGACGAGGCCTGACTGCCCTGGGGATACTCAGAAGCACCCCAAAATCCATGGCAACACAGGAGAGGAATCCTCAGGTTCCGGCCCCGACTCCACACAAGGTCTTAGGCCCCGGCATGGACGGGAGAGGAATCCGGAGAGGGACCCTAGCAACTCGCATGGGGACTGGCCTTTCCTGAGGCCACCAGAACGGGTCCCTGAGGTCCCCGTCGTAACGCGAGAAGACCTGCCGCAACTCCTGAAAATCCAGGAGGTTCTCCCCTCCAGGCGAGATGAGGCCCATTTCCGCTGAGGCGTCTCGAGGCTGATCACAGCTCACCTCTGGAACTTCGAAAGGGTCCTTCACACCCTTCGTGCAAATCAATAAGTTCCCCGACATACCCGTTTCCACTCGAGAGGTAACACGAGGGTCCCGCCCACATCCAGAGGAGCCCCGTTTCCGCCTCGTAGCTCGAGATGAGGGATCCTTTCCCTGCTTCGTCGGGAAAGAGTTCCCGGCTTTCCCGTCGCATCTCAAGAGGAGGCCCTCTCAACAGGAACGTCGAGAGGAACTCCAGGGTCGTGCCACCATTCCAAGAGTCCCCCAGATGTCTCAGTCCATTCCAGAGGAAACTCTTTCCCTTCACCGGCTCGTCTTTCACGCCAAGGATCGACTCACACCAAGGTGGCACGTGGCACAGCCCTGTGGGAAACCCTAGTGCGATAGCCTCGAGCGAAAGCCTCGAGGGAAAGCCACAGATCCCTTGATCCACGTAACAGGAAGCGTGACACTACTGCTGCAGCGCGGGAGGAAAGCGCACGTGCATGCCCCCAATCGAGACGAGGCCTGACTCCCCTGGGGAGACTCAGAAGCACCCCAAGATCCATGGCAACACTGGAGAGGAATCCTCAGGTTCCGGCCCCGACTCCACACAAGGTCTTAGGCCCCGGCATGGACGGGAGAGGAATCCCGAGATGGCCCCTAGCAACTCGCATGGGGACTGGCCTTTCCTGAGGCCACCAGAGCGGGTCCCTGATGTCCCCGTCGAAACTCAAGAAGACCTGCCGCAACTCGAGAAAATCCAGGAGGTTCTCCCCTCCAGGCGAGATGAGGCCCATTTCCGCTGAGGCGTCTCGAGGCTGATCACACCTCACCTCTGGAACTTCGAAAGGGTCATTCACACCCTTGGTTCTTGGGGTGCTTCTGAGTCTCCCGAGGGGAGTCAGGCCTCGTCTCGAGTGGGGGCATGCACGTGCGCTTTCCTCCCGAGCTGCAGCAGTAGTGTCACGCTTCCTGTCACGTGGATCAAGGGATCTGTGGCTTTCCATTGAGGCTGTCCCTCGAGGCTTTCCCACGAGGCTTCTCCACAGGGCTGTGCCATGTGCCACCTTGGTGTCAATCGATCCTCGGCGTGAAAGACGAGCCGGTGAAGGGAAAAGAGGTTCCTCTGGAATGGACTGAGACATCTGGGGGACTCTTGGAATGGTGGCACGACCCTGGAGTTCCTCTCGCCATTCCTGTTGAAAGGGCCTCCTCTTGAGATGCGACGGGAACGCCGGGTACTCTTTCCCGAAGAAGCAGGGAAAGGATCCCTCATCTCGAGCTACGAGGCGGAAACGGGGCTCCTCTGAATGTGGGCGGGACCCACGTGTTTCCTCTCGAGTGGAGACGGGTATGTCGGCAAACTTCTTGATTCGCACCAAGGGTGTGATGCACCCTTTAGAAGTTCCAGAGGTGAGGTGTGATCATCCTCGAGACGCCTCAGCGGAAAAGGGCCTCATCTCGCCTGGAGGGGAGAACCTCTTGGATTTTCTCGAGTTGCGGAGGGTCTTCTCGAGTTACGACGGGAACCTCAGGGACCCGCTCTGGTGGCCTCAAGAAAGGCCAGTCCCCATGCGAGTTGCTAGGGGCCATCTCGGGATTCCTCTCCCGTCCATGCCGGGGCCTCAGTCCTTGTGTGGAGACGGACCGAAACCTGAGAATTCCTCTCCAGTGTTGCCATGGATCTTGGGGTGCTTCTGAGTCTCCCCAGGGGAGTCAGGCCTCGTCTCGGGTGGGGGCATGCACGTGCGCTTTCCTCCCGAGCTGCAGCAGTAGTGTCACGCTTCCTGTCACGTGGATCAAGGGATCTGTGGCTTTCCCTCGAGGCTTTCCCACGAGGCTTTCCCACAGGGCTGTGCCACGTGCCACCTTGGTGTGAGTCGATCCTCGGCGTAAAGACGAGCCGTTGTAGGGAAAAGAGGTTCCTCTGGTATGGACTGAGACATCCGGGGGACTCTTGGAATGGTGGCACGACCCTGGAGTTCCTCTTGCCGTTCCTGTTGAGAGGGCCTCCTCTTGAGATGCGACGGGAACGCCTGGAACTCATTCCCGACGAAGAAGTGAAAGGATCCCTCATCTCGAGCTACGAGGCGGAAACGGGGCTCCTCTGGATGTGGGCGGGACACACGTGTTTCCTCTCGAGTGGAGACGGGTATGTCGGGGAACTTCTTGATTTGCACCAAGGGTGTGAAGGACCCTTTCGAAGTTCCAGAGGTGAGATGTGATCAGGCTCGAGACGCCTCAGTGGAAATGGGCCTCATCTCGCCTGGAGGGGAGAACCTACTGGATTTTCTCGAGTTGCGGCAGGTCTTCTCGAGTTACGACGGGGACCTCGGGGACCCGCTCTGGTGGCCTCAGGAAAGGCCAGTCCCCATGCAAGTTGCTAGGGGACCACTCGGGATTCCACTCCCGTCCATGCCGGGTTCTCAGTCCTTGTGTGGAGTCGGGGCCGGAACCTGAGGATTCCTCACCAGTGTTGCCATGTATCTTTGGGTGCTTCTGGGTCTCCCGATGGGAGTCAGTCCTCGTCTCGAGTGGGGGCATGCACGTGCGCTTTCCTTCCGAGCTGCAGCAGTAGTGTCACGCTTCCTGTCACGTGGATCAAGGGATCTGTGGGTTTCCCTCGAGGCTGTCCCTCGAGGCTTTCCCACGAGGCTTTTCCACAGGTCTGTGCCATGTGCCACCTTGGTGACAATCGATCCTCGGCGTGAAAGACGAGCCGGTGAAGGGAAAAGAGGTTCCTCTGGAATGGACGGAGACATCTGGGGGACTCTTGGAATGGTGGCACGACCCTGGAGTTCCTCTCGCCGTTCCTGTTGAGAGGGCCTCCTATTGAGATGCGACGGGAACGCCGGGAACTCTCTCCCGACGAAGCAGGGAAAGGATCCCTCACCTCGAGCTACGAGGCGGAAAGGGGGCTCCTCTGGATGTGGGAGGGACCCTCGTGTTTCCTCTCGAGTGGAGACGGGTATGTCGGGGAACTTGTTGATTTGCACCAAGGGTGTGAAGGACCCTTTCGAAGTTCCAGAGGTGAGGTGTGATCAGCCTCGAGACGCCTCAGTGGAAATGGGCCTCATATCGCCTGGAGGGGAGAACTTCATGGATTTTCTCGAGTTGCGGCAGGCCTTCTCGAGGTACGACGGGGACCTCAGGGACCCGCTCTGGTGGCCTCAGGAAAGGCCAGTCCCCATGCGAGTTGCTAGGGGACCTCTCGGGATTCCTCTCCCGTCCATGCCGGGGCCTCAGTCCTTGTGTGGAGACGGGCCGTAACCTGAGGATTCCTCTCCAGTGTTGCCATGGATCTTGGGGTGCTTCTGAGTCTCCCCAGGGGAGTCAGGCCTCGTCTCGAGTGGGGCATGCACGTGCGCTTTCCTCCCGAGCTGCAGCAGTAGTGTCACGCTTCCTGTCACTTGGTTCAAGGGATCTGTGTCTTTCCCTCGAGGCTGTCCCTCGAGGCTTTCCCACGAGGCTTTCCCACAGGGCTGTGCCACGTGCCCCCTTGGTGTGAGTCGATCCTCGGCGTGAAAGACGAGCCGGTGAAGGGAAAAGAGGTTCCTCTGGAATGGACTGAGACATCTGGGGGACTCTTGGAATGGTGGCACGACCCTGGAGTTACTCTCGCCGTTCCTGTTGAGAGGGCCTCATCTTGAGATGCGACGGGAACGCCGGGAAATCTTTCCCGTCGAAGAAGGGAAAGGATCCCGCATCTCGAGCTACGAGGCGGAAATGGGGCTCCTCTGGATGTGGGCGGGACCCTCCTGTTTCCTCTCGAGTGGAGACGGGTATGTCGGGGAACTTCTTGATTTGCACCAAGGGTGTGAAGGACCCTTTAGAAGTTCCAGAGGTGAGGTGTGATCAGCATCGAGACGCCTCAGCGGAAAAGGGCCTCATCTCGCCTGGAGGGGAGAACCTCCTGGATTTTCTCGAGTTGCGGCAGGTCTTCTCGAGTTACGACGGGAACCTCAGGGACCCGCTCTGGTGGCCTCAAGAAAGGCCAGTCCCCATGCGAGTTGCTAGGGGCCATCTCGGGATTCCTCTCCCGTCCAGGCCGGGGCCTAAGACCTTGTGTGGAGTCGGGGCTGGAACCTGAGGATTCCTCTCCAGTGTTGCCATGGATCTTTGGGTGCTTCTGAGTCTCCCCAGGGGAGTCAGGCCTCGTCTCGAGTGGGGGCATGCACGTGCGCTTTCCTCCCGAGCTGCAGCAGTAGTGTCACGCTTCCTGTCACGTAGATCAAGGGATATTTGGCTTTCCCTCGAGGCTGTCCCTCGAGGCTTTCCCACGAGGCTTTCCCACAGGGTTGTGCCACGTGCCACCTTGGTGTGAGTCGATCCTCGGCGTATAAGGCGAGCCCGTGTAGGGAAAAGCGGTTCCTCTGGTATGGACTGAGACATCTGGGGGACTCTTGGAATGGTGGCACGACCCTGGAGTTCCTCTCGCCGTTCCTGTTGAGAGGGCCTCCTCTTGAGATGCGACGGGAACGCCGGGAACTCTCTCCTGACGAAGCAGGGAAAGGATCCCTCATCTCGAGCTACGAGTCGGAAACGGGGCTCCTCTGGATGTGGGCGGGACCCTCGTGTTTCCTCTCGAGTGGAGACGGGTATGTCGGGGAATTTCTTGATTTGCACCAAGGGTGTGAAGGACCGTTTCGAAGTTCCAGAGGTGAGGTGTGATCAGACTCGAGACGCCTCAGCGGAAATGGGCCCCATCTCGCCTGGAGGGGAGAACCTCCTGGATTTTCTCGAGTTGCAGCAGGTCTTCTCGAGTTACGACCGGGACTTCAGGGACCCGCTCTTGTGGCCTCAGGAAAGGCCAGTCCCCATGCGAGTTGCTAGGGGATCACTCGGGATTCCACTCCCGTCCATGCCGGGTTCTCAGTCCTTGTGTGGATTCGGGGCCGTAACCTGTGGATTCCTCTCCAGTGTTTCCATGGATCTTTGGGTGCTTCTGAGTCTCCCCAGGGGAGTCAGGCCTCGTCTCGAGTGGGGGCATGCACGTGCGCTTTCCTCCCGAGCTGCAGCAGTAGTGTCACGCTTCCTGTCACGTAGATCAAGGGATATTTGGCTTTCCCTCGAGGCTGTCCCTCGAGGCTTTCCCACGAGGCTTACCCACAGGGTTGTGCCACGTGCCACCTTGGTGTGAGTCGATCCTCGGCGTATAAGGCGAGCCCGTGTAGGGAAAAGAGGTTCCTCTGGTATGGACTGACACATCTGGGGGACTCTTGGAATGGTGGCACGACCCTGGAGTTCCTCTCGCCGTTCCTGTTGAGAGGGCCTCCTCTTGAGATGCGACGGGAACGCCGGGAACTCTTTCCCGACGAAGCAGGGAAAGGATCCCTCATCTCGAGCTACGAGGCGGAAACGGGGCTCCTCTGGATGTGGGCGGGACCCTCGTGTTTCCTCTCGAGTGGAGACGGGTATGTCGGGGAACTTCTTGATTTGCACCAAGGGTGTGAAGGACCGTTTCGAAGTTCCAGAGGTGAGGTGTGATCAGCCTCGAGACGCCTCAGCGGAAATGGGCCCAATCTCGCCTGGAGGGGAGAACCTCCTGGATTTTCTCGAGTTGCGGCAGGTCTTCTCGAGTTACGACCGGGACTTCAGGGACCCGATCTTTTGGCCTCAGGAAAGGCCAGTCCCCATGTGAGTTGCTAGGGGACCACTCGGGATTCCACTCCCGTCCATGCCGGGTTCTCAGTCCTTGTGTGGAGTCGGGGCCGTAACCTGAGTTTTCCTCTCCAGTGTTGCCATGGATCTTGGGGTGCTTCTGAGTCTCCCCAGGGGAGTCAGGCCTCGTCTCGAATGGGGGCATGCACGTGCGCTTTCCTCCCGAGCTGCAGCAGTACTGTCACGCTTCCTGTCACGTGGATCAAGGGATCTGTGGCTTTCCACTGAGGCTGTCCCTCGAGGCTTTCCCACGAGGCTTTTCCACAGGGCTGTGCCATGTGCCACCTTGGTGTCAATCGATCCTCGGCGTGAAAGACGAGCCGGTGAAGGGAAAAGAGGTTCCTCTGCAATGGACTGAGACATCAGGGGGACTCTTGGAATGGTGGCACGACCCTGGACTTCCTCTCGCCATTCCTGTTGAGCGGGCCTCCTCTTGAGATGCGACTGGAACTCCGGGGACTCTTTCCCGAAGAAGCAGGGAAAGGATCCCTCATCTCGAGCTACGAGGCGGAAACGGGGCTCCTCTGAATGTGGGCGGGACCCTCGTGTTTCCTCTCGAGTGGAGACGGGTATGTCGGCAAACTTCTTGATTCGCACCATGGGTGTGAAGCACCCTTTAGAAGTTCCAGAGGTGAGGTGTGATCATCCTCGAGACACCTCAGCGGAAAAGGGCCTCATCTCGCCTGGAGGGGAGAACCTCCTGGATTTTCTCGAGTTGCGGCAGGTCTTCTCGATTTACGACGGGAACCTCAGGGACCCGCTCTGGTGGCCTCAAGAAAGGCCAGTCCCCATGCGAGTTGCTAGGGGCCATCTCGGGATTCCTCTCCCGTCCAGGCCGGGGCCTAAGACCTTGTGTGGAGTCGGGGCTGGAACCTGAGGATTCCTCTCCAGTGTTGCCATGGATCTTTGGGTGCTTCTGAGTCTCCCCAGGGGAGTCAGGCCTCGTCTCGAGTGGGGGCATGCACGTGCGCTTTCCTCCCGAGCTGCAGCAGTAGTGTCACGCTTCCTGTCACGTAGATCAAGGGATATTTGGCTTTCCCTCGAGGCTGTCCCTCGAGGCTTTCCCACGAGGCTTTCCCACAGGGTTGTGCCACGTGCCACCTTGGTGTGAGTCGATCCTCGGCGTATAAGGCGAGCCCATGTAGGGAAAAGCGGTTCCTCTGGTATGGACTGAGACATCTGGGGGACTCTTGGAATGGTGGCACGACCCTGGAGTTCCTCTCGCCGTTCCTGTTGAGAGGGCCTCCTCTTGAGATGCGACGGGAACGCCGGGAACTCTCTCCTGACGAAGCAGGGAAAGGATCCCTCACCTCCAGCTACGAGGCGGAAATGGGGCTCCTCTGGATGTGGGCGGGACCCTCCTGTTTCCTCTCGAGTGGAGACGGCTATGTCGGGGAACTTGTTGATTTGCACCAAGGGTGTGAAGGACACTTTCGAAGTTCAAGAGGTGAGGTGTGATCAGCCTCGAGACGCCTCAGTGGAAATGGGCCTCATATCGCCTGGAGGGGGGAACCTCCTGGATTTTCTCGAGTTGCGGCAGGCCTTCTCGAGGTACGACGGGGACCTCAGGGACCCGATCTGGTGGCCTCAGGAAAGGCCAGTCCCCATGCGAGTTGCTAGGGGACCTCTCGGAATTACTCTCCCGTCCATGCTGGGGCCTCAGTCCTTGTGTGGAGACGGGCCGGAACCTGAGAATTCCTCTCCAGTGTTGCCATGGATCTTGGGGTGCTTCTGAGTCTCCCCAGGGGAGTCAGGCCTCGTTTCGAGTGGGGGCATGCACGTGCGCTTTCCTCCCGAGCTGCAGCAGTAGTGTCACTCTTCCTGTCACTTGGATCAAGGGATCTGCGGCTTTCCCTAGAGGCTGTCCCTCGAGGCTTTCCCACGAGGGTTACCCACAGGGCTGTGCCACGTGCCACCTTGGTGTGAGTCGATCCTCGACGTGAAAGACGAGCCGGTGAAGGGAAAAGAGGTTCCTCTGGAATGGACTGAGACATCTGGGGGACCTTTGGAATGGTGGCACGACCCTGGAGTTCCTCTCGCCGTTCCTGTTGAGAGGGCCTCCTCTTGAGATGCGACGGGAACGCCGGGAACTCTTTCCCGAAGAAGCAGGGAAAGGATCCCTCATCTCGAGCTACGAGGCGGAAACGGGGCTCCTCTGAATGTGGGCGGGACCCTCGTGTTTCCTCTCGAGTGGAGACGGGTATGTCGGCAAACTTCTGGATTCGCACCAAGGGTGTGAAGCACCCTTTAGAAGTTCCAGAGGTGAGGTGTGATCATCCTCGAGATGCCTCAGCGGAAAAGGGCCTCATCTAGCCTGGAGGGGAGAACCTCCTGGATTTTCTCGAGTTGTGGCAGGTCTTCTCGAGTTACGACAGGAACCTCAGGGACCCGCTCTGGTGGCCTCAAGGAAGGCCAGTCCCCATGCGAGTTGCTTGGGCCCATCTCGTGATTCCTCTCCCGTCCAGGCCGGGGCCTAAGACCTTGTGTGGACTCGGGGCTGGAACCTGAGGATTCCTCTCCAGTGTTGCCATGGATCTTTGGGTGCTTCTGAGTCTCCCCAGGGGAGTCAGGCCTCGTCTCGAGTGGGGGCATGCACGTGCGCTTTCCTCCCGAGCTGCAGCAGTAGTGTCACGCTTCCTGTCACGTAGATCAAGGGATATTTGGCTTTCCCTCGAGGCTGTCCCTCGAGGCTTTCCCACGAGGCTTACCCACAGGGTTGTGCCACGTGCCACCTTGGTGTGAGTCGATCCTCGGCGTATAAGGCGAGCCCGTGTAGGGAAAAGAGGTTCCTCTGGTATGGACTGAGACATCTGTTGGACTCTTGGAATGGTGGCACGACCCTGGAGTTCCTCTCGCCGTTCCTGTTGAGAGGGCCTCCCCTTGAGATGCGACGGGAACGCCGGGAACTCTTTCCCGACGAAGCAGGGAAAGGATCCCTCATCTCGAGCTATGAGGCGGAAACGGGGCTCCTCTGGATGTGGGCGGGACCCTCGTGTTTCCTCTCGAGTGGAGACGGGTATGTCGGGGAACTTCATGATTTGCACCAAGGGTGTGAAGGACCGTTTCGAAGTTCCAGACGTGAGGTGTGATCAGCCTCGAGACGCCTCAGCGGAAATGGGCCCAATCTCGCCTGGAGGGGAGAACCTCCTGGATTTTCTCGAGTTGCGGCAGGTCTTCTCGAGTTACGACCGGGACTTCAGGGACCCGATCTTGTGGCCTCAGGAAAGGCCAGTCCCCATGCGAGTTGCTAGGGGACCACTCGGGATTCCACTCCCGTCCATGCCGGGTTCTCAGTCCTTGTGTGGAGTCGGGGCCGTAACCTGAGTTTTCCTCTCCAGTGTTGCCATGGATCTTGGGGTGCTTCTGAGTCTCCCCAGGGGAGTCAGGCCTCGTCTCGAGTGGGGGCATGCTCGTGCACTTTCCTCCCGAGCTGCAGCAGTAGTGTCACGCTTCTGGTCACTTGGATCAAGGGATCTGCGGCTTTCCCTCTAGGCTGTCCCTCGAGGCTTTCCCACGAGGCTTACCCACAGGGCTGTGCCTCGTCCCACCTTGGTGTGAGTCGATCCTCGGCGTGAAAGACGAGCCGTTGTAGGGAAAAGAGGTTCCTCTGGTATGGACTGAGACATCCGGGGGACTCTTGGAATGGTGGCACGACCCTGGAGTTCCTCTCGCCGTTCCTGTTGAGAGGGCCTCCTCTTGAGATGCGACGGGAATGCCGGGAACTCTCTCCCGACGAAGCAGGGAAAGGGTCCCTCACCTCGAGCTACGAGGCGGAAAGGGAGCTCCTCTGGATGTGGGCGGGACCCTCGTGTTTCCTCTCGAGTGGAGATGGGTATGTCGGGGAACTTCTTGATTTGCACCAAGGGTGTGAAGGACCCTTTCGAAGTTCCAGAGGTGAGGTGTGAGCAGCCTGGAGACGCCTCAGAGGAAATGGGCCTCATCTCGCCTGGAGGGGAGAACCTCCTGGATTTTCTCGAGTTGCGGCAGGTCTTCTCGTGTTACGACGGGGACCTCAGGGACACGCTCTGGTGGCCTCAGGAAAGGCCAGTCCCCATGCGAGTTGCTAGGGGACCTCTCGGGATTCCTCTCCCATCCAGGCCGGGGCCTAAGACCTTGTGTGGAGTCGGGGCTGGAACCTGAGGATTCCTCTCCAGTGTTGCCATTCATCTTTGGGTGCTTCTGAGTCTCCCCAGGGGAGTCAGGCCTCGTCTCGAGTGGGGGCATGCACGTGCGCTTTCCTCCCGAGCTACAGCAGTAGTGTCACGCTTCCTGTCACGTAGATCAAGGGATATTTGGCTTTCCCTCGAGGCTGTCCCTCGAGGCTTTCCCACGAGGCTTTCCCACAGGGTTGTGCCACGTGCCACCTTGGTGTGAGTCGATCCTCGGCGTATAAGGCGAGCCCGTGTAGGGAAAAGCGGTTCCTCTGGTATGGACTGAGACATCTGGGGGACTCTTGGAATGGTGGCACGACCCTGGAGTTCCTCTCGCCGTTCCTGTTGAGAGGGCCTCCTCTTGAGATGCGACGGGAACGCCGGGAACTCTCTCCTGACGAAGCAGGGAAAGGATCCCTCATCTCGAGCTACGAGTCGGAAACGGGGCTCCTCTGGATGTGGGCGGGACCCTCGTGTTTCCTCTCGAGTGGAGACGGGTATGTCGGGGAATTTCTTGATTTGCACCAAGGGTGTGAAGGACCGTTTCGAAGTTCCAGAGGTGAGGTGTGATCAGACTCGAGACGCCTCAGCGGAAATGGGCCCCATCTCGCCTGGAGGGGAGAACCTCCTGGATTTTCTCGAGTTGCAGCAGGTCTTCTCGAGTTACGACCGGGACTTCAGGGACCCGCTCTTGTGGCCTCAGGAAAGGCCAGTCCCCATGCGAGTTGCTAGGGGATCACTCGGGATTCCACTCCCGTCCATGCCGGGTTCTCAGTCCTTGTGTGGATTCGGGGCCGTAACCTGTGGATTCCTCTCCAGTGTTTCCATGGATCTTTGGGTGCTTCTGAGTCTCCCCAGGGGAGTCAGGCCTCGTCTCGAGTGGGGGCATGCACGTGCGCTTTCCTCCCGAGCTGCAGCAGTAGTGTCACGCTTCCTGTCACGTAGATCAAGGGATATTTGGCTTTCCCTCGAGGCTGTCCCTCGAGGCTTTCCCACGAGGCTTACCCACAGGGTTGTGCCACGTGCCACCTTGGTGTGAGTCGATCCTCGGCGTATAAGGCGAGCCCGTGTAGGGAAAAGAGGTTCCTCTGGTATGGACTGACACATCTGGGGGACTCTTGGAATGGTGGCACGACCCTGGAGTTCCTCTCGCCGTTCCTGTTGAGAGGGCCTCCTCTTGAGATGCGACGGGAACGCCGGGAACTCTTTCCCGACGAAGCAGGGAAAGGATCCCTCATCTCGAGCTACGAGGCGGAAACGGGGCTCCTCTGGATGTGGGCGGGACCCTCGTGTTTCCTCTCGAGTGGAGACGGGTATGTCGGGGAACTTCTTGATTTGCACCAAGGGTGTGAAGGACCGTTTCGAAGTTCCAGAGGTGAGGTGTGATCAGCCTCGAGACGCCTCAGCGGAAATGGGCCCAATCTCGCCTGGAGGGGAGAACCTCCTGGATTTTCTCGAGTTGCGGCAGGTCTTCTCGAGTTACGACCGGGACTTCAGGGACCCGATCTTTTGGCCTCAGGAAAGGCCAGTCCCCATGTGAGTTGCTAGGGGACCACTCGGGATTCCACTCCCGTCCATGCCGGGTTCTCAGTCCTTGTGTGGAGTCGGGGCCGTAACCTGAGTTTTCCTCTCCAGTGTTGCCATGGATCTTGGGGTGCTTCTGAGTCTCCCCAGGGGAGTCAGGCCTCGTCTCGAATGGGGGCATGCACGTGCGCTTTCCTCCCGAGCTGCAGCAGTACTGTCACGCTTCCTGTCACGTGGATCAAGGGATCTGTGGCTTTCCACTGAGGCTGTCCCTCGAGGCTTTCCCACGAGGCTTTTCCACAGGGCTGTGCCATGTGCCACCTTGGTGTCAATCGATCCTCGGCGTGAAAGACGAGCCGGTGAAGGGAAAAGAGGTTCCTCTGCAATGGACTGAGACATCAGGGGGACTCTTGGAATGGTGGCACGACCCTGGACTTCCTCTCGCCATTCCTGTTGAGCGGGCCTCCTCTTGAGATGCGACTGGAACTCCGGGGACTCTTTCCCGAAGAAGCAGGGAAAGGATCCCTCATCTCGAGCTACGAGGCGGAAACGGGGCTCCTCTGAATGTGGGCGGGACCCTCGTGTTTCCTCTCGAGTGGAGACGGGTATGTCGGCAAACTTCTTGATTCGCACCATGGGTGTGAAGCACCCTTTAGAAGTTCCAGAGGTGAGGTGTGATCATCCTCGAGACACCTCAGCGGAAAAGGGCCTCATCTCGCCTGGAGGGGAGAACCTCCTGGATTTTCTCGAGTTGCGGCAGGTCTTCTCGATTTACGACGGGAACCTCAGGGACCCGCTCTGGTGGCCTCAAGAAAGGCCAGTCCCCATGCGAGTTGCTAGGGGCCATCTCGGGATTCCTCTCCCGTCCAGGCCGGGGCCTAAGACCTTGTGTGGAGTCGGGGCTGGAACCTGAGGATTCCTCTCCAGTGTTGCCATGGATCTTTGGGTGCTTCTGAGTCTCCCCAGGGGAGTCAGGCCTCGTCTCGAGTGGGGGCATGCACGTGCGCTTTCCTCCCGAGCTGCAGCAGTAGTGTCACGCTTCCTGTCACGTAGATCAAGGGATATTTGGCTTTCCCTCGAGGCTGTCCCTCGAGGCTTTCCCACGAGGCTTTCCCACAGGGTTGTGCCACGTGCCACCTTGGTGTGAGTCGATCCTCGGCGTATAAGGCGAGCCCATGTAGGGAAAAGCGGTTCCTCTGGTATGGACTGAGACATCTGGGGGACTCTTGGAATGGTGGCACGACCCTGGAGTTCCTCTCGCCGTTCCTGTTGAGAGGGCCTCCTCTTGAGATGCGACGGGAACGCCGGGAACTCTCTCCTGACGAAGCAGGGAAAGGATCCCTCACCTCCAGCTACGAGGCGGAAATGGGGCTCCTCTGGATGTGGGCGGGACCCTCCTGTTTCCTCTCGAGTGGAGACGGCTATGTCGGGGAACTTGTTGATTTGCACCAAGGGTGTGAAGGACACTTTCGAAGTTCAAGAGGTGAGGTGTGATCAGCCTCGAGACGCCTCAGTGGAAATGGGCCTCATATCGCCTGGAGGGGGGAACCTCCTGGATTTTCTCGAGTTGCGGCAGGCCTTCTCGAGGTACGACGGGGACCTCAGGGACCCGATCTGGTGGCCTCAGGAAAGGCCAGTCCCCATGCGAGTTGCTAGGGGACCTCTCGGAATTACTCTCCCGTCCATGCTGGGGCCTCAGTCCTTGTGTGGAGACGGGCCGGAACCTGAGAATTCCTCTCCAGTGTTGCCATGGATCTTGGGGTGCTTCTGAGTCTCCCCAGGGGAGTCAGGCCTCGTTTCGAGTGGGGGCATGCACGTGCGCTTTCCTCCCGAGCTGCAGCAGTAGTGTCACTCTTCCTGTCACTTGGATCAAGGGATCTGCGGCTTTCCCTAGAGGCTGTCCCTCGAGGCTTTCCCACGAGGGTTACCCACAGGGCTGTGCCACGTGCCACCTTGGTGTGAGTCGATCCTCGACGTGAAAGACGAGCCGGTGAAGGGAAAAGAGGTTCCTCTGGAATGGACTGAGACATCTGGGGGACCTTTGGAATGGTGGCACGACCCTGGAGTTCCTCTCGCCGTTCCTGTTGAGAGGGCCTCCTCTTGAGATGCGACGGGAACGCCGGGAACTCTTTCCCGAAGAAGCAGGGAAAGGATCCCTCATCTCGAGCTACGAGGCGGAAACGGGGCTCCTCTGAATGTGGGCGGGACCCTCGTGTTTCCTCTCGAGTGGAGACGGGTATGTCGGCAAACTTCTGGATTCGCACCAAGGGTGTGAAGCACCCTTTAGAAGTTCCAGAGGTGAGGTGTGATCATCCTCGAGATGCCTCAGCGGAAAAGGGCCTCATCTAGCCTGGAGGGGAGAACCTCCTGGATTTTCTCGAGTTGTGGCAGGTCTTCTCGAGTTACGACAGGAACCTCAGGGACCCGCTCTGGTGGCCTCAAGGAAGGCCAGTCCCCATGCGAGTTGCTTGGGCCCATCTCGTGATTCCTCTCCCGTCCAGGCCGGGGCCTAAGACCTTGTGTGGACTCGGGGCTGGAACCTGAGGATTCCTCTCCAGTGTTGCCATGGATCTTTGGGTGCTTCTGAGTCTCCCCAGGGGAGTCAGGCCTCGTCTCGAGTGGGGGCATGCACGTGCGCTTTCCTCCCGAGCTGCAGCAGTAGTGTCACGCTTCCTGTCACGTAGATCAAGGGATATTTGGCTTTCCCTCGAGGCTGTCCCTCGAGGCTTTCCCACGAGGCTTACCCACAGGGTTGTGCCACGTGCCACCTTGGTGTGAGTCGATCCTCGGCGTATAAGGCGAGCCCGTGTAGGGAAAAGAGGTTCCTCTGGTATGGACTGAGACATCTGTTGGACTCTTGGAATGGTGGCACGACCCTGGAGTTCCTCTCGCCGTTCCTGTTGAGAGGGCCTCCCCTTGAGATGCGACGGGAACGCCGGGAACTCTTTCCCGACGAAGCAGGGAAAGGATCCCTCATCTCGAGCTATGAGGCGGAAACGGGGCTCCTCTGGATGTGGGCGGGACCCTCGTGTTTCCTCTCGAGTGGAGACGGGTATGTCGGGGAACTTCATGATTTGCACCAAGGGTGTGAAGGACCGTTTCGAAGTTCCAGACGTGAGGTGTGATCAGCCTCGAGACGCCTCAGCGGAAATGGGCCCAATCTCGCCTGGAGGGGAGAACCTCCTGGATTTTCTCGAGTTGCGGCAGGTCTTCTCGAGTTACGACCGGGACTTCAGGGACCCGATCTTGTGGCCTCAGGAAAGGCCAGTCCCCATGCGAGTTGCTAGGGGACCACTCGGGATTCCACTCCCGTCCATGCCGGGTTCTCAGTCCTTGTGTGGAGTCGGGGCCGTAACCTGAGTTTTCCTCTCCAGTGTTGCCATGGATCTTGGGGTGCTTCTGAGTCTCCCCAGGGGAGTCAGGCCTCGTCTCGAGTGGGGGCATGCTCGTGCACTTTCCTCCCGAGCTGCAGCAGTAGTGTCACGCTTCTGGTCACTTGGATCAAGGGATCTGCGGCTTTCCCTCTAGGCTGTCCCTCGAGGCTTTCCCACGAGGCTTACCCACAGGGCTGTGCCTCGTCCCACCTTGGTGTGAGTCGATCCTCGGCGTGAAAGACGAGCCGTTGTAGGGAAAAGAGGTTCCTCTGGTATGGACTGAGACATCCGGGGGACTCTTGGAATGGTGGCACGACCCTGGAGTTCCTCTCGCCGTTCCTGTTGAGAGGGCCTCCTCTTGAGATGCGACGGGAATGCCGGGAACTCTCTCCCGACGAAGCAGTGAAAGGGTCCCTCACCTCGAGCTACGAGGCGGAAAGGGAGCTCCTCTGGATGTGGGCGGGACCCTCGTGTTTCCTCTCGAGTGGAGATGGGTATGTCGGGGAACTTCTTGATTTGCACCAAGGGTGTGAAGGACCCTTTCGAAGTTCCAGAGGTGAGGTGTGAGCAGCCTGGAGACGCCTCAGAGGAAATGGGCCTCATCTCGCCTGGAGGGGAGAACCTCCTGGATTTTCTCGAGTTGCGGCAGGTCTTCTCGTGTTACGACGGGGACCTCAGGGACACGCTCTGGTGGCCTCAGGAAAGGCCAGTCCCCATGCGAGTTGCTAGGGGACCTCTCGGGATTCCTCTCCCATCCAGGCCGGGGCCTAAGACCTTGTGTGGAGTCGGGGCTGGAACCTGAGGATTCCTCTCCAGTGTTGCCATTCATCTTTGGGTGCTTCTGAGTCTCCCCAGGGGAGTCAGGCCTCGTCTCGAGTGGGGGCATGCACGTGCGCTTTCCTCCCGAGCTACAGCAGTAGTGTCACGCTTCCTGTCACGTAGATCAAGGGATATTTGGCTTTCCCTCGAGGCTGTCCCTCGAGGCTTTCCCACGAGGCTTACCCACAGGTTTGTGCCACGTGCCACCTTGGTGTGAGTCGATCCTCGGTGTATAAGGCGAGCCCGTGTAGGGAAAAGAGGTTCCTCTGGTATGGACTGAGACATCTGGGGGACGCTTGGAATGGTGGCACGACCCTGGAGTTCCTCTCGCCTTTCCTGTTGAGAGGGCCTCCTCTTGAGATGCGACGGGAACGCCGGGAACTCTCTCCCGACGATGCAGGGAAAGGATCCCTCACCTCGAGCTACGAGGCGGAAAGGGGGCTCCTCTGGATGTGGGCGGGACCCTCGTTTTTCCTCGCGAGTGGAGATGGGTATGTCGGGGAACTTCTTCATTTGCACCAAAGGTGTGAAGGACCCTTTCGAAGTTCCAGAGGTGAGGTGTGATCAACCTGGAGACGCCTCAGAGGAAATGGGCCTCATCTCGCCTGGAGGGGAGAACCTCCTGGAATTTCTCGAGTTGCGGCAGGTCTTCTCGAGTTACGACGGGGACCTCAGGGACACGCTCTGGTGGCCTCAGGAAAGGCCAGTCCCCATGCGAGTTGCTAGGAGCCATCTCGGGATTCCTCTCCCGTCCATGCCGGGGCCTAGGACCTTGTGTGGAGTCGGGGCCGGAACCTGAGGATTCCTCTCCAGTGTTGCCATGGATCTTGGGGTGCTTCTGAGTCTCCCCAGGGGAGTCAGGCCTCGTCTCGAGTGGGGGCATGCACGTGCACATTCCTCCCGAGCTGCAGCAGTAGTGTCACGCTTCCTGTCACTTGGATCAAGGGATCTGCGGCTTTCCCTCTAGGCTGTCCCTCGAGGCTTTCCCACGAGGCTTACCCACAGGGCTGTGCCTCGTGCCACCTTGGTGTGAGTCGATCCTCGGCGCGAAAGACGAGCCGTTGTAGGGAAAAGAGGTTCCTCTGGTATGGACTGAGACATCCGGGGGACTCTTGGAATGGTGGCACGACCCTGGAGTTCCTCTCGTCGTTCCTGTTGAGAGGGCCTCCTCTTGAGATGCGACGGGAATGCCGGGAACTCTCTCCCGACGAAGCAGGGAAAGGATCCCTCACCTCGAGCTACGAGGCGGAAAGGGGGCTCCTCTGGATGTGGGCGGGACCCTCGTGTTTCCTCTCGAGTGGAGACGGGTATGTCGGGGAACTTCTTGATTTGCACCAAGGGTGTGAAGGACCCTTTCGAAGTTCCAGAGGTGAGGTGTGAGCAGCCTGGAGACGCCTCAGAGGAAATGGGCCTCATCTCGCCTGGAGGGGAGAACCTCCTGGATTTTCTCGAGTTGCGGCAGGTCTTCTAGAGTTACGACGGAAACCTCAAGGACCCGCTAAGGTGGCCTCAAGAAAGGCCAGTCCCCAAGCGAGTTGCTAGGGGCCATCTCGGGATTCCTCTCCCGTCCAGGCCGGGGCCTAAGACCATGTGTGGAGTCGGAGCTGGAGCCTGAGATTCCTCTCCAGTGTTGCCATGGATCTTGGGGTGCTTCTGAGTCTCCCCAGGGGAGTCAGGCCTCGTCTCGAGTGTGGGCATGCACGTGCGCTTTCCTCCCGAGCTGCAGAAGTAGTGTCACGCTTCCTGTCACGTAGATCAAGGGATATTTGGCTTTCCCTCGAGGCTTTCCCACAGGACTGTGCCACGTGCCACCTTGGTGTGAGTCGATCCTCGGCGTATACGGCGAGCCCGTGTAGGGAAAAGAGTTTCCTCTGGTATGGACTGAGACATCTGGGGGAATCTTGGAATGGTGGCACGACCCTGGAGTTCCTCTCGCCGTTCCTGTTGAGAGGGCCTCCTCTTGAGATGCGACGGGAACGCCGGGAACTCTCTCCCGACGAGGCAGGGAAAGGATCCCTCACCTCGAGCTACAAGGCGGAAAGGGGGCTCCTCTGGATATGGGCGGGACCCTCGTGTTTCCTCTCGAGTGGATATGGGTATGTCGGGGAACTTCTTGATTTGCACCAAGGGTGTGTAGGACCCTTTCGAAGTTCCAGAGGTGAGGTGTGAGCAGCCTCGAGACGCCTCAGAGGAAATGGGCCTCATCTCGCCTGGAGGGGAGAACCTCCTGGATTTTCTCGAGTTGCGGCAGGTCTTCTCGAGTTACGACGGGAACCTCAGGGACACGCTCTGGTGGCCTCAGGAAAGGCCAGTCCCCATGCGAGTTGCTAGGGGCCATCTCGGGATTCCTCTCCCGTCCATGCCGGGGCCTCAGTCCTTGTGTGGAGTCGGGGCCGGAACCTGAGGATTCCTCTCCAGTGTCGCCATGGATCTTGGGGTGCTTCTCAGTCTCCCCAGGGGAGTCAGGCCTCGTCTCGAGTGGGGGCATGCACGTGCGCTTTCCTCCCGAGCTGCAGCAGTAGTGTCACGCTTCCTGTCACGTGGATCAAGGGATCTGTTGCTTTCCCTCGAGGCTGTCCCTCGAGGCTTTCCCACGAGGCTTTCCCCCAGGGCTGTGCCACGTGCCACCTTGGTGTGAGTCGATCCTCGGCGTGAAAGACGAGCCGGTGAAGGGAAAAGAGGTTCCTCTGGAATGGACTGAGACATCTGGGGGACTCTTGGAATGGTGGCACGACCCTGGAGTTCCTCTCACCGTTCCTGTTGAGAGGGCCTCTTCTTGAGATGCGACGGGAACGCCGGGAACTCTTTCTCGACGAAGCAGGGAAAGGATCCCTCATCTCGAGCTACGAGGCGGAAACGGGGCTCCTCTGGATGTTGGCGGGACCCTCGTGTTTCCTCTCGAGTGGAGACGGGTATGTCGGGGAACTTCTTGATTTGCACCAAGGGTGTGAAAGACCCTTTCGAAATTCCAGAGGTGAGGTGTGATCAGCCTCGAGACACCTCAGCGGAAATGGGCCTCATCTCGCCTGGAGGGGAGAACCTCTTGGATTTCCTCGAGTTGCGGCAGGTCTTCTCGAGTTACGACGGGGACCTCAGGGACCCGCTCTGGTGGCCTCAGGAAAGGCCAGTCCCCATGCGAGTTGCTAGGGGACCTCTCGGGATTCCTCTCCCGTCCGTGCCGGGGCCTCAGTCCTTGTGTGTATTCGGGTCCGGAACCTAGGATTCCTCTCCAGTGTTGCCATGGATCTTGGGGTGCTTCTGAGTCTCCCCAGGGGAGTCAGGCCTCGTCTCGAGTGGGGGCATGCACGTGCGCTTTCCTTCCGAGCTGCAGCAGTAGTGTCACGCTTCCTGTCTCGTGGATCAAGGAATCTGTGGCTTTGTCTCGAGGCTGTCCATCGAGACTTTCCCACGAGGCTTTCCCACAGGGCTGTGCCACGTGCCACCTTGGTGTGAGTCGATCCTCGGCGTGAAAGACGCGCCGGTGAAGGGAAAAGAGGTTCCTCTGGAATGGACTGAGACATCTGGGGGACTCTTGGAATGGTGACACGACCCTGGAGTTCCTCTCACCGTTCCTGTTGAGAGGGCCTCCTCTTGAGATGCGACGGGAACGCCGGGAACTCTTTCCCGACGAAGCAGGGAAAGTATCCCTCATCTCGAGCTACGAGGCGGAAACGGGGCACCTCTGGATGTGGACAGGACCCACGTGTTTCCTCTCGAGTTGAGACAGGTATGTCGGGGAACTTCTTGATTTGCACCAAGGGTGTGAAGGACCCTTTCGAAGTTCCAGAGGTGAGGTGTGATCAGCCTCGAGACGCCTCAGTGGAAATGGGCCTCATATCGCCTGGAGGGGAGAACCTCCTGGATTTTCTCGAGTTGCGGCAGGTCTTCTCGAGTTACGAAGGGGACCTCAGGGACCCGCTCTGGTGGCCTCAAGAAAGGCCAGTCCCCATGCGAGTTGCTAGGGGCCATCTCGAGATTCCTCTCCCGTCCAGGCCGGGGCCTAAGACCTTGTGTGGAGTCGGGGCTGGAACCTGAGGATTCCTCTCCAGTGTTGCCATGGATCTTTGGGTGCTTCTGAGTCTCCCCAGGGGAGTCAGGCCTCGTCTCGAGTGGGGGCATGCACGTGGGCTTTCCTCCCGAGCTGCAGCAGTAGTTTCACGCTTCCTGTCACGTAGATCAAGGGATATTTGGCTTTCCCTCGAGGCTGTCCCTCGAGGCTTTCCCACGAGGCTTACCCACAGGACTGTGCCTCGTGCCACCTTGGTGTGAGTCGATCCTCGGCGCGAAAGACGAGCCGTTGTAGTGAAAAGAGGTTCCTCTGGTATGGACTGAGACATCCGGGGGACTCTTGGAATGGTGGCACGACCCTGGAGTTCCTCTCGCCGTTCCTGTTGAGAGGGCCTCCTCTTGAGATGCGACGGGAACGCCGGGAACGCTTTCCCGTCGAAGCAGGGAAAGGATCCCTCATCTCGAGCTACGAGGCGGAAAGGGAGCTCCTCTGGATGTGGGCGGGACCCTCGTGTTTCCTCTCGAGTGGAGATGGGTATGTCGGGGAACTTCTTGATTTGCACCAAGTGTGTGAAGGACCCTTTCGAAGTTCCAGAGGTGAGGTGTGAGCAGCCTGGAGACGCCTCAGAGGAAATGGGCCTCATCTCGCCTGGAGGGGAGAACCTCCTGGATTTTCTCGAGTTGCGGCAGGTCTTCTCGTGTTACGACGGGGACCTCAGGGACACGCTCTGGTGGCCTCAGGAAAGGCCAGTCCCCATGCGAGTTGCTAGGGGACCTCTCGGGATTCCTCTCCCATCCAGGCCGGGGCCTAAGACCTTGTGTGGAGTCGGGGCTGGAACCTGAGGATTCCTCTCCAGTGTTGCCATTCATCTTTGGGTGCTTCTGAGTCTCCCCAGGGGAGTCAGGCCTCGTCTCGAGTGGGGGCATGCACGTGCGCTTTCCTCCCGAGCTACAGCAGTAGTGTCACGCTTCCTGTCACGTAGATCAAGGGATATTTGGCTTTCCCTCGAGGCTGTCCCTCGAGGCTTTCCCACGAGGCTTACCCACAGGTTTGTGCCACGTGCCACCTTGGTGTGAGTCGATCCTCGGTGTATAAGGCGAGCCCGTGTAGGGAAAAGAGGTTCCTCTGGTATGGACTGAGACATCTGGGGGACGCTTGGAATGGTGGCACGACCCTGGAGTTCCTCTCGCCTTTCCTGTTGAGAGGGCCTCCTCTTGAGATGCGACGGGAACGCCGGGAACTCTCTCCCGACGATGCAGGGAAAGGATCCCTCACCTCGAGCTACGAGGCGGAAAGGGGGCTCCTCTGGATGTGGGCGGGACCCTCGTTTTTCCTCGCGAGTGGAGATGGGTATGTCGGGGAACTTCTTCATTTGCACCAAAGGTGTGAAGGACCCTTTCGAAGTTCCAGAGGTGAGGTGTGATCAACCTGGAGACGCCTCAGAGGAAATGGGCCTCATCTCGCCTGGAGGGGAGAACCTCCTGGAATTTCTCGAGTTGCGGCAGGTCTTCTCGAGTTACGACGGGGACCTCAGGGACACGCTCTGGTGGCCTCAGGAAAGGCCAGTCCCCATGCGAGTTGCTAGGAGCCATCTCGGGATTCCTCTCCCGTCCATGCCGGGGCCTAGGACCTTGTGTGGAGTCGGGGCCGGAACCTGAGGATTCCTCTCCAGTGTTGCCATGGATCTTGGGGTGCTTCTGAGTCTCCCCAGGGGAGTCAGGCCTCGTCTCGAGTGGGGGCATGCTCGTGCACTTTCCTCCCGAGCTGCAGCAGTAGTGTCACGCTTCTGGTCACTTGGATCAAGGGATCTGCGGCTTTCCCTCTAGGCTGTCCCTCGAGGCTTTCCCACGAGGCTTACCCACAGGGCTGTGCCTCGTCCCACCTTGGTGTGAGTCGATCCTCGGCGTGAAAGACGAGCCGTTGTAGGGAAAAGAGGTTCCTCTGGTATGGACTGAGACATCCGGGGGACTCTTGGAATGGTGGCACGACCCTGGAGTTCCTCTCGCCGTTCCTGTTGAGAGGGCCTCCTCTTGAGATGCGACGGGAATGCCGGGAACTCTCTCCCGACGAAGCAGGGAAAGGGTCCCTCACCTCGAGCTACGAGGCGGAAAGGGAGCTCCTCTGGATGTGGGCGGGACCCTCGTGTTTCCTCTCGAGTGGAGATGGGTATGTCGGGGAACTTCTTGATTTGCACCAAGGGTGTGAAGGACCCTTTCGAAGTTCCAGAGGTGAGGTGTGAGCAGCCTGGAGACGCCTCAGAGGAAATGGGCCTCATCTCGCCTGGAGGGGAGAACCTCCTGGATTTTCTCGAGTTGCGGCAGGTCTTCTCGTGTTACGACGGGGACCTCAGGGACACGCTCTGGTGGCCTCAGGAAAGGCCAGTCCCCATGCGAGTTGCTAGGGGACCTCTCGGGATTCCTCTCCCATCCAGGCCGGGGCCTAAGACCTTGTGTGGAGTCGGGGCTGGAACCTGAGGATTCCTCTCCAGTGTTGCCATTCATCTTTGGGTGCTTCTGAGTCTCCCCAGGGGAGTCAGGCCTCGTCTCGAGTGGGGGCATGCACGTGCGCTTTCCTCCCGAGCTACAGCAGTAGTGTCACGCTTCCTGTCACGTAGATCAAGGGATATTTGGCTTTCCCTCGAGGCTGTCCCTCGAGGCTTTCCCACGAGGCTTACCCACAGGTTTGTGCCACGTGCCACCTTGGTGTGAGTCGATCCTCGGTGTATAAGGCGAGCCCGTGTAGGGAAAAGAGGTTCCTCTGGTATGGACTGAGACATCTGGGGGACGCTTGGAATGGTGGCACGACCCTGGAGTTCCTCTCGCCTTTCCTGTTGAGAGGGCCTCCTCTTGAGATGCGACGGGAACGCCGGGAACTCTCTCCCGACGATGCAGGGAAAGGATCCCTCACCTCGAGCTACGAGGCGGAAAGGGGGCTCCTCTGGATGTGGGCGGGACCCTCGTTTTTCCTCGCGAGTGGAGATGGGTATGTCGGGGAACTTCTTCATTTGCACCAAAGGTGTGAAGGACCCTTTCGAAGTTCCAGAGGTGAGGTGTGATCAACCTGGAGACGCCTCAGAGGAAATGGGCCTCATCTCGCCTGGAGGGGAGAACCTCCTGGAATTTCTCGAGTTGCGGCAGGTCTTCTCGAGTTACGACGGGGACCTCAGGGACACGCTCTGGTGGCCTCAGGAAAGGCCAGTCCCCATGCGAGTTGCTAGGAGCCATCTCGGGATTCCTCTCCCGTCCATGCCGGGGCCTAGGACCTTGTGTGGAGTCGGGGCCGGAACCTGAGGATTCCTCTCCAGTGTTGCCATGGATCTTGGGGTGCTTCTGAGTCTCCCCAGGGGAGTCAGGCCTCGTCTCGAGTGGGGGCATGCACGTGCACATTCCTCCCGAGCTGCAGCAGTAGTGTCACGCTTCCTGTCACTTGGATCAAGGGATCTGCGGCTTTCCCTCTAGGCTGTCCCTCGAGGCTTTCCCACGAGGCTTACCCACAGGGCTGTGCCTCGTGCCACCTTGGTGTGAGTCGATCCTCGGCGCGAAAGACGAGCCGTTGTAGGGAAAAGAGGTTCCTCTGGTATGGACTGAGACATCCGGGGGACTCTTGGAATGGTGGCACGACCCTGGAGTTCCTCTCGTCGTTCCTGTTGAGAGGGCCTCCTCTTGAGATGCGACGGGAATGCCGGGAACTCTCTCCCGACGAAGCAGGGAAAGGATCCCTCACCTCGAGCTACGAGGCGGAAAGGGGGCTCCTCTGGATGTGGGCGGGACCCTCGTGTTTCCTCTCGAGTGGAGACGGGTATGTCGGGGAACTTCTTGATTTGCACCAAGGGTGTGAAGGACCCTTTCGAAGTTCCAGAGGTGAGGTGTGAGCAGCCTGGAGACGCCTCAGAGGAAATGGGCCTCATCTCGCCTGGAGGGGAGAACCTCCTGGATTTTCTCGAGTTGCGGCAGGTCTTCTAGAGTTACGACGGAAACCTCAAGGACCCGCTAAGGTGGCCTCAAGAAAGGCCAGTCCCCAAGCGAGTTGCTAGGGGCCATCTCGGGATTCCTCTCCCGTCCAGGCCGGGGCCTAAGACCATGTGTGGAGTCGGAGCTGGAGCCTGAGATTCCTCTCCAGTGTTGCCATGGATCTTGGGGTGCTTCTGAGTCTCCCCAGGGGAGTCAGGCCTCGTCTCGAGTGTGGGCATGCACGTGCGCTTTCCTCCCGAGCTGCAGCAGTAGTGTCACGCTTCCTGTCACGTAGATCAAGGGATATTTGGCTTTCCCTCGAGGCTTTCCCACAGGACTGTGCCACGTGCCACCTTGGTGTGAGTCGATCCTCGGCGTATACGGCGAGCCCGTGTAGGGAAAAGAGTTTCCTCTGGTATGGACTGAGACATCTGGGGGAATCTTGGAATGGTGGCACGACCCTGGAGTTCCTCTCGCCGTTCCTGTTGAGAGGGCCTCCTCTTGAGATGCGACGGGAACGCCGGGAACTCTCTCCCGACGAGGCAGGGAAAGGATCCCTCACCTCGAGCTACAAGGCGGAAAGGGGGCTCCTCTGGATATGGGCGGGACCCTCGTGTTTCCTCTCGAGTGGATATGGGTATGTCGGGGAACTTCTTGATTTGCACCAAGGGTGTGTAGGACCCTTTCGAAGTTCCAGAGGTGAGGTGTGAGCAGCCTCGAGACGCCTCAGAGGAAATGGGCCTCATCTCGCCTGGAGGGGAGAACCTCCTGGATTTTCTCGAGTTGCGGCAGGTCTTCTCGAGTTACGACGGGAACCTCAGGGACACGCTCTGGTGGCCTCAGGAAAGGCCAGTCCCCATGCGAGTTGCTAGGGGACCTCTCGGGATTCCTCTCCCATCCAGGCCGGGGCCTAAGACCTTGTGTGGAGTCGGGGCTGGAACCTGAGGATTCCTCTCCAGTGTTGCCATTCATCTTTGGGTGCTTCTGAGTCTCCCCAGGGGAGTCAGGCCTCGTCTCGAGTGGGGGCATGCACGTGCGCTTTCCTCCCGAGCTACAGCAGTAGTGTCACGCTTCCTGTCACGTAGATCAAGGGATATTTGGCTTTCCCTCGAGGCTGTCCCTCGAGGCTTTCCCACGAGGCTTACCCACAGGTTTGTGCCACGTGCCACCTTGGTGTGAGTCGATCCTCGGTGTATAAGGCGAGCCCGTGTAGGGAAAAGAGGTTCCTCTGGTATGGACTGAGACATCTGGGGGACGCTTGGAATGGTGGCACGACCCTGGAGTTCCTCTCGCCTTTCCTGTTGAGAGGGCCTCCTCTTGAGATGCGACGGGAACGCCGGGAACTCTCTCCCGACGATGCAGGGAAAGGATCCCTCACCTCGAGCTACGAGGCGGAAAGGGGGCTCCTCTGGATGTGGGCGGGACCCTCGTTTTTCCTCGCGAGTGGAGATGGGTATGTCGGGGAACTTCTTCATTTGCACCAAAGGTGTGAAGGACCCTTTCGAAGTTCCAGAGGTGAGGTGTGATCAACCTGGAGACGCCTCAGAGGAAATGGGCCTCATCTCGCCTGGAGGGGAGAACCTCCTGGAATTTCTCGAGTTGCGGCAGGTCTTCTCGAGTTACGACGGGGACCTCAGGGACACGCTCTGGTGGCCTCAGGAAAGGCCAGTCCCCATGCGAGTTGCTAGGAGCCATCTCGGGATTCCTCTCCCGTCCATGCCGGGGCCTAGGACCTTGTGTGGAGTCGGGGCCGGAACCTGAGGATTCCTCTCCAGTGTTGCCATGGATCTTGGGGTGCTTCTGAGTCTCCCCAGGGGAGTCAGGCCTCGTCTCGAGTGGGGGCATGCACGTGCACATTCCTCCCGAGCTGCAGCAGTAGTGTCACGCTTCCTGTCACTTGGATCAAGGGATCTGCGGCTTTCCCTCTAGGCTGTCCCTCGAGGCTTTCCCACGAGGCTTACCCACAGGGCTGTGCCTCGTGCCACCTTGGTGTGAGTCGATCCTCGGCGCGAAAGACGAGCCGTTGTAGGGAAAAGAGGTTCCTCTGGTATGGACTGAGACATCCGGGGGACTCTTGGAATGGTGGCACGACCCTGGAGTTCCTCTCGTCGTTCCTGTTGAGAGGGCCTCCTCTTGAGATGCGACGGGAATGCCGGGAACTCTCTCCCGACGAAGCAGGGAAAGGATCCCTCACCTCGAGCTACGAGGCGGAAAGGGGGCTCCTCTGGATGTGGGCGGGACCCTCGTGTTTCCTCTCGAGTGGAGACGGGTATGTCGGGGAACTTCTTGATTTGCACCAAGGGTGTGAAGGACCCTTTCGAAGTTCCAGAGGTGAGGTGTGAGCAGCCTGGAGACGCCTCAGAGGAAATGGGCCTCATCTCGCCTGGAGGGGAGAACCTCCTGGATTTTCTCGAGTTGCGGCAGGTCTTCTAGAGTTACGACGGAAACCTCAAGGACCCGCTAAGGTGGCCTCAAGAAAGGCCAGTCCCCAAGCGAGTTGCTAGGGGCCATCTCGGGATTCCTCTCCCGTCCAGGCCGGGGCCTAAGACCATGTGTGGAGTCGGAGCTGGAGCCTGAGATTCCTCTCCAGTGTTGCCATGGATCTTGGGGTGCTTCTGAGTCTCCCCAGGGGAGTCAGGCCTCGTCTCGAGTGTGGGCATGCACGTGCGCTTTCCTCCCGAGCTGCAGCAGTAGTGTCACGCTTCCTGTCACGTAGATCAAGGGATATTTGGCTTTCCCTCGAGGCTTTCCCACAGGACTGTGCCACGTGCCACCTTGGTGTGAGTCGATCCTCGGCGTATACGGCGAGCCCGTGTAGGGAAAAGAGTTTCCTCTGGTATGGACTGAGACATCTGGGGGAATCTTGGAATGGTGGCACGACCCTGGAGTTCCTCTCGCCGTTCCTGTTGAGAGGGCCTCCTCTTGAGATGCGACGGGAACGCCGGGAACTCTCTCCCGACGAGGCAGGGAAAGGATCCCTCACCTCGAGCTACAAGGCGGAAAGGGGGCTCCTCTGGATATGGGCGGGACCCTCGTGTTTCCTCTCGAGTGGATATGGGTATGTCGGGGAACTTCTTGATTTGCACCAAGGGTGTGTAGGACCCTTTCGAAGTTCCAGAGGTGAGGTGTGAGCAGCCTCGAGACGCCTCAGAGGAAATGGGCCTCATCTCGCCTGGAGGGGAGAACCTCCTGGATTTTCTCGAGTTGCGGCAGGTCTTCTCGAGTTACGACGGGAACCTCAGGGACACGCTCTGGTGGCCTCAGGAAAGGCCAGTCCCCATGCGAGTTGCTAGGGGCCATCTCGGGATTCCTCTCCCGTCCATGCCGGGGCCTCAGTCCTTGTGTGGAGTCGGGGCCGGAACCTGAGGATTCCTCTCCAGTGTCGCCATGGATCTTGGGGTGCTTCTCAGTCTCCCCAGGGGAGTCAGGCCTCGTCTCGAGTGGGGGCATGCACGTGCGCTTTCCTCCCGAGCTGCAGCAGTAGTGTCACGCTTCCTGTCACGTGGATCAAGGGATCTGTTGCTTTCCCTCGAGGCTGTCCCTCGAGGCTTTCCCACGAGGCTTTCCCCCAGGGCTGTGCCACGTGCCACCTTGGTGTGAGTCGATCCTCGGCGTGAAAGACGAGCCGGTGAAGGGAAAAGAGGTTCCTCTGGAATGGACTGAGACATCTGGGGGACTCTTGGAATGGTGGCACGACCCTGGAGTTCCTCTCACCGTTCCTGTTGAGAGGGCCTCTTCTTGAGATGCGACGGGAACGCCGGGAACTCTTTCTCGACGAAGCAGGGAAAGGATCCCTCATCTCGAGCTACGAGGCGGAAACGGGGCTCCTCTGGATGTTGGCGGGACCCTCGTGTTTCCTCTCGAGTGGAGACGGGTATGTCGGGGAACTTCTTGATTTGCACCAAGGGTGTGAAAGACCCTTTCGAAATTCCAGAGGTGAGGTGTGATCAGCCTCGAGACACCTCAGCGGAAATGGGCCTCATCTCGCCTGGAGGGGAGAACCTCTTGGATTTCCTCGAGTTGCGGCAGGTCTTCTCGAGTTACGACGGGGACCTCAGGGACCCGCTCTGGTGGCCTCAGGAAAGGCCAGTCCCCATGCGAGTTGCTAGGGGACCTCTCGGGATTCCTCTCCCGTCCGTGCCGGGGCCTCAGTCCTTGTGTGTATTCGGGTCCGGAACCTAGGATTCCTCTCCAGTGTTGCCATGGATCTTGGGGTGCTTCTGAGTCTCCCCAGGGGAGTCAGGCCTCGTCTCGAGTGGGGGCATGCACGTGCGCTTTCCTTCCGAGCTGCAGCAGTAGTGTCACGCTTCCTGTCTCGTGGATCAAGGAATCTGTGGCTTTGTCTCGAGGCTGTCCATCGAGACTTTCCCACGAGGCTTTCCCACAGGGCTGTGCCACGTGCCACCTTGGTGTGAGTCGATCCTCGGCGTGAAAGACGCGCCGGTGAAGGGAAAAGAGGTTCCTCTGGAATGGACTGAGACATCTGGGGGACTCTTGGAATGGTGACACGACCCTGGAGTTCCTCTCACCGTTCCTGTTGAGAGGGCCTCCTCTTGAGATGCGACGGGAACGCCGGGAACTCTTTCCCGACGAAGCAGGGAAAGTATCCCTCATCTCGAGCTACGAGGCGGAAACGGGGCACCTCTGGATGTGGACAGGACCCACGTGTTTCCTCTCGAGTTGAGACAGGTATGTCGGGGAACTTCTTGATTTGCACCAAGGGTGTGAAGGACCCTTTCGAAGTTCCAGAGGTGAGGTGTGATCAGCCTCGAGACGCCTCAGTGGAAATGGGCCTCATATCGCCTGGAGGGGAGAACCTCCTGGATTTTCTCGAGTTGCGGCAGGTCTTCTCGAGTTACGAAGGGGACCTCAGGGACCCGCTCTGGTGGCCTCAAGAAAGGCCAGTCCCCATGCGAGTTGCTAGGGGCCATCTCGAGATTCCTCTCCCGTCCAGGCCGGGGCCTAAGACCTTGTGTGGAGTCGGGGCTGGAACCTGAGGATTCCTCTCCAGTGTTGCCATGGATCTTTGGGTGCTTCTGAGTCTCCCCAGGGGAGTCAGGCCTCGTCTCGAGTGGGGGCATGCACGTGGGCTTTCCTCCCGAGCTGCAGCAGTAGTTTCACGCTTCCTGTCACGTAGATCAAGGGATATTTGGCTTTCCCTCGAGGCTGTCCCTCGAGGCTTTCCCACGAGGCTTACCCACAGGACTGTGCCTCGTGCCACCTTGGTGTGAGTCGATCCTCGGCGCGAAAGACGAGCCGTTGTAGTGAAAAGAGGTTCCTCTGGTATGGACTGAGACATCCGGGGGACTCTTGGAATGGTGGCACGACCCTGGAGTTCCTCTCGCCGTTCCTGTTGAGAGGGCCTCCTCTTGAGATGCGACGGGAACGCCGGGAACGCTTTCCCGTCGAAGCAGGGAAAGGATCCCTCATCTCGAGCTACGAGGCGGAAAGGGAGCTCCTCTGGATGTGGGCGGGACCCTCGTGTTTCCTCTCGAGTGGAGATGGGTATGTCGGGGAACTTCTTGATTTGCACCAAGTGTGTGAAGGACCCTTTCGAAGTTCCAGAGGTGAGGTGTGAGCAGCCTGGAGACGCCTCAGAGGAAATGGGCCTCATCTCGCCTGGAGGGGAGAACCTCCTGGATTTTCTCGAGTTGCGGCAGGTCTTCTCGTGTTACGACGGGGACCTCAGGGACACGCTCTGGTGGCCTCAGGAAAGGCCAGTCCCCATGCGAGTTGCTAGGGGACCTCTCGGGATTCCTCTCCCATCCAGGCCGGGGCCTAAGACCTTGTGTGGAGTCGGGGCTGGAACCTGAGGATTCCTCTCCAGTGTTGCCATTCATCTTTGGGTGCTTCTGAGTCTCCCCAGGGGAGTCAGGCCTCGTCTCGAGTGGGGGCATGCACGTGCGCTTTCCTCCCGAGCTACAGCAGTAGTGTCACGCTTCCTGTCACGTAGATCAAGGGATATTTGGCTTTCCCTCGAGGCTGTCCCTCGAGGCTTTCCCACGAGGCTTACCCACAGGTTTGTGCCACGTGCCACCTTGGTGTGAGTCGATCCTCGGTGTATAAGGCGAGCCCGTGTAGGGAAAAGAGGTTCCTCTGGTATGGACTGAGACATCTGGGGGACGCTTGGAATGGTGGCACGACCCTGGAGTTCCTCTCGCCTTTCCTGTTGAGAGGGCCTCCTCTTGAGATGCGACGGGAACGCCGGGAACTCTCTCCCGACGATGCAGGGAAAGGATCCCTCACCTCGAGCTACGAGGCGGAAAGGGGGCTCCTCTGGATGTGGGCGGGACCCTCGTTTTTCCTCGCGAGTGGAGATGGGTATGTCGGGGAACTTCTTCATTTGCACCAAAGGTGTGAAGGACCCTTTCGAAGTTCCAGAGGTGAGGTGTGATCAACCTGGAGACGCCTCAGAGGAAATGGGCCTCATCTCGCCTGGAGGGGAGAACCTCCTGGAATTTCTCGAGTTGCGGCAGGTCTTCTCGAGTTACGACGGGGACCTCAGGGACACGCTCTGGTGGCCTCAGGAAAGGCCAGTCCCCATGCGAGTTGCTAGGAGCCATCTCGGGATTCCTCTCCCGTCCATGCCGGGGCCTAGGACCTTGTGTGGAGTCGGGGCCGGAACCTGAGGATTCCTCTCCAGTGTTGCCATGGATCTTGGGGTGCTTCTGAGTCTCCCCAGGGGAGTCAGGCCTCGTCTCGAGTGGGGGCATGCACGTGCACATTCCTCCCGAGCTGCAGCAGTAGTGTCACGCTTCCTGTCACTTGGATCAAGGGATCTGCGGCTTTCCCTCTAGGCTGTCCCTCGAGGCTTTCCCACGAGGCTTACCCACAGGGCTGTGCCTCGTGCCACCTTGGTGTGAGTCGATCCTCGGCGCGAAAGACGAGCCGTTGTAGGGAAAAGAGGTTCCTCTGGTATGGACTGAGACATCCGGGGGACTCTTGGAATGGTGGCACGACCCTGGAGTTCCTCTCGTCGTTCCTGTTGAGAGGGCCTCCTCTTGAGATGCGACGGGAATGCCGGGAACTCTCTCCCGACGAAGCAGGGAAAGGATCCCTCACCTCGAGCTACGAGGCGGAAAGGGGGCTCCTCTGGATGTGGGCGGGACCCTCGTGTTTCCTCTCGAGTGGAGACGGGTATGTCGGGGAACTTCTTGATTTGCACCAAGGGTGTGAAGGACCCTTTCGAAGTTCCAGAGGTGAGGTGTGAGCAGCCTGGAGACGCCTCAGAGGAAATGGGCCTCATCTCGCCTGGAGGGGAGAACCTCCTGGATTTTCTCGAGTTGCGGCAGGTCTTCTAGAGTTACGACGGAAACCTCAAGGACCCGCTAAGGTGGCCTCAAGAAAGGCCAGTCCCCAAGCGAGTTGCTAGGGGCCATCTCGGGATTCCTCTCCCGTCCAGGCCGGGGCCTAAGACCATGTGTGGAGTCGGAGCTGGAGCCTGAGATTCCTCTCCAGTGTTGCCATGGATCTTGGGGTGCTTCTGAGTCTCCCCAGGGGAGTCAGGCCTCGTCTCGAGTGTGGGCATGCACGTGCGCTTTCCTCCCGAGCTGCAGCAGTAGTGTCACGCTTCCTGTCACGTAGATCAAGGGATATTTGGCTTTCCCTCGAGGCTTTCCCACAGGACTGTGCCACGTGCCACCTTGGTGTGAGTGGATCCTCGGCGTATACGGCGAGCCCGTGTAGGGAAAAGAGTTTCCTCTGGTATGGACTGAGACATCTGGGGGAATCTTGGAATGGTGGCACGACCCTGGAGTTCCTCTCGCCGTTCCTGTTGAGAGGGCCTCCTCTTGAGATGCGACGGGAACGCCGGGAACTCTCTCCCGACGAGGCAGGGAAAGGATCCCTCACCTCGAGCTACAAGGCGGAAAGGGGGCTCCTCTGGATATGGGCGGGACCCTCGTGTTTCCTCTCGAGTGGATATGGGTATGTCGGGGAACTTCTTGATTTGCACCAAGGGTGTGTAGGACCCTTTCGAAGTTCCAGAGGTGAGGTGTGAGCAGCCTCGAGACGCCTCAGAGGAAATGGGCCTCATCTCGCCTGGAGGGGAGAACCTCCTGGATTTTCTCGAGTTGCGGCAGGTCTTCTCGAGTTACGACGGGAACCTCAGGGACACGCTCTGGTGGCCTCAGGAAAGGCCAGTCCCCATGCGAGTTGCTAGGGGCCATCTCGGGATTCCTCTCCCGTCCATGCCGGGGCCTCAGTCCTTGTGTGGAGTCGGGGCCGGAACCTGAGGATTCCTCTCCAGTGTCGCCATGGATCTTGGGGTGCTTCTCAGTCTCCCCAGGGGAGTCAGGCCTCGTCTCGAGTGGGGGCATGCACGTGCGCTTTCCTCCCGAGCTGCAGCAGTAGTGTCACGCTTCCTGTCACGTGGATCAAGGGATCTGTTGCTTTCCCTCGAGGCTGTCCCTCGAGGCTTTCCCACGAGGCTTTCCCCCAGGGCTGTGCCACGTGCCACCTTGGTGTGAGTCGATCCTCGGCGTGAAAGACGAGCCGGTGAAGGGAAAAGAGGTTCCTCTGGAATGGACTGAGACATCTGGGGGACTCTTGGAATGGTGGCACGACCCTGGAGTTCCTCTCACCGTTCCTGTTGAGAGGGCCTCCTCTTGAGATGCGACGGGAACGACGGGAAATCTTTCCCGACGAAGCAGGGAAAGGATCCCTCATCTCGATCTACGAGGCGGAAACGGGGCTCCTCTGGATGTGGGCGGGACCCACGTGTTTCCTCTCGAGTGGAGACGGGTATGTCGGGGAACTTCTTGATTTGCACCAAGGGTGTGAAAGACCCTTTCGAAGTTCCAGAGGTGAGGTGTCATCAGCCTCGAGACACCTCAGCGGAAATGGGCCTCATCTCGCCTGGAGGGGAGAACCTCTTGGATTTTCTCGAGTTGCGGCAGGTCTTCTCGAGTTACGACGGGGACCTCAGGGACCCGCTCTGGTGGCCTCAGGAAAGGCCAGTCCCCATGCGAGTTGCTAGGGGACCTCTCGGGATTCCTCTCCCGTCCATGCCGGGGCCTCAGTCCTTGTGTGGATTCGGGGCCGGAACCTGAGGATTCCTCTCCAGTGTCGCCATGGATCTGGGGTGCTTCTCAGTCTCCCCAGGGGAGTCAGGCCTCGTCTCGAGTGTGGGCATGCACGTGCGCTTTCCTCCCGAGCTGCAGCAGTAGTGTCACGCTTCCTGTCACGTGGATCAGGGGATCTGTTGCTTTCCCTCGAGGCTGTCCCTCGAGGCTTTCCCACGAGGCTTTCCCCCAGGGCTGTGCCACGTGCCACCTTGGTGTGAGTCGATCCTCGGCGTGAAAGACGAGCCGGTGAAGGGAAAAGAGGTTCCTCTGGAATGGAATGAGACATCTGGGGGCTCTTGGAATGGTGGCACGACCCTGGAGATCCTCTCACCGTTCCTGTTGAGAGGGCCTCCTCTTGAGATGCGACGGGAACGCCGGAAACTCTTTCCCGAGGAAGCAGGGAAAGGATTCCTCATCTCGAGCTACGAGGCGGAAACGGGTCTCCTCTGGATGTGGGCGGGGCCCTCGTGTTTCCTCTCGAGTGGAGAAGGGTATGTCGGGGAACTTCTTGATTTGCACCAAGTGTGTGAAGGACCCTTTCGAAGTTCCAGAGGTGAGGTGTGATCATCATGGAGACGCCTCAGCAGAAATGGGCCTCATCTCGCCTGGAGGGGAGAACCTCCTGGATTTTCTCGAGTTGCCGCAGGTCTTCTCGAGTTACGACGGGGACCTCAGGGACCCGCTCTGGTTGCCTCAGGAAAGGCCAGTCCCCATGCGAGTTGCTAGGGGACCTCTCTGGATTCCTCTTCCGTCCATGCCGGGGCCTCAGTCCTTGTGTGGAGTCGGGGCCGGAAACTGAGGATTCCTCTCCAGTGTTGCCATGGATCTTGGGGGGCTTCTGAGTCACCCCAGGGGAGTCAGGCCTCGTCTCGGGTGGGGGCATGCACGTGCGCTTTCCTCCCGAGCTGCAGCAGTAGTGTCACGCTTCCTGTCACGTGGATCAAGGTATCTGTGGCTTTCTCTCGAAATTGTCCCTCGAGGCTTTCCCACGAGGCTTTCCCACAGGGCTGTGCCACGTGCCACCTTGGTGTGAGTCGATCCTCGGCGTGAAAGACGAGCCGGTGAAGGGAAAAGAGGTTCCCCTGGAATCACTGAGACATCTGGGGGACTCTTGGAATGGTGGCACGACCCTGGAGTTCCTCTCACCGTTCCTGTTGAGAGGGCCTCCTCTTGAGATGCGACGGGAACGCGGGAACTCTTTCCCGACAAAGCAGGGAAAGGATCCCTCATCTCGAGCTACGAGGCGGAAACGGGGCTCCTCAGGATGTGGGCGGGACCCTCGTGTTTCCTCTCGAGTGGAGACGGGTATGTCGGGGAACTTCTTGATATGCACCAAGGGTGTGAAGGAGCCTTTCGAAGTTCCAGAGGTGAGGTGTGATCAGCCTCGAGATGCCTCAGCGGAAATGGGCCTCATCTCGCCTGGAGGGGAGAACCTCCTGGATTTTCTCGAGTTGCGGTAGGTCTTCTCGAGTTACGACGGGGACCTCCGGTACCCGCTCTGGTGGCCTCAGGAAAGGCCAGTCCCCATGCGAGTTGCTAGGGGACCTCTCGGGATTCCTCTCCCGTCCATGCCGGGGCCTCAGTCCTTGTGTGGAGTCGGGGCCGGAACCTGAGGATTCCTCTCCAGTGTTTCCATGGATCTTGGGGTGCTTCTGAGTCTCCCCAGGGGAGTCAGGCCTCGTCTCGAGTGGGGGCATGCACGTGCGCTTTCCTCCCGAGCTGCAGCAGTAGTGTCACGCTTCCTGTCACGTGGATCAAGGGATCTGTGGCTTTCCCTCGAGGCTGTCCCTCGAGGCTTTCCCACGAGGCTTTCCCACAGGGCTGTGCCACGTGCCACCTTGGTGTGAGTCGATCCTCGGCGTGAAAGACGAGCCGGTGAAGGGAAAAGAGGTTCCTCTGGAATGGACTGAGACATCTGGGGGACTCTTGGAATGGTGGCACGACCCTGGAGTTCCTCTCGCAGTTCCTGTTGAGAGGGCCTCCTCTTGAGATGCGACGGGAACGCCGGGAACTCTTTCCCGACGAAGCAGGGAAAGGATCCCTCATCTCGAGCTACGAGGCGGAAACGGGGCTCCTCTGGATGTGGGCGGCACCCGCGTCATTCCTCTCGAGTGGAGACAGCTAGGTCGGGGAACTTCTTGATTTGCATCAAGGGTGTGAAGGACCCTTTCGAAGTTCCAGAGGTGAGGTGTGATCAGCCTCGAGACGCCTCAGCGGAAATGGGCCTCATCTCGCCTGGAGGGGAGAATCTCCTGTATTTTCTCGAGTTGCGGCAGGTCGTCTCGTGTTACGACGGGGACCACAGGGACCCGCTCTGCTGGCCTCAGGAAAGGCCAGTCCCCATGCGAGTTGCAAGGGGACCTCTCGGGATTCCTCTCCCGTCCATGCCGGGGCCTCAGTCCTTGTGTGGAGTCGGGGCCGGAACCTGAGGATTCCTCTCCAGTGTTGCCATGGATCTTGGGGTGCTTCTGGGTCTCCCCAGGGGAGTCAGGCCTCGTCTCGAGTGGGGGCATGCACGTGCGCTTTCCTCCCGAGCTGCAGCAGTAGTGTCACGCTTCCTGTCACGTGGATCAAGGGATCTGTGGCTTTCCCTCGAGGCTGTCCCTCGAGGCTTTCCCACGAGGCTTTCCCACAGGGCTGTGCCACGTGCCACCTTGGTGTGAGTCGATCCTCGGCGTGAAAGACGAGCCGGTGAAGGGAAAAGAGGTTCCTCTGGAATGGACTGAGACATCTGGGGGACTCTTGGAATGGTGGCACGACCCTGGAGTTCCTCTCGCTGTTCCTGTTGAGAGGGCCTCCTCTTGAGATGCGACGGGAACGCCGGGAACTCTTTCCCGACGAAGCAGGGAAAGGATCCCTCATCTCGAGCTACGAGGCGGAAACGGGGCTCCTCTGGATGTGGGCGGGACCCTCGTGATTCCTCTCGAGTGGAGACGGCTATGTCGGGGAACTTCTTGATTTGCACCAAGGGTGTGAAGGACCCTTTCGAAATTCCAGAGGTGAGGTGTGATCAGCCTCGAGACGCCTCAGCGGAAATGGGCCTCATCTCGCCTGGAGGGGAGAACCTCCTGGATTTTCTCGAGTTGCGGCAGGTCTTCTCGAGTTATGACGGGGACCTCAGGGACCCGCTCTGGTGGCCTCAGGAAAGGCCAGTCCCCATGCGAGTTGCTAGGGGACCTCTCGGGATTCCTCTCCCGTCCATGCCGGGGCCTCAGTCCTTGTGTGGAGTCGGGGCCGGAACCTGAGGATTCCTCTCCAGTGTTGCCATGGATCTTGGGGTGCTTCTGGGTCTCCCCAGGGGAGTCAGGCCTCGTCTCGAGTGGGGGCATGCACGTGCGCTTTCCTCCCGAGCTGCAGCAGTAGTGTTACGCTTCCTGTCACGTGGATCAAGGGATCTGCGGCTTTCCCTCGAGGCTGTCCCTCGAGGCTTTCCCACGAGGCTTTCCCACAGGGCTGTGCCACGTTCCTCCTTGGTGTGATCGATCCTCGGCTTGAAAGACGAGCCAGTGAAGGGAAAAGAGGGTCCTTTGGAATGGACTGAGACATCTGGGGGACTCTTGGAATGGTGGCACGACCCTGGAGTTCCGCTCGCCGTTCCTGTTGAGAGGGCCTCCTCTTGAGATGCGACGGGAACGCCGGGAACTCTTTCCCGACGAAGCAGGGAAAGGATCCCTCATCTCGAGCTACGAGGCGGAAACGGGGCTCCTCTGGATGTGGGCGGCACCCGCGTCATTCCTCTCGAGTGGAGACAGCTAGGTCGGGGAACTTCTTGATTTGCATCAAGGGTGTGAAGGACCCTTTCGAAGTTCCAGAGGTGAGGTGTGATCAGCCTCGAGACGCCTCAGCGGAAATGGGCCTCATCTCGCCTGGAGGGGAGAATCTCCTGTATTTTCTCGAGTTGCGGCAGGTCGTCTCGTGTTACGACGGGGACCACAGGGACCCGCTCTGCTGGCCTCAGGAAAGGCCAGTCCCCATGCGAGTTGCAAGGGGACCTCTCGGGATTCCTCTCCCGTCCATGCCGGGGCCTCAGTCCTTGTGTGGAGTCGGGGCCGGAACCTGAGGATTCCTCTCCAGTGTTGCCATGGATCTTGGGGTGCTTCTGGGTCTCACCAGGGGAGTCAGGCCTCGTCTCGAGTGGGGGCATGCACGTGTGCTTTCCTCCCGAGCTGCAGCAGTAGTGTCACGCTTCCTGTCACGTGGATCAAGGGATCTGTGGCTTTCCCTCGAGGCTGTCCCTCGAGGCTTTCCCACGAGGCTTTCCCACAGGGCTGTGCCACGTGCCACCTTGGTGTGAGTCGATCCTCGGCGTGAAAGACGAGCCGGTGAAGGGAAAAGAGGTTCCTCTGGAATGGACTGAGACATCTGGGGGACTCTTGGAATGGTGGCACGACCCTGGAGTTCCTCTCGCCGTTCCTGTTGAGAGGGCCTCCTCTTGAGATGCGACGGGAACGCCGGGAACTCTTTCCCGACGAAGCAGGGAAAGGATCCCTCATCTCGAGCTACGAGGCGGAAACGGGGCTCCTCTGGATGTGGGCGGGACCCTCGTGATTCCTCTCGAGTGGAGACGGCTATGTCGGGGAACTTCTTGATTTGCACCAAGGGTGTGAAGGACCCTTTCGAAATTCCAGAGGTGAGGTGTGATCAGCCTCGAGACGCCTCAGCGGAAATGGGCCTCATCTCGCCTGGAGGGGAGAACCTCCTGGATTTTCTCGAGTTGCGGCAGGTCTTCTCGAGTTATGACGGGGCCCTCAGGGACCCGCTCTGGTGGCCTCAGGAAAGGCCAGTCCCCATGCGAGTTGCTAGGGTACCTCTCGGGATTCCTCTCCCGTCCATGCTGGGGCCTCAGTCCTTGTGTGGAGTCGGGGCTGGAACCTGAGGATTCCTGTCCAGTGTTGCCATGGATCTTGGGGTGCTTCTGAGTCTCCCCAGGGGAGTCAGGCCTCGTCTCGAGTGGGGGCATGCTCGTGCACTTTCCTCCCGAGCTGCAGCAGTAGTGTCACGCTTCCTGTCACGTGGATCAAGGGATCTGTGGCTTTCCCTCGAGGCTGTCCCTCGAGGCTTTCCCACGAGGCTTTCCCACAGGGCTGTGCCACGTGCCACCTTGGTGTGAGTCGATCCTCGGCGTGAAAGACGAGCTGGTGAAGGGAAAAGAGGTTCCTCTGGAATGGACTGAGACATCTGGGGGACTCTTGGAATGGTGGCACGACCCTGGAGTTCCTCTCGTCGTTCCTGTTGAGAGGGCCTCCTCTTGAGATGCGACGGGAACGCCGGGAACTCTTTCCCGACGAAGCAGGGAAAGTATCCCTCATCTCGAGCTACGAGGCGGAAACGGGGCACCTCTGGATGTGGACAGGACCCACGTGTTTCCTCTCGAGTTGAGACAGGTATGTCGGGGAACTTCTTGATTTGCACCAAGGGTGTGAAGGACCCTTTCGAAGTTCCAGAGGTGAGGTGTGATCAGCCTCGAGACGCCTCAGTGGAAATGGGCCTCATATCGCCTGGAGGGGAGAACCTCCTGGATTTTCTCGAGTTGCGGCAGGTCTTCTCGAGTTACGAAGGGGACCTCAGGGACCCGCTCTGGTGGCCTCAAGAAAGGCCAGTCCCCATGCGAGTTGCTAGGGGCCATCTCGAGATTCCTCTCCCGTCCAGGCCGGGGCCTAAGACCTTGTGTGGAGTCGGGGCTGGAACCTGAGGATTCCTCTCCAGTGTTGCCATGGATCTTTGGGTGCTTCTGAGTCTCCCCAGGGGAGTCAGGCCTCGTCTCGAGTGGGGGCATGCACGTGGGCTTTCCTCCCGAGCTGCAGCAGTAGTTTCACGCTTCCTGTCACGTAGATCAAGGGATATTTGGCTTTCCCTCGAGGCTGTCCCTCGAGGCTTTCCCACGAGGCTTACCCACAGGACTGTGCCTCGTGCCACCTTGGTGTGAGTCGATCCTCGGCGCGAAAGACGAGCCGTTGTAGTGAAAAGAGGTTCCTCTGGTATGGACTGAGACATCCGGGGGACTCTTGGAATGGTGGCACGACCCTGGAGTTCCTCTCGCCGTTCCTGTTGAGAGGGCCTCCTCTTGAGATGCGACGGGAACGCCGGGAACGCTTTCCCGTCGAAGCAGGGAAAGGATCCCTCATCTCGAGCTACGAGGCGGAAAGGGAGCTCCTCTGGATGTGGGCGGGACCCTCGTGTTTCCTCTCGAGTGGAGATGGGTATGTCGGGGAACTTCTTGATTTGCACCAAGTGTGTGAAGGACCCTTTCGAAGTTCCAGAGGTGAGGTGTGAGCAGCCTGGAGACGCCTCAGAGGAAATGGGCCTCATCTCGCCTGGAGGGGAGAACCTCCTGGATTTTCTCGAGTTGCGGCAGGTCTTCTCGTGTTACGACGGGGACCTCAGGGACACGCTCTGGTGGCCTCAGGAAAGGCCAGTCCCCATGCGAGTTGCTAGGGGACCTCTCGGGATTCCTCTCCCATCCAGGCCGGGGCCTAAGACCTTGTGTGGAGTCGGGGCTGGAACCTGAGGATTCCTCTCCAGTGTTGCCATTCATCTTTGGGTGCTTCTGAGTCTCCCCAGGGGAGTCAGGCCTCGTCTCGAGTGGGGGCATGCACGTGCGCTTTCCTCCCGAGCTACAGCAGTAGTGTCACGCTTCCTGTCACGTAGATCAAGGGATATTTGGCTTTCCCTCGAGGCTGTCCCTCGAGGCTTTCCCACGAGGCTTACCCACAGGTTTGTGCCACGTGCCACCTTGGTGTGAGTCGATCCTCGGTGTATAAGGCGAGCCCGTGTAGGGAAAAGAGGTTCCTCTGGTATGGACTGAGACATCTGGGGGACGCTTGGAATGGTGGCACGACCCTGGAGTTCCTCTCGCCTTTCCTGTTGAGAGGGCCTCCTCTTGAGATGCGACGGGAACGCCGGGAACTCTCTCCCGACGATGCAGGGAAAGGATCCCTCACCTCGAGCTACGAGGCGGAAAGGGGGCTCCTCTGGATGTGGGCGGGACCCTCGTTTTTCCTCGCGAGTGGAGATGGGTATGTCGGGGAACTTCTTCATTTGCACCAAAGGTGTGAAGGACCCTTTCGAAGTTCCAGAGGTGAGGTGTGATCAACCTGGAGACGCCTCAGAGGAAATGGGCCTCATCTCGCCTGGAGGGGAGAACCTCCTGGAATTTCTCGAGTTGCGGCAGGTCTTCTCGAGTTACGACGGGGACCTCAGGGACACGCTCTGGTGGCCTCAGGAAAGGCCAGTCCCCATGCGAGTTGCTAGGAGCCATCTCGGGATTCCTCTCCCGTCCATGCCGGGGCCTAGGACCTTGTGTGGAGTCGGGGCCGGAACCTGAGGATTCCTCTCCAGTGTTGCCATGGATCTTGGGGTGCTTCTGAGTCTCCCCAGGGGAGTCAGGCCTCGTCTCGAGTGGGGGCATGCTCGTGCACTTTCCTCCCGAGCTGCAGCAGTAGTGTCACGCTTCTGGTCACTTGGATCAAGGGATCTGCGGCTTTCCCTCTAGGCTGTCCCTCGAGGCTTTCCCACGAGGCTTACCCACAGGGCTGTGCCTCGTCCCACCTTGGTGTGAGTCGATCCTCGGCGTGAAAGACGAGCCGTTGTAGGGAAAAGAGGTTCCTCTGGTATGGACTGAGACATCCGGGGGACTCTTGGAATGGTGGCACGACCCTGGAGTTCCTCTCGCCGTTCCTGTTGAGAGGGCCTCCTCTTGAGATGCGACGGGAATGCCGGGAACTCTCTCCCGACGAAGCAGGGAAAGGGTCCCTCACCTCGAGCTACGAGGCGGAAAGGGAGCTCCTCTGGATGTGGGCGGGACCCTCGTGTTTCCTCTCGAGTGGAGATGGGTATGTCGGGGAACTTCTTGATTTGCACCAAGGGTGTGAAGGACCCTTTCGAAGTTCCAGAGGTGAGGTGTGAGCAGCCTGGAGACGCCTCAGAGGAAATGGGCCTCATCTCGCCTGGAGGGGAGAACCTCCTGGATTTTCTCGAGTTGCGGCAGGTCTTCTCGTGTTACGACGGGGACCTCAGGGACACGCTCTGGTGGCCTCAGGAAAGGCCAGTCCCCATGCGAGTTGCTAGGGGACCTCTCGGGATTCCTCTCCCATCCAGGCCGGGGCCTAAGACCTTGTGTGGAGTCGGGGCTGGAACCTGAGGATTCCTCTCCAGTGTTGCCATTCATCTTTGGGTGCTTCTGAGTCTCCCCAGGGGAGTCAGGCCTCGTCTCGAGTGGGGGCATGCACGTGCGCTTTCCTCCCGAGCTACAGCAGTAGTGTCACGCTTCCTGTCACGTAGATCAAGGGATATTTGGCTTTCCCTCGAGGCTGTCCCTCGAGGCTTTCCCACGAGGCTTACCCACAGGTTTGTGCCACGTGCCACCTTGGTGTGAGTCGATCCTCGGTGTATAAGGCGAGCCCGTGTAGGGAAAAGAGGTTCCTCTGGTATGGACTGAGACATCTGGGGGACGCTTGGAATGGTGGCACGACCCTGGAGTTCCTCTCGCCTTTCCTGTTGAGAGGGCCTCCTCTTGAGATGCGACGGGAACGCCGGGAACTCTCTCCCGACGATGCAGGGAAAGGATCCCTCACCTCGAGCTACGAGGCGGAAAGGGGGCTCCTCTGGATGTGGGCGGGACCCTCGTTTTTCCTCGCGAGTGGAGATGGGTATGTCGGGGAACTTCTTCATTTGCACCAAAGGTGTGAAGGACCCTTTCGAAGTTCCAGAGGTGAGGTGTGATCAACCTGGAGACGCCTCAGAGGAAATGGGCCTCATCTCGCCTGGAGGGGAGAACCTCCTGGAATTTCTCGAGTTGCGGCAGGTCTTCTCGAGTTACGACGGGGACCTCAGGGACACGCTCTGGTGGCCTCAGGAAAGGCCAGTCCCCATGCGAGTTGCTAGGAGCCATCTCGGGATTCCTCTCCCGTCCATGCCGGGGCCTAGGACCTTGTGTGGAGTCGGGGCCGGAACCTGAGGATTCCTCTCCAGTGTTGCCATGGATCTTGGGGTGCTTCTGAGTCTCCCCAGGGGAGTCAGGCCTCGTCTCGAGTGGGGGCATGCACGTGCACATTCCTCCCGAGCTGCAGCAGTAGTGTCACGCTTCCTGTCACTTGGATCAAGGGATCTGCGGCTTTCCCTCTAGGCTGTCCCTCGAGGCTTTCCCACGAGGCTTACCCACAGGGCTGTGCCTCGTGCCACCTTGGTGTGAGTCGATCCTCGGCGCGAAAGACGAGCCGTTGTAGGGAAAAGAGGTTCCTCTGGTATGGACTGAGACATCCGGGGGACTCTTGGAATGGTGGCACGACCCTGGAGTTCCTCTCGTCGTTCCTGTTGAGAGGGCCTCCTCTTGAGATGCGACGGGAATGCCGGGAACTCTCTCCCGACGAAGCAGGGAAAGGATCCCTCACCTCGAGCTACGAGGCGGAAAGGGGGCTCCTCTGGATGTGGGCGGGACCCTCGTGTTTCCTCTCGAGTGGAGACGGGTATGTCGGGGAACTTCTTGATTTGCACCAAGGGTGTGAAGGACCCTTTCGAAGTTCCAGAGGTGAGGTGTGAGCAGCCTGGAGACGCCTCAGAGGAAATGGGCCTCATCTCGCCTGGAGGGGAGAACCTCCTGGATTTTCTCGAGTTGCGGCAGGTCTTCTAGAGTTACGACGGAAACCTCAAGGACCCGCTAAGGTGGCCTCAAGAAAGGCCAGTCCCCAAGCGAGTTGCTAGGGGCCATCTCGGGATTCCTCTCCCGTCCAGGCCGGGGCCTAAGACCATGTGTGGAGTCGGAGCTGGAGCCTGAGATTCCTCTCCAGTGTTGCCATGGATCTTGGGGTGCTTCTGAGTCTCCCCAGGGGAGTCAGGCCTCGTCTCGAGTGTGGGCATGCACGTGCGCTTTCCTCCCGAGCTGCAGCAGTAGTGTCACGCTTCCTGTCACGTAGATCAAGGGATATTTGGCTTTCCCTCGAGGCTTTCCCACAGGACTGTGCCACGTGCCACCTTGGTGTGAGTGGATCCTCGGCGTATACGGCGAGCCCGTGTAGGGAAAAGAGTTTCCTCTGGTATGGACTGAGACATCTGGGGGAATCTTGGAATGGTGGCACGACCCTGGAGTTCCTCTCGCCGTTCCTGTTGAGAGGGCCTCCTCTTGAGATGCGACGGGAACGCCGGGAACTCTCTCCCGACGAGGCAGGGAAAGGATCCCTCACCTCGAGCTACAAGGCGGAAAGGGGGCTCCTCTGGATATGGGCGGGACCCTCGTGTTTCCTCTCGAGTGGATATGGGTATGTCGGGGAACTTCTTGACTTGCACCAAGGGTGTGTAGGACCCTTTCGAAGTTCCAGAGGTGAGGTGTGAGCAGCCTCGAGACGCCTCAGAGGAAATGGGCCTCATCTCGCCTGGAGGGGAGAACCTCCTGGATTTTCTCGAGTTGCGGCAGGTCTTCTCGAGTTACGACGGGAACCTCAGGGACACGCTCTGGTGGCCTCAGGAAAGGCCAGTCCCCATGCGAGTTGCTAGGGGCCATCTCGGGATTCCTCTCCCGTCCATGCCGGGGCCTCAGTCCTTGTGTGGAGTCGGGGCCGGAACCTGAGGATTCCTCTCCAGTGTCGCCATGGATCTTGGGGTGCTTCTCAGTCTCCCCAGGGGAGTCAGGCCTCGTCTCGAGTGGGGGCATGCACGTGCGCTTTCCTCCCGAGCTGCAGCAGTAGTGTCACGCTTCCTGTCACGTGGATCAAGGGATCTGTTGCTTTCCCTCGAGGCTGTCCCTCGAGGCTTTCCCACGAGGCTTTCCCCCAGGGCTGTGCCACGTGCCACCTTGGTGTGAGTCGATCCTCGGCGTGAAAGACGAGCCGGTGAAGGGAAAAGAGGTTCCTCTGGAATGGACTGAGACATCTGGGGGACTCTTGGAATGGTGGCACGACCCTGGAGTTCCTCTCACCGTTCCTGTTGAGAGGGCCTCCTCTTGAGATGCGACGGGAACGACGGGAAATCTTTCCCGACGAAGCAGGGAAAGGATCCCTCATCTCGATCTACGAGGCGGAAACGGGGCTCCTCTGGATGTGGGCGGGACCCACGTGTTTCCTCTCGAGTGGAGACGGGTATGTCGGGGAACTTCTTGATTTGCACCAAGGGTGTGAAAGACCCTTTCGAAGTTCCAGAGGTGAGGTGTCATCAGCCTCGAGACACCTCAGCGGAAATGGGCCTCATCTCGCCTGGAGGGGAGAACCTCTTGGATTTTCTCGAGTTGCGGCAGGTCTTCTCGAGTTACGACGGGGACCTCAGGGACCCGCTCTGGTGGCCTCAGGAAAGGCCAGTCCCCATGCGAGTTGCTAGGGGACCTCTCGGGATTCCTCTCCCGTCCATGCCGGGGCCTCAGTCCTTGTGTGGATTCGGGGCCGGAACCTGAGGATTCCTCTCCAGTGTCGCCATGGATCTGGGGTGCTTCTCAGTCTCCCCAGGGGAGTCAGGCCTCGTCTCGAGTGGGGGCATGCACGTGCGCTTTCCTCCCGAGCTGCAGCAGTAGTGTCACGCTTCCTGTCACGTGGATCAGGGGATCTGTTGCTTTCCCTCGAGGCTGTCCCTCGAGGCTTTCCCACGAGGCTTTCCCCCAGGGCTGTGCCACGTGCCACCTTGGTGTGAGTCGATCCTCGGCGTGAAAGACGAGCCGGTGAAGGGAAAAGAGGTTCCTCTGGAATGGAATGAGACATCTGGGGGCTCTTGGAATGGTGGCACGACCCTGGAGATCCTCTCACCGTTCCTGTTGAGAGGGCCTCCTCTTGAGATGCGACGGGAACGCCGGAAACTCTTTCCCGAGGAAGCAGGGAAAGGATTCCTCATCTCGAGCTACGAGGCGGAAACGGGTCTCCTCTGGATGTGGGCGGGGCCCTCGTGTTTCCTCTCGAGTGGAGAAGGGTATGTCGGGGAACTTCTTGATTTGCACCAAGTGTGTGAAGGACCCTTTCGAAGTTCCAGAGGTGAGGTGTGATCATCATGGAGACGCCTCAGCAGAAATGGGCCTCATCTCGCCTGGAGGGGAGAACCTCCTGGATTTTCTCGAGTTGCCGCAGGTCTTCTCGAGTTACGACGGGGACCTCAGGGACCCGCTCTGGTTGCCTCAGGAAAGGCCAGTCCCCATGCGAGTTGCTAGGGGACCTCTCTGGATTCCTCTTCCGTCCATGCCGGGGCCTCAGTCCTTGTGTGGAGTCGGGGCCGGAAACTGAGGATTCCTCTCCAGTGTTGCCATGGATCTTGGGGGGCTTCTGAGTCACCCCAGGGGAGTCAGGCCTCGTCTCGGGTGGGGGCATGCACGTGCGCTTTCCTCCCGAGCTGCAGCAGTAGTGTCACGCTTCCTGTCACGTGGATCAAGGTATCTGTGGCTTTCTCTCGAAATTGTCCCTCGAGGCTTTCCCACGAGGCTTTCCCACAGGGCTGTGCCACGTGCCACCTTGGTGTGAGTCGATCCTCGGCGTGAAAGACGAGCCGGTGAAGGGAAAAGAGGTTCCCCTGGAATCACTGAGACATCTGGGGGACTCTTGGAATGGTGGCACGACCCTGGAGTTCCTCTCACCGTTCCTGTTGAGAGGGCCTCCTCTTGAGATGCGACGGGAACGCGGGAACTCTTTCCCGACAAAGCAGGGAAAGGATCCCTCATCTCGAGCTACGAGGCGGAAACGGGGCTCCTCAGGATGTGGGCGGGACCCTCGTGTTTCCTCTCGAGTGGAGACGGGTATGTCGGGGAACTTCTTGATATGCACCAAGGGTGTGAAGGAGCCTTTCGAAGTTCCAGAGGTGAGGTGTGATCAGCCTCGAGACGCCTCAGCGGAAATGGGCCTCATCTCGCCTGGAGGGGAGAACCTCCTGGATTTTCTCGAGTTGCGGTAGGTCTTCTCGAGTTACGACGGGGACCTCCGGTACCCGCTCTGGTGGCCTCAGGAAAGGCCAGTCCCCATGCGAGTTGCTAGGGGACCTCTCGGGATTCCTCTCCCGTCCATGCCGGGGCCTCAGTCCTTGTGTGGAGTCGGGGCCGGAACCTGAGGATTCCTCTCCAGTGTTTCCATGGATCTTGGGGTGCTTCTGAGTCTCCCCAGGGGAGTCAGGCCTCGTCTCGAGTGGGGGCATGCACGTGCGCTTTCCTCCCGAGCTGCAGCAGTAGTGTCACGCTTCCTGTCACGTGGATCAAGGGATCTGTGGCTTTCCCTCGAGGCTGTCCCTCGAGGCTTTCCCACGAGGCTTTCCCACAGGGCTGTGCCACGTGCCACCTTGGTGTGAGTCGATCCTCGGCGTATACGGCGAGCCCGTGTAGGGAAAAGAGTTTCCTCTGGTATGGACTGAGACATCTGGGGGAATCTTGGAATGGTGGCACGACCCTGGAGTTCCTCTCGCCGTTCCTGTTGAGAGGGCCTCCTCTTGAGATGCGACGGGAACGCCGGGAACTCTCTCCCGACGAGGCAGGGAAAGGATCCCTCACCTCGAGCTACAAGGCGGAAAGGGGGCTCCTCTGGATATGGGCGGGACCCTCGTGTTTCCTCTCGAGTGGATATGGGTATGTCGGGGAACTTCTTGATTTGCACCAAGGGTGTGTAGGACCCTTTCGAAGTTCCAGAGGTGAGGTGTGAGCAGCCTTGAGACGCCTCAGAGGAAATGGGCCTCATCTCGCCTGGAGGGGAGAACCTCCTGGATTTTCTCGAGTTGCGGCAGGTCTTCTCGAGTTACGACGGGAACCTCAGGGACACGCTCTGGTGGCCTCAGGAAAGGCCAGTCCCCATGCGAGTTGCTAGGGGCCATCTCGGGATTCCTCTCCCGTCCATGCCGGGGCCTCAGTCCTTGTGTGGAGTCGGGGCCGGAACCTGAGGATTCCTCTCCAGTGTCGCCATGGATCTTGGGGTGCTTCTCAGTCTCCCCAGGGGAGTCAGGCCTCGTCTCGAGTGGGGGCATGCACGTGCGCTTTCCTCCCGAGCTGCAGCAGTAGTGTCACGCTTCCTGTCACGTGGATCAAGGGATCTGTTGCTTTCCCTCGAGGCTGTCCCTCGAGGCTTTCCCACGAGGCTTTCCCCCAGGGCTGTGCCACGTGCCACCTTGGTGTGAGTCGATCCTCGGCGTGAAAGACGAGCCGGTGAAGGGAAAAGAGGTTCCTCTGGAATGGACTGAGACATCTGGGGGACTCTTGGAATGGTGGCACGACCCTGGAGTTCCTCTCACCGTTCCTGTTGAGAGGGCCTCTTCTTGAGATGCGACGGGAACGCCGGGAACTCTTTCTCGACGAAGCAGGGAAAGGATCCCTCATCTCGAGCTACGAGGCGGAAACGGGGCTCCTCTGGATGTTGGCGGGACCCTCGTGTTTCCTCTCGAGTGGAGACGGGTATGTCGGGGAACTTCTTGATTTGCACCAAGGGTGTGAAAGACCCTTTCGAAATTCCAGAGGTGAGGTGTGATCAGCCTCGAGACACCTCAGCGGAAATGGGCCTCATCTCGCCTGGAGGGGAGAACCTCTTGGATTTCCTCGAGTTGCGGCAGGTCTTCTCGAGTTACGACGGGGACCTCAGGGACCCGCTCTGGTGGCCTCAGGAAAGGCCAGTCCCCATGCGAGTTGCTAGGGGACCTCTCGGGATTCCTCTCCCGTCCGTGCCGGGGCCTCAGTCCTTGTGTGTATTCGGGTCCGGAACCTAGGATTCCTCTCCAGTGTTGCCATGGATCTTGGGGTGCTTCTGAGTCTCCCCAGGGGAGTCAGGCCTCGTCTCGAGTGGGGGCATGCACGTGCGCTTTCCTTCCGAGCTGCAGCAGTAGTGTCACGCTTCCTGTCTCGTGGATCAAGGAATCTGTGGCTTTGTCTCGAGGCTGTCCATCGAGACTTTCCCACGAGGCTTTCCCACAGGGCTGTGCCACGTGCCACCTTGGTGTGAGTCGATCCTCGGCGTGAAAGACGCGCCGGTGAAGGGAAAAGAGGTTCCTCTGGAATGGACTGAGACATCTGGGGGACTCTTGGAATGGTGACACGACCCTGGAGTTCCTCTCACCGTTCCTGTTGAGAGGGCCTCCTCTTGAGATGCGACGGGAACGCCGGGAACTCTTTCCCGACGAAGCAGGGAAAGTATCCCTCATCTCGAGCTACGAGGCGGAAACGGGGCACCTCTGGATGTGGACAGGACCCACGTGTTTCCTCTCGAGTTGAGACAGGTATGTCGGGGAACTTCTTGATTTGCACCAAGGGTGTGAAGGACCCTTTCGAAGTTCCAGAGGTGAGGTGTGATCAGCCTCGAGACGCCTCAGTGGAAATGGGCCTCATATCGCCTGGAGGGGAGAACCTCCTGGATTTTCTCGAGTTGCGGCAGGTCTTCTCGAGTTACGAAGGGGACCTCAGGGACCCGCTCTGGTGGCCTCAAGAAAGGCCAGTCCCCATGCGAGTTGCTAGGGGCCATCTCGAGATTCCTCTCCCGTCCAGGCCGGGGCCTAAGACCTTGTGTGGAGTCGGGGCTGGAACCTGAGGATTCCTCTCCAGTGTTGCCATGGATCTTTGGGTGCTTCTGAGTCTCCCCAGGGGAGTCAGGCCTCGTCTCGAGTGGGGGCATGCACGTGGGCTTTCCTCCCGAGCTGCAGCAGTAGTTTCACGCTTCCTGTCACGTAGATCAAGGGATATTTGGCTTTCCCTCGAGGCTGTCCCTCGAGGCTTTCCCACGAGGCTTACCCACAGGACTGTGCCTCGTGCCACCTTGGTGTGAGTCGATCCTCGGCGCGAAAGACGAGCCGTTGTAGTGAAAAGAGGTTCCTCTGGTATGGACTGAGACATCCGGGGGACTCTTGGAATGGTGGCACGACCCTGGAGTTCCTCTCGCCGTTCCTGTTGAGAGGGCCTCCTCTTGAGATGCGACGGGAACGCCGGGAACGCTTTCCCGTCGAAGCAGGGAAAGGATCCCTCATCTCGAGCTACGAGGCGGAAAGGGAGCTCCTCTGGATGTGGGCGGGACCCTCGTGTTTCCTCTCGAGTGGAGATGGGTATGTCGGGGAACTTCTTGATTTGCACCAAGTGTGTGAAGGACCCTTTCGAAGTTCCAGAGGTGAGGTGTGAGCAGCCTGGAGACGCCTCAGAGGAAATGGGCCTCATCTCGCCTGGAGGGGAGAACCTCCTGGATTTTCTCGAGTTGCGGCAGGTCTTCTCGTGTTACGACGGGGACCTCAGGGACACGCTCTGGTGGCCTCAGGAAAGGCCAGTCCCCATGCGAGTTGCTAGGGGACCTCTCGGGATTCCTCTCCCATCCAGGCCGGGGCCTAAGACCTTGTGTGGAGTCGGGGCTGGAACCTGAGGATTCCTCTCCAGTGTTGCCATTCATCTTTGGGTGCTTCTGAGTCTCCCCAGGGGAGTCAGGCCTCGTCTCGAGTGGGGGCATGCACGTGCGCTTTCCTCCCGAGCTACAGCAGTAGTGTCACGCTTCCTGTCACGTAGATCAAGGGATATTTGGCTTTCCCTCGAGGCTGTCCCTCGAGGCTTTCCCACGAGGCTTACCCACAGGTTTGTGCCACGTGCCACCTTGGTGTGAGTCGATCCTCGGTGTATAAGGCGAGCCCGTGTAGGGAAAAGAGGTTCCTCTGGTATGGACTGAGACATCTGGGGGACGCTTGGAATGGTGGCACGACCCTGGAGTTCCTCTCGCCTTTCCTGTTGAGAGGGCCTCCTCTTGAGATGCGACGGGAACGCCGGGAACTCTCTCCCGACGATGCAGGGAAAGGATCCCTCACCTCGAGCTACGAGGCGGAAAGGGGGCTCCTCTGGATGTGGGCGGGACCCTCGTTTTTCCTCGCGAGTGGAGATGGGTATGTCGGGGAACTTCTTCATTTGCACCAAAGGTGTGAAGGACCCTTTCGAAGTTCCAGAGGTGAGGTGTGATCAACCTGGAGACGCCTCAGAGGAAATGGGCCTCATCTCGCCTGGAGGGGAGAACCTCCTGGAATTTCTCGAGTTGCGGCAGGTCTTCTCGAGTTACGACGGGGACCTCAGGGACACGCTCTGGTGGCCTCAGGAAAGGCCAGTCCCCATGCGAGTTGCTAGGAGCCATCTCGGGATTCCTCTCCCGTCCATGCCGGGGCCTAGGACCTTGTGTGGAGTCGGGGCCGGAACCTGAGGATTCCTCTCCAGTGTTGCCATGGATCTTGGGGTGCTTCTGAGTCTCCCCAGGGGAGTCAGGCCTCGTCTCGAGTGGGGGCATGCACGTGCACATTCCTCCCGAGCTGCAGCAGTAGTGTCACGCTTCCTGTCACTTGGATCAAGGGATCTGCGGCTTTCCCTCTAGGCTGTCCCTCGAGGCTTTCCCACGAGGCTTACCCACAGGGCTGTGCCTCGTGCCACCTTGGTGTGAGTCGATCCTCGGCGCGAAAGACGAGCCGTTGTAGGGAAAAGAGGTTCCTCTGGTATGGACTGAGACATCCGGGGGACTCTTGGAATGGTGGCACGACCCTGGAGTTCCTCTCGTCGTTCCTGTTGAGAGGGCCTCCTCTTGAGATGCGACGGGAATGCCGGGAACTCTCTCCCGACGAAGCAGGGAAAGGATCCCTCACCTCGAGCTACGAGGCGGAAAGGGGGCTCCTCTGGATGTGGGCGGGACCCTCGTGTTTCCTCTCGAGTGGAGACGGGTATGTCGGGGAACTTCTTGATTTGCACCAAGGGTGTGAAGGACCCTTTCGAAGTTCCAGAGGTGAGGTGTGAGCAGCCTGGAGACGCCTCAGAGGAAATGGGCCTCATCTCGCCTGGAGGGGAGAACCTCCTGGATTTTCTCGAGTTGCGGCAGGTCTTCTAGAGTTACGACGGAAACCTCAAGGACCCGCTAAGGTGGCCTCAAGAAAGGCCAGTCCCCAAGCGAGTTGCTAGGGGCCATCTCGGGATTCCTCTCCCGTCCAGGCCGGGGCCTAAGACCATGTGTGGAGTCGGAGCTGGAGCCTGAGATTCCTCTCCAGTGTTGCCATGGATCTTGGGGTGCTTCTGAGTCTCCCCAGGGGAGTCAGGCCTCGTCTCGAGTGTGGGCATGCACGTGCGCTTTCCTCCCGAGCTGCAGCAGTAGTGTCACGCTTCCTGTCACGTAGATCAAGGGATATTTGGCTTTCCCTCGAGGCTTTCCCACAGGACTGTGCCACGTGCCACCTTGGTGTGAGTGGATCCTCGGCGTATACGGCGAGCCCGTGTAGGGAAAAGAGTTTCCTCTGGTATGGACTGAGACATCTGGGAGAATCTTGGAATGGTGGCACGACCCTGGAGTTCCTCTCGCCGTTCCTGTTGAGAGGGCCTCCTCTTGAGATGCGACGGGAACGCCGGGAACTCTCTCCCGACGAGGCAGGGAAAGGATCCCTCACCTCGAGCTACAAGGCGGAAAGGGGGCTCCTCTGGATATGGGCGGGACCCTCGTGTTTCCTCTCGAGTGGATATGGGTATGTCGGGGAACTTCTTGACTTGCACCAAGGGTGTGTAGGACCCTTTCGAAGTTCCAGAGGTGAGGTGTGAGCAGCCTCGAGACGCCTCAGAGGAAATGGGCCTCATCTCGCCTGGAGGGGAGAACCTCCTGGATTTTCTCGAGTTGCGGCAGGTCTTCTCGAGTTACGACGGGAACCTCAGGGACACGCTCTGGTGGCCTCAGGAAAGGCCAGTCCCCATGCGAGTTGCTAGGGGCCATCTCGGGATTCCTCTCCCGTCCATGCCGGGGCCTCAGTCCTTGTGTGGAGTCGGGGCCGGAACCTGAGGATTCCTCTCCAGTGTCGCCATGGATCTTGGGGTGCTTCTCAGTCTCCCCAGGGGAGTCAGGCCTCGTCTCGAGTGGGGGCATGCACGTGCGCTTTCCTCCCGAGCTGCAGCAGTAGTGTCACGCTTCCTGTCACGTGGATCAAGGGATCTGTTGCTTTCCCTCGAGGCTGTCCCTCGAGGCTTTCCCACGAGGCTTTCCCCCAGGGCTGTGCCACGTGCCACCTTGGTGTGAGTCGATCCTCGGCGTGAAAGACGAGCCGGTGAAGGGAAAAGAGGTTCCTCTGGAATGGACTGAGACATCTGGGGGACTCTTGGAATGGTGGCACGACCCTGGAGTTCCTCTCACCGTTCCTGTTGAGAGGGCCTCCTCTTGAGATGCGACGGGAACGACGGGAAATCTTTCCCGACGAAGCAGGGAAAGGATCCCTCATCTCGATCTACGAGGCGGAAACGGGGCTCCTCTGGATGTGGGCGGGACCCACGTGTTTCCTCTCGAGTGGAGACGGGTATGTCGGGGAACTTCTTGATTTGCACCAAGGGTGTGAAAGACCCTTTCGAAGTTCCAGAGGTGAGGTGTCATCAGCCTCGAGACACCTCAGCGGAAATGGGCCTCATCTCGCCTGGAGGGGAGAACCTCTTGGATTTTCTCGAGTTGCGGCAGGTCTTCTCGAGTTACGACGGGGACCTCAGGGACCCGCTCTGGTGGCCTCAGGAAAGGCCAGTCCCCATGCGAGTTGCTAGGGGACCTCTCGGGATTCCTCTCCCGTCCATGCCGGGGCCTCAGTCCTTGTGTGGATTCGGGGCCGGAACCTGAGGATTCCTCTCCAGTGTCGCCATGGATCTGGGGTGCTTCTCAGTCTCCCCAGGGGAGTCAGGCCTCGTCTCGAGTGGGGGCATGCACGTGCGCTTTCCTCCCGAGCTGCAGCAGTAGTGTCACGCTTCCTGTCACGTGGATCAGGGGATCTGTTGCTTTCCCTCGAGGCTGTCCCTCGAGGCTTTCCCACGAGGCTTTCCCCCAGGGCTGTGCCACGTGCCACCTTGGTGTGAGTCGATCCTCGGCGTGAAAGACGAGCCGGTGAAGGGAAAAGAGGTTCCTCTGGAATGGAATGAGACATCTGGGGGCTCTTGGAATGGTGGCACGACCCTGGAGATCCTCTCACCGTTCCTGTTGAGAGGGCCTCCTCTTGAGATGCGACGGGAACGCCGGAAACTCTTTCCCGAGGAAGCAGGGAAAGGATTCCTCATCTCGAGCTACGAGGCGGAAACGGGTCTCCTCTGGATGTGGGCGGGGCCCTCGTGTTTCCTCTCGAGTGGAGAAGGGTATGTCGGGGAACTTCTTGATTTGCACCAAGTGTGTGAAGGACCCTTTCGAAGTTCCAGAGGTGAGGTGTGATCATCATGGAGACGCCTCAGCAGAAATGGGCCTCATCTCGCCTGGAGGGGAGAACCTCCTGGATTTTCTCGAGTTGCCGCAGGTCTTCTCGAGTTACGACGGGGACCTCAGGGACCCGCTCTGGTTGCCTCAGGAAAGGCCAGTCCCCATGCGAGTTGCTAGGGGACCTCTCTGGATTCCTCTTCCGTCCATGCCGGGGCCTCAGTCCTTGTGTGGAGTCGGGGCCGGAAACTGAGGATTCCTCTCCAGTGTTGCCATGGATCTTGGGGGGCTTCTGAGTCACCCCAGGGGAGTCAGGCCTCGTCTCGGGTGGGGGCATGCACGTGCGCTTTCCTCCCGAGCTGCAGCAGTAGTGTCACGCTTCCTGTCACGTGGATCAAGGTATCTGTGGCTTTCTCTCGAAATTGTCCCTCGAGGCTTTCCCACGAGGCTTTCCCACAGGGCTGTGCCACGTGCCACCTTGGTGTGAGTCGATCCTCGGCGTGAAAGACGAGCCGGTGAAGGGAAAAGAGGTTCCCCTGGAATCACTGAGACATCTGGGGGACTCTTGGAATGGTGGCACGACCCTGGAGTTCCTCTCACCGTTCCTGTTGAGAGGGCCTCCTCTTGAGATGCGACGGGAACGCGGGAACTCTTTCCCGACAAAGCAGGGAAAGGATCCCTCATCTCGAGCTACGAGGCGGAAACGGGGCTCCTCAGGATGTGGGCGGGACCCTCGTGTTTCCTCTCGAGTGGAGACGGGTATGTCGGGGAACTTCTTGATATGCACCAAGGGTGTGAAGGAGCCTTTCGAAGTTCCAGAGGTGAGGTGTGATCAGCCTCGAGACGCCTCAGCGGAAATGGGCCTCATCTCGCCTGGAGGGGAGAACCTCCTGGATTTTCTCGAGTTGCGGTAGGTCTTCTCGAGTTACGACGGGGACCTCCGGTACCCGCTCTGGTGGCCTCAGGAAAGGCCAGTCCCCATGCGAGTTGCTAGGGGACCTCTCGGGATTCCTCTCCCGTCCATGCCGGGGCCTCAGTCCTTGTGTGGAGTCGGGGCCGGAACCTGAGGATTCCTCTCCAGTGTTTCCATGGATCTTGGGGTGCTTCTGAGTCTCCCCAGGGGAGTCAGGCCTCGTCTCGAGTGGGGGCATGCACGTGCGCTTTCCTCCCGAGCTGCAGCAGTAGTGTCACGCTTCCTGTCACGTGGATCAAGGGATCTGTGGCTTTCCCTCGAGGCTGTCCCTCGAGGCTTTCCCACGAGGCTTTCCCACAGGGCTGTGCCACGTGCCACCTTGGTGTGAGTCGATCCTCGGCGTGAAAGACGAGCCGGTGAAGGGAAAAGAGGTTCCTCTGGAATGGACTGAGACATCTGGGGGACTCTTGGAATGGTGGCACGACCCTGGAGTTCCTCTCGCAGTTCCTGTTGAGAGGGCCTCCTCTTGAGATGCGACGGGAACGCCGGGAACTCTTTCCCGACGAAGCAGGGAAAGGATCCCTCATCTCGAGCTACGAGGCGGAAACGGGGCTCCTCTGGATGTGGGCGGCACCCGCGTCATTCCTCTCGAGTGGAGACAGCTAGGTCGGGGAACTTCTTGATTTGCATCAAGGGTGTGAAGGACCCTTTCGAAGTTCCAGAGGTGAGGTGTGATCAGCCTCGAGACGCCTCAGCGGAAATGGGCCTCATCTCGCCTGGAGGGGAGAATCTCCTGTATTTTCTCGAGTTGCGGCAGGTCGTCTCGTGTTACGACGGGGACCACAGGGACCCGCTCTGCTGGCCTCAGGAAAGGCCAGTCCCCATGCGAGTTGCAAGGGGACCTCTCGGGATTCCTCTCCCGTCCATGCCGGGGCCTCAGTCCTTGTGTGGAGTCGGGGCCGGAACCTGAGGATTCCTCTCCAGTGTTGCCATGGATCTTGGGGTGCTTCTGGGTCTCCCCAGGGGAGTCAGGCCTCGTCTCGAGTGGGGGCATGCACGTGCGCTTTCCTCCCGAGCTGCAGCAGTAGTGTCACGCTTCCTGTCACGTGGATCAAGGGATCTGTGGCTTTCCCTCGAGGCTGTCCCTCGAGGCTTTCCCACGAGGCTTTCCCACAGGGCTGTGCCACGTGCCACCTTGGTGTGAGTCGATCCTCGGCGTGAAAGACGAGCCGGTGAAGGGAAAAGAGGTTCCTCTGGAATGGACTGAGACATCTGGGGGACTCTTGGAATGGTGGCACGACCCTGGAGTTCCTCTCGCTGTTCCTGTTGAGAGGGCCTCCTCTTGAGATGCGACGGGAACGCCGGGAACTCTTTCCCGACGAAGCAGGGAAAGGATCCCTCATCTCGAGCTACGAGGCGGAAACGGGGCTCCTCTGGATGTGGGCGGGACCCTCGTGATTCCTCTCGAGTGGAGACGGCTATGTCGGGGAACTTCTTGATTTGCACCAAGGGTGTGAAGGACCCTTTCGAAATTCCAGAGGTGAGGTGTGATCAGCCTCGAGACGCCTCAGCGGAAATGGGCCTCATCTCGCCTGGAGGGGAGAACCTCCTGGATTTTCTCGAGTTGCGGCAGGTCTTCTCGAGTTATGACGGGGACCTCAGGGACCCGCTCTGGTGGCCTCAGGAAAGGCCAGTCCCCATGCGAGTTGCTAGGGGACCTCTCGGGATTCCTCTCCCGTCCATGCCGGGGCCTCAGTCCTTGTGTGGAGTCGGGGCCGGAACCTGAGGATTCCTCTCCAGTGTTGCCATGGATCTTGGGGTGCTTCTGGGTCTCCCCAGGGGAGTCAGGCCTCGTCTCGAGTGGGGGCATGCACGTGCGCTTTCCTCCCGAGCTGCAGCAGTAGTGTTACGCTTCCTGTCACGTGGATCAAGGGATCTGCGGCTTTCCCTCGAGGCTGTCCCTCGAGGCTTTCCCACGAGGCTTTCCCACAGGGCTGTGCCACGTTCCTCCTTGGTGTGATCGATCCTCGGCTTGAAAGACGAGCCAGTGAAGGGAAAAGAGGGTCCTTTGGAATGGACTGAGACATCTGGGGGACTCTTGGAATGGTGGCACGACCCTGGAGTTCCGCTCGCCGTTCCTGTTGAGAGGGCCTCCTCTTGAGATGCGACGGGAACGCCGGGAACTCTTTCCCGACGAAGCAGGGAAAGGATCCCTCATCTCGAGCTACGAGGCGGAAACGGGGCTCCTCTGGATGTGGGCGGCACCCGCGTCATTCCTCTCGAGTGGAGACAGCTAGGTCGGGGAACTTCTTGATTTGCATCAAGGGTGTGAAGGACCCTTTCGAAGTTCCAGAGGTGAGGTGTGATCAGCCTCGAGACGCCTCAGCGGAAATGGGCCTCATCTCGCCTGGAGGGGAGAATCTCCTGTATTTTCTCGAGTTGCGGCAGGTCGTCTCGTGTTACGACGGGGACCACAGGGACCCGCTCTGCTGGCCTCAGGAAAGGCCAGTCCCCATGCGAGTTGCAAGGGGACCTCTCGGGATTCCTCTCCCGTCCATGCCGGGGCCTCAGTCCTTGTGTGGAGTCGGGGCCGGAACCTGAGGATTCCTCTCCAGTGTTGCCATGGATCTTGGGGTGCTTCTGGGTCTCCCCAGGGGAGTCAGGCCTCGTCTCGAGTGGGGGCATGCACGTGTGCTTTCCTCCCGAGCTGCAGCAGTAGTGTCACGCTTCCTGTCACGTGGATCAAGGGATCTGTGGCTTTCCCTCGAGGCTGTCCCTCGAGGCTTTCCCACGAGGCTTTCCCACAGGGCTGTGCCACGTGCCACCTTGGTGTGAGTCGATCCTCGGCGTGAAAGACGAGCCGGTGAAGGGAAAAGAGGTTCCTCTGGAATGGACTGAGACATCTGGGGGACTCTTGGAATGGTGGCACGACCCTGGAGTTCCTCTCGCCGTTCCTGTTGAGAGGGCCTCCTCTTGAGATGCGACGGGAACGCCGGGAACTCTTTCCCGACGAAGCAGGGAAAGGATCCCTCATCTCGAGCTACGAGGCGGAAACGGGGCTCCTCTGGATGTGGGCGGGACCCTCGTGATTCCTCTCGAGTGGAGACGGCTATGTCGGGGAACTTCTTGATTTGCACCAAGGGTGTGAAGGACCCTTTCGAAATTCCAGAGGTGAGGTGTGATCAGCCTCGAGACGCCTCAGCGGAAATGGGCCTCATCTCGCCTGGAGGGGAGAACCTCCTGGATTTTCTCGAGTTGCGGCAGGTCTTCTCGAGTTATGACGGGGCCCTCAGGGACCCGCTCTGGTGGCCTCAGGAAAGGCCAGTCCCCATGCGAGTTGCTAGGGGACCTCTCGGGATTCCTCTCCCGTCCATGCCGGGGCCTCAGTCCTTGTGTGGAGTCGGGGCCGGAACCTGAGGATTCCTCTCCAGTGTTGCCATGGATCTTGGGGTGCTTCTGGGTCTCCCCAGGGGAGTCAGGCCTCGTCTCGAGTGGGGGCATGCACGTGCGCTTTCCTCCCGAGCTGCAGCAGTAGTGTTACGCTTCCTGTCACGTGGATCAAGGGATCTGCGGCTTTCCCTCGAGGCTGTCCCTCGAGGCTTTCCCACGAGGCTTTCCCACAGGGCTGTGCCACGTTCCTCCTTGGTGTGATCGATCCTCGGCTTGAAAGACGAGCCAGTGAAGGGAAAAGAGGGTCCTTTGGAATGGACTGAGACATCTGGGGGACTCTTGGAATGGTGGCACGACCCTGGAGTTCCGCTCGCCGTTCCTGTTGAGAGGGCCTCCTCTTGAGATGCGACGGGAACGCCGGGAACTCTTTCCCGACGAAGCAGGGAAAGGATCCCTCATCTCGAGCTACGAGGCGGAAACGGGGCTCCTCTGGATGTGGGCGGGACCCTCGTGTTTCCTCTCGAGTGGAGCCGGGTATGTCGGGGAACTTCTTGATTTGCACCAAGGGTGTGAAGGACCGTTTCGAAGTTCCAGAGGTGAGGTGTGATCAGCCTCGAGACGCCTCAGCGGAAATGGGCCCCATCTCGCCTGGAGGGGAGAACCTCCTGGATTTTCTCGAGTTGCAGCAGGTCTTCTCGAGTTACGACCGGGACTTCAGGGACCCTCTCTTGTGGCCTCAGAAAAGGCCAATCCCCATGCGAGTTGCTAGGGGACCTCTCGGGATTCCTCTCCCGTCCATGCCGGGGCCTCAGTCCTTGTGTGGAGACGGGCCGGAACCTGAGAATTCCTCTCCAGTGTTTCCATGGATCTTGGGGTGCTTCTGAGTCTCCCCAGGGGAGTCAGGCCTCGTTTCGAGTGGGGGCAGGCACGTGCGCTTTCCTCCCGAGCTGCAGCAGTAGTGTCACTCTTCCTGTCACTTGGATCAAGGGATCTGCGGCTTTCCCTAGAGGCTGTCCCTCGAGGCTTTCCCACGAGGCTTACCCACAGGGCTGTGCCACGTGCCACCCTGGTGTGAGTCGATCCTCGGCGTGAAAGACGAGCCGGTGAAGGGAAAAGTGCTTCCTCTGCAATGGACTGAGACATCTGGGGGACTCTTGGAATGGTGGCACGACCCTGGAGTTCCTCTCGCCATTCCTGTTGAGAGGGCCTCCTCTTGAGATGCGACGGGAACGCCGGGGACTCTTTCCTGAAGAAGCAGGGAAAGGATCCCTCATCTCGAGCTACGAGGCGGAAACGGGGCTCCTCTGAATGTGGGCGGAACCCTCGTGTTTCCTCTCGAGTGGAGACCGGTATGTCGGCAAACTTCTTGATTCGCACCAAGGGTGTGAAGCACCCTTTAGAAGTTCCAGAGCTGAGGTGTGATCATCCTCGAGACGCCTCAGCGGAAAAGGGCCTCATCTCGCCTGGAGGGGAGAACCTCCTGGATTTTCTCGAGTTGTGGCAGGTCTTCTCGAGTTACGACGGGAACCTCAGGGACCCGCTCTGGTGGCCTCAAGAAAGGCCAGTCCCCATGCGAGTTGCTAGGGGCCATCTCGGGATTTTTCTCCCGTCCAGGCCGGGGCCTAAGACCTTGTGTGGAGTCGGGGCTGGAACCTGAGGATTCCTCTCCAGTGTTGCCATGGATCTTTGGGTGCTTCTGAGTCTCCCCAGGGGAGTCAGGCCTCGTCTCGAGTGGGGGCATGCACGTGGGCTTTTCTCCCTACCTGCAGCAGTAGTTTCACGCTTCCTGTCACGTAGATCAAGGGATATTTGGCTTTCCCTCGAGGCTGTCCCTCGAGGCTTTCCCACGAGGATTACCCACAGGGCTGTGCCTCGTGCCACCTTGGTGTGAGTCGATCCTCGGCGTGAAAGACGAGCCGGTGAAGGGAAAAGAGGTTCCTCTGGAATGGACTGAGACATCTGGGGGACTCTTGGAATGGTGGCACGACCCTGGAGTTCCTCTCGCCGTTCCTGTTGAGAGGGCCTCCTCTTGAGATGCGACGGGAACGCCGGGAACTCTTTCCCGACGAAGCAGGGAAAGGATCCCTCATCTCGAGCTACGAGGCGGAAACGGGGCTCCTCTGGATGTGGGCGGCACCCGCGTGATTCCTCTCGAGTGGAGACAGCTAGGTCGGGGAACTTCTTGATTTGCATCAAGGGTGTGAAGGACCCTTTCGAAGTTCCAGAGGTGAGGTGTGATCAGCCTCGAGACGCCTCAGCGGAAATGGGCCTCATCTCGCCTGGAGGGGAGAATCTCCTGTATTTTCTCGAGTTGCGGCAGGTCGTCTCGTGTTACGACGGGGACCACAGGGACCCGCTCTGCTGGCCTCAGGAAAGGCCAGTCCCCATGCGAGTTGCAAGGGGACCTCTCGGGATTCCTCTCCCGTCCATGCCGGGGCCTCAGTCCTTGTGTGGAGTCGGGGCCGGAACCTGAGGATTCCTCTCCAGTGTTGCCATGGAACTTGGGGTGCTTCTGGGTCTCCCCAGGGGAGTCAGGCCTCGTCTCGAGTGGGGGCATGCACGTGCGCTTTCCTCCCGAGCTGCAGCAGTAGTGTCACGCTTCCTGTCACGTGGATCAAGGGATCTGTGGCTTTCCCTCGAGGCTGTCCCTCGAGGCTTTCCCACGAGGCTTTCCCACAGGGCTGTGCCACGTTCCTCCTTGGTGTGATCGATCCTCGGCTTGAAAGACGAGCCAGTGAAGGGAAAAGAGGGTCCTTTGGAATGGACTGAGACATCTGGGGGACTCTTGGAATGGTGGCACGACCCTGGAGTTCCGCTCGCCGTTCCTGTTGAGAGGGCCTCCTCTTGAGATGCGACGGGAACGCCGGGAACTCTTTCCCGACGAAGCAGGGAAAGGATCCCTCATCTCGAGCTACGAGGCGGAAACGGGGCTCCTCTGGATGTGGGCGGGACCCTCGTGTTTCCTCTCGAGTGGAGCCGGGTATGTCGGGGAACTTCTTGATTTGCACCAAGGGTGTGAAGGACCGTTTCGAAGTTCCAGAGGTGAGGTGTGATCAGCCTCGAGACGCCTCAGCGGAAATGGGCCCCATCTCGCCTGGAGGGGAGAACCTCCTGGATTTTCTCGAGTTGCAGCAGGTCTTCTCGAGTTACGACCGGGACTTCAGGGACCCTCTCTTGTGGCCTCAGAAAAGGCCAATCCCCATGCGAGTTGCTAGGGGACCTCTCGGGATTCCTCTCCCGTCCATGCCGGGGCCTCAGTCCTTGTGTGGAGACGGGCCGGAACCTGAGAATTCCTCTCCAGTGTTGCCATGGATCTTGGGGTGCTTCTGAGTCTCCCCAGGGGAGTCAGGCCTCGTTTCGAGTGGGGCATGCACGTGCGCTTTCCTCCCGAGCTGCAGCAGTAGTGTCACTCTTCCTGTCACTTGGATCAAGGGATCTGCGGCTTTCCCTCGAGGCTGTCCCTCGAGGCTTTCCCACGAGGCTTACCCACAGGGCTCTGCCACGTGCCACCTTGGTGTGAGTCGATCCTCGGCGTGAAAGACGAGCCGGTGAAGGGAAAAGTGCTTCCTCTGGAATGGACTGAGACATCTGGGGGACTCTTGGAATGGTGGCACGACCCTGGAGTTCCTCTCGCCATTCCTGTTGAGAGGGCCTCCTCTTGAGATGCGACGGGAACGCCGGGGACTCTTTCCTGAAGAAGCAGGGAAAGGATCCCTCATCTCGAGCTACGAGGCGGAAACGGGGCTCCTCTGAATGTGGGCGGAACCCTCGTGTTTCCTCTCGAGTGGAGACCGGTATGTCGGCAAACTTCTTGATTCGCACCAAGGGTGTGAAGCACCCTTTAGAAGTTCCAGAGCTGAGGTGTGATCATCCTCGAGACGCCTCAGCGGAAAAGGGCCTCATCTCGCCTGGAGGGGAGAACCTCCTGGATTTTCTCGAGTTGTGGCAGGTCTTCTCGAGTTGCGACGGGAACCTCAGGGACCCGCTCTGGTGGCCTCAAGAAAGGCCAGTCCCCATGCGAGTTGCTAGGGGCCATCTCGGGATTCCTCTCCCGTCCAGGCCAGGGCCTAAGACCTTGTGTGGAGTCGGGGCTGGAACCTGAGGATTCCTCTCCAGTGTTGCCATGGATCTTTGGGTGCTTCTGAGTCTCCCCAGGGGAGTCAGGCCTCGTCTCGAGTGGGGGCATGCACGTGGGCTTTCCTCCCTAGCTGCAGCAGTAGTTTCACGCTTCCTGTCACGTAGATCAAGGGATATTTGGCTTTCCCTCGAGGCTGTCCCTCGAGGCTTTCCCACGAGGCTTACCCACAGGGCTGTGCCTCGTGCCACCTTGGTGTGAGTCGATCCTCGGCGTGAAAGACGAGCCGTTGTAGGGAAAAGAGGTTCCTCTGGTATGGACTGAGATATCCGGGGGACTCTTGGAATGGTGGCACGACCCTGGAGTTCCTCTCGCCGTTCCTGTTGAGAGGGCCTCCTCTTGAGATGCGACGGGAACGCCGGGAACGCTTTCCCGTCGAAGCAGGGAAAGGATCCCTCACCTCGAGCTACGAGGCGGAAAGAGAGCTCCTCTGGATGTGGGCGGGACCCTCGTGTTTCCTCTCGAGTGGAGATGGGTATGTCGGGGAACTTCTTGATTTGCACCAAGTGTGTGAAGGACCCTTTCGAAGTTCCAGAGGTGAGGTGTGAGCAGCCTGGAGACGCCTCAGAGGAAATGGGCCTCATCTCGCCTGGAGGGGAGAACCTCCTGGATTTTCTCGAGTTGCGGCAGGTCTTCTCGAGTTACGACGGGGACCTCAGGGACACGCTCTGGTGGCCTCAGGAAAGGCCAGTCCCCATGCGAGTTGCTGGGGCCATCTCGGGATACCTCTCCCGTCCAGGCCGGGGCCTAAGCCCTTGTGTGGAGTCGGGGCTGGAACCTGAGGATTCCTCTCCAGTGTTGCCATTCATCTTTGGGTGCTTCTGAGTCTCCCCAGGGGAGTCAGGCCTCGTCTCGAGTGGGGGCATGCACGTGCGCTTTCCTCCCGAGCTGCAGCAGTAGTGTCACGCTTCCTGTCACGTAGATCAAGGGATATTTGGCTTTCCCTCGAGGCTGTCCCTCGAGGCTTTCCCACGAGGCTTACCCACAGGGTTGTGCCACGTGCCACCTTGGTGTGAGTCGATCCTCGGTGTATAAGGCGAGCCCGTGTAGGGAAAAGAGGTTCCTCTGGTATGGACTGAGACATCTGGGGGACGCTTGGAATGGTGGCACGACCCTGGAGTTCCTCTCGCCTTTCCTGTTGAGAGGGCCTCCTCTTGAGATGCGACGGGAACGCCGGGAACTCTCTCCCGACGAAGCAGGGAAAGGATCCCTCACCTCGAGCTAAGAGGCGGAAAGGGGGCTCCTCTGGATGTGGGCGGGACCCTCGTTTTTCCGCTCGAGTGGAGATGGGTATGTCGGGGAACTTCTTCATTTGCACCAAAGGTGTGAAGGACCCTTTCGAAGTTCCAGAGGTGAGGTGTGATCAACCTGGAGACGCCTCAGAGGAAATGGGCCTCATCTCGCCTGGAGGGGAGAACCTCCTGGAATTTCTCGAGTTGCAGCAGGTCTTCTCGAGTTACAACGGGGACCTCAGGGACACGCTCTGGTGGCCTCAGGAAAGGCCAGTCCCCATGCGAGTTGCTAGGAGCCATCTCGGGATTCCTCTCCCGTCCATGCCGGGGCCTAGGACCTTGTGTGGAGTCGGGGCCGGAACCTGAGGATTCCTCTCCAGTGTTGCCATGGATCTTGGGGTGCTTCTGAGTCTCCCCAGGGGAGTCAGGCCTCGTCTCGAGTGGGGGCATGCACGTGCACTTTCCTCCCGAGCTGCAGCAGTAGTGTCACGCTTCCTGTCACTTGGATCAAGGGATCTGCGGCTTTCCCTCTAGGCTGTCCCTCGAGGCTTTCCCACGAGGCTTACCCACAGGGCTGTGCCTCGTGCCACCTTGGTGTGAGTCGATCCTCGGCGCGAAAGACGAGCCGTTGTAGGGAAAAGAGGTTCCTCTGGTATGGACTGAGACATCCGGGGGACTCTTGGAATGGTGGCACGACCCTGGAGTTCCTCTCGTCGTTCCTGTTGAGAGGGCCTCCTCTTGAGATGCGACGGGAATGCCGGGAACTCTCTCCCGACGAAGCAGGGAAAGGATCCCTCACCTCGAGCTACGAGGCGGAAAGGGGGCTCCTCTGGATGTGGGCGGGACCCTCGTGTTTCCTCTCGAGTGGAGATGGGTATGTCGGGGAACTTCTTGATTTGCACCAAGGGTGTGAAGGACCCTTTCGAAGTTCCAGAGGTGAGGTGTGAGCAGCCTGGAGACGCCTCAGAGGAAATGGGCCTCATCTCGCCTGGAGGGGAGAACCTCTTGGATTTTCTCGAGTTGCGGCAGGTCTTCTGGAGTTACGACAGAAACCTCAAGGACCCGCTAAGGTGGCCTCAAGAAAGGCCAGTCCCCAAGCGAGTTGCTAGGGGCCATCTCGGGATTCCTCTCCCGTCCAGGCCGGGGCCTAAGACCATGTGTGGAGTCGGAGCTGGAACCTGAGATTCCTCTCCAGTGTTGCCATGGATCTTGGGGTGCTTCTGAGTCTCCCCAGGGGAGTCAGGCCTCGTCTCGAGTGTGGGCATGCACGTGCGCATTCCTCCCGAGCTGCAGCAGTAGTGTCACGCTTCCTGTCACGTAGATCAAGGGATATTTGGCTTTCCCTCGAGGCTGTCCCTCGAGGATTTCCCACGAGGCTTTCCCACAGGGCTGTGCCACGTGCTACCTTGGTGTGAGTCGATCCTCGGCGTATACGGCGAGCCAGTGTAGGGAAAAGAGTTTCCTCTGGTATGGACTGAGACATCTGGGGGAATCTTGGAATGGTGGCACGACCCTGGAGTTCCTCTCGCCGTTCCTGTTGAGAGGGCCTCCTCTTGAGATGCGACGTGAACGCCGGGAACTCTCTCCCGACGAAGCAGGGAAAGGATCCCTCACCTCGAGCTACAAGGCGGAAAGGGGGCTCCTCTGGATATGGGCGGGACCCTCGTGTTTCCTCTCGAGTGGAGATGGGTATGTCGGGGAACTTCTTGATTTGCACCAAGGGTGTGTAGGACCCTTTCGAAGTTCCAGAGGTGAGTTGTGAGCAGCCTGGAGACGCCTCAGAGGAAATGGGCCTCATCTCGCCTGGAGGGGAGAACCTCCTGGATTTTCTCGAGTTGCGGCAGGTCTTCTCGAGTTACGACGGGGACCTCAGGGACCCGCTCTGGTGGCCTCAGGAAAGGCCAGTCCCCATGCGAGTTGCTAGGGGCCATCTCGGGATTCCTCTCCCGTCCATGCCGGGGCCTCAGTCCTTGTGTGGAGTCGGGGCCGGAACCTGAGGATTCCTCTCCAATGTCGCCATGGATCTTGGGGTGCTTCTCAGTCTCCCCAGGGGAGTCAGGCCTCGTCTCGAGTGGGGGCATGCACGTGCGCTTTCCTCCCGAGCTGCAGCAGTAGTGTCACGCTTCCTGTCACGTGGATCAAGGGATCTGTTGCTTTCCCTCGAGGCTGTCCTCGAGGCTTTCCCACGAGGCTTTCCCCCAGGGCTGTGCCACGTGCCACCTTGGTGTGAGTCGATCCTCGGCGTGAAAGACGAGCCGGTGAAGGGAAAAGAGGTTCCTCTGGAATGGACTGAGACATCTGGGGGACTCTTGGAATGGTGGCACGAACCTGGAGTTCCTCTCACCGTTCCTGTTGAGAGGGCCTCCTCTTGAGATGCGACGGGAACGACGGGAAATCTTTCCCGACGAAGCAGGGAAAGGATCCCTCATCTCGATCTACGAGGCGGAAACGGGGATCCTCTGGATGTGGGCGGGACCCTCGTGTTTCCTCTCGAGTGGAGACGGGTATGTCGGGGAACTTCTTGATTTGCACCAAGGGTGTGAAAGACCCTTTCGAAGTTCCAGAGGTGAGGTGTGATCAGCCTCGAGACACCTCAGCGGAAATGGGCCTCATCTCGCCTGGAGGGGAGAACCTCTTGGATTTTCTCGAGTTGCGGCAGGTCTTCTCGAGTTACGACGGGGACCTCAGGGACCCGCTCTGGTGGCCTCAGGAAAGGCCAGTCCCCATGCGAGTTGCTAGGGGACCTCTCGGGATTCCTCTCCCGTCCGTGCCGGGGCCTCAGTCCTTGTGTGGATTCGGGGCCGGAACCGAGGATTCCTCTCCAGTGTTGCCATGGATCTTGGGGTGCTTCTGAGTCTCCCCAGGGGAGTCAGGCCTCGTCTCGAGTGAGGTATGCACGTGCGCTTTCCTTCCGAGCTGCAGCAGTAGTGTCACGCTTCCTGTCACGTGGATCAAGGAATCTGTGGCTTTGTCTCGAGGCTGTCCATCGAGGCTTTCCCATGAGGCTTTCCCCCAGGGCTGTGCCACGTGCCACCTTGGTGTGAGTCGATCCTCGGCGTGAAAGACGCGCCGGTGAAGGGAAAAGAGGTTCCTCTGGAATGGACTGAGACATCTGGGGGACTCTTGGAATGGTGACACGACCCTGGAGTTCCTCTCACCGTTCCTGTTGAGAGGGCCTCCTCTTGAGATGCGACGGGAACGCCGGGAACTCTTTCCCGACGAAGCAGGGAAAGGATCTCTCATCTCGAGCTACGAGGCTTAAACGGGGCTCCTCTGGATGTGGGCGGGACCCACGTGTTTCCTCTCGAGTGGAGACGGGTATGTCGGGGATCTTCTTGATTTCCACCAAGGGTGTGAAGGACCCTTTCGAAGTTCCAGAGGTGAGGTGTGATCAGCCTCGAGACGCCTCAGCGGAAATGGGCCTCATCTCCCCTGGAGGGGAGAACCTCCTGGATTTTCTCGAGTTGCGGCAGGTCTTCCCGAGTTACGAAGGGGACCTCGGGGACCTGCTCTGGTGGCCTCAGGAAAGGCCAGTCCCCATGCAAGTTGCTAGGGGACCTCTCGGGATTCCTCTCCCGGCCATGCCGGGGCCTCAGTCCTTGTGTGGATTCGGGGCCGGAACCTGAGGATTCCTCTCCAGTGTCGCCATGGATCTGGGGTGCTTCTCAGTCTCCCCAGGGGAGTCAGGCCTCGTCTCGAGTGGGGGCATGCACGTGCGCTTTCCTCCCGAGCTGCAGCAGTAGTGTCACGCTTCCTGTCACGTGGATCAGGGGATCTGTTGGTTTCCCTCGAGGCTGTCCCTCGAGGCTTTCCCACGAGGCTTTCCCCCAGGGCTGTGCCACGTGCCACCTTGGTGTGAGTCGATCCTCGGCGTGAAAGACGAGCCGGTGAAGGGAAAAGAGGTTCCTCTGGAATGGACTGAGACATCTGGGGGACTCTTGGAATGGTGGCACGACCCTGGAGTTCCTCTCACCGTTCCTGTTGAGAGGGCCTCCTCTTGAGATGCGACGGGAACCCGGGAACTCTTTCCCGACGAAGCAGGGAAAGGATCCCTCATCTCGAGCTACGAGGCGGAAACGGGGCTCCTCAGGATGTGGGCGGGACCCTCGTGTTTCCTCTCGAGTGGAGACGGGTATGTCGGGGAACTTCTTGATATGCACCAAGGGTGTGAAGAACCCTTTCGAAGTTCCAGAGGTGAGGTGTGATCAGCCTCGAGACGCCTCAGCGGAAATGGGCCTCATCTCGCCTGGAGGGGAGAACCTCTTGGATTTTCTCGAGTTGCGGCAGGTCTTCTGGAGTTACGACAGAAACCTCAAGGACCCGCTAAGGTGGCCTCAAGAAAGGCCAGTCCCCAAGCGAGTTGCTAGGGGCCATCTCGGGATTCCTCTCCCGTCCAGGCCGGGGCCTAAGACCATGTGTGGAGTCGGAGCTGGAACCTGAGATTCCTCTCCAGTGTTGCCATGGATCTTGGGGTGCTTCTGAGTCTCCCCAGGGGAGTCAGGCCTCGTCTCGAGTGTGGGCATGCACGTGCGCATTCCTCCCGAGCTGCAGCAGTAGTGTCACGCTTCCTGTCACGTAGATCAAGGGATATTTGGCTTTCCCTCGAGGCTGTCCCTCGAGGATTTCCCACGAGGCTTTCCCACAGGGCTGTGCCACGTGCTACCTTGGTGTGAGTCGATCCTCGGCGTATACGGCGAGCCAGTGTAGGGAAAAGAGTTTCCTCTGGTATGGACTGAGACATCTGGGGGAATCTTGGAATGGTGGCACGACCCTGGAGTTCCTCTCGCCGTTCCTGTTGAGAGGGCCTCCTCTTGAGATGCGACGTGAACGCCGGGAACTCTCTCCCGACGAAGCAGGGAAAGGATCCCTCACCTCGAGCTACAAGGCGGAAAGGGGGCTCCTCTGGATATGGGCGGGACCCTCGTGTTTCCTCTCGAGTGGAGATGGGTATGTCGGGGAACTTCTTGATTTGCACCAAGGGTGTGTAGGACCCTTTCGAAGTTCCAGAGGTGAGTTGTGAGCAGCCTGGAGACGCCTCAGAGGAAATGGGCCTCATCTCGCCTGGAGGGGAGAACCTCCTGGATTTTCTCGAGTTGCGGCAGGTCTTCTCGAGTTACGACGGGGACCTCAGGGACCCGCTCTGGTGGCCTCAGGAAAGGCCAGTCCCCATGCGAGTTGCTAGGGGCCATCTCGGGATTCCTCTCCCGTCCATGCCGGGGCCTCAGTCCTTGTGTGGAGTCGGGGCCGGAACCTGAGGATTCCTCTCCAATGTCGCCATGGATCTTGGGGTGCTTCTCAGTCTCCCCAGGGGAGTCAGGCCTCGTCTCGAGTGGGGGCATGCACGTGCGCTTTCCTCCCGAGCTGCAGCAGTAGTGTCACGCTTCCTGTCACGTGGATCAAGGGATCTGTTGCTTTCCCTCGAGGCTGTCCCTCGAGGCTTTCCCACGAGGCTTTCCCCCAGGGCTGTGCCACGTGCCACCTTGGTGTGAGTCGATCCTCGGCGTGAAAGACGAGCCGGTGAAGGGAAAAGAGGTTCCTCTGGAATGGACTGAGACATCTGGGGGACTCTTGGAATGGTGGCACGAACCTGGAGTTCCTCTCACCGTTCCTGTTGAGAGGGCCTCCTCTTGAGATGCGACGGGAACGACGGGAAATCTTTCCCGACGAAGCAGGGAAAGGATCCCTCATCTCGAGCTACGAGGCGGAAACGGGGCTCCTCTGGATGTGGGCGGGACCCTCGTGTTTCCTCTCGAGTGGAGACGGGTATGTCGGGGAACTTCTTGATTTGCACCAAGGGTGTGAAAGACCCTTTCGAAGTTCCAGAGGTGAGGTGTGATCAGCCTCGAGACACCTCAGCGGAAATGGGCCTCATCTCGCCTGGAGGGGAGAACCTCTTGGATTTTCTCGAGTTGCGGCAGGTCTTCTCGAGTTACGACGGGGACCTCAGGGACCCGCTCTGGTGGCCTCAGGAAAGGCCAGTCCCCATGCGAGTTGCTAGGGGACCTCTCGGGATTCCTCTCCCGTCCGTGCCGGGGCCTCAGTCCTTGTGTGGATTCGGGGCCGGAACCGAGGATTCCTCTCCAGTGTTGCCATGGATCTTGGGGTGCTTCTGAGTCTCCCCAGGGGAGTCAGGCCTCGTCTCGAGTGGGGTATGCACGTGCGCTTTCCTTCCGAGCTGCAGCAGTAGTGTCACGCTTCCTGTCACGTGGATCAAGGAATCTGTGGCTTTGTCTCGAGGCTGTCCATCGAGGCTTTCCCATGAGGCTTTCCCCCAGGGCTGTGCCACGTGCCACCTTCGTGTGAGTCGATCCTCGGCGTGAAAGACGCGCCGGTGAAGGGAAAAGAGGTTCCTCTGGAATGGACTGAGACATCTGGGGGACTCTTGGAATGGTGACACGACCCTGGAGTTCCTCTCACCGTTCCTGTTGAGAGGGCCTCCTCTTGAGATGCGACGGGAACGCCGGGAACTCTTTCCCGACGAAGCAGGGAAAGGATCTCTCATCTCGAGCTACGAGGCTTAAACGGGGCTCCTCTGGATGTGGGCGGGACCCACGTGTTTCCTCTCGAGTGGAGACGGGTATGTCGGGGATCTTCTTGATTTGCACCAAGGGTGTGAAGGACCCTTTCGAAGTTCCAGAGGTGAGGTGTGATCAGCCTCGAGACGCCTCAGTGGAAATGGGCCTCATATCGCCTGGAGGGGAGAACCTCATGGATTTTCTCGAGTTGCGGCAGGTCTTCTCGAGTTACGACGGGGACCTCAGGGACCCGCTCTGGTGGCCTCAAGAAAGGCCAGTCCCCATGCGAGTTGCTAGGGGCCATCTCGAGATTCCTCTCCCGTCCAGGCCGGGGCCTAAGACCTTGTGTGGAGTCGGGGCTGGAACCTGAGGATTCCTCTCCAGTGTTGCCATGGATCTTTGGGTGCTTCTGAGTCTCCCCAGGGGAGTCAGGCCTCGTCTCGAGTGGGGGCATGCACGTGCACATTCCTCCCGAGCTGCAGCAGTAGTGTCACGCTTCCTGTCACGTAGATCAAGGGATATTTGGCTTTCCCTCGAGGCTTTCCCACAGGGCTGTGCCACGTGCCACCTTGGTGTGAGTCGATCCTCGGCGTATACGGCGAGCCCGTGTAGGGAAAAGAGTTTCCTCTGGTATGGACTGAGACATCTGGGGGAATCTTGGAATGGTGGCACGACCATGGAGTTCCTCTCGCCGTTCCTGTTGAGAGGGCCTCCTCTTGAGATGCGACGGGAACGCCGGGAACCCTCTCCCGACGAAGCAGGGAAAGGATCCCTCACCTCGAGCTACAAGGCGGAAAGGGGGCTCCTCTGGATATGGGCGGGACCCTCGTGTTTCCTCTCGAGTGGAGATGGGTATGTCGGGGAACTTCTTGATTTGCACCAAGGGTGTGTAGGACCCTTTCGAAGTTCCAGAGGTGAGGTGTGAGCAGCCTCGAGACGCCTCAGAAGAAATGGGCCTCATCTCGCCTGGAGGGGAGAACCTCCTGGATTTTCTCGAGTTGCGGCAGGTCTTCTCGAGTTACGACGGGGACCTCAGGGACACGCTCTGGTGGCCTCAGGAAAGGCCAGTCCCCATGCGAGTTGCTAGGGGCCATCTCGGGATTCCTCTCCCGTCCATGCCGGGGCCTCAGTCCTTGTGTGGAGTCGGGGCCGGAACCTGAGGATTCCTCTCCAGTGTCGCCATGGATCTTGGGGTGCTTCTCAGTCTCCCCAGGGGAGTCAGGCCTCTTCTCGAGTGGGGGCATGCACGTGCGCTTTCCTCCCGAGCTGCAGCAGTAGTGTCACGCTTCCTGTCACGTGGATCAAGGGATCTATTGCTTTCCCTCGAGGCTGTCCCTCGAGGCTTTCCCACGAGGCTTTCCCCCAGGGCTGTGCCACGTGCCACCTTGGTGTGAGTCGATCCTCGGCGTGAAAGACGAGCCGGTGAAGGGAAAAGAGGTTCCTCTGGAATGGACTGAGACATCTGGGGGACTCTTGGAATGGTGGCACGACCCTGGAGTTCCTCTCACCGTTCCTGTTGAGAGGGCCTCCTCTTGAGATGCGACGGGAACGACGGGAAATCTTTCCCGACGAAGCAGGGAAAGGATCCCTCATCTCGATCTACGAGGCGGAAACGGGGCTCCTCTGGATGTGGGCGGGACCCACGTGTTTCCTCTCGAGTGGAGACGGGTATGTCGGGGAACTTCTTGATTTGCACCAAGGGTGTGAAAGACCCTTTCGAAGTTCCAGAGGTGAGGTGTGATCAGCCTCGAGACACCTCAGCGGAAATGGGCCTCATCTCGCCTGGAGGGGAGAACCTCTTGGATTTTCTCGAGTTGCGGCAGGTCTTCTCGAGTTACGACGGGGACCTCAGGGACCCGCTCTGGTGGCCTCAGGAAAGGCCAGTCCCCATGCGAGTTGCTAGGAGACCTCTCGGGAATCCTCTCCCGTCCGTGCCGGGGCTTCAGACCTTGTGTGGATTCGGGGCCGGAACCGAGGATTCCTCTCCAGTGTTGCCATGGATCTTGGGGTCCTTCTGAGTCTCCCCAGGGGAGTCAGGCCTCGTCTCGAGTGGGGGTATGCACGTGCGCTTTCCTTCCGAGCTGCAGCAGTAGTGTCACGCTTCCTGTCACGTGGATCAAGGAATCTGTGGCTTTGTCTCGAGGCTGTCCATCGAGGCTTTCCCACGAGGCCTTCCCCCAGGGCTGTGCCACGTGCCACCTTGGTGTGAGTCCATCCTCGGCGTGAAAGACGCGCCGGTGAAGGGATAAGAGGTTCCTCTGGAATGGACTGAGACATCTGGGGGACTCTTGGAATGGTGACACGACCCTGGAGTTCCTCTCACCGTTCCTGTTGAGAGGGCCTCCTCTTGAGATGCGACGGGAACGCCGGGAACTCTTTCCCGACGAAGCAGGGAAAGGATCTCTCATCTCGAGCTACGAGGCTTAAACGGGGCTCCTCTGGATGTGGGCGGGACCCACGTGTTTCCTCTCGAGTGGAGACCGGTATGTCGGGGATCTTCTTGATTTCCACCAAGGGTGTGAAGGACCCTTTCGAAGTTCCAGAGGTGAGGTGTGATCAGCCTCGAGACGCCTCAGCGGAAATGGGCCTCATCTCCCCTGGAGGGGAGAACCTCCTGGATTTTCTCGAGTTGCGGCAGGTCTTCCCGAGTTACGAAGGGGACCTCGGGGACCTGCTCTGGTGGCCTCAGGAAAGGCCAGTCCCCGTGCAAGTTGCTAGGGGACCTCTCGGGATTCCTCTCCCGGCCATGCCTGGGCCTCAGTCCTTGTGTGGATTCGGGGCCGGAACCTGAGGATTCCTCTCCAGTGTCGCCATAGATCTGGGGTGCTTCTCAGTCTCCCCAGGGGAGTCAGGCCTCGTCTCGAGTGGGGGTATGCACGTGCGCTTTCCTCCCGAGCTGCAGCAGTAGTGTCACGCTTCCTGTCACGTGGATCAGGGGATCTGTTGCTTTCCCTCGAGGCTGTCCCTCGAGGCTTTCCCACGAGGCTTTCCCCCAGGGCTGTGCCACGTGCCACCTTGGTGTGAGTCGATCCTCGGCGTGAAAGACGAGCCGGTGAAGGGAAAAGAGGTTCCTCTGGAATGGAATGAGACATCTGGGGGCTCTTGGAATGGTGACACGACCCTGGAGATCCTCTCACCGTTCCTGTTGAGAGGGCCTCCTCTTGAGATGCGACGGGAACGCCGGAAACTCTTTCCCGAGGAAGCAGGGAAAGGATTCCTCATCTCGAGCTACGAGGCGGAAACGGGTCTCCTCTGGATGTGGGCGGGGCCCTCGTGTTTCCTCTCGAGTGGAGAAGGGTATGTCGGGGAACTTCTTGATTTGCACCAAGTGTGTGAAGGACCCTTTCGAAGTTCCAGAGGTGAGGTGTGAGCAGCCTGGAGACGCCTCAGAGGAAATGGGCCTCATCTCGCCTGGAGGGGAGAACCTCCTGGATTTTCTCGAGTTGCGGCAGGTCTTCTCGAGTTACGACGGGGACCTCAGGGACACGCTCTGGTGGCCTCAGGAAAGGCCAGTCCCCATGCGAGTTGCTGGGGCCATCTCGGGATTCCTCTCCCGTCCAGGCCGGGGCCTAAGCCCTTGTGTGGAGTCGGGGCTGGAACCTGAGGATTCCTCTCCAGTGTTGCCATTCATCTTTGGGTGCTTCTGAGTCTCCCCAGGGGAGTCAGGCCTCGTCTCGAGTGGGGGCATGCACGTGCGCTTTCCTCCCGAGCTGCAGCAGTAGTGTCACGCTTCCTGTCACGTAGATCAAGGGATATTTGGCTTTCCCTCGAGGCTGTCCCTCGAGGCTTTCCCACGAGGCTTACTCACAGGGTTGTGCCACGTGCCACCTTGGTGTGAGTCGATCCTCGGTGTATAAGGCGAGCCCGTGTAGGGAAAAGAGGTTCCTCTGGTATGGACTGAGACATCTGGGGGACGCTTGGAATGGTGGCACGACCCTGGAGTTCCTCTCGCCTTTCCTGTTGAGAGGGCCTCCTCTTGAGATGCGACGGGAACGCCGGGAACTCTCTCCCGACGAAGCAGGGAAAGGATCCCTCACCTCGAGCTACGAGGCGGAAAGGGGGCTCCTCTGGATGTGGGCGGGACCCTCGTTTTTCCTCTCGAGTGGAGATGGGTATGTCGGGGAACTTCTTCATTTGCACCAAAGGTGTGAAGGACCCTTTCGAAGTTCCAGAGGTGAGGTGTGATCAACCTGGAGACGCCTCAGAGGAAATGGGCCTCATCTCGCCTGGAGGGGAGAACCTCCTGGAATTTCTCGAGTTGCGGCAGGTCTTCTCGAGTTACAACGGGGACCTCAGGGACACGCTCTGGTGGCCTCAGGAAAGGCCAGTCCCCATGCGAGTTGCTAGGAGCCATCTCGGGATTCCTCTCCCGTCCATGCCGGGGCCTAGGACCTTGTGTGGAGTCGGGGCCGGAACCTGAGGATTCCTCTCCAGTGTTGCCATGGATCTTGGGGTGCTTCTGAGTCTCCCCAGGGGAGTCAGGCCTCGTCTCGAGTGGGGGCATGCACGTGCACTTTCCTCCCGAGCTGCAGCAGTAGTGTCACGCTTCCTGTCACTTGGATCAAGGGATCTGCGGCTTTCCCTCGAGGCTGTCCCTCGAGGATTTCCCACGAGGCTTTCCCACAGGGCTGTGCCACGTGCTACCTTGGTGTGAGTCGATCCTCGGCGTATACGGCGAGCCAGTGTAGGGAAAAGAGTTTCCTCTGGTATGGACTGAGACATCTGGGGGAATCTTGGAATGGTGGCACGACCCTGGAGTTCCTCTCGCCGTTCCTGTTGAGAGGGCCTCCTCTTGAGATGCGACGGGAACGCCGGGAACTCTCTCCCGACGAAGCAGGGAAAGGATCCCTCACCTCGAGCTACAAGGCGGAAAGGGGGCTCCTCTGGATATGGGCGGGACCCTCGTGTTTCCTCTCGAGTGGAGATGGGTATGTCGGGGAACTTCTTGATTTGCACCAAGGGTGTGTAGGACCCTTTCGAAGTTCCAGAGGTGAGTTGTGAGCAGCCTGGAGACGCCTCAGAGGAAATGGGCCTCATCTCGCCTGGAGGGGAGAACCTCCTGGATTTTCTCGAGTTGCGGCAGGTCTTCTCGAGTTACGACGGGGACCTCAGGGACCCGCTCTGGTGGCCTCAGGAAAGGCCAGTCCCCATGCGAGTTGCTAGGGGCCATCTCGGGATTCCTCTCCCGTCCATGCCGGGGCCTCAGTCCTTGTGTGGAGTCGGGGCCGGAACCTGAGGATTCCTCTCCAATGTCGCCATGGATCTTGGGGTGCTTCTCAGTCTCCCCAGGGGAGTCAGGCCTCGTCTCGAGTGGGGGCATGCACGTGCGCTTTCCTCCCGAGCTGCAGCAGTAGTGTCACGCTTCCTGTCACGTGGATCAAGGGATCTGTTGCTTTCCCTCGAGGCTGTCCCTCGAGGCTTTCCCACGAGGCTTTCCCCCAGGGCTGTGCCACGTGCCACCTTGGTGTGAGTCGATCCTCGGCGTGAAAGACGAGCCGGTGAAGGGAAAAGAGGTTCCTCTGGAATGGACTGAGACATCTGGGGGACTCTTGGAATGGTGGCACGACCCTGGAGTTCCTCTCACCGTTCCTGTTGAGAGGGCCTCCTCTTGAGATGCGACGGGAACCCGGGAACTCTTTCCCGACGAAGCAGGGAAAGGATCCCTCATCTCGAGCTACGAGGCGGAAACGGGGCTCCTCAGGATGTGGGCGGGACCCTCGTGTTTCCTCTCGAGTGGAGACGGGTATGTCGGGGAACTTCTTGATATGCACCAAGGGTGTGAAGAACCCTTTCGAAGTTCCAGAGGTGAGGTGTGATCAGCCTCGAGACGCCTCAGCGGAAATGGGCCTCATCTCACCTGGAGGGGAGAACCTCTTGGATTTTCTCGAGTTGTGGCAGGTCTTCTCGAGTTACGACGGGGACCTCAGGGACCCGCTCTGGTGGCCTCAGGAAAGGCCAGTCCCCATGCGAGTTGCAAGGGGACCTCTCGGGATTCCTCTCCCGTCCATGCCGGGGCCTCAGTCCTTGTGTGGAGTCGGGGCCGGAACCTGAGGATTCCTCTCCAGTGTTGCCATGGATCTTGGGGTGCTTCTGGGTCTCCCCAGGGGAGTCAGGCCTCGTCTCGAGTGGGGGCATGCACGTGCGCTTTCCTCCCGAGCTGCAGCAGTAGTGTTACGCTTCCTGTCACGTGGATCAAGGGATCTGCGGCTTTCCCTCGAGGGTGTCCCTCGAGGCTTTCCCACGAGGCTTTCCCACAGGGCTGTGCCACGTTCCTCCTTGGTGTGATCGATCCTCGGCTTGAAAGACGAGCCAGTGAAGGGAAAAGAGGGTCCTTTGGAATGGACTGAGACATCTGGGGGACTCTTGGAATGGTGGCACGACCCTGGAGTTCCGCTCGCCGTTCCTGTTGAGAGGGCCTCCTCTTGAGATGCGACGGGAACGCCGGGAACTCTTTCCCGACGAAGCAGGGAAAGGATCCCTCATCTCGAGCTACGAGGCGGAAACGGGGCTCCTCTGGATGTGGGCGGGACCCTCGTGTTTCCTCTCGAGTGGAGCCGGGTATGTCGGGGAACTTCTTGATTTGCACCAAGGGTGTGAAGGACCGTTTCGAAGTTCCAGAGGTGAGGTGTGATCAGCCTCGAGACGCCTCAGCGGAAATGGGCCCCATCTCGCCTGGAGGGGAGAACCTCCTGGATTTTCTCGAGTTGCAGCAGGTCTTCTCGAGTTACGACCGGGACTTCAGGGACCCTCTCTTGTGGCCTCAGAAAAGGCCAATCCCCATGCGAGTTGCTAGGGGACCTCTCGGGATTCCTCTCCCGTCCATGCCGGGGCCTCAGTCCTTGTGTGGAGACGGGCCGGAACCTGAGAATTCCTCTCCAGTGTTGCCATGGATCTTGGGGTGCTTCTGAGTCTCCCCAGGGGAGTCAGGCCTCGTTTCGAGTGGGGGCATGCACGTGCGCTTTCCTCCCGAGCTGCAGCAGTAGTGTCACTCTTCCTGTCACTTGGATCAAGGGATCTGCGGCTTTCCCTAGAGGCTGTCCCTCGAGGCTTTCCCACGAGGCTTACCCACAGGGCTGTGCCACGTGCCACCCTGGTGTGAGTCGATCCTCGGCGTGAAAGACGAGCCGGTGAAGGGAAAAGTGCTTCCTCTGCAATGGACTGAGACATCTGGGGGACTCTTGGAATGGTGGCACGACCCTGGAGTTCCTCTCGCCATTCCTGTTGAGAGGGCCTCCTCTTGAGATGCGACGGGAACGCCGGGGACTCTTTCCTGAAGAAGCAGGGAAAGGATCCCTCATCTCGAGCTACGAGGCGGAAACGGGGCTCCTCTGAATGTGGGCGGAACCCTCGTGTTTCCTCTCGAGTGGAGACCGGTATGTCGGCAAACTTCTTGATTCGCACCAAGGGTGTGAAGCACCCTTTAGAAGTTCCAGAGCTGAGGTGTGATCATCCTCGAGACGCCTCAGCGGAAAAGGGCCTCATCTCGCCTGGAGGGGAGAACCTCCTGGATTTTCTCGAGTTGTGGCAGGTCTTCTCGAGTTACGACGGGAACCTCAGGGACCCGCTCTGGTGGCCTCAAGAAAGGCCAGTCCCCATGCGAGTTGCTAGGGGCCATCTCGGGATTCCTCTCCCGTCCAGGCCGGGGCCTAAGACCTTGTGTGGAGTCGGGGCTGGAACCTGAGGATTCCTCTCCAGTGTTGCCATGGATCTTTGGGTGCTTCTGAGTCTCCCCAGGGGAGTCAGGCCTCGTCTCGAGTGGGGGCATGCACGTGGGCTTTTCTCCCTAGCTGCAGCAGTAGTTTCACGCTTCCTGTCACGTAGATCAAGGGATATTTGGCTTTCCCTCGAGGCTGTCCCTCGAGGCTTTCCCACGAGGCTTACCCACAGGGCTGTGCCTCGTGCCACCTTGGTGTGAGTCGATCCTCGGCGTGAAAGACGAGCCGGTGAAGGGAAAAGAGGTTCCTCTGGAATGGACTGAGACATCTGGGGGACTCTTGGAATGGTGGCACGACCCTGGAGTTCCTCTCGCAGTTCCTGTTGAGAGGGCCTCCTCTTGAGATGCGACGGGAACGCCGGGAACTCTTTCCCGAAGAAGCAGGGAAAGGATCCCTCATCTCGAGCTACGAGGCGGAAACGGGGCTCCTCTGGATGTGGGCGGCACCCGCGTCATTCCTCTCGAGTGGAGACAGCTAAGTCGGGGAACTTCTTGATTTGCATCAAGGGTGTGAAGGACCCTTTCGAAGTTCCAGAGGTGAGGTGTGATCAGCCTCGAGACGCCTCAGCGGAAATGGGCCTCATCTCGCCTGGAGGGGAGAATCTCCTGTATTTTCTCGAGTTGCGGCAGGTCGTCTCGTGTTACGACGGGGACCACAGGGACCCGCTCTGCTGGCCTCAGGAAAGGCCAGTCCCCATGCGAGTTGCAAGGGGACCTCTCGGGATTCCTCTCCCGTCCATGCCGGGGCCTCAGTCCTTGTGTGGAGTCGGGGCCGGAACCTGAGGATTCCTCTCCAGTGTTGCCATGGAACTTGGGGTGCTTCTGGGTCTCCCCAGGGGAGTCAGGCCTCGTCTCGAGTGGGGGCATGCACGTGCGCTTTCCTCCCGAGCTGCAGCAGTAGTGTCACGCTTCCTGTCACGTGGATCAAGGGATCTGTGGCTTTCCCTCGAGGCTGTCCCTCGAGGCTTTCCCACGAGGCTTTCCCACAGGGCTGTGCCACGTTCCTCCTTGGTGTGATCGATCCTCGGCTTGAAAGACGAGCCAGTGAAGGGAAAAGAGGGTCCTTTGGAATGGACTGAGACATCTGGGGGACTCTTGGAATGGTGGCACGACCCTGGAGTTCCGCTCGCCGTTCCTGTTGAGAGGGCCTCCTCTTGAGATGCGACGGGAACGCCGGGAACTCTTTCCCGACGAAGCAGGGAAAGGATCCCTCATCTCGAGCTACGAGGCGGAAACGGGGCTCCTCTGGATGTGGGCGGGACCCTCGTGTTTCCTCTCGAGTGGAGCCGGGTATGTCGGGGAACTTCTTGATTTGCACCAAGGGTGTGAAGGACCGTTTCGAAGTTCCAGAGGTGAGGTGTGATCAGCCTCGAGACGCCTCAGCGGAAATGGGCCCCATCTCGCCTGGAGGGGAGAACCTCCTGGATTTTCTCCAGTTGCAGCAGGTCTTCTCGAGTTACGACCGGGACTTCAGGGACCCTCTCTTGTGGCCTCAGAAAAGGCCAATCCCCATGCGAGTTGCTAGGGGACCTCTCGGGATTCCTCTCCCGTCCATGCCGGGGCCTCAGTCCTTGTGTGGAGACGGGCCGGAACCTGAGAATTCCTCTCCAGTGTTGCCATGGATCTTGGGGTGCTTCTGAGTCTCCCCAGGGGAGTCAGGCCTCGTTTCGAGTGGGGGCATGCACGTGCGCTTTCCTCCCGAGCTGCAGCAGTAGTGTCACTCTTCCTGTCACTTGGATCAAGGGATCTGCGGCTTTCCCTCGAGGCTGTCCCTCGAGGCTTTCCCACGAGGCTTACCCACAGGGCTGTGCCACGTGCCACCTTGGTGTGAGTCGATCCTCGGCGTGAAAGACGAGCCGGTGAAGGGAAAAGTGCTTCCTCTGGAATGGACTGAGACATCTGGGGGACTCTTGGAATGGTGGCACGACCCTGGAGTTCCTCTCGCCATTCCTGTTGAGAGGGCCTCCTCTTGAGATGCGACGGGAACGCCGGGGACTCTTTCCTGAAGAAGCAGGGAAAGGATCCCTCATCTCGAGCTACGAGGCGGAAACGGGGCTCCTCTGAATGTGGGCGGAACCCTCGTGTTTCCTCTCGAGTGGAGACCGGTATGTCGGCAAACTTCTTGATTCGCACCAAGGGTGTGAAGCACCCTTTAGAAGTTCCAGAGCTGAGGTGTGATCATCCTCGAGACGCCTCAGCGGAAAAGGGCCTCATCTCGCCTGGAGGGGAGAACCTCCTGGATTTTCTCGAGTTGTGGCAGGTCTTCTCGAGTTGCGACGGGAACCTCAGGGACCCGCTCTGGTGGCCTCAAGAAAGGCCAGTCCCCATGCGAGTTGCTAGGGGCCATCTCGGGATTCCTCTTCCGTCCAGGCCGGGGCCTAAGACCTTGTGTGGAGTCGGGGCTGGAACCTGAGGATTCCTCTCCAGTGTTGCCATGGATCTTTGGGTGCTTCTGAGTCTCCCCAGGGGAGTCAGGCCTCGTCTCGAGTGGGGGCATGCACGTGGGCTTTCCTCCCTAGCTGCAGCAGTAGTTTCACGCTTCCTGTCACGTAGATCAAGGGATATTTGGCTTTCCCTCGAGGCTGTCCCTCGAGGCTTTCCCACGAGGCTTACCCACAGGGCTGTGCCTCGTGCCACCTTGGTGTGAGTCGATCCTCGGCGTGAAAGACGAGCCGTTGTAGGGAAAAGAGGTTCCTCTGGTATGGACTGAGATATCCGGGGGACTCTTGGAATGGTGGCACGACCCTGGAGTTCCTCTCGCCGTTCCTGTTGAGAGGGCCTCCTCTTGAGATGCGACGGGAACGCCGGGAACGCTTTCCCGTCGAAGCAGGGAAAGGATCCCTCACCTCGAGCTACGAGGCGGAAAGAGAGCTCCTCTGGATGTGGGCGGGACCCTCGTGTTTCCTCTCGAGTGGAGATGGGTATGTCGGGGAACTTCTTGATTTGCACCAAGTGTGTGAAGGACCCTTTCGAAGTTCCAGAGGTGAGGTGTGAGCAGCCTGGAGACGCCTCAGATGAAATGGGCCTCATCTCGCCTGGAGGGGAGAACCTCCTGGATTTTCTCGAGTTGCGGCAGGTCTTCTCGAGTTACGACGGGGACCTCAGGGACACGCTCTGGTGGCCTCAGGAAAGGCCAGTCCCCATGCGAGTTGCTGGGGCCATCTCGGGATTCCTCTCCCGTCCAGGCCGGGGCCTAAGCCCTTGTGTGGAGTCGGGGCTGGAACCTGAGGATTCCTCTCCAGTGTTGCCATTCATCTTTGGGTGCTTCTGAGTCTCCCCAGGGGAGTCAGGCCTCGTCTCGAGTGGGGGCATGCACGTGCGCTTTCCTCCCGGCTGCAGCAGTAGTGTCACGCTTCCTGTCACGTAGATCAAGGGATATTTGGCTTTCCCTCGAGGCTGTCCCTCGAGGCTTTCCCACGAGGCTTACCCACAGGGTTGTGCCACGTGCCACCTTGGTGTGAGTCGATCCTCGGTGTATAAGGCGAGCCCGTGTAGGGAAAAGAGGTTCCTCTGGTATGGACTGAGACATCTGGGGGACGCTTGGAATGGTGGCACGACCCTGGAGTTCCTCTCGCCTTTCCTGTTGAGAGGGCCTCCTCTTGAGATGCGACGGGAACGCCGGGAACTCTCTCCCGACGAAGCAGGGAAAGGATCCCTCACCTCGAGCTACGAGGCGGAAAGGGGGCTCCTCTGGATGTGGGCGGGACCCTCGTTTTTCCGCTCGAGTGGAGATGGGTATGTCGGGGAACTTCTTCATTTGCACCAAAGGTGTGAAGGACCCTTTCGAAGTTCCAGAGGTGAGGTGTGATCAACCTGGAGACGCCTCAGAGGAAATGGGCCTCATCTCGCCTGGAGGGGAGAACCTCCTGGAATTTCTCGAGTTGCAGCAGGTCTTCTCGAGTTACAACGGGGACCTCAGGGACACGCTCTGGTGGCCTCAGGAAAGGCCAGTCCCCATGCGAGTTGCTAGGAGCCATCTCGGGATTCCTCTCCCGTCCATGCCGGGGCCTAGGACCTTGTGTGGAGTCGGGGCCGGAACCTGAGGATTCCTCTCCAGTGTTGCCATGGATCTTGGGGTGCTTCTGAGTCTCCCCAGGGGAGTCAGGCCTCGTCTCGAGTGGGGGCATGCACGTGCACTTTCCTCCCGAGCTGCAGCAGTAGTGTCACGCTTCCTGTCACTTGGATCAAGGGATCTGCGGCTTTCCCTCTAGGCTGTCCCTCGAGGCTTTCCCACGAGGCTTACCCACAGGGCTGTGCCTCGTGCCACCTTGGTGTGAGTCGATCCTCGGCGCGAAAGACGAGCCGTTGTAGGGAAAAGAGGTTCCTCTGGTATGGACTGAGACATCCGGGGGACTCTTGGAATGGTGGCACGACCCTGGAGTTCCTCTCGTCGTTCCTGTTGAGAGGGCCTCCTCTTGAGATGCGACGGGAATGCCGGGAACTCTCTCCCGACGAAGCAGGGAAAGGATCCCTCACCTCGAGCTACGAGGCGGAAAGGGGGCTCCTCTGGATGTGGGCGGGACCCTCGTGTTTCCTCTCGAGTGGAGATGGGTATGTCGGGGAACTTCTTGATTTGCACCAAGGGTGTGAAGGACCCTTTCGAAGTTCCAGAGGTGAGGTGTGAGCAGCCTGGAGACGCCTCAGAGGAAATGGGCCTCATCTCGCCTGGAGGGGAGAACCTCCTGGATTTTCTCGAGTTGCGGCAGGTCTTCTGGAGTTACGACAGAAACCTCAAGGACCCGCTAAGGTGGCCTCAAGAAAGGCCAGTCCCCAAGCGAGTTGCTAGGGGCCATCTCGGGATTCCTCTCCCGTCCAGGCCGGGGCCTAAGACCATGTGTGGAGTCGGAGCTGGAACCTGAGATTCCTCTCCAGTGTTGCCATGGATCTTGGGGTGCTTCTGAGTATCCCCAGGGGAGTCAGGCCTCGTCTCGTGTGTGGGCATGCACGTGCGCATTCCTCCCGAGCTGCAGCAGTAGTGTCACGCTTCCTGTCACGTAGATCAAGGGATATTTGGCTTTCCCTCGAGGCTGTCCCTCGAGGATTTCCCACGAGGCTTTCCCACAGGGCTGTGCCACGTGCTACCTTGGTGTGAGTCGATCCTCGGCGTATACGGCGAGACAGTGTAGGGAAAAGAGTTTCCTCTGGTATGGACTGAGACATCTGGGGGAATCTTGGAATGGTGGCACGACCCTGGAGTTCCTCTCGCCGTTCCTGTTGAGAGGGCCTCCTCTTGAGATGCGACGTGAACGCCGGGAACTCTCTCCCGACGAAGCAGGGAAAGGATCCCTCACCTCGAGCTACAAGGCGGAAAGGGGGCTCCTCTGGATATGGGCGGGACCCTCGTGTTTCCTCTCGAGTGGAGATGGGTATGTCGGGGAACTTCTTGATTTGCACCAAGGGTGTGTAGGACCCTTTCGAAGTTCCAGAGGTGAGTTGTGAGCAGCCTGGAGACGCCTCAGAGGAAATGGGCCTCATCTCGCCTGGAGGGGAGAACCTCCTGGATTTTCTCGAGTTGCGGCAGGTCTTCTCGAGTTACGACGGGGACCTCAGGGACCCGCTCTGGTGGCCTCAGGAAAGGCCAGTCCCCATGCGAGTTGCTAGGGGCCATCTCGGGATTCCTCTCCCGTCCATGCCGGGGCCTCAGTCCTTGTGTGGAGTCGGGGCCGGAACCTGAGGATTCCTCTCCAATGTCGCCATGGATCTTGGGGTGCTTCTCAGTCTCCCCAGGGGAGTCAGGCCTCGTCTCGAGTGGGGGCATGCACGTGCGCTTTCCTCCCGAGCTGCAGCAGTAGTGTCACGCTTCCTGTCACGTGGATCAAGGGATCTGTTGCTTTCCCTCGAGGCTGTCCCTCGAGGCTTTCCCACGAGGCTTTCCCCCAGGGCTGTGCCACGTGCCACCTTGGTGTGAGTCGATCCTCGGCGTGAAAGACGAGCCGGTGAAGGGAAAAGAGGTTCCTCTGGAATGGACTGAGACATCTGGGGGACTCTTGGAATGGTGGCACGAACCTGGAGTTCCTCTCACCGTTCCTGTTGAGAGGGCCTCCTCTTGAGATGCGACGGGAACGACGGGAAATCTTTCCCGACGAAGCAGGGAAAGGATCCCTCATCTCGATCTACGAGGCGGAAACGGGGCTCCTCTGGATGTGGGCGGGACCCTCGTGTTTCCTCTCGAGTGGAGACGGGTATGTCGGGGAACTTCTTGATTTGCACCAAGGGTGTGAAAGACCCTTTCGAAGTTCCAGAGGTGAGGTGTGATCAGCCTCGAGACACCTCAGCGGAAATGGGCCTCATCTCGCCTGGAGGGGAGAACCTCTTGGATTTTCTCGAGTTGCGGCAGGTCTTCTCGAGTTACGTCGGGGACCTCAGGGACCCGCTCTGGTGGCCTCAGGAAAGGCCAGTCCCCATGCGAGTTGCTAGGGGACCTCTCGGGATTCCTCTCCCGTCCGTGCCAGGGCCTCAGTCCTTGTGTGGATTCGGGGCCGGAACCGAGGATTCCTCTCCAGTGTTGCCATGGATCTTGGGGTGCTTCTGAGTCTCCCCAGGGGAGTCAGGCCTCGTCTCGAGTGGGGTATGCACGTGCGCTTTCCTTCCGAGCTGCAGCAGTAGTGTCACGCTTCCTGTCACGTGGATCAAGGAATCTGTGGCTTTGTCTCGAGGCTGTCCATCGAGGCTTTCCCATGAGGCTTTCCCCCAGGGCTGTGCCACGTGCCACCTTGGTGTGAGTCGATCCTCGGCGTGAAAGACGCGCCGGTGAAGGGAAAAGAGGTTCCTCTGGAATGGACTGAGACATCTGGGGGACTCTTGGAATGGTGACACGACCCTGGAGTTCCTCTCACCGTTCCTGTTGAGAGGGCCTCCTCTTGAGATGCGACGGGAACGCCGGGAACTCTTTCCCGACGAAGCAGGGAAAGGATCTCTCATCTCGAGCTACGAGGCTTAAACGGGGCTCCTCTGGATGTGGGCGGGACCCACGTGTTTCCTCTCGAGTGGAGACGGGTATGTCGGGGATCTTCTTGATTTCCACCAAGGGTGTGAAGGACCCTTTCGAAGTTCCAGAGGTGAGGTGTGATCAGCCTCGAGACGCCTCAGCGGAAATGGGCCTCATCTCCCCTGGAGGGGAGAACCTCCTGGATTTTCTCGAGTTGCGGCAGGTCTTCCCGAGTTACGAAGGGGACCTCGGGGACCTGCTCTGGAGGCCTCAGGAAAGGCCAGTCCCCATGCAAGTTGCTAGGGGACCTCTCGGGATTCCTCTCCCGGCCATGCCGGGGCCTCAGTCCTTGTGTGGATTCGGGGCCGGAACCTGAGGATTCCTCTCCAGTGTCGCCATGGATCTGGGGTGCTTCTCAGTCTCCCCAGGGGAGTCAGGCCTCGTCTCGAGTGGGGGCATGCACGTGCGCTTTCCTCCCGAGCTGCAGCAGTAGTGTCACGCTTCCTGTCACGTGGATCAGGGGATCTGTTGCTTTCCCTCGAGGCTGTCCCTCGAGGCTTTCCCACGAGGCTTTCCCCCAGGGCTGTGCCACGTGCCACCTTGGTGTGAGTCGATCCTCGGCGTGAAAGACGAGCCGGTGAAGGGAAAAGAGGTTCCTCTGGAATGGACTGAGACATCTGGGGGACTCTTGGAATGGTGGCACGACCCTGGAGTTCCTCTCACCGTTCCTGTTGAGAGGGCCTCCTCTAGAGATGCGACGGGAACCCGGGAACTCTTTCCCGACGAAGCAGGGAAAGGATCCCTCATCTCGAGCTACGAGGCGGAAACGGGGCTCCTCAGGATGTGGGCGGGACCCTCGTGTTTCCTCTCGAGTGGAGACGGGTATGTCGGGGAACTTCTTGATATGCACCAAGGGTGTGAAGAACCCTTTCGAAGTTCCAGAGGTGAGGTGTGATCAGCCTCGAGACGCCTCAGCGGAAATGGGCCTCATCTCGCCTGGAGGGGAGAACCTCTTGGATTTTCTCGAGTTGTGGCAGGTCTTCTCGAGTTACGACGGGGACCTCAGGGACCCGCTCTGGTGGCCTCAGGAAAGGCCAGTCCCCATGCGAGTTGCTAGGGGACCTCTCGGGATTCCTCTCCCGTCCATGCCGGGGCCTCAGTCCTTGTGTGGAGTCGGGGCCGGAACCTGAGGATTCCTCTCCAGTGTCGCCATGGATCTTGGGGTGCTTCTGAGTCTCCCCAGGGGAGTCAGGCCTCGTCTCGAGTGGGGGCATGCACGTGCGCTTTCCTCCCGAGCTGCAGCAGTAGTGTCACGCTTCCTGTCACGTGGATCAAGGGATCTGTTGCTTTCCCTCGAGGCTGTCCCTCGAGGCTTTCCCACGAGGCTTTCCCCCAGGGCTGTGCCACGTGCCACCTTGGTGTGAGTCGATCCTCGGCGTGAAAGACGAGCCGGTGAAGGGAAAAGAGGTTCCTCTGGAATGGACTGAGACATCTGGGGGACTCTTGGAATGGTGGCAAGACCCTGGAGTTCCTCTCACCGTTCCTGTTGAGAGGGCCTCTTCTTGAGATGCGATGGGAACGCCGGGAACTCTTTCTCGACGAAGCAGGGAAAGGATCCCTCATCTCGAGCTACGAGGCGGAAACGGGGCTCCTCTGGATGTGGGCGGGACCCTCGTGTTTCCTCTCGAGTGGAGACGGGTATGTCGGGGAACTTCTTGATTTGCACCAAGGGTGTGAAAGACCCTTTCGAAATTCCAGAGGTGAGGTGTGATCAGCCTCGAGACACCTCAGCGGAAATGGGCCTCATCTCGCCTGGAGGGGAGAACCTCTTGGATTTCCTCGAGTTGCGGCAGGTCTTCTCGAGTTACGACGGGGACCTCAGGGACCCGCTCTGGTGGCCTCAGGAAAGGCCAGTCCCCATGCGAGTTGCTAGGGGACCTCTCGGGATTCCTCTCCCGTCCGTGCCGGGGCCTCAGTCCTTGTGTGGATTCGGGGCCGGAACCGAGGATTGCTCTCCAGTGTTGCCATGGATCTTGGGGTGCTTCTGAGTCTCCCCAGGGGAGTCAGGCCTCGTCTCGAGTGGGGGCATGCACGTGCGCTTTCCTTCCGAGCTGCAGCAGTAGTGTCACGCTTCCTGTCTCGTGGATCAAGGAATCTGTGGCTTTGTCTCGAGGCTGTCCATCGAGACTTTCCCACGAGGCTTTCCCCCAGGGCTATGCCACGTGCCACCTTGGTGTGAGTCGATCCTCGGCGTGAAAGACGCGCCGGTGAAGGGAAAAGAGGTTCCTCTGGAATGGACTGAGACATCTGGGGGACTCTTGGAATGGTGACACGACCCTGGAGTTCCTCTCACCGTTCCTGTTGAGAGGGCCTCCTCTTGAGATGCGACGGGAACGCCGGGAACTCTTTCCCGACGAAGCAGGGAAAGTATCCCTCATCTCGAGCTACGAGGCGGAAACGGGGCTCCTCTGGATGTGGACAGGACCCACGTGTTTCCTCTCGAGTTGAGACAGGTATGTCGGGGAACTTCTTGATTTGCACCAAGGGTGTGAAGGACCCATTCGAAGTTCCAGAGGTGAGGTGTGATCAGCCTCGAGACGCCTCAGTGGAAATGGGCCTCATATCGCCTGGAGGGGAGAACCTCATGGATTTTCTCGAGTTGCGGCAGGTCTTCTCGAGTTACGACGGGGACCTCAGGGACCCGCTCTGGTGGCCTCAAGAAAGGCCAGTCCCCATGCGAGTTGCTAGGGGCCATCTCGAGATTCCTCTCCCGTCCAGGCCGGGGCCTAAGACCTTGTGTGGAGTCGGGGCTGGAACCTGAGGATTCCTCTCCAGTGTTGCCATGGATCTTTGGGTGCTTCTGAGTCTCCCCAGGGGAGTCAGGCCTCGTCTCGAGTGGGGGCATGCACGTGCACATTCCTCCCGAGCTGCAGCAGTAGTGTCACGCTTCCTGTCACTTGGATCAAGGGATCTGCGGCTTTCCCTCTAGGCTGTCCCTCGAGGCTTTCCCACGAGGCTTACCCACAGGGCTGTGCCTCGTGCCACCTTGGTGTGAGTCGATCCTCGGCGCGAAAGACGAGCCGTTGTAGGGAAAAGAGGTTCCTCTGGTATGGACTGAGACATCCGGGGGACTCTTGGAATGGTGGCACGACCCTGGAGTTCCTCTCGTCGTTCCTGTTGAGAGGGCCTCCTCTTGAGATGCGACGGGAATGCCGGGAACTCTCTCCCGACGAAGCAGGGAAAGGATCCCTCACCTCGAGCTACGAGGCGGAAAGGGGGCTCCTCTGGATGTGGGCGGGACCCTCGTGTTTCCTCTCGAGTGGAGACGGGTATGTCGGGGAACTTCTTGATTTGCACCAAGGGTTTGAGGACCCTTTCGAAGTTCCAGAGGTGAGGTGTGAGCAGCCTGGAGACGCCTCAGAGGAAATGGGCCTCATCTCGCCTGGAGGGGAGAACCTCCTGGATTTTCTCGAGTTGCGGCAGGTCTTCTGGAGTTACGACGGAAACCTCAAGGACCCGCTAAGGTGGCCTCAAGAAAGGCCAGTCCCCAAGCGAGTTGCTAGGGGCCATCTCGGGATTCCTCTCCCGTCCAGGCCGGGGCCTAAGACCATGTGTGGAGTCGGAGCTGGAACCTGAGATTCCTCTCCAGTGTTGCCATGGATCTTGGGGTGCTTCTGAGTCTCCCCAGGGGAGTCAGGCCTCGTCTCGAGTGTGGGCATGCACGTGCGCTTTCCTCCCGAGCTGCAGCAGTAGTGTCACGCTTCCTGTCACGTAGATCAAGGGATATTTGGCTTTCCCTCGAGGCTTTCCCACAGGGCTGTGCCACGTGCCACCTTGGTGTGAGTCGATCCTCGGCGTATACGGCGAGCCCGTGTAGGGAAAAGAGTTTCCTCTGGTATGGACTGAGACATCTGGGGGAATCTTGGAATGGTGGCACGACCATGGAGTTCCTCTCGCCGTTCCTGTTGAGAGGGCCTCCTCTTGAGATGCGACGGGAACGCCGGGAACCCTCTCCCGACGAAGCAGGGAAAGGATCCCTCACCTCGAGCTACAAGGCGGAAAGGGGGCTCCTCTGGATATGGGCGGGACCCTCGTGTTTCCTCTCGAGTGGAGATGGGTATGTCGGGGAACTTCTTGATTTGCACCAAGGGTGTGTAGGACCCTTTCGAAGTTCCAGAGGTGAGGTGTGAGCAGCCTCGAGACGCCTCAGAAGAAATGGGCCTCATCTCGCCTGGAGGGGAGAACCTCCTGGATTTTCTCGAGTTGCGGCAGGTCTTCTCGAGTTACGACGGGGACCTCAGGGACACGCTCTGGTGGCCTCAGGAAAGGCCAGTCCCCATGCGAGTTGCTAGGGGCCATCTCGGGATTCCTCTCCCGTCCATGCCGGGGCCTCAGTCCTTGTGTGGAGTCGGGGCCGGAACCTGAGGATTCCTCTCCAGTGTCGCCATGGATCTTGGGGTGCTTCTCAGTCTCCCCAGGGGAGTCAGGCCTCTTCTCGAGTGGGGGCATGCACGTGCGCTTTCCTCCCGAGCTGCAGCAGTAGTGTCACGCTTCCTGTCACGTGGATCAAGGGATCTATTGCTTTCCCTCGAGGCTGTCCCTCGAGGCTTTCCCACGAGGCTTTCCCCCAGGGCTGTGCCACGTGCCACCTTGGTGTGAGTCGATCCTCGGCGTGAAAGACGAGCCGGTGAAGGGAAAAGAGGTTCCTCTGGAATGGACTGAGACATCTGGGGGACTCTTGGAATGGTGGCACGACCCTGGAGTTCCTCTCACCGTTCCTGTTGAGAGGGCCTCCTCTTGAGATGCGACGGGAACGACGGGAAATCTTTCCCGACGAAGCAGGGAAAGGATCCCTCATCTCGATCTACGAGGCGGAAACGGGGCTCCTCTGGATGTGGGCGGGACCCACGTGTTTCCTCTCGAGTGGAGACGGGTATGTCGGGGAACTTCTTGATTTGCACCAAGGGTGTGAAAGACCCTTTCGAAGTTCCAGAGGTGAGGTGTGATCAGCCTCGAGACACCTCAGCGGAAATGGGCCTCATCTCGCCTGGAGGGGAGAACCTCTTGGATTTTCTCGAGTTGCGGCAGGTCTTCTCGAGTTACGACGGGGACCTCAGGGACCCGCTCTGGTGGCCTCAGGAAAGGCCAGTCCCCATGCGAGTTGCTAGGAGACCTCTCGGGAATCCTCTCCCGTCCGTGCCGGGGCTTCAGTCCTTGTGTGGATTCGGGGCCGGAACCGAGGATTCCTCTCCAGTGTTGCCATGGATCTTGGGGTCCTTCTGAGTCTCCCCAGGGGAGTCAGGCCTCGTCTCGAGTGGGGGTATGCACGTGCGCTTTCCTTCCGAGCTGCAGCAGTAGTGTCACGCTTCCTGTCACGTGGATCAAGGAATCTGTGGCTTTGTCTCGAGGCTGTCCATCGAGGCTTTCCCACGAGGCTTTCCCCCAGGGCTGTGCCACGTGCCACCTTGGTGTGAGTCCATCCTCGGCGTGAAAGACGCGCCGGTGAAGGGAAAAGAGGTTCCTCTGGAATGGACTGAGACATCTGGGGGACTCTTGGAATGGTGACACGACCCTGGAGTTACTCTCACCGTTCCTGTTGAGAGGGCCTCCTCTTGAGATGCGACGGGAACGCCGGGAACTCTTTCCCGACGAAGCAGGGAAAGGATCTCTCATCTCGAGCTACGAGGCTTAAACGGGGCTCCTCTGGATATGGGCGGGACCCACGTGTTTCCTCTCGAGTGGAGACCGGTATGTCGGGGATCTTCTTGATTTCCACCAAGGGTGTGAAGGACCCTTTCGAAGTTCCAGAGGTGAGGTGTGATCAGCCTCGAGACGCCTCAGCGGAAATGGGCCTCATCTCCCCTGGAGGGGAGAACCTCCTGGATTTTCTCGAGTTGCGGCAGGTCTTCTCGAGTTACGACGGGGACCTCAGGGACCCGCTCTGGTGGCCTCAGGAAAGGCCAGTCCCCATGCGAGTTGCTAGGAGACCTCTCGGGAATCCTCTCCCGTCCGTGCCGGGGCTTCAGTCCTTGTGTGGATTCGGGGCCGGAACCTGAGGATTCCTCTCCAGTGTCGCCATAGATCTGGGGTGCTTCTCAGTCTCCCCAGGGGAGTCAGGCCTCGTCTCGAGTGGGGGTATGCACGTGCGCTTTCCTCCCGAGCTGCAGCAGTAGTGTCACGCTTCCTGTCACGTGGATCAGGGGATCTGTTGCTTTCCCTCGAGGCTGTCCCTCGAGGCTTTCCCACGAGGCTTTCCCCCAGGGCTGTGCCACGTGCCACCTTGGTGTGAGTCGATCCTCGGCGTGAAAGACGAGCCGGTGAAGGGAAAAGAGGTTCCTCTGGAATGGAATGAGACATCTGGGGGCTCTTGGAATGGTGACACGACCCTGGAGATCCTCTCACCGTTCCTGTTGAGAGGGCCTCCTCTTGAGATGCGACGGGAACGCCGGAAACTCTTTCCCGAGGAAGCAGGGAAAGGATTCCTCATCTCGAGCTACGAGGCGGAAACGGGTCTCCTCTGGATGTGGGCGGGGCCCTCGTGTTTCCTCTCGAGTGGAGAAGGGTATGTCGGGGAACTTCTTGATTTGCACCAAGTGTGTGAAGGACCCTTTCGAAGTTCCAGAGGTGAGGTGTGAGCAGCCTGGAGACGCCTCAGAGGAAATGGGCCTCATCTCGCCTGGAGGGGAGAACCTCCTGGATTTTCTCGAGTTGCGGCAGGTCTTCTCGAGTTACGACGGGGACCTCAGGGACACGCTCTGGTGGCCTCAGGAAAGGCCAGTCCCCATGCGAGTTGCTGGGGCCATCTCGGGATTCCTCTCCCGTCCAGGCCGGGGCCTAAGCCCTTGTGTGGAGTCGGGGCTGGAACCTGAGGATTCCTCTCCAGTGTTGCCATTCATCTTTGGGTGCTTCTGAGTCTCCCCAGGGGAGTCAGGCCTCGTCTCGAGTGGGGGCATGCACGTGCGCTTTCCTCCCGAGCTGCAGCAGTAGTGTCACGCTTCCTGTCACGTAGATCAAGGGATATTTGGCTTTCCCTCGAGGCTGTCCCTCGAGGCTTTCCCACGAGGCTTACTCACAGGGTTGTGCCACGTGCCACCTTGGTGTGAGTCGATCCTCGGTGTATAAGGCGAGCCCGTGTAGGGAAAAGAGGTTCCTCTGGTATGGACTGAGACATCTGGGGGACGCTTGGAATGGTGGCACGACCCTGGAGTTCCTCTCGCCTTTCCTGTTGAGAGGGCCTCCTCTTGAGATGCGACGGGAACGCCGGGAACTCTCTCCCGACGAAGCAGGGAAAGGATCCCTCACCTCGAGCTACGAGGCGGAAAGGGGGCTCCTCTGGATGTGGGCGGGACCCTCGTTTTTCCTCTCGAGTGGAGATGGGTATGTCGGGGAACTTCTTCATTTGCACCAAAGGTGTGAAGGACCCTTTCGAAGTTCCAGAGGTGAGGTGTGATCAACCTGGAGACGCCTCAGAGGAAATGGGCCTCATCTCGCCTGAAGGGGAGAACCTCCTGGAATTTCTCGAGTTGCGGCAGGTCTTCTCGAGTTACAACGGGGACCTCAGGGACACGCTCTGGTGGCCTCAGGAAAGGCCAGTCCCCATGCGAGTTGCTAGGAGCCATCTCGGGATTCCTCTCCCGTCCATGCCGGGGCCTAGGACCTTGTGTGGAGTCGGGGCCGGAACCTGAGGATTCCTCTCCAGTGTTGCCATGGATCTTGGGGTGCTTCTGAGTCTCCCCAGGGGAGTCAGGCCTCGTCTCGAGTGGGGGCATGCACGTGCACTTTCCTCCCGAGCTGCAGCAGTAGTGTCACGCTTCCTGTCACTTGGATCAAGGGATCTGCGGCTTTCCCTCGAGGCTGTCCCTCGAGGATTTCCCACGAGGCTTTCCCACAGGGCTGTGCCACGTGCTACCTTGGTGTGAGTCGATCCTCGGCGTATACGGCGAGCCAGTGTAGGGAAAAGAGTTTCCTCTGGTATGGACTGAGACATCTGGGGGAATCTTGGAATGGTGGCACGACCCTGGAGTTCCTCTCGCCGTTCCTGTTGAGAGGGCCTCCTCTTGAGATGCGACGGGAACGCCGGGAACTCTCTCCCGACGAAGCAGGGAAAGGATCCCTCACCTCGAGCTACAAGGCGGAAAGGGGGCTCCTCTGGATATGGGCGGGACCCTCGTGTTTCCTCTCGAGTGGAGATGGGTATGTCGGGGAACTTCTTGATTTGCACCAAGGGTGTGTAGGACCCTTTCGAAGTTCCAGAGGTGAGGTGTGATCAGCCTCGAGACACCTCAGCGGAAATGGGCCTCATCTCGCCTGGAGGGGAGAACCTCTTGGATTTTCTCGAGTTGCGGCAGGTCTTCTCGAGTTACGTCGGGGACCTCAGGGACCCGCTCTGGTGGCCTCAGGAAAGGCCAGTCCCCATGCGAGTTGCTAGGGGACCTCTCGGGATTCCTCTCCCGTCCGTGCCGGGGCCTCAGTCCTTGTGTGGATTCGGGGCCGGAACCGAGGATTCCTCTCCAGTGTTGCCATGGATCTTGGGGTGCTTCTGAGTCTCCCCAGGGGAGTCAGGCCTCGTCTCGAGTGGGGTATGCACGTGCGCTTTCCTTCCGAGCTGCAGCAGTAGTGTCACGCTTCCTGTCACGTGGATCAAGGAATCTGTGGCTTTGTCTCGAGGCTGTCCATCGAGGCTTTCCCATGAGGCTTTCCCCCAGGGCTGTGCCACGTGCCACCTTGGTGTGAGTCGATCCTCGGCGTGAAAGACGCGCCGGTGAAGGGAAAAGAGGTTCCTCTGGAATGGACTGAGACATCTGGGGGACTCTTGGAATGGTGACACGACCCTGGAGTTCCTCTCACCGTTCCTGTTGAGAGGGCCTCCTCTTGAGATGCGACGGGAACGCCGGGAACTCTTTCCCGACGAAGCAGGGAAAGGATCTCTCATCTCGAGCTACGAGACTTAAACGGGGCTCCTCTGGATGTGGGCGGGACCCACGTGTTTCCTCTCGAGTGGAGACGGGTATGTCGGGGATCTTCTTGATTTCCACCAAGGGTGTGAAGGACCCTTTCGAAGTTCCAGAGGTGAGGTGTGATCAGCCTCGAGACGCCTCAGCGGAAATGGGCCTCATCTCCCCTGGAGGGGAGAACCTCCTGGATTTTCTCGAGTTGCGGCAGGTCTTCCCGAGTTACGAAGGGGACCTCGGGGACCTGCTCTGGAGGCCTCAGGAAAGGCCAGTCCCCATGCAAGTTGCTAGGGGACCTCTCGGGATTCCTCTCCCGGCCATGCCGGGGCCTCAGTCCTTGTGTGGATTCGGGGCCGGAACCTGAGGATTTCTCTCCAGTGTCGCCATGGATCTGGGGTGCTTCTCAGTCTCCCCAGGGGAGTCAGGCCTCGTCTCGAGTGGGGGCATGCACGTGCGCTTTCCTCCCGAGCTGCAGCAGTAGTGTCACGCTTCCTGTCACGTGGATCAGGGGATCTGTTGCTTTCCCTCGAGGCTGTCCCTCGAGGCTTTCCCACGAGGCTTTCCCCCAGGGCTGTGCCACGTGCCACCTTGGTGTGAGTCGATCCTCGGCGTGAAAGACGAGCCGGTGAAGGGAAAAGAGGTTCCTCTGGAATGGACTGAGACATCTGGGGGACTCTTGGAATGGTGGCACGACCCTGGAGTTCCTCTCACCGTTCCTGTTGAGAGGGCCTCCTCTTGAGATGCGACGGGAACCCGGGAACTCTTTCCCGACGAAGCAGGGAAAGGATCCCTCATCTCGAGCTACGAGGCGGAAACGGGGCTCCTCAGGATGTGGGCGGGACCCTCGTGTTTCCTCTCGAGTGGAGACGGGTATGTCGGGGAACTTCTTGATATGCACCAAGGGTGTGAAGAACCCTTTCGAAGTTCCAGAGGTGAGGTGTGATCAGCCTCGAGACGCCTCAGCGGAAATGGGCCTCATCTCGCCTGGAGGGGAGAACCTCTTGGATTTTCTCGAGTTGTGGCAGGTCTTCTCGAGTTACGACGGGGACCTCAGGGACCCGCTCTGGTGGCCTCAGGAAAGGCCAGTCCCCATGCGAGTTGCTAGGGGACCTCTCGGGATTCCTCTCCCGTCCATGCCGGGGCCTCAGTCCTTGTGTGGAGTCGGGGCCGGAACCTGAGGATTCCTCTCCAGTGTCGCCATGGATCTTGGGGTGCTTCTGAGTCTCCCCAGGGGAGTCAGGCCTCGTCTCGAGTGGGGGCATGCACGTGCGCTTTCCTCCCGAGCTGCAGCAGTAGTGTCACGCTTCCTGTCACGTGGATCAAGGGATCTGTTGCTTTCCCTCGAGGCTGTCCCTCGAGGCTTTCCCACGAGGCTTTCCCCCAGGGCTGTGCCACGTGCCACCTTGGTGTGAGTCGATCCTCGGCGTGAAAGACGAGCCGGTGAAGGGAAAAGAGGTTCCTCTGGAATGGACTGAGACATCTGGGGGACTCTTGGAATGGTGGCAAGACCCTGGAGTTCCTCTCACCGTTCCTGTTGAGAGGGCCTCTTCTTGAGATGCGATGGGAACGCCGGGAACTCTTTCTCGACGAAGCAGGGAAAGGATCCCTCATCTCGAGCTACGAGGCGGAAACGGGGCTCCTCTGGATGTGGGCGGGACCCTCGTGTTTCCTCTCGAGTGGAGACGGGTATGTCGGGGAACTTCTTGATTTGCACCAAGGGTGTGAAAGACCCTTTCGAAATTCCAGAGGTGAGGTGTGATCAGCCTCGAGACACCTCAGCGGAAATGGGCCTCATCTCGCCTGGAGGGGAGAACCTCTTGGATTTCCTCGAGTTGCGGCAGGTCTTCTCGAGTTACGACGGGGACCTCAGGGACCCGCTCTGGTGGCCTCAGGAAAGGCCAGTCCCCATGCGAGTTGCTAGGGGACCTCTCGGGATTCCTCTCCCGTCCGTGCCGGGGCCTCAGTCCTTGTGTGGATTCGGGGCCGGAACCGAGGATTGCTCTCCAGTGTTGCCATGGATCTTGGGGTGCTTCTGAGTCTCCCCAGGGGAGTCAGGCCTCGTCTCGAGTGGGGGCATGCACGTGCGCTTTCCTTCCGAGCTGCAGCAGTAGTGTCACGCTTCCTGTCTCGTGGATCAAGGAATCTGTGTCTTTGTCTCGAGGCTGTCCATCGAGACTTTCCCACGAGGCTTTCCCCCAGGGCTATGCCACGTGCCACCTTGGTGTGAGTCGATCCTCGGCGTGAAAGACGCGCCGGTGAAGGGAAAAGAGGTTCCTCTGGAATGGACTGAGACATCTGGGGGACTCTTGGAATGGTGACACGACCCTGGAGTTCCTCTCACCGTTCCTGTTGAGAGGGCCTCCTCTTGAGATGCGACGGGAACGCCGGGAACTCTTTCCCGACGAAGCAGGGAAAGTATCCCTCATCTCGAGCTACGAGGCGGAAACGGGGCACCTCTGGATGTGGACAGGACCCACGTGTTTCCTCTCGAGTTGAGACAGGTATGTCGGGGAACTTCTTGATTTGCACCAAGGGTGTGAAGGACCCTTTCGAAGTTCCAGAGGTGAGGTGTGATCAGCCTCGAGACGCCTCAGTGGAAATGGGCCTCATATCGCCTGGAGGGGAGAACCTCATGGATTTTCTCGAGTTGCGGCAGGTCTTCTCGAGTTACGACGGGGACCTCAGGGACCCGCTCTGGTGGCCTCAAGAAAGGCCAGTCCCCATGCGAGTTGCTAGGGGCCATCTCGAGATTCCTCTCCCGTCCAGGCCGGGGCCTAAGACCTTGTGTGGAGTCGGGGCTGGAACCTGAGGATTCCTCTCCAGTGTTGCCATGGATCTTTGGGTGCTTCTGAGTCTCCCCAGGGGAGTCAGGCCTCGTCTCGAGTGGGGGCATGCACGTGCACATTCCTCCCGAGCTGCAGCAGTAGTGTCACGCTTCCTGTCACTTGGATCAAGGGATCTGCGGCTTTCCCTCTAGGCTGTCCCTCGAGGCTTTCCCACGAGGCTTACCCACAGGGCTGTGCCTCGTGCCACCTTGGTGTGAGTCGATCCTCGGCGCGAAAGACGAGCCGTTGTAGGGAAAAGAGGTTCCTCTGGTATGGACTGAGACATCCGGGGGACTCTTGGAATGGTGGCACGACCCTGGAGTTCCTCTCGTCGTTCCTGTTGAGAGGGCCTCCTCTTGAGATGCGACGGGAATGCCGGGAACTCTCTCCCGACGAAGCAGGGAAAGGATCCCTCACCTCGAGCTACGAGGCGGAAAGGGGGCTCCTCTGGATGTGGGCGGGACCCTCGTGTTTCCTCTCGAGTGGAGACGGGTATGTCGGGGAACTTCTTGATTTGCACCAAGGGTGTGAAGGACCCTTTCGAAGTTCCAGAGGTGAGGTGTGAGCAGCCTGGAGACGCCTCAGAGGAAATGGGCCTCATCTCGCCTGGAGGGGAGAACCTCCTGGATTTTCTCGAGTTGCGGCAGGTCTTCTGGAGTTACGACGGAAACCTCAAGGACCCGCTAAGGTGGCCTCAAGAAAGGCCAGTCCCCAAGCGAGTTGCTAGGGGCCATCTCGGGATTCCTCTCCCGTCCAGGCCGGGGCCTAAGACCATGTGTGGAGTCGGAGCTGGAACCTGAGATTCCTCTCCAGTGTTGCCATGGATCTTGGGGTGCTTCTGAGTCTCCCCAGGGGAGTCAGGCCTCGTCTCGAGTGTGGGCATGCACGTGCGCTTTCCTCCCGAGCTGCAGCAGTAGTGTCACGCTTCCTGTCACGTAGATCAAGGGATATTTGGCTTTCCCTCGAGGCTTTCCCACAGGGCTGTGCCACGTGCCACCTTGGTGTGAGTCGATCCTCGGCGTATACGGCGAGCCCGTGTAGGGAAAAGAGTTTCCTCTGGTATGGACTGAGACATCTGGGGGAATCTTGGAATGGTGGCACGACCATGGAGTTCCTCTCGCCGTTCCTGTTGAGAGGGCCTCCTCTTGAGATGCGACGGGAACGCCGGGAACCCTCTCCCGACGAAGCAGGGAAAGGATCCCTCACCTCGAGCTACAAGGCGGAAAGGGGGCTCCTCTGGATATGGGCGGGACCCTCGTGTTTCCTCTCGAGTGGAGATGGGTATGTCGGGGAACTTCTTGATTTGCACCAAGGGTGTGTAGGACGCTTTCGAAGTTCCAGAGGTGAGGTGTGAGCAGCCTCGAGACGCCTCAGAAGAAATGGGCCTCATCTCGCCTGGAGGGGAGAACCTCCTGGATTTTCTCGAGTTGCGGCAGGTCTTCTCGAGTTACGACGGGGACCTCAGGGACACGCTCTGGTGGCCTCAGGAAAGGCCAGTCCCCATGCGAGTTGCTAGGGGCCATCTCGGGATTCCTCTCCCGTCCATGCCGGGGCCTCAGTCCTTGTGTGGAGTCGGGGCCGGAACCTGAGGATTCCTCTCCAGTGTCGCCATGGATCTTGGGGTGCTTCTCAGTCTCCCCAGGGGAGTCAGGCCTCTTCTCGAGTGGGGGCATGCACGTGCGCTTTCCTCCCGAGCTGCAGCAGTAGTGTCACGCTTCCTGTCACGTGGATCAAGGGATCTATTGCTTTCCCTCGAGGCTGTCCCTCGAGGCTTTCCCACGAGGCTTTCCCCCAGGGCTGTGCCACGTGCCACCTTGGTGTGAGTCGATCCTCGGCGTGAAAGACGAGCCGGTGAAGGGAAAAGAGGTTCCTCTGGAATGGACTGAGACATCTGGGGGACTCTTGGAATGGTGGCACGACCCTGGAGTTCCTCTCACCGTTCCTGTTGAGAGGGCCTCCTCTTGAGATGCGACGGGAACGACGGGAAATCTTTCCCGACGAAGCAGGGAAAGGATCCCTCATCTCGATCTACGAGGCGGAAACGGGGCTCCTCTGGATGTGGGCGGGACCCACGTGTTTCCTCTCGAGTGGAGACGGGTATGTCGGGGAACTTCTTGATTTGCACCAAGGGTGTGAAAGACCCTTTCGAAGTTCCAGAGGTGAGGTGTGATCAGCCTCGAGACACCTCAGCGGAAATGGGCCTCATCTCGCCTGGAGGGGAGAACCTCTTGGATTTTCTCGAGTTGCGGCAGGTCTTCTCGAGTTACGACGGGGACCTCAGGGACCCGCTCTGGTGGCCTCAGGAAAGGCCAGTCCCCATGCGAGTTGCTAGGAGACCTCTCGGGAATCCTCTCCCGTCCGTGCCGGGGCTTCAGTCCTTGTGTGGATTCGGGGCCGGAACCGAGGATTCCTCTCCAGTGTTGCCATGGATCTTGGGGTCCTTCTGAGTCTCCCCAGGGGAGTCAGGCCTCGTCTCGAGTGGGGGTATGCACGTGCGCTTTCCTTCCGAGCTGCAGCAGTAGTGTCACGCTTCCTGTCACGTGGATCAAGGAATCTGTGGCTTTGTCTCGAGGCTGTCCATCGAGGCTTTCCCACGAGGCTTTCCCCCAGGGCTGTGCCACGTGCCACCTTGGTGTGAGTCCATCCTCGGCGTGAAAGACGCGCCGGTGAAGGGAAAAGAGGTTCCTCTGGAATGGACTGAGACATCTGGGGGACTCTTGGAATGGTGACACGACCCTGGAGTTCCTCTCACCGTTCCTGTTGAGAGGGCCTCCTCTTGAGATGCGACGGGAACGCCGGGAACTCTTTCCCGACGAAGCAGGGAAAGGATCTCTCATCTCGAGCTACGAGGCTTAAACGGGGCTCCTCTGGATGTGGGCGGGACCCACGTGTTTCCTCTCGAGTGGAGACCGGTATGTCGGGGATCTTCTTGATTTCCACCAAGGGTGTGAAGGACCCTTTCGAAGTTCCAGAGGTGAGGTGTGATCAGCCTCGAGACGCCTCAGCGGAAATGGGCCTCATCTCCCCTGGAGGGGAGAACCTCCTGGATTTTCTCGAGTTGCGGCAGGTCTTCCCGAGTTACGAAGGGGACCTCGGGGACCTGCTCTGGTGGCCTCAGGAAAGGCCAGTCCCCGTGCAAGTTGCTAGGGGACCTCTCGGGATTCCTCTCCCGGCCATGCCTGGGCCTCAGTCCTTGTGTGGATTCGGGGCCGGAACCTGAGGATTCCTCTCCAGTGTCGCCATAGATCTGGGGTGCTTCTCAGTCTCCCCAGGGGAGTCAGGCCTCGTCTCGAGTGGGGGTATGCACGTGCGCTTTCCTCCCGAGCTGCAGCAGTAGTGTCACGCTTCCTGTCACGTGGATCAGGGGATCTGTTGCTTTCCCTCGAGGCTGTCCCTCGAGGCTTTCCCACGAGGCTTTCCCCCAGGGCTGTGCCACGTGCCACCTTGGTGTGAGTCGATCCTCGGCGTGAAAGACGAGCCGGTGAAGGGAAAAGAGGTTCCTCTGGAATGGAATGAGACATCTGGGGGCTCTTGGAATGGTGACACGACCCTGGAGATCCTCTCACCGTTCCTGTTGAGAGGGCCTCCTCTTGAGATGCGACGGGAACGCCGGAAACTCTTTCCCGAGGAAGCAGGGAAAGGATTCCTCATCTCGAGCTACGAGGCGGAAACGGGTCTCCTCTGGATGTGGGCGGGGCCCTCGTGTTTCCTCTCGAGTGGAGAAGAGTATGTCGGGGAACTTCTTGATTTGCACCAAGTGTGTGAAGGACCCTTTCGAAGTTCCAGAGGTGAGGTGTGAGCAGCCTGGAGACGCCTCAGAGGAAATGGGCCTCATCTCGCCTGGAGGGGAGAACCTCCTGGATTTTCTCGAGTTGCGGCAGGTCTTCTCGAGTTACGACGGGGACCTCAGGGACACGCTCTGGTGGCCTCAGGAAAGGCCAGTCCCCATGCGAGTTGCTGGGGCCATCTCGGGATTCCTCTCCCGTCCAGGCCGGGGCCTAAGCCCTTGTGTGGAGTCGGGGCTGGAACCTGAGGATTCCTCTCCAGTGTTGCCATTCATCTTTGGGTGCTTCTGAGTCTCCCCAGGGGAGTCAGGCCTCGTCTCGAGTGGGGGCATGCACGTGCGCTTTCCTCCCGAGCTGCAGCAGTAGTGTCACGCTTCCTGTCACGTAGATCAAGGGATATTTGGCTTTCCCTCGAGGCTGTCCCTCGAGGCTTTCCCACGAGGCTTACTCACAGGGTTGTGCCACGTGCCACCTTGGTGTGAGTCGATCCTCGGTGTATAAGGCGAGCCCGTGTAGGGAAAAGAGTTTCCTCTGGTATGGACTGAGACATCTGGGGGACGCTTGGAATGGTGGCACGACCCTGGAGTTCCTCTCGCCTTTCCTGTTGAGAGGGCCTCCTCTTGAGATGCGACGGGAACGCCGGGAACTCTCTCCCGACGAAGCAGGGAAAGGATCCCTCACCTCGAGCTACGAGGCGGAAAGGGGGCTCCTCTGGATGTGGGCGGGACCCTCGTTTTTCCTCTCGAGTGGAGATGGGTATGTCGGGGAACTTCTTCATTTGCACCAAAGGTGTGAAGGACCCTTTCGAAGTTCCAGAGGTGAGGTGTGATCAACCTGGAGACGCCTCAGAGGAAATGGGCCTCATCTCGCCTGAAGGGGAGAACCTCCTGGAATTTCTCGAGTTGCGGCAGGTCTTCTCGAGTTACAACGGGGACCTCAGGGACACGCTCTGGTGGCCTCAGGAAAGGCCAGTCCCCATGCGAGTTGCTAGGAGCCATCTCGGGATTCCTCTCCCGTCCATGCCGGGGCCTAGGACCTTGTGTGGAGTCGGGGCCGGAACCTGAGGATTCCTCTCCAGTGTTGCCATGGATCTTGGGGTGCTTCTGAGTCTCCCCAGGGGAGTCAGGCCTCGTCTCGAGTGGGGGCATGCACGTGCACTTTCCTCCCGAGCTGCAGCAGTAGTGTCACGCTTCCTGTCACTTGGATCAAGGGATCTGCGGCTTTCCCTCGAGGCTGTCCCTCGAGGATTTCCCACGAGGCTTTCCCACAGGGCTGTGCCACGTGCTACCTTGGTGTGAGTCGATCCTCGGCGTATACGGCGAGCCAGTGTAGGGAAAAGAGTTTCCTCTGGTATGGACTGAGACATCTGGGGGAATCTTGGAATGGTGGCACGACCCTGGAGTTCCTCTCGCCGTTCCTGTTGAGAGGGCCTCCTCTTGAGATGCGACGGGAACGCCGGGAACTCTCTCCCGACGAAGCAGGGAAAGGATCCCTCACCTCGAGCTACAAGGCGGAAAGGGGGCTCCTCTGGATATGGGCGGGACCCTCGTGTTTCCTCTCGAGTGGAGATGGGTATGTCGGGGAACTTCTTGATTTGCACCAAGGGTGTGTAGGACCCTTTCGAAGTTCCAGAGGTGAGTTGTGAGCAGCCTGGAGACGCCTCAGAGGAAATGGGCCTCATCTCGCCTGGAGGGGAGAACCTCCTGGATTTTCTCGAGTTGCGGCAGGTCTTCTCGAGTTACGACGGGGACCTCAGGGACCCGCTCTGGTGGCCTCAGGAAAGGCCAGTCCCCATGCGAGTTGCTAGGGGCCATCTCGGGATTCCTCTCCCGTCCATGCCGGGGCCTCAGTCCTTGTGTGGAGTCGGGGCCGGAACCTGAGGATTCCTCTCCAATGTCGCCATGGATCTTGGGGTGCTTCTCAGTCTTCCCAGGGGAGTCAGGCCTCGTCTCGAGTGGGGGCATGCACGTGCGCTTTCCTCCCGAGCTGCAGCAGTAGTGTCACGCTTCCTGTCACGTGGATCAAGGGATCTGTTGCTTTCCCTCGAGGCTGTCCCTCGAGGCTTTCCCACGAGGCTTTCCCCCAGGGCTGTGCCACGTGCCACCTTGGTGTGAGTCGATCCTCGGCGTGAAAGACGAGCCGGTGAAGGGAAAAGAGGTTCCTCTGGAATGGACTGAGACATCTGGGGGACTCTTGGAATGGTGGCACGACCCTGGAGTTCCTCTCACCGTTCCTGTTGAGAGGGCCTCCTCTTGAGATGCGACGGGAACCCGGGAAATCTTTCCCGACGAAGCAGGGAAAGGATCCCTCATCTCGAGCTACGAGGCGGAAACGGGGCTCCTCAGGATGTGGGCGGGACCCTCGTGTTTCCTCTCGAGTGGAGACGGGTATGTCGGGGAACTTCTTGATATGCACCAAGGGTGTGAAGGACCCTTTCGAAGTTCCAGAGGTGAGGTGTGATCAGCCTCGAGACGCCTCAGCGGAAATGGGCCTCATCTCGCCTGGAGGGGAGAACCTCTTGGATTTTCTCGAGTTGTGGCAGGTCTTCTCGAGTTACGACGGGGACCTCAGGGACCCGCTCTGGTGGCCTCAGGAAAGGCCAGTCCCCATGCGAGTTGCTAGGGGACCTCTCGGGATTCCTCTCCCGTCCATGCCGGGGCCTCAGTCCTTGTGTGGAGTCGGGGCCGGAACCTGAGGATTCCTCTCCAGTGTCGCCATGGATCTTGGGGTGCTTCTGAGTCTCCCCAGGGGAGTCAGGCCTCGTCTCGAGTGGGGGCATGCACGTGCGCTTTCCTCCCGAGCTGCAGCAGTAGTGTCACGCTTCCTGTCACGTGGATCAAGGGATCTGTTGCTTTCCCTCGAGGCTGTCCCTTGAGGCTTTCCCACGAGGCTTTCCCCCAGGGCTGTGCCACGTGCCACCTTGGTGTGAGTCGATCCTCGGCGTGAAAGACGAGCCGGTGAAGGGAAAAGAGGTTCCTCTGGAATGGACTGAGACATCTGGGGGACTCTTGGAATGGTGGCACGACCCTGGAGTTCCTCTCACCGTTCCTGTTGAGAGGGCCTCTTCTTGAGATGCGATGGGAACGCCGGGAACTCTTTCTCGACGAAGCAGGGAAAGGATCCCTCATCTCGAGCTACGAGGCGGAAACGGGGCTCCTCTGGATGTGGGCGGGACCCTCGTGTTTCCTCTCGAGTGGAGACGGGTATGTCGGGGAACTTCTTGATTTGCACCAAGGGTGTGAAAGACCCTTTCGAAATTCCAGAGGTGAGGTGTGATCAGCCTCGAGACACCTCAGCGGAAATGGGCCTCATCTCGCCTGGAGGGGAGAACCTCTTGGATTTCCTCGAGTTGCGGCAGGTCTTCTCGAGTTACGACGGGGACCTCAGGGACCCGCTCTGGTGGCCTCAGGAAAGGCCAGTCCCCATGCGAGTTGCTAGGGGACCTCTCGGGATTCCTCTCCCGTCCGTGCCGGGGCCTCAGTCCTTGTGTGGATTCGGGGCCGGAACCGAGGATTGCTCTCCAGTGTTGCCATGGATCTTGGGGTGCTTCTCAGTCTCCCCAGGGGAGTCAGGCCTCGTCTCGAGTGGGGGCATGCACGTGCGCTTTCCTTCCGAGCTGCAGCAGTAGTGTCACGCTTCCTGTCTCGTGGATCAAGGAATCTGTGGCTTTGTCTCGAGCCTGTCCATCGAGACTTTCCCACGAGGCTTTCCCCCAGGGCTGTGCCACGTGCCACCTTGGTGTGAGTCGATCCTCGGCGTGAAAGACGCGCCGGTGAAGGGAAAAGAGGTTCCTCTGGAATGGACTGAGACATCTGGGGGACTCTTGGAATGGTGACACGACCCTGGAGTTCCTCTCACCGTTCCTGTTGAGAGGGCCTCCTCTTGAGATGCGACGGGAACGCCGGGAACTCTTTCCCGACGAAGCAGGGAAAGTATCCCTCATCTCGAGCTAAGAGGCGGAAACGGGGCACCTCTGGATGTGGACAGGACCCACGTGTTTCCCCTCGAGTTGAGACAGGTATGTCGGGGAACTTCTTGATTTGCACCAAGGGTGTGAAGGACCCTTTCGAAGTTCCAGAGGTGAGGTGTGATCAGCCTCGAGACGCCTCAGTGGAAATGGGCCTCATATCGCCTGGAGGGGAGAACCTCATGGATTTTCTCGAGTTGCGGCAGGTCTTCTCGAGTTACGACGGGGACCTCAGGGACCCGCTCTGGTGGCCTCAAGAAAGGCCAGTCCCCATGCGAGTTGCTAGGGGCCATCTCGAGATTCCTCTCCCGTCCAGGCCGGGGCCTAAGACCTTGTGTGGAGTCGGGGCTGGCACCTGAGGATTCCTCTCCAGTGTTGCCATGGATCTTTGGGTGCTTCTGAGTCTCCCCAGGGGAGTCAGGCCTCGTCTCGAGTGGGGGCATGCACGTGGGCTTTCCTCCCGAGCTGCAGCAGTAGTTTCACGCTTCCTGTCACGTAGATCAAGGGATATTTGGCTTTCCCTCGAGGCTGTCCCTCGAGGCTTTCCCACGAGGCTTACCCACAGGGCTGTGCCTCGTGCCACCTTGGTGTGAGTCGATCCTCGGCGTGAAAGACGAGCCGTTGTAGGGAAAAGAGGTTCCTCTGGTATGGACTGAGACATCCGGGGGACTCTTGGAATGGTGGCACGACCCTGGAGTTCCTCTCGCCGTTCCTGTTGAGAGGGCCTCCTCTTGAGATGCGACGGGAACGCCGGGAACGCTTTCCCGTCGAAGCAGGGAAAGGATCCCTCACCTCGAGCTGCGAGGCGGAAAGGGAGCTCCTCTGGATGTGGGCGGGACCCTCGTGTTTCCTCTCGAGTGGAGATGGGTATGTCGGGGAACTTCTTGATTTGCACCAAGTGTGTGAAGGACCCTTTCGAAGTTCCAGAGGTGAGGTGTGAGCAGCCTGGAGACGCCTCAGAGGAAATGGGCCTCATCTCGCCTGGAGGGGAGAACCTCCTGGATTTTCTCGAGTTGCGGCAGGTCTTCTCGTGTTACGACGGGGACCTCAGGGACACGCTCTGGTGGCCTCAGGAAAGGCCAGTCCCCATGCGAGTTGCTAGGGGCCATCTCGGGATTCCTCTCCCATCCAGGCCGGGGCCTAAGACCTTGTGTGGAGTCGGGGCTGGAACCTGAGGATTCCTCTCCAGTGTTGCCATTCATCTTTGGGTGCTTCTGAGTCTCCCCAGGGGAGTCAGGCCTCGTCTCGAGTGGGGGCATGCACGTGCGCTTTCCTCCCGAGCTGCAGCAGTAGTGTCACGCTTCCTGTCACGTAGATCAAGGGATATTTGGCTTTCCCTCGAGGCTTTCCCACAGGGCTGTGCCACGTGCCACCTTGGTGTGAGTCGATCCTCGGCGTATACGGCGAGCCCGTGTAGGGAAAAGAGTTTCCTCTGGTATGGACTGAGACATCTGGGGGAATCTTGGAATGGTGGCACGACCATGGAGTTCCTCTCGCCGTTCCTGTTGAGAGGGCCTCCTCTTGAGATGCGACGGGAACGCCGGGAACCCTCTCCCGACGAAGCAGGGAAAGGATCCCTCACCTCGAGCTACAAGGCGGAAAGGGGGCTCCTCTGGATATGGGCGGGACCCTCGTGTTTCCTCTCGAGTGGAGATGGGTATGTCGGGGAACTTCTTGATTTGCACCAAGGGTGTGTAGGACCCTTTCGAAGTTCCAGAGGTGAGGTGTGACCAGCCTCGAGACGCCTCAGAAGAAATGGGCCTCATCTCGCCTGGAGGGGAGAACCTCCTGGATTTTCTCGAGTTGCGGCAGGTCTTCTCGAGTTACGACGGGGACCTCAGGGACACGCTCTGGTGGCCTCAGGAAAGGCCAGTCCCCATGCGAGTTGCTAGGGGCCATCTCGGGATTCCTCTCCCGTCCATGCCGGGGCCTCAGTCCTTGTGTGGAGTCGGGGCCGGAACCTGAGGATTCCTCTCCAGTGTCGCCATGGATCTTGGGGTGCTTCTCAGTCTCCCCAGGGGAGTCAGGCCTCTTCTCGAGTGGGGGCATGCACGTGCGCTTTCCTCCCGAGCTGCAGCAGTAGTGTCACGCTTCCTGTCACGTGGATCAAGGGATCTGTTGCTTTCCCTCGAGGCTGTCCCTCGAGGCTTTCCCACGAGGCTTTCCCCCAGGGCTGTGCCACGTGCCACCTTGGTGTGAGTCGATCCTCGGCGTGAAAGACGAGCCGGTGAAGGGAAAAGAGGTTCCTCTGGAATGGACTGAGACATCTGGGGGACTCTTGGAATGGTGGCACGACCCTGGAGTTCCTCTCACCGTTCCTGTTGAGAGGGCCTCCTCTTGAGATGCGACGGGAACGACGGGAAATCTTTCCAGACGAAGCAGGGAAAGGATCCCTCATCTCGATCTACGAGGCGGAAACGGGGCTCCTCTGGATGTGGGCGGGGCCCTCGTGTTTCCTCTCGAGTGGAGAAGGGTATGTCGGGGAACTTCTTGATTTGCACCAAGTGTGTGAAGGACCCTTTCGAAGTTCCAGAGGTGAGGTGTGAGCAGCCTGGAGACGCCTCAGAGGAAATGGGCCTCATCTCGCCTGGAGGGGAGAACCTCCTGGATTTTCTCGAGTTGCGGCAGGTCTTCTCGAGTTACGACGGGGACCTCAGGGACACGCTCTGGTGGCCTCAGGAAAGGCCAGTCCCCATGCGAGTTGCTGGGGCCATCTCGGGATTCCTCTCCCGTCCAGGCCGGGGCCTAAGCCCTTGTGTGGAGTCGGGGCTGGAACCTGAGGATTCCTCTCCAGTGTTGCCATTCATCTTTGGGTGCTTCTGAGTCTCCCCAGGGGAGTCAGGCCTCGTCTCGAGTGGGGGCATGCACGTGCGCTTTCCTCCCGAGCTGCAGCAGTAGTGTCACGCTTCCTGTCACGTAGATCAAGGGATATTTGGCTTTCCCTCGAGGCTGTCCCTCGAGGCTTTCCCACGAGGCTTACTCACAGGGTTGTGCCACGTGCCACCTTGGTGTGAGTCGATCCTCGGTGTATAAGGCGAGCCCGTGTAGGGAAAAGAGGTTCCTCTGGTATGGACTGAGACATCTGGGGGACGCTTGGAATGGTGGCACGACCCTGGAGTTCCTCTCGCCTTTCCTGTTGAGAGGGCCTCCTCTTGAGATGCGACGGGAACGCCGGGAACTCTCTCCCGACGAAGCAGGGAAAGGATCCCTCACCTCGAGCTACGAGGCGGAAAGGGGGCTCCTCTGGATGTGGGCGGGACCCTCGTTTTTCCTCTCGAGTGGAGATGGGTATGTCGGGGAACTTCTTCATTTGCACCAAAGGTGTGAAGGACCCTTTCGAAGTTCCAGAGGTGAGGTGTGATCAACCTGGAGACGCCTCAGAGGAAATGGGCCTCATCTCGCCTGGAGGGGAGAACCTCCTGGAATTTCTCGAGTTGCGGCAGGTCTTCTCGAGTTACAACGGGGACCTCAGGGACACGCTCTGGTGGCCTCAGGAAAGGCCAGTCCCCATGCGAGTTGCTAGGAGCCATCTCGGGATTCCTCTCCCGTCCATGCCGGGGCCTAGGACCTTGTGTGGAGTCGGGGCCGGAACCTGAGGATTCCTCTCCAGTGTTGCCATGGATCTTGGGGTGCTTCTGAGTCTCCCCAGGGGAGTCAGGCCTCGTCTCGAGTGGGGGCATGCACGTGCACTTTCCTCCCGAGCTGCAGCAGTAGTGTCACGCTTCCTGTCACTTGGATCAAGGGATCTGCGGCTTTCCCTCGAGGCTGTCCCTCGAGGATTTCCCACGAGGCTTTCCCACAGGGCTGTGCCACGTGCTACCTTGGTGTGAGTCGATCCTCGGCGTATACGGCGAGCCAGTGTAGGGAAAAGAGTTTCCTCTGGTATGGACTGAGACATCTGGGGGAATCTTGGAATGGTGGCACGACCCTGGAGTTCCTCTCGCCGTTCCTGTTGAGAGGGCCTCCTCTTGAGATGCGACGTGAACGCCGGGAACTCTCTCCCGACGAAGCAGGGAAAGGATCCCTCACCTCGAGCTACAAGGCGGAAAGGGGGTTCCTCTGGATATGGGCGGGACCCTCGTGTTTCCTCTCGAGTGGAGATGGGTATGTCGGGGAACTTCTTGATTTGCACCAAGGGTGTGTAGGACCCTTTCGAAGTTCCAGAGGTGAGTTGTGAGCAGCCTGGAGACGCCTCAGAGGAAATGGGCCTCATCTCGCCTGGAGGGGAGAACCTCCTGGATTTTCTCGAGTTGCGGCAGGTCTTCTCGAGTTACGACGGGGACCTCAGGGACCCGCTCTGGTGGCCTCAGGAAAGGCCAGTCCCCATGCGAGTTGCTAGGGGCCATCTCGGGATTCCTCTCCCGTCCATGCCGGGGCCTCAGTCCTTGTGTGGAGTCGGGGCCGGAACCTGAGGATTCCTCTCCAATGTCGCCATGGATCTTGGGGTGCTTCTCAGTCTCCCCAGGGGAGTCAGGCCTCGTCTCGAGTGGGGGCATGCACGTGCGCTTTCCTCCCGAGCTGCAGCAGTAGTGTCACGCTTCCTGTCACGTGGATCAAGGGATCTGTTGCTTTCCCTCGAGGCTGTCCCTCGAGGCTTTCCCACGAAGCTTTCCCCCAGGGCTGTGCCACGTGCCACCTTGGTGTGAGTCGATCCTCGGCGTGAAAGACGAGCCGGTGAAGGGAAAAGAGGTTCCTCTGGAATGGACTGAGACATCTGGGGGACTCTTGGAATGGTGGCACGAACCTGGAGTTCCTCTCACCGTTCCTGTTGAGAGGGCCTCCTCTTGAGATGCGACGGGAACGACGGGAAATCTTTCCCGACGAAGCAGGGAAAGGATCCCTCATCTCGATCTACGAGGCGGAAACGGGGCTCCTCTGGATGTGGGCGGGACCCTCGTGTTTCCTCTCGAGTGGAGACGGGTATGTCGGGGAACTTCTTGATTTGCACCAAGGGTGTGAAAGACCCTTTCGAAGTTCCAGAGGTGAGGTGTGATCAGCCTCGAGACACCTCAGCGGAAATGGGCCTCATCTCGCCTGGAGGGGAGAACCTCTTGGATTTTCTCGAGTTGCGGCAGGTCTTCTCGAGTTACGACGGGGACCTCAGGGACCCGCTCTGGTGGCCTCAGGAAAGGCCAGTCCCCATGCGAGTTGCTAGGGGACCTCTCGGGATTCCTCTCCCGTCCGTGCCGGGGCCTCAGTCCTTGTGTGGATTCGGGGCCGGAACCGAGGATTCCTCTCCAGTGTTGCCATGGATCTTGGGGTGCTTCTGAGTCTCCCCAGGGGAGTCAGGCCTCGTCTCGAGTGGGGTATGCACGTGCGCTTTCCTTCCGAGCTGCAGCAGTAGTGTCACGCTTCCTGTCACGTGGATCAAGGAATCTGTGGCTTTGTCTCGAGGCTGTCCATCGAGGCTTTCCCATGAGGCTTTCCCCCAGGGCTGTGCCACGTGCCACCTTGGTGTGAGTCGATCCTCGGCGTGAAAGACGCGCCGGTGAAGGGAAAAGAGGTTCCTCTGGAATGGACTGAGACATCTGGGGGACTCTTGGAATGGTGACACGACCCTGGAGTTCCTCTCACCGTTCCTGTTGAGAGGGCCTCCTCTTGAGATGCGACGGGAACGCCGGGAACTCTTTCCCGACGAAGCAGGGAAAGGATCTCTCATCTCGAGCTACGAGGCTTAAACGGGGCTCCTCTGGATGTGGGCGGGACCCACGTGTTTCCTCTCGAGTGGAGACGGGTATGTCGGGGATCTTCTTGATTTGCACCAAGGGTGTGAAGGACCCTTTCGAAGTTCCAGAGGTGAGGTGTGATCATCCTCGAGACGCCTCAGTGGAAATGGGCCTCATATCGCCTGGAGGGGAGAACCTCATGGATTTTCTCGAGTTGCGGCAGGTCTTCTCGAGTTACGACGGGGACCTCAGGGACCCGCTCTGGTGGCCTCAAGAAAGGCCAGTCCCCATGCGAGTTGCTAGGGGCCATCTCGAGATTCCTCTCCCGTCCAGGCCGGGGCCTAAGACCTTGTGTGGAGTCGGGGCTGGAACCTGAGGATTCCTCTCCAGTGTTGCCATGGATCTTTGGGTGCTTCTGAATCTCCCCAGGGGAGTCAGGCCTCGTCTCGAGTGGGGGCATGCACGTGGGCTTTCCTCCCGAGCTGCAGCAGTAGTTTCACGCTTCCTGTCACGTAGATCAAGGGATATTTGGCTTTCCCTCGAGGCTGTCCCTCGAGGCTTTCCCACGAGGCTTACCCACAGGGCTGTGCCTCGTGCCACCTTGGTGTGAGTCGATCCTCGGCGTGAAAGACGAGCCGTTGTAGGGAAAAGAGGTTCCTCTGGTATGGACTGAGACATCCGGGGGACTCTTGGAATGGTGGCACGACCCTGGAGTTCCTCTCGCCGTTCCTGTTGAGAGGGCCTCCTCTTGAGATGCGACGGGAACGCCGGGAACGCTTTCCCGTCGAAGCAGGGAAAGGATCCCTCACCTCGAGCTACGAGGCGGAAAGGGAGCTCCTCTGGATGTGGTCGGGACCCTCGTGTTTCCTCTCGAGTGGAGATGGGTATGTCGGGGAACTTCTTGATTTGCACCAAGTGTGTGAAGGACCCTTTCGAAGTTCCAGAGGTGAGGTGTGAGCAGCCTGGAGACGCCTCAGAGAAAATGGGCCTCATCTCGCCTGGAGGGGAGAACCTCCTGGATTTTCTCGAGTTGCGGCAGGTCTTCTCGTGTTACGACGGGGACCTCAGGGACACGCTCTGGTGGCCTCAGGAAAGGCCAGTCCCCATGCGAGTTGCTAGGGGCCATCTCGGGATTCCTCTCCCATCCAGGCCGGGGCCTAAAACCTTGTGTGGAGTCGGGGCTGGAACCTGAGGATTCCTCTCCAGTGTTGCCATTCATCTTTGGGTGCTTCTGAGTCTCCCCAGGGGAGTCAGGCCTCGTCTCGAGTGGGGGCATGCACGTGCGCTTTCCTCCCGAGCTGCAGCAGTAGTGTCACGCTTCCTGTCACGTAGATCAAGGGATATTTGGCTTTCCCTCGAGGCTGTCCCTCGAGGCTTTCCCACGAGGCTTACCCACAGGGTTGTGCCACGTGCCACCTTGGTGTGAGTCGATCCTCGGTGTATAAGGCGAGACCGTGTAGGGAAAAGAGGTTCCTCCTGTATGGACTGAGACATCTGGGGGACGCTTGGAATGGTGGCACGACCCTGGAGTTCCTCTCGCCTTTCCTGTTGAGAGGGCCTCCTCTTGAGATGCGACGGGAACGCCGGGAACTCTCTCCCGACGAAGCAGGGAAAGGATCCCTCACCTCGAGCTACGAGGCGGAAAGGGGGCTCCTCTGGATGTGGGCGGGACCCTCGTTTTTCCTCGCGAGTGGAGATGGGTATGTCGGGGAACTTCTGGATTTGCACCAAAGGTGTGAAGGACCCTTTCGAAGTTCCAGAGGTGAGGTGTGATCAACCTGGAGACGCCTCAGAGGAAATGGGCCTCATCTCGCCTGGAGGGGAGAACCTCCTGGAATTTCTCGAGTTGCGGCAGGTCTTCTCGAGTTACGACGGGGACCTCAGGGACACGCTCTGGTGGCCTCAGGAAAGGCCAGTCCCCATGCGAGTTGCTAGGAGCCATCTCGGGATTCCTCTCCCGTCCATGCCGGGGCCTAGGACCTTGTGTGGAGTCGGGGCCGGAACCTGAGGATTCCTCTCCAGTGTTGCCATGGATCTTGGGGTGCTTCTGAGTCTCCCCAGGGGAGTCAGGCCTCGTCTCGAGTGGGGGCATGCACGTGCGCTTTCCTCCCGAGCTGCAGCAGTAGTGTCACGCTTCCTGTCACGTGGATCAAGGGATCTGTGTCTTTCCCTCGAGGCTGTCCCTCGAGGCTTTCCCACGAGGCTTTCCCACAGGGCTGTGCCACGTGCCACCTTGGTGTGAGTCGATCCTCGGCGTGAAAGACGAGCCGGTGAAGGGAAAAGAGTTTCCTCTGGAATGGACTGAGACATCTGGGGGACTCTTGGAATGGTGGCACGAGCCTGGAGTTCCTCTCGCCGTTCCTGTTGAGAGGGCCTCCTCTTGAGATGCGACGGGAACGCCGGGAACTCTTTCCCGACGAAGCAGGGAAAGGATCCCTCATCTCGAGCTACGAGGCGGAAACGGGGCTCCTCTGGATGTGGGCGGGACCCTCGTCATTCCTCTCGAGTGGGGACGGCTATGTCGGGGAACTTCTTGATTTGCACCAAGGGTGTGAAGGACCCTTTCGAAGTTCCAGAGGTGAGGTGTGATCAGCCTCGAGACGCCTCAGCGGAAATGGGCCTCATCTCGCCTGGAGGGGAGAACCTCCTGGATTTTCTCGAGTTGCGGCAGGTCTTCTCGTGTTACGACGGGGACCTCAGGGACCCGCTCTGGTGGCCTCAGGAAAGGCCAGTCCCCATGCGAGTTGCTAGGGGACCTCTCGGGATTCCTCTCCCGTCCATGCCGGGGCCTCAGTCCTTGTGTGGAGTCGGGGCCGGAACCTGAGGATTCCTCTCCAGTGTTGCCATGGATCTTGGGGTGCTTCTGGGTCTCCCCAGGGGAGTCAGGCCTCGTCTCGAGTGGGGGCATGCACGTGCGCTTTCCTCCCGAGCTGCAGCAGTAGTGTCACGCTTCCTGTCACGTGGATCAAGGGATCTGTGGCTTTCCCTCGAGGCTGTCCCTCGAGGCTTTCCCACGAGGCTTTCCCACAGGGCTGTGCCACGTGCCACCTTGGTGTGAGTCGATCCTCGGCGTGAAAGACGAGCCGGTGAAGGGAAAAGAGGTTCCTCTGGAATGGACTGAGACATCTGGGGGACTCTTGGAATGGTGGCACGACCCTGGAGTTCCTCTCGCCGTTCCTGTTGAGAGGGCCTCCTCTTGAGATGCGACGGGAACGCCGGGAACTCTTTCCCGACGAAGCAGGGAAAGGATCCCTCATCTCGAGCTACGAGGCGGAAACGGGGCTCCTCTGGATGTGGGCGGGACCCTCGTGATTCCTCTCGAGTGGAGACGGCTAGGTCGGGGAACTTCTTGATTTGCACCAAGGGTGTGAAGGACCCTTTCGAAGTTCCAGAGGTGAGGTGTGATCAGCCTCGAGACGCCTCAGCGGAAATGGGCCTCATCTCGCCTGGAGGGGAGAACCTCTTGGATTTTCTCGAGTTGCGGCAGGTCTTCTTGTGTTACGACGGGGACCTCAGGGACCCGCTCTGGTGGCCTCAGGAAAGGCCAGTCCCCATGCGAGTTGCTAGGGGACCTCTCGGGATTCCTCTCCCGTCCATGCCGGGGCCTCAGTCCTTGTGTGGAGTCGGGGCCGGAACCTGAGGATTCCTCTCCAGTGTTGCCATGGATCTTGGGGTGCTTCTGAGTCTCCCCAGGGGAGTCAGGCCTCGTCTCGAGTGGGGGCATGCACGTGCGCTTTCCTCCCGAGCTGCAGCAGTAGTGTCACGCTTCCTGTCACGTGGATCAAGGGATCTGTGGCTTTCCCTCGAGGCTGTCCCTCGAGGCTTTCCCACGAGGCTTTCCCACAGGGCTGTGCCACGTGCCACCTTGGTGTGAGTCGATCCTCGGCATGAAAGACGAGCCGGTGAAGGGAAAAGAGGTTCCTCTGGAATGGACTGAGACATCTGGGGGACTCTTGGAATGGTGGCACGACCCTGGAGTTCCTCTCGCCGTTCCTGTTGAGAGGGCCTCCTCTTGAGATGCGACGGGAACGCCGGGAACTCTTTCCCGACGAAGCAGGGAAAGGATCCCTCATCTCGAGCTACGAGGCGGAAACGGGGCTCCTCTGGATGTGGGCGGGACCCTCGTGATTCCTCTCGAGTGGAGACGGCTAGGTCGGGGAACTTCTTGATTTGCACCAAGGGTGTGAAGGACCCTTTCGAAGTTCCAGAGGTGAGGTGTGATCAGCCTCGAGACGCCTCAGCGGAAATGGGCCTCATCTCGCCTGGAGGGGAGAACCTCCTGGATTTTCTCGAGTTGCGGCAGGTCTTCTTGTGTTACGACGGGGACCTCAGGGACCCGCTCTGGTGGCCTCAGGAAAGGCCAGTCCCCATGCGAGTTGCTAGGGGACCTCTCGGGATTCCTCTCCCGTCCATGCCGGGGCCTCAGTCCTTGTGTGGAGTCGGGGCCGGAACCTGAGGATTCCTCTCCAGTGTTGCCATGGATCTTGGGGTGCTTCTGAGTCTCCCCAGGGGAGTCAGGCCTCGTCTTGAGTGGGGGCATGCACGTGCGCTTTCCTCCCGAGCTGCAGCAGTAGTGTCACGCTTCCTGTCACGTGGATCAAGGGATCTGTGGCTTTCCCTCGAGGCTGTCCCTCGAGGCTTTCCCACGAGGCTTTCCCACACGGCTGTGCCACGTGCCACCTTGGTGTGAGTCGATCCTCGGCGTGAAAGACGAGCCGGTGAAGGGAAAAGAGGTTCCTCTGGAATGGACTGAGACATCTGGGGGACTCTTGGAATGGTGGCACGACCCTGGAGTTCCTCTCGCCATTCCTGTTGAGAGGGCCTCCTCTTGAGATGCGACGGGAACGCCGGGAACTCTTTCCCGACGAAGCAGGGAAAGGATCCCTCATCTCGAGCTACGAGGCGGAAACGGGGCTCCTCTGGATGTGGGCGGCACCCGCGTCATTCCTCTCGAGTGGAGACAGCTAGGTCGGGGAACTTCTTGATTTGCATCAAGGGTGTGAATGACCCTTTCGAAGTTCCAGAGGTGAGGTGTGATCAGCCTCGAGACGCCTCAGCGGAAATGGGCCTCATCTCGCCTGGAGGGGAGAATCTCCTGTATTTTCTCGAGTTGCGGCAGGTCGTCTCGTGTTACGACGGGGACCACAGGGACCCGCTCTGCTGGCCTAAGGAAAGGCCAGTCCCCATGCGAGTTGCAAGGGGACCTCTCGGGATTCCTCTCCCGTCCATGCCGGGGCCTCAGTCCTTGTGTGGAGTCGGGGCCGGAACCTGAGGATTCCTCTCCAGTGTTGCCATGGATCTTGGGGTGCTTCTGGGTCTCCCCAGGGGAGTCAGGCCTCGTCTCGAGTGGGGGCATGCACGTGCGCTTTCCTCCCGAGCTGCAGCAGTAGTGTCACACTTCCTGTCACGTGGATCAAGGGATCTGTGGCTTTCCATCGAGGCTGTCCCTCGAGGCTTTCCCACGAGGCTTTCCCACAGGGCTGTGCCACGTGCCACCTTGGTGTGAGTCGATCCTCGGCGTGAAAGACGAGCCGGTGAAGGGAAAAGAGGTTCCTCTGGAATGGACTGAGACATCTGGGGGACTCTTGGAATGGTGGCACGACCCTGGAGTTCCTCTCGCTGTTCCTGTTGAGAGGGCCTCCTCTTGAGATGCGACGGGAACGCCGGGAACTCTTTCCCGACGAAGCAGGGAAAGGATCCCTCATCTCGAGCTACGAGGCGGAAACGGGGCTCCTCTGGATGTGGGCGGGACCCTCGTGATTCCTCTCGAGTGGAGACGGCTATGTCGGGGAACTTCTTGATTTGCACCAAGGGTGTGAAGGACCCTTTCGAAATTCCAGAGGAGAGGTGTGATCAGCCTCGAGACGCCTCAGCGGAAATGGGCCTCATCTCGCCTGGAGGGGAGAACCTCCTGGATTTTCTCGAGTTGCGGCAGGTCTTCTCGAGTTATGACGGGGACCTCAGGGACCCGCTCTTGTGGCCTCAGGAAAGGCCAGTCCCCATGCGAGTTGCTAGGTGACCTCTCGGGATTCCTCTCCCTTCCATGCCGGGGCCTCAGTCCTTGTGTGGAGTCGGGGCCGGAACCTGAGGATTCCTCTCCAGTGTTGCCATGGATCTTGGGGTGCTTCTGAGTCTCCCCAGGGGAGTCAGGCCTCGTCTCGAGTGGGGGCATGCACGTGCGCTTTCCTCCCGAGCTGCAGCAGTAGTGTCACGCTTCCTGTCACGTGGATCAAGGGATCTGCGGCTTTCCCTCGAGGCTGTCCCTCGAGGATTTCCCACGAGGCTTTCCCACAGGGCTGTGCCACGTGCTACCTTGGTGTGAGTCGATCCTCGGCGTATACGGCGAGCCAGTGTAGGGAAAAGAGTTTCCTCTGGTATGGACTGAGACATCTGGGGGAATCTTGGAATGGTGGCACGACCCTGGAGTTCCTCTCGCCGTTCCTGTTGAGAGGGCCTCCTCTTGAGATGCGACGGGAACGCCGGGAACTCTTTCCCGACGAAGCAGGGAAAGGATCCCTCATCTCGAGCTACGAGGCGGAAACGGGGCTCCTCTGGATGTGGGCGGGACCCTCGTGATTCCTCTCGAGTGGAGACGGCTAGGTCGGGGAACTTCTTGATTTGCACCAAGGGTGTGAAGGACCCTTTCGAAGTTCCATAGGTGAGGTGTGATCAGCCTCGAGACGCCTCAGCGGAAATGGGCCTCATCTCGCCTGGAGGGGAGAACCTCCTGGATTTTCTCGAGTTGCGGCAGGTCTTCTCGTGTTACGACGGGGACCTCAGGGACCCGCTCTGGTGGCCTCAGGAAAGGCCAGTCCCCATGCGAGTTGCTAGGGGACCTCTCGGGATTCCTCTCCCGTCCATGCCGGGGCCTCAGTCCTTGTGTGGAGTCGGGGCCGGAACCTGAGGATTCCTCTCCAGTGTTGCCATGGATCTTGGGGTGCTTCTGAGTCTCCCCAGGGGAGTCAGGCCTCGTCTCGAGTGGGGGCATGCACGTGCGCTTTCCTCCCGAGCTGCAGCAGTAGTGTCACGCTTCCTGTCACGTGGATCAAGGGATCTGTGGCTTTCCCTCGAGGCTGTCCCTCGAGGCTTTCCCACGAGGCTTTCCCACAGGGCTGTGCCACGTGCCACCTTGGTGTGAGTCGATCCTCGGCGTGAAAGACGAGCCGGTGAAGGGAAAAGAGGTTCCTCTGGAATGGACTGAGACATCTGGGGGACTCTTGGAATGGTGGCACGACCCTGGAGTTCCTCTCGCCGTTCCTGTTGAGAGGGCCTCCTCTTGAGATGCGACGGGAACGCCGGGAACTCTTTCCCGACGAAGCAGGGAAAGGATCCCTCATCTCGAGCTACGAGGCGGAAACGGGGCTCCTCTGGATGTGGGCGGCACCCGCGTGATTCCTCTCGAGTGGAGACAGCTAGGTCGGGGAACTTCTTGATTTGCATCAAGGGTGTGAAGGACCCTTTCGAAGTTCCAGAGGTGAGGTGTGATCAGCCTCGAGACGCCTCAGCGGAAATGGGCCTCATCTCGCCTGGAGGGGAGAATCTCCTGTATTTTCTCGAGTTGCGGCAGGTCGTCTCGTGTTACGACGGGGACCACAGGGACCCGCTCTGCTGGCCTCAGGAAAGGCCAGTCCCCATGCGAGTTGCAAGGGGACCTCTCGGGATTCCTCTCCCGTCCATGCCGGGGCCTCAGTCCTTGTGTGGAGTCGGGGCCGGAACCTGAGGATTCCTCTCCAGTGTTGCCATGGATCTTGGGGTGCTTCTGGGTCTCCCCAGGGGAGTCAGGCCTCGTCTCGAGTGGGGGCATGCACGTGCGCTTTCCTCCCGAGCTGTAGCAGTAGTGTCACGCTTCCTGTCACGTGGATCAAGGGATCTGTGGCTTTCCCTCGAGGCTGTCCCTCGAGGCTTTCCCACGAGGCTTTCCCACAGGGCTGTGCCACGTGCCACCTTGGTGTGAGTCGATCCTCGGCGTGAAAGACCAGCCGGTGAAGGGAAAAGAGGTTCCTCTGGAATGGACTGAGACATCTGGGGGACTCTTGGAATGGTGGCACGACCCTGGAGTTCCTCTCGCTGTTCCTGTTGAGAGGGCCTCCTCTTGAGATGCGACGGGAACGCCGGGAACTCTTTCCCGACGAAGCAGGAAAAGGATCCCTCATCTCGAGCTACGAGGCGGAAACGGGGCTCCTCTGGATGTGGGCGGGACCCTCGTGATTCCTCTCGAGTGGAGACGGGTATGTCGGGGAACTTCTTGATTTGCACCAAGGGTGTGAAGGACCCTTTCGAAATTCCAGAGGTGAGGTGTGATCAGCCTCGAGACGCCTCAGCGGAAATGGGCCTCATCTCGCCTGGAGGGGAGAACCTCCTGGATTTTCTTGAGTTGCGGCAGGTCTTCTCGAGTTATGACGGGGACCTCAGGGACCCGCTCTGGTGGCCTCAGGAAAGGCCAGTCCCCATGCGAGTTGCTAGGGGACTTCTCGGGATTCCTCTCCCGTCCATGCCGGCGCCTCAGTCCTTGTGTGGAGTCGGGGCCGGAACCTGAGGATTCCTCTCCATTGTTGCCATGGATCTTGGGGTGCTTCTGAGTCTCCCCAGGGGAGTCAGGCCTCGTCTCGAGTGGGGGCATGCACGTGCGCTTTCCTCCCGAGCTGCAGCAGTAGTGTCACGCTTCCTGTCACGTGGATCAAGGGATCTGTGGCTTTCCCTCGAGGCTGTCCCTCGAGGCTTTCCAACGAGGCTTTCCCACAGGGCTGTAGCACGTGCCACCATGGTGTGAGTCGATCCTCGGCGTGAAAGACGAGCCGGTGAAGGGAAAAGAGGTTCCTCTGGAATGGACTGAGACATCTGGGGGACTCTTGGAATGGTGGCACGACCCTGGAGTTCCTCTCGCCGTTCCTGTTGAGAGGGCCTCCTCTTGAGATGCGACGGGAACGCCGGGAACTCTTTCCCGACGAAGCAGGGAAAGGATCCCTCATCTCGAGCTACGAGGCGGAAACGGGGCTCCTCTGGATGTGGGCGGGACCCTCGTGATTCCTCTCGAGTGGAGACGGCTATGTCGGGGAACTTCTTGATTTGCACCAAGGGTGTGAAGGAGCCTTTCGAAGTTCCAGAGGTGAGGTGTGATCAGCCTCGAGACGCCTCAGCGGAAATGGGCCTCATCTCGCCTGGAGGGGAGAACCTCCTGGATTTTCTCGAGTTGCGGCAGGTCTTCTCGAGTTACGACGGGGACCTCAGGGACCCGCTCTGGTGGCCTCAGGAAAGGCCAGTCCCCATGCGAGTTGCTAGGGGACCTCTCGGGATTCCTCTCCCGTCCATGCCGGGGCCTCAGTCCTTGTGTGGAGTCGGGGCCGGAACCCGAGGATTCCTCTCCAGTGTTGCCATGGATCTTGGGGTGCTTCTGAGTCTCCCCAGGGGAGTCAGGCCTCGTCTCGAGTGGGGGCATGCACGTGCGCTTTCCTCCCGAGCTGCAGCAGTAGTGTCACGCTTCCTGTCACGTGGATCAAGGGATCTGTGGCTTTCCCTCGAGGCTGTCCCTCGAGGCTTTCCCACGAGGCTTTCCAACAGGGCTGTGCCACGTGCCACCTTGGTGTGAGTCGATCCTCGGCGTGAAAGACGAGCCGGTGAAGGGAAAAGAGGTTCCTCTGGAATGGACTGAGACATCTGGGGGACTCTTGGAATGGTGGCACGACCCTGGAGTTCCTCTCGCCGTTCCTGTTGAGAGGGCCTCCTCTTGAGATGCGACGGGAACGCCGGGAACTCTTTCCCGACGAAGCAGGGAAAGGATCCCTCATCTCGAGCTACGAGGCGGAAACGGGGCTCCTCTGGATGTGGGCGGGACCCTCGTGATTCCTCTCGAGTGGGGACGGCTATGTCGGGGAACTTCTTGATTTGCACCAAGGGTGTGAAGGAGCCTTTCGAAGTTCCAGAGGTGAGGTGTGATCAGCCTCGAGACGCCTCAGCGGAAATGGGCCTCATCTCGCCTGGAGGGGAGAACCTCCTGGATTTTCTCGAGTTGCGGTAGGTCTTCTCGAGTTACGACGGGGACCTCAGGGACCCGCTCTGGTGGCCTCAGGAAAGGCCAGGCCCCATGCAAGTTGCTAGGGGACCTCTCGGGATTCCTCTCCCGTCCATGCCGGGGCCTCAGTCCTTGTGTGGAGTCGGGGCCGGAACCTGAGGATTCCTCTCCAGTGTTGCCATGGATCTTGGGGTGCTTCTGAGTCTCCCCAGGGGAGTCAGGCCTCGTCTCGAGTGGGGGCATGCACGTGCGCTTTCCTCCCGAGCTGCAGCAGTAGTGTCACGCTTCCTGTCATGTGGATCAAGGGATCTGTGGCTTTCCCTCGAGGCTGTCCCTCGAGGCTTTCCCACGAGGCTTTCCCACAGGGCTGTGCCACGTGCCACCTTGGTGTGAGTCGATCCTCGGCGTGAAAGACGAGCCGGTGAAGGGAAAAGAGGTTCCTCTGGAATGGACTGAGACATCTGGGGGACTCTTGGAATGGTGGCACGACCCTGGAGTTCCTCTCGCCGTTCCTGTTGAGAGGGCCTCCTCTTGAGATGCGACGGGAACGCCGGGAACTCTTTCCCGACGAAGCAGGGAAAGGATCCCTCATCTCGAGCTACGAGGCGGAAACGGGGCTCCTCTGGATGTGGGCGGGACCCTCGTGATTCCTCTCGAGTGGAGACGGCTAGGTCGGGGAACTTCTTGATTTGCACCAAGGGTGTGAAGGACCCTTTCGAAGTTCCAGAGGTGAGGTGTGATCAGCCTCGAGACGCCTCAGCGGAAATGGGCCTCATCTCGCCTGGAGGGGAGAACCTCCTGGATTTTCTCGAGTTGCGGCAGGTCTTCTCGTGTTACGACGGGGACCTCAGGGACCCGCTCTGGTGGCCTCAGGAAAGGCCAGTCCCCATGCGAGTTGCTAGGGGACTTCTCGGGATTCCTCTCCCGTCCATGCCGGGGCCTCAGTCCTTGTGTGGAGTCGGGGCCGGAACCTGAGGATTCCTCTCCAGTGTTGCCATGGATCTTGGGGTGCTTCTGAGTCTCCCCAGGGGAGTCAGGCCTCGTCTCGAGTGGGGGCATGCACGTGCGCTTTCCTCCCGAGCTGCAGCAGTAGTGTCACGCTTCCTGTCACGTGGATCAAGGGATCTGTGGCTTTCCCTCGAGGCTGTCCCTCGAGGCTTTCCCACGAGGCTTTCCCACAGGGCTGTAGCACGTGCCACCATGGTGTGAGTCGATCCTCGGCGTGAAAGACGAGCCGGTGAAGGGAAAAGAGGTTCCTCTGGAATGGACTGAGACATCTGGGGGACTCTTGGAATGGTGGCACGACCCTGGAGTTCCTCTCGCCGGTCCTGTTGAGAGGGCCTCCTCTTGAGATGCGACGGGAACGCCGGGAACTCTTTCCCGACGAAGCAGGGAAAGGATCCCTCATCTCGAGCTACGAGGCGGAAACGGGGCTCCTCTGGATGTGGGCGGGACCCTCGTGATTCCTCTCGAGTGGAGACGGCTATGTCGGGGAACTTCTTGATTTGCACCAAGGGTGTGAAGGAGCCTTTCGAAGTTCCAGAGGTGAGGTGTGATCAGCCTCGAGACGCCTCAGCGGAAATGGGCCTCATCTCGCCTGGAGGGGAGAACCTCCTGGATTTTCTCGAGTTGCGGCAGGTCTTCTCGAGTTACGACGGGGACCTCAGGGACCCGCTCTGGTGGCCTCAGGAAAGGCCAGTCCCCATGCGAGTTGCTAGGGGACTTCTCGGGATTCCTCTCCCGTCCATGCCGGGGCCTCAGTCCTTGTGTGGAGTCGGGGCCGGAACCTGAGGATTCCTCTCCAGTGTTGCCATGGATCTTGGGGTGCTTCTGAGTCTCCCCAGGGGAGTCAGGCCTCGTCTCGAGTGGGGGCATGCACGTGCGCTTTCCTCCCGAGCTGCAGCAGTAGTGTCACGCTTCCTGTCACGTGGATCAAGGGATCTGTGGCTTTCCCTCGAGGCTGTCCCTCGAGGCTTTCCCACGAGGCTTTCCCACAGGGCTGTGCCACGTGCCACCTTGGTGTGAGTCGATCCTCGGCGTGAAAGACGAGCCGGTGAAGGGAAAAGAGTTTCCTCTGGAATGGACTGAGTCATCTGGGGGACTCTTGGAATGGTGGCACGAGCCTGGAGTTCCTCTCGCCGTTCCTGTTGAGAGGGCCTCCTCTTGAGATGCGACGGGAACGCCGGGAACTCTTTCCCGACGAAGCAGGGAAAGGATCCCTCATCTCGAGCTACGAGGCGGAAACGGGGCTCCTCTGGATGTGGGCGGGACCCTCGTGATTCCTCTCGAGTGGGGACGGCTATGTCGGGGAACTTCTTGATTTGCACCAAGGGTGTGAAGGAGCCTTTCGAAGTTCCAGAGGTGAGGTGTGATCAGCCTCGAGACGCCTCAGCGGAAATGGGCCTCATCTCGCCTGGAGGGGAGAACCTCCTGGATTTTCTCGAGTTGCGGTAGGTCTTCTCGAGTTACGACGGGGACCTCAGGGACCCGCTCTGGTGGCCTCAGGAAAGGCCAGGCCCCATGCAAGTTGCTAGGGGACCTCTCGGGATTCCTCTCCCGTCCATGCCGGGGCCTCAGTCCTTGTGTGGAGTCGGGGCCGGAAACTGAGGATTCCTCTCCAGTGTTGCCATGGATCTTGGGGTGCTTCTGAGTCTCCCCAGGGGAGTCAGGCCTCGTCTCGAGTGGGGGCATGCACGTGCGCTTTCCTCCCGAGCTGCAGCAGTAGTGTCACGCTTCCTGTCATGTGGATCAAGGGATCTGTGGCTTTCCCTCGAGGCTGTCCCTCGAGGCTTTCCCACGAGGCTTTCCCACAGGGCTGTGCCACGTGCCACCTTGGTGTGAGTCGATCCTCGGCGTGAAAGATGAGCCGGTGAAGGGAAAAGAGGTTCCTCTGGAATGGACTGAGACATCTGGGGGACTCTTGGAATGGTGGCACGACCCTGGAGTTCCTCTCGCCGTTCCTGTTGAGAGGGCCTCCTCTTGAGATGCGACGGGAACGCCGGGAACTCTTTCCCGACGAAGCAGGGAAAGGATCCCTCATCTCGAGCTACGAGGCGGAAACGGGGCTCCTCTGGATGTGGGCGGGACCCTCGTGATTCCTCTCGAGTGGAGACGGCTAGGTCGGGGAACTTCTTGATTTGCACCAAGGGTGTGAAGGACCCTTTCGAAGTTCCAGAGGTGAGGTGTGATCAGCCTCGAGACGCCTCAGCGGAAATGGGCCTCATCTCGCCTGGAGGGGAGAACCTCCTGGATTTTCTCGAGTTGCGGCAGGTCTTCTCGTGTTACGACGGGGACCTCAGGGACCCGCTCTGGTGGCCTCAGGAAAGGCCAGTCCCCATGCGAGTTGCTAGGGGACCTCTCGGGATTCCTCTCCCGTCCATGCCGGGGCCTCAGTCCTTGTGTGGAGTCGGGGCCGGAACCTGAGGATTCCTCTCCAGTGTTGCCATGGATCTTGGGGTGCTTCTGAGTCTCCCCAGGGGAGTCAGGCCTCGTCTCGAGTGGGGGCATGCACGTGCGCTTTCCTCCCGAGCTGCAGCAGTAGTGTCACGCTTCCTGTCACGTGGATCAAGGGATCTGTGGCTTTCCCTCGAGGCTGTCCCTCGAGGCTTTCCCACGAGGCTTTCCCACAGGGCTGTGCCACGTGCCACCTTGGTGTGAGTCGATCCTCGGCGTGAAAGACGAGCCGGTGAAGGGAAAAGAGGTTCCTCTGGAATGGACTGAGACATCTGGGGGACTCTTGGAATGGTGGCACGACCCTGGAGTTCCTCTCGCCGTTCCTGTTGAGAGGGCCTCCTCTTGAGATGCGACGGGAACGCCGGGAACTCTTTCCCGACGAAGCAGGGAAAGGATCCCTCATCTCGAGCTACGAGGCGGAAACGGGGCTCCTCTGGATGTGGGCGGCACCCGCGTGATTCCTCTCGAGTGGAGACAGCTAGGTCGGGGAACTTCTTGATTTGCATCAAGGGTGTGAAGGACCCTTTCGAAGTTCCAGAGGTGAGGTGTGATCAGCCTCGAGACGCCTCAGCGGAAATGGGCCTCATCTCGCCTGGAGGGGAGAATCTCCTGTATTTTCTCGAGTTGCGGCAGGTCGTCTCGTGTTACGACGGGGACCACAGGGACCCGCTCTGCTGGCCTCAGGAAAGGCCAGTCCCCATGCGAGTTGCAAGGGGACCTCTCGGGATTCCTCTCCCGTCCATGCCGGGGCCTCAGTCCTTGTGTGGAGTCGGGGCCGGAACCTGAGGATTCCTCTCCAGTGTTGCCATGGATCTTGGGGTGCTTCTGGGTCTCCCCAGGGGAGTCAGGCCTCGTCTCGAGTGGGGGCATGCACGTGCGCTTTCCTCCCGAGCTGTAGCAGTAGTGTCACGCTTCCTGTCACGTGGATCAAGGGATCTGTGGCTTTCCCTCGAGGCTGTCCCTCGAGGCTTTCCCACGAGGCTTTCCCACAGGGCTGTGCCACGTGCCACCTTGGTGTGAGTCGATCCTCGGCGTGAAAGACCAGCCGGTGAAGGGAAAAGAGGTTCCTCTGGAATGGACTGAGACATCTGGGGGACTCTTGGAATGGTGGCACGACCCTGGAGTTCCTCTCGCTGTTCCTGTTGAGAGGGCCTCCTCTTGAGATGCGACGGGAACGCCGGGAACTCTTTCCCGACGAAGCAGGAAAAGGATCCCTCATCTCGAGCTACGAGGCGGAAACGGGGCTCCTCTGGATGTGGGCGGGACCCTCGTGATTCCTCTCGAGTGGAGACGGGTATGTCGGGGAACTTCTTGATTTGCACCAAGGGTGTGAAGGACCCTTTCGAAATTCCAGAGGTGAGGTGTGATCAGCCTCGAGACGCCTCAGCGGAAATGGGCCTCATCTCGCCTGGAGGGGAGAACCTCCTGGATTTTCTCGAGTTGCGGCAGGTCTTCTCGAGTTATGACGGGGACCTCAGGGACCCGCTCTGGTGGCCTCAGGAAAGGCCAGTCCCCATGCGAGTTGCTAGGGGACTTCTCGGGATTCCTCTCCCGTCCATGCCGGCGCCTCAGTCCTTGTGTGGAGTCGGGGCCGGAACCTGAGGATTCCTCTCCATTGTTGCCATGGATCTTGGGGTGCTTCTGAGTCTCCCCAGGGGAGTCAGGCCTCGTCTCGAGTGGGGGCATGCACGTGCGCTTTCCTCCCGAGCTGCAGCAGTAGTGTCACGCTTCCTGTCACGTGGATCAAGGGATCTGTGGCTTTCCCTCGAGGCTGTCCCTCGAGGCTTTCCAACGAGGCTTTCCCACAGGGCTGTAGCACGTGCCACCATGGTGTGAGTCGATCCTCGGCGTGAAAGACGAGCCGGTGAAGGGAAAAGAGGTTCCTCTGGAATGGACTGAGACATCTGGGGGACTCTTGGAATGGTGGCACGACCCTGGAGTTCCTCTCGCCGTTCCTGTTGAGAGGGCCTCCTCTTGAGATGCGACGGGAACGCCGGGAACTCTTTCCCGACGAAGCAGGGAAAGGATCCCTCATCTCGAGCTACGAGGCGGAAACGGGGCTCCTCTGGATGTGGGCGGGACCCTCGTGATTCCTCTCGAGTGGAGACGGCTATGTCGGGGAACTTCTTGATTTGCACCAAGGGTGTGAAGGAGCCTTTCGAAGTTCCAGAGGTGAGGTGTGATCAGCCTCGAGACGCCTCAGCGGAAATGGGCCTCATCTCGCCTGGAGGGGAGAACCTCCTGGATTTTCTCGAGTTGCGGCAGGTCTTCTCGAGTTACGACGGGGACCTCAGGGACCCGCTCTGGTGGCCTCAGGAAAGGCCAGTCCCCATGCGAGTTGCTAGGGGACCTCTCGGGATTCCTCTCCCGTCCATGCCGGGGCCTCAGTCCTTGTGTGGAGTCGGGGCCGGAACCCGAGGATTCCTCTCCAGTGTTGCCATGGATCTTGGGGTGCTTCTGAGTCTCCCCAGGGGAGTCAGGCCTCGTCTCGAGTGGGGGCATGCACGTGCGCTTTCCTCCCGAGCTGCAGCAGTAGTGTCACGCTTCCTGTCACGTGGATCAAGGGATCTGTGGCTTTCCCTCGAGGCTGTCCCTCGAGGCTTTCCCACGAGGCTTTCCAACAGGGCTGTGCCACGTGCCACCTTGGTGTGAGTCGATCCTCGGCGTGAAAGACGAGCCGGTGAAGGGAAAAGAGGTTCCTCTGGAATGGACTGAGACATCTGGGGGACTCTTGGAATGGTGGCACGACCCTGGAGTTCCTCTCGCCGTTCCTGTTGAGAGGGCCTCCTCTTGAGATGCGACGGGAACGCCGGGAACTCTTTCCCGACGAAGCAGGGAAAGGATCCCTCATCTCGAGCTACGAGGCGGAAACGGGGCTCCTCTGGATGTGGGCGGGACCCTCGTGATTCCTCTCGAGTGGGGACGGCTATGTCGGGGAACTTCTTGATTTGCACCAAGGGTGTGAAGGAGCCTTTCGAAGTTCCAGAGGTGAGGTGTGATCAGCCTCGAGACGCCTCAGCGGAAATGGGCCTCATCTCGCCTGGAGGGGAGAACCTCCTGGATTTTCTCGAGTTGCGGTAGGTCTTCTCGAGTTACGACGGGGACCTCAGGGACCCGCTCTGGTGGCCTCAGGAAAGGCCAGGCCCCATGCAAGTTGCTAGGGGACCTCTCGGGATTCCTCTCCCGTCCATGCCGGGGCCTCAGTCCTTGTGTGGAGTCGGGGCCGGAACCTGAGGATTCCTCTCCAGTGTTGCCATGGATCTTGGGGTGCTTCTGAGTCTCCCCAGGGGAGTCAGGCCTCGTCTCGAGTGGGGGCATGCACGTGCGCTTTCCTCCCGAGCTGCAGCAGTAGTGTCACGCTTCCTGTCATGTGGATCAAGGGATCTGTGGCTTTCCCTCGAGGCTGTCCCTCGAGGCTTTCCCACGAGGCTTTCCCACAGGGCTGTGCCACGTGCCACCTTGGTGTGAGTCGATCCTCGGCGTGAAAGACGAGCCGGTGAAGGGAAAAGAGGTTCCTCTGGAATGGACTGAGACATCTGGGGGACTCTTGGAATGGTGGCACGACCCTGGAGTTCCTCTCGCCGTTCCTGTTGAGAGGGCCTCCTCTTGAGATGCGACGGGAACGCCGGGAACTCTTTCCCGACGAAGCAGGGAAAGGATCCCTCATCTCGAGCTACGAGGCGGAAACGGGGCTCCTCTGGATGTGGGCGGGACCCTCGTGATTCCTCTCGAGTGGAGACGGCTAGGTCGGGGAACTTCTTGATTTGCACCAAGGGTGTGAAGGACCCTTTCGAAGTTCCAGAGGTGAGGTGTGATCAGCCTCGAGACGCCTCAGCGGAAATGGGCCTCATCTCGCCTGGAGGGGAGAACCTCCTGGATTTTCTCGAGTTGCGGCAGGTCTTCTCGTGTTACGACGGGGACCTCAGGGACCCGCTCTGGTGGCCTCAGGAAAGGCCAGTCCCCATGCGAGTTGCTAGGGGACTTCTCGGGATTCCTCTCCCGTCCATGCCGGGGCCTCAGTCCTTGTGTGGAGTCGGGGCCGGAACCTGAGGATTCCTCTCCAGTGTTGCCATGGATCTTGGGGTGCTTCTGAGTCTCCCCAGGGGAGTCAGGCCTCGTCTCGAGTGGGGGCATGCACGTGCGCTTTCCTCCCGAGCTGCAGCAGTAGTGTCACGCTTCCTGTCACGTGGATCAAGGGATCTGTGGCTTTCCCTCGAGGCTGTCCCTCGAGGCTTTCCCACGAGGCTTTCCCACAGGGCTGTAGCACGTGCCACCATGGTGTGAGTCGATCCTCGGCGTGAAAGACGAGCCGGTGAAGGGAAAAGAGGTTCCTCTGGAATGGACTGAGACATCTGGGGGACTCTTGGAATGGTGGCACGACCCTGGAGTTCCTCTCGCCGGTCCTGTTGAGAGGGCCTCCTCTTGAGATGCGACGGGAACGCCGGGAACTCTTTCCCGACGAAGCAGGGAAAGGATCCCTCATCTCGAGCTACGAGGCGGAAACGGGGCTCCTCTGGATGTGGGCGGGACCCTCGTGATTCCTCTCGAGTGGAGACGGCTATGTCGGGGAACTTCTTGATTTGCACCAAGGGTGTGAAGGAGCCTTTCGAAGTTCCAGAGGTGAGGTGTGATCAGCCTCGAGACGCCTCAGCGGAAATGGGCCTCATCTCGCCTGGAGGGGAGAACCTCCTGGATTTTCTCGAGTTGCGGCAGGTCTTCTCGAGTTACGACGGGGACCTCAGGGACCCGCTCTGGTGGCCTCAGGAAAGGCCAGTCCCCATGCGAGTTGCTAGGGGACTTCTCGGGATTCCTCTCCCGTCCATGCCGGGGCCTCAGTCCTTGTGTGGAGTCGGGGCCGGAACCTGAGGATTCCTCTCCAGTGTTGCCATGGATCTTGGGGTGCTTCTGAGTCTCCCCAGGGGAGTCAGGCCTCGTCTCGAGTGGGGGCATGCACGTGCGCTTTCCTCCCGAGCTGCAGCAGTAGTGTCACGCTTCCTGTCACGTGGATCAAGGGATCTGTGGCTTTCCCTCGAGGCTGTCCCTCGAGGCTTTCCCACGAGGCTTTCCCACAGGGCTGTGCCACGTGCCACCTTGGTGTGAGTCGATCCTCGGCGTGAAAGACGAGCCGGTGAAGGGAAAAGAGTTTCCTCTGGAATGGACTGAGTCATCTGGGGGACTCTTGGAATGGTGGCACGAGCCTGGAGTTCCTCTCGCCGTTCCTGTTGAGAGGGCCTCCTCTTGAGATGCGACGGGAACGCCGGGAACTCTTTCCCGACGAAGCAGGGAAAGGATCCCTCATCTCGAGCTACGAGGCGGAAACGGGGCTCCTCTGGATGTGGGCGGGACCCTCGTGATTCCTCTCGAGTGGGGACGGCTATGTCGGGGAACTTCTTGATTTGCACCAAGGGTGTGAAGGAGCCTTTCGAAGTTCCAGAGGTGAGGTGTGATCAGCCTCGAGACGCCTCAGCGGAAATGGGCCTCATCTCGCCTGGAGGGGAGAACCTCCTGGATTTTCTCGAGTTGCGGTAGGTCTTCTCGAGTTACGACGGGGACCTCAGGGACCCGCTCTGGTGGCCTCAGGAAAGGCCAGGCCCCATGCAAGTTGCTAGGGGACCTCTCGGGATTCCTCTCCCGTCCATGCCGGGGCCTCAGTCCTTGTGTGGAGTCGGGGCCGGAAACTGAGGATTCCTCTCCAGTGTTGCCATGGATCTTGGGGTGCTTCTGAGTCTCCCCAGGGGAGTCAGGCCTCGTCTCGAGTGGGGGCATGCACGTGCGCTTTCCTCCCGAGCTGCAGCAGTAGTGTCACGCTTCCTGTCATGTGGATCAAGGGATCTGTGGCTTTCCCTCGAGGCTGTCCCTCGAGGCTTTCCCACGAGGCTTTCCCACAGGGCTGTGCCACGTGCCACCTTGGTGTGAGTCGATCCTCGGCGTGAAAGATGAGCCGGTGAAGGGAAAAGAGGTTCCTCTGGAATGGACTGAGACATCTGGGGGACTCTTGGAATGGTGGCACGACCCTGGAGTTCCTCTCGCCGTTCCTGTTGAGAGGGCCTCCTCTTGAGATGCGACGGGAACGCCGGGAACTCTTTCCCGACGAAGCAGGGAAAGGATCCCTCATCTCGAGCTACGAGGCGGAAACGGGGCTCCTCTGGATGTGGGCGGGACCCTCGTGATTCCTCTCGAGTGGAGACGGCTAGGTCGGGGAACTTCTTGATTTGCACCAAGGGTGTGAAGGACCCTTTCGAAGTTCCAGAGGTGAGGTGTGATCAGCCTCGAGACGCCTCAGCGGAAATGGGCCTCATCTCGCCTGGAGGGGAGAACCTCCTGGATTTTCTCGAGTTGCGGCAGGTCTTCTCGTGTTACGACGGGGACCTCAGGGACCCGCTCTGGTGGCCTCAGGAAAGGCCAGTCCCCATGCGAGTTGCTAGGGGACTTCTCGGGATTCCTCTCCCGTCCATGCCGGGGCCTCAGTCCTTGTGTGGAGTCGGGGCCGGAACCTGAGGATTCCTCTCCAGTGTTGCCATGGATCTTGGGGTGCTTCTGAGTCTCCCCAGGGGAGTCAGGCCTCGTCTCGAGTGGGGGCATGCACGTGCGCTTTCCTCCCGAGCTGCAGCAGTAGTGTCACTCTTCCTGTCACGTGGATCAAGGGATCTGTGGCTTTCCCTCGAGGCTGTCCCTCGAGGCTTTCCCACGAGGCTTTCCCACAGGGCTGTAGCACGTGCCACCATGGTGTGAGTCGATCCTCGGCGTGAAAGACGAGCCGGTGAAGGGAAAAGAGGTTCCTCTGGAATGGACTGAGACATCTGGGGGACTCTTGGAATGGTGGCACGACCCTGGAGTTCCTCTCGCCGTTCCTGTTGAGAGGGCCTCCTCTTGAGATGCGACGGGAACGCCGGGAACTCTTTCCCGACGAAGCAGGGAAAGGATCCCTCATCTCGAGCTACGAGGCGGAAACGGGGCTCCTCTGGATGTGGGCGGGACCCTCGTGATTCCTCTCGAGTGGAGACGGCTATGTCGGGGAACTTCTTGATTTGCACCAAGGGTGTGAAGGAGCCTTTCGAAGTTCCAGAGGTGAGGTGTGATCAGCCTCGAGACGCCTCAGCGGAAATGGGCCTCATCTCGCCTGGAGGGGAGAACCTCCTGGATTTTCTCGAGTTGCGGCAGGTCTTCTCGAGTTACGACGGGGACCTCAGGGACCCGCTCTGGTGGCCTCAGGAAAGGCCAGGCCCCATGCAAGTTGCTAGGGGACCTCTCGGGATTCCTCTCCCGTCCATGCCGGGGCCTCAGTCCTTGTGTGGAGTCGGGGCCGGAACCTGAGGATTCCTCTCCAGTGTTGCCATGGATCTTGGGGTGCTTCTGAGTCTCCCCAGGGGAGTCAGGCCTCGTCTCGAGTGGGGGCATGCACGTGCGCTTTCCTCCCGAGCTGCAGCAGTAGTGTCACGCTTCCTGTCACGTGGATCAAGGGATCTGTGGCTTTCCCTCGAGGGTGTCCCTCGAGGCTTTCCCACGAGGCTTTCCCACAGGGCTGTGCCACGTGCCACCTTGGTGTGAGTCGATCCTCGGCGTGAAAGACGAGCCGGTGAAGGGAAAAGAGGTTCCTCTGGAATGGACTGAGACATCTGGGGGACTCTTGGAATGGTGGCACGACCCTGGAGTTCCTCTCGCCGTTCCTGTTGAGAGGGCCTCCACTTGAGATGCGACGGGAACGCCGGGAACTCTTTCCCGAAGAAGCAGGGAAAGGATCCCTCATCTCGAGCTACGAGGCGGAAACGGGGCTCCTCTGGATGTGGGCGGGACCCTCGTGATTCCTCTCGAGTGGAGACGGCTATGTCGGGGAACTTCTTGACTTGCACCAGGGGTGTGAAGGAGCCTTTCGAAGTTCCAGAGGTGAGGTGTGATCAGCCTCGAGACGCCTCAGCGGAAATGGGCCTCATCTCGCCTGGAGGGGAGAACCTCCTGGATTTTCTCGAGTTGCGGCAGGTCTTCTCGAGTTACGACGGGGACCTCAGGGACCCGCTCTGGTGGCCTCAGGAAAGGCCAGTCCCCATGCGAGTTGCTAGGGGACTTCTCGGGATTCCTCTCCCGTCCATGCCGGGGCCTCAGTCCTTGTGTGGAGTCGGGGCCGGAACCTGAGGATTCCTCTCCAGTGTTGCCATGGATCTTGGGGTGCTTCTGAGTCTCCCCAGGGGAGTCAGGCCTCGTCTCGATTGGGGGCATGCACGTGCGCTTTCCTCCCGAGCTGCAGCAGTAGTGTCACGCTTCCTGTCACGTGGATCAAGGGATCTGTGGCTTTCCCTCGAGGCTGTCCCTCGAGGCTTTCCCACGAGGCTTTCCCACAGGGCTGTGCCACGTGCCACCTTGGTGTGAGTCGATCCTCGGCGTGAAAGACGAGCCGGTGAAGGGAAAAGAGTTTCCTCTGGAATGGACTGAGACATCTGGGGGACTCTTGGAATGGTGGCACGAGCCTGGAGTTCCTCTCGCCGTTCCTGTTGAGAGGGCCTCCTCTTGAGATGCGACGGGAACGCCGGGAACTCTTTCCCGACGAAGCAGGGAAAGGATCCCTCATCTCGAGCTACGAGGCGGAAACGGGGCTCCTCTGGATGTGGGCGGGACCCTCGTGATTCCTCTCGAGTGGGGACGGCTATGTCGGGGAACTTCTTGATTTGCACCAAGGGTGTGAAGGAGCCTTTCGAAGTTCCAGAGGTGAGGTGTGATCAGCCTCGAGACGCCTCAGCGGAAATGGGCCTCATCTCGCCTGGAGGGGAGAACCTCCTGGATTTTCTCGAGTTGCGGTAGGTCTTCTCGAGTTACGACGGGGACCTCAGGGACCCGCTCTGGTGGCCTCATGAAAGGCCAGGCCCCATGCAAGTTGCTAGGGGACCTCTCGGGATTCCTCTCCCGTCCATGCCGGGGCCTCAGTCCTTGTGCGGAGTCGGGGCCGGAACCTGAGGATTCCTCTCCAGTGTTGCCATGGATCTTGGGGTGCTTCTGAGTCTCCCCAGGGGAGTCACGCCTCGTCTCGAGTGGGGGCATGCACGTGCGCTTTCCTCCCGAGCTGCAGCAGTAGTGTCACGCTTCCTGTCATGTGGATCAAGGGATCTGTGGCTTTCCCTCGAGGCTGTCCCTCGAGGCTTTCCCACGAGGCTTTCCCACAGGGCTGTGCCACGTGCCACCTTGGTGTGAGTCGATCCTCGGCGTGAAAGACGAGCCGGTGAAGGGAAAAGAGGTTCCTCTGGAATGGACTGAGACATCTGGGGGACTCTTGGAATGGTGGCACGACCCTGGAGTTCCTCTCGCCGTTCCTGTTGAGAGGGCCTCCTCTTGAGATGCGACGGGAACGCCGGGAACTCTTTCCCGACGAAGCAGGGAAAGGATCCCTCATCTCGAGCTACGAGGCGGAAACGGGGCTCCTCTGGATGTGGGCGGGACCCTCGTGATTCCTCTCGAGTGGAGACGGCTAGGTCGGGGAACTTCTTGATTTGCACCAAGGGTGTGAAGGACCCTGTCGAAGTTCCAGAGGTGAGGTGTGATCAGCCTCGAGACGCCTCAGCGGAAATGGGCCTCATCTCGCCTGGAGGGGAGAACCTCCTGGATTTTCTCGAGTTGCGGCAGGTCTTCTCGTGTTACGACGGGGACCTCAGGGACCCGCTCTGGTGGCCTCAGGAAAGGCCAGTCCCCATGCGAGTTGCTAGGGGACTTCTCGGGATTCCTCTCCCGTCCATGCCGGGGCCTCAGTCCTTGTGTGGAGTCGGGGCCGGAACCTGAGGATTCCTCTCCAGTGTTGCCATGGATCTTGGGGTGCTTCTGAGTCTCCCCAGGGGAGTCAGGCCTCGTCTCGAGTGGGGGCATGCACGTGCGCTTTCCTCCCGAGCTGCAGCAGTAGTGTCACGCTTCCTGTCACGTGGATCAAGGGATCTGTGTCTTTCCCTCGAGGCTGTCCCTCGAGGCTTTCCCACGAGGCTTTCCCACAGGGCTGTGCCACGTGCCACCTTGGTGTGAGTCGATCTTCGGCGTGAAAGACGAGCCGGTGAAGGGAAAAGAGTTTCCTCTGGAATGGACTGAGACATCTGGGGGACTCTTGGAATGGTGGCACGAGCCTGGAGTTCCTCTCGCCGTTCCTGTTGAGAGGGCCTCCTCTTGAGATGCGACGGGAACGCCGGGAACTCTTTCCCGACGAAGCAGGGAAAGGATCCCTCATCTCGAGCTACGAGGCGGAAACGGGGCTCCTCTGGATGTGGGCGGGACCCTCGTCATTCCTCTCGAGTGGGGACGGCTATGTCGGGGAACTTCTTGATTTGCACCAAGGGTGTGAAGGAGCCTTTCGAAGTTCCAGAGGTGAGGTGTGATCAGCCTCGAGACGCCTCAGCGGAAATGGGCCTCATCTCGCCTGGAGGGGAGAACCTCCTGGATTTTCTCGAGTTGCGGTAGGTCTTCTCGAGTTACGACGGGGACCTCAGGGACCCGCTCTGGTGGCCTCAGGAAAGGCCAGGCCCCATGCAAGTTGCTAGGGGACCTCTCGGGATTCCTCTCCCGTCCATGCCGGGGCCTCAGTCCTTGTGTGGAGTCGGGGCCGGAACCTGAGGATTCCTCTCCAGTGTTGCCATGGATCTTGGGGTGCTTCTGAGTCTCCCCAGGGGAGTCAGGCCTCGTCTCGAGTGGGGGCATGCACGTGCGCTTTCCTCCCGAGCTGCAGCAGTAGTGTCACGCTTCCTGTCATGTGGATCAAGGGATCTGTGGCTTTCCCTCGAGGCTGTCCCTCGAGGCTTTCCCACGAGGCTTTCCCACAGGGCTGTGCCACGTGCCACCTTGGTGTGAGTCGATCCTCGGCGTGAAAGACGAGCCGGTGAAGGGAAAAGAGGTTCCTCTGGAATGGACTGAGACATCTGGGGGACTCTTGGAATGGTGGCACGACCCTGGAGTTCCTCTCGCCGTTCCTGTTGAGAGGGCCTCCTCTTGAGATGCGACGGGAACGCCGGGAACTCTTTCCCGACGAAGCAGGGAAAGGATCCCTCATCTCGAGCTACGAGGCGGAAACGGGGCTCCTCTGGATGTGGGCGGGACCCTCGTGATTCCTCTCGAGTGGAGACGGGTATGTCGGGGAACTTCTTGATTTGCACCAAGGGTGTGAAGGACCCTTTCGAAGTTCCAGAGGTGAGGTGTGATCAGCCTCGAGACGCCTCAGCAGAAATGGGCCTCAACTCGCCTGGAGGGGAGAACCTCCTGGATTTTCTCGAGTTGCGGCAGGTCTTCTCGAGTTACGACGGGGACCTCAGGGACCCGCTCTGGTGGCCTCAGGAAAGGCCAGTCCCCATGCGAGTTGCTAGGGGACCTCTCGGGATTCCTCTCCCGTCCATGCCGGGCCCTCAGTCCCTGTGTGGAGTCGGGGCCGGAACCTGAGGATTCCTATCCAGTGTTGCCATGGATCTTGGGGTGCTTCTGAGTCTCCCCAGGGGAGTCAGGCCTCGTCTCGAGTGGGGGCATGCACGTGCGCTTTCCTCCCGAGCTGCAGCAGTAGTGTCACGCTTCCTGTCACGTGGATCAAGGGATCTGTGGCTTTCCCTCGAGGCTGTCCCTCGAGGCTTTCCCACGAGGCTTTCCCACACGGCTGTGCCACGTGCCACCTTGGTGTGAGTCGATCCTCGGCGTGAAAGACGAGCCGGTGAAGGGAAAAGAGGTTCCTCTGGAATGGACTGAGACATCTGGGGGACTCTTGGAATGGTGGCACGACCCTGGAGTTCCTCTCGCCGTTCCTGTTGAGAGGGCCTCCTCTTGAGATGCGACGGGAACGCCGGGAACTCTTTCCCGACGAAGCAGGGAAAGGATCCCACATCTCGAGATACGAGGCGGAAACGGGGCTCCTCTGGATGTGGGCGGGACCCTCGTGATTCCTCTCGAGTGGAGACGGGTATGTCGGGGAACTTCTGGATTGCACCAAGGGTGTGATGGACCCTTTCGAAGTTCCAGAGGTGAGGTGTGATCAGCCTCGAGACGCCTCAGCGGAAATGGGCCTCATCTCGCCTGGAGGGGAGAACCTGCTGGATTTTCTCGAGTTGCGGCAGGTCGTCGCGAGTTACGACGGGGACCACAGGGACCCGCTCTGCTGGCCTCAGGAAAGGCCAGTCCCCATGCGAGTTGCTAGGGGACCTCTCGGGATTCCTCTCCCGTCCATGCCGGGGCCTCAGTCCTTGTGTGGAGTCGGGGCCGGAACCTGAGGATTCCTCTCCAGTGTTGCCATGGATCTTGGGGTGCTTCTGAGTCTCCCCAGGGGAGTCAGGCCTCGTCTCGAGTGGGGGCATGCACGTGCGCTTTCCTCCCGAGCTGCAGCAGTAGTGTCACGCTTCCTGTCACGTGGATCAAGGGATCTGTGGCTTTCCCTCGAGGCTGTCCCTCGAGGCTTTCCCACGAGGCTTTCCCATAGGGCTGTGCCACTTGCCACCTTGGTGTGAGTCGATCCTCAGCGTGAAAGACGAGCCGGTGAAGGGAAAAGAGGTTCCTCTGGAATGGACTGAGACATCTGGGGGACTCTTGGAATGGTGGCACGACCCTGGAGTTCCTCTCGCCGTTCCTGTTGAGAGGGCCTCCTCTTGAGATGCGACGGGAACGCCGGGAACTCTTTCCCGACGAAGCAGGGAAAGGATCCCTCATCTCGAGCTACGAGGCGGAAACGGGGCTCCTCTGGATGTGGGCGGGACCCTCGTGATTCCTCTCGAGTGGAGACGGCTAGGTCGGGGAACTTCTTGATTTGCACCAAGGGTGTGAAGGACCCTTTCGAAGTTCCAGAGGCGAGGTGTGATCAGCCTCGAGACGCCTCAGCGGAAATGGGCCTCATCTCGCCTGGAGGGGAGAACCTCCTGGATTTTCTCGAGTTGCGGCAGGTCTTCTCGAGTTACGACGGGGACCTCAGGGACCTGCTCTGGTGGCCTCAGGAAAGGCCAGTCCCCATGGGAGTTGCTAGGGGACCTCTCGGGATTCCTCTCCCGTCCATGCCGGGGCCTCAGTCCTTGTGTGGAGTCGGGGCCGGAAACTGAGGATTCCTCTCCAGTGTTGCCATGGATCTTGGGGTGCTTCTGAGTCTCCCCAGGGGAGTCAGGCCTCGTCTCGAGTGGGGGCATGCACGTGCGCTTTCCTCCCGAGCTGCAGCAGTAGTGTCACGCTTCCTGTCACGTGGATCAAGGGATCTGTGGCTTTCCCTCGAGGCTGTCCCTCGAGGCTTTCCCACGAGGCTTTCCCACAGGGCTGTGCCACGTGCCACCTTGGTGTGAGTCGATCCTCGGCGTGAAAGACGAGCCGGTGAAGGGCAAAGAGGTTCCTCTGGAATGGACTGAGACATCTGGGGGACTCTTGGAATGGTGGCACGACCCTGGAGTTCCTCTCGCCTTTCCTGTTGAGAGGGCCTCCTCTTGAGATGCGACGGGAACACCGGGAACACTTTCCCGACGAAGCAGGGAAACGATCCCTCATCTCGAGCTACGAGGCGGAAACGGGGCTCCTCTGGATGTGGGCGGGACCCTCGTGATTCCTCTCGAGTGGAGACGGGTATGTCGGGGAACTTCTTGATTTGCACCAAGGGTGTGAAGGACCCTTTCGAAGTTCCAGAGGTGAGGTGTGATCAGCCTCGAGACGCCTCAGCAGAAATGGGCCTCAACTCGCCTGGAGGGGAGAACCTCCTGGATTTTCTCGAGTTGCGGCAGGTCTTCTCGAGTTACGACGGGGACCTCAGGGACCCGCTCTGGTGGCCTCAGGAAAGGCCAGTCCCCATGCGAGTTGCTAGGGGACCTCTCGGGATTCCTCTCCCGTCCATGCCGGGGCCTCAGTCCTTGTGTGGAGTCGGGGCCGGAACCTGAGGATTCCTCTCCAGTGTTGCCATGGATCTTGGGGTGCTTCTGAGTCTCCCCAGGGGAGTTAGGCCTCGTCTTGAGTGGGGGCATGCACGTGCGCTTTCCTCCCGAGCTGCAGCAGTAGTGTCACGCTTCCTGTCACGTGGATCAAGGGATCTGTGGCTTTCCCTCGAGGCTGTCCCTCGAGGCTTTCCCACGAGGCTTTCCCACAGGGCTGTGCCACGTGCCACCTTGGTGTGAGTCGATCCTCGGCGTGAAAGACGAGCCGGTGAAGGGAAAAGAGGTTCCTCTGGAATGGACTGAGACATCTGGGGGACTCTTGGAATGGTGGCACGACCCTGGAGTTCCTCTCGCCGTTCCTGTTGAGAGGGCCTCCTCTTGAGATGCGACGGGAACGCCGGGAACTCTTTCCCGACGAAGCAGGGAAAGGATCCCACATCTCGAGATACGAGGCGGAAACGGGGCTCCTCTGGATGTGGGCGGGACCCTCGTGATTCCTCTCGAGTGGAGACGGGTATGTCGGGGAACTTCTGGATTGCACCAAGGGTGTGATGGACCCTTTCGAAGTTCCAGAGGTGAGGTGTGATCAGCCTCGAGACGCCTCAGCGGAAATGGGCCTCATCTCGCCTGGAGGGGAGAACCTGCTGGATTTTCTCGAGTTGCGGCAGGTCGTCTCGAGTTACGACGGGGACCACAGGGACCCGCTCTGCTGGCCTCAGGAAAGGCCAGTCCCCATGCGAGTTGCTAGGGGACCTCTCGGGATTCCTCTCCCGTCCATGCCGGGGCCTCAGTCCTTGTGTGGAATCGGGGCCGGAACCTGAGGATTCCTCTCCAGTGTTGCCATGGATCTTGGGGTGCTTCTGAGTCTCCCCAGGGGAGTCAGGCCTCGTCTCGAGTGGGGGCATGCACGTGCGCTTTCCTCCCGAGCTGCAGCAGTAGTGTCACGCTTCCTGTCACGTGGATCAAGGGATCTGTGGCTTTCCCTCGAGGCTGTCCCTCGAGGCTTTCCCACGAGGCTTTCCCACAGGGCTGTGCCACGTGCCACCTTGGTGTGAGTCGATCCTCGGCGTGAAAGACGAGCCGGTGAAGGGAAAAGAGGTTCCTCTGGAATGGACTGAGACATCTGGGGGACTCTTGGAATGGTGGCACGACCCTGGAGTTCCTCTCGCCGTTCCTGTTGAGAGGGCCTCCTCTTGAGATGCGACGGGAACGCCGGGAACTCTTTCCCGACGAAGCAGGGAAAGGATCCCTCATCTCGAGCTACGAGGCGGAAACGGGGCTCCTCTGGATGTGGGCGGGACCCTCGTGATTCCTCTCGAGTGGAGACGGCTATGTCGGGGAACTTCTTGATTGCACCAAGGGTGTGAAGGAGCCTTTCGAAGTTCCAGAGGTGAGGTGTGATCAGCCTCGAGACGCCTCAGCGGAAATGGGCCTCATCTCGCCTGGAGGGGAGAACCTCCTGGATTTTCTCGAGTTGCGGCAGGTCTTCTCGAGTTACGACGGGGACCTCAGGGACCCGCTCTGGTGGCCTCAGGAAAGGCCAGTCCCCATGCGAGTTGCTAGGGGACGTCTTGGGATTCCTCTCCCGTCCATGCCGGGGCCTCAGTCCTTGTGTGGAGTCGGGGCCGGAAGCTGAGGATTCCTCTCCAGTGTTGCCATGGATCTTGGGGTGCTTCTGAGTCTCCCCAGGGGAGTCAGGCCTCGTCTCGAGTGGGGGCATGCACCTGCGCTTTCCTCCCGAGCTGCAGCAGTAGTGTCACGCTTCCTGTCACGTGGATCAAGGGATCTGTGGCTTTCCCTCGAGGCTGTCCCTCGAGGCTTTCCCACGAGGCTTTCCCACAGGGCTGTGCCACGTGCCACCTTGGTGTGAGTCGATCCTCGGCGTGAAAGACGAGCCGGTGAAGGGAAAAGAGGTTCCTCTGGAATGGACTGAGACATCTGGGGGACTCTTGGAATGGTGGCACGACCCTGGAGTTCCTCTCGCCGTTCCTGTTGAGAGGGCCTCCTCTTGAGATGCGACGGGAACGCCGGGAACTCTTTCCCGACGAAGCAGGGAAACGATCCCTCATCTCGAGCTACGAGGCGGAAACGGGGCTCCTCTGGATGTGGGCGGGACCCTCGTGATTCCTCTCGAGTGGAGACGGCTATGTCGGGGAACTTCTTGATTTGCACCAAGGGTGTGAAGGAGCCTTTCGAAGTTCCAGAGGTGAGGTGTGATCAGCCTCGAGACGCCTCAGCGGAAATGGGCCTCATCTCGCCTGGAGGGGAGAACCTCCTGGATTTTCTCGAGTTGCGGTAGGTCTTCTCGAGTTACGACGGGGACCTCAGGGACCCGCTCTGGTGGCCTCAGGAAAGGCCAGTCCCCATGCGAGTTGTTAGGGGACCTCTCGGGATTCCTCTCCCGTCCATGCCGGGGCCTCAGTCCTTGTGTGGAGTCGGGGCCGGAACCTGAGGATTCCTCTCCAGTGTTGCCATGGATCTTGGGGTGCTTCTGAGTCTCCCCAGGGGAGTCAGGAATCGTCTTGAGTGGGGGCATGCACGTGCGCTTTCCTCCCGAGCTGCAGCAGTAGTGTCACGCTTCCTGTCACGTGGATCAAGGGATCTGTGGCTTTCCCTCGAGGCTGTCCCTCGAGGCTTTCCCACGAGGCTTTCCCACAGGGCTGTGCCACGTGCCACCTTGGTGTGAGTCGATCCTCGGCGTGAAAGACGAGCCTGTGAAGGGAAAAGAGGTTCCTCTGGAATGGACTGAGACATCTGGGGGACTCTTGGAATGGTGGCACGACCCTGGAGTTCCTCTCGCTGTTCCTGTTGAGAGGGCCTCCTCTTGAGATGCGACGGGAACGCCGGGAACTCTTTCCCGACGAAGCAGGGAAAGGATCCCTCATCTCGAGCTACGAGGCGGAAACGGGGCTCCTCTGGATGTGGGCGGGACCCTGGTGATTCCTCTCGAGTGGAGACGGGTATGTCGGGGAACTTTTTGATTTGCACCAAGGGTGTGAAGGAGCCTTTCTAAGTTCCAGAGGTGAGGTGTGATCAGCCTCGAGACGACTCAGCGAAATGGGCCTCATCTCGCCTGGAGGGGAGAACCTCCTGGATTTTCTCGAGTTGCGGTAGGTCTTCTCGAGTTACGACGGGGACCTCAGGGACCCGCTCTGGTGGCCTCAGGAAAGGCCAGTCCCCATGCGAGTTGCTAGGGGACCTCTCGGGATACCTCTCCCGTCCATGCCGGGGCCTCAGTCCTTGTGTGGAGTCGGGGCCGGAAGCTGAGGATTCCTCTCCAGTGTTGCCATGGATCTTGGGGTGCTTCTGAGTCTCCCCAGGGGAGTCAGGCCTCGTCTCGAGTGGGGGCATGCACCTGCGCTTTCCTCCCGAGCTGCAGCAGTAGTGTCACGCTTCCTGTCACGTGGATCAAGGGATCTGTGGCTTTCCCTCGAGGCTGTCCCTCGAGGCTTTCCCACGAGGCTTTCCCACAGGGCTGTGCCACGTGCCACCTTGGTGTGAGTCGATCCTCGGCGTGAAAGACGAGCCGGTGAAGGGAAAAGAGGTTCCTCTGGAATGGACTGAGACATCTGGGGGACTCTTGGAATGGTGGCACGACCCTGGAGTTCCTCTCGCCGTTCCTGTTGAGAGGGCCTCCTCTTGAGATGCGACGGGAACGCCGGGAACTCTTTCCCGACGAAGCAGGGAAACGATCCCTCATCTCGAGCTACGAGGCGGAAACGGGGCTCCTCTGGATGTGGGCGGGACCCTCGTGATTCCTCTCGAGTGGAGACGGCTATGTCGGGGAACTTCTTGATTTGCACCAAGGGTGTGAAGGAGCCTTTCGAAGTTCCAGAGGTGAGGTGTGATCAGCCTCGAGACGCCTCAGCGGAAATGGGCCTCATCTCGCCTGGAGGGGAGAACCTCCTGGATTTTCTCGAGTTGCGGTAGGTCTTCTCGAGTTACGACGGGGACCTCAGGGACCCGCTCTGGTGGCCTCAGGAAAGGCCAGTCCCCATGCGAGTTGTTAGGGGACCTCTCGGGATTCCTCTCCCGTCCATGCCGGGGCCTCAGTCCTTGTGTGGAGTCGGGGCCGGAACCTGAGGATTCCTCTCCAGTGTTGCCATGGATCTTGGGGTGCTTCTGAGTCTCCCCAGGGGAGTCAGGAATCGTCTTGAGTGGGGGCATGCACGTGCGCTTTCCTCCCGAGCTGCAGCAGTAGTGTCACGCTTCCTGTCACGTGGATCAAGGGATCTGTGGCTTTCCCTCGAGGCTGTCCCTCGAGGCTTTCCCACGAGGCTTTCCCACAGGGCTGTGCCACGTGCCACCTTGGTGTGAGTCGATCCTCGGCGTGAAAGACGAGCCGGTGAAGGGAAAAGAGGTTCCTCTGGAATGGACTGAGACATCTGGGGGACTCTTGGAATGGTGGCACGACCCTGGAGTTCCTCTCGCTGTTCCTGTTGAGAGGGCCTCCTCTTGAGATGCGACGGGAACGCCGGGAACTCTTTCCCGACGAAGCAGGGAAAGGATCCCTCATCTCGAGCTACGAGGCGGAAACGGGGCTCCTCTGGATGTGGGCGGGACCCTGGTGATTCCTCTCGAGTGGAGACGGGTATGTCGGGGAACTTTTTGATTTGCACCAAGGGTGTGAAGGAGCCTTTCTAAGTTCCAGAGGTGAGGTGTGATCAGCCTCGAGACGACTCAGCGAAATGGGCCTCATCTCGCCTGGAGGGGAGAACCTCCTGGATTTTCTCGAGTTGCGGTAGGTCTTCTCGAGTTACGACGGGGACCTCAGGGACCCGCTCTGGTGGCCTCAGGAAAGGCCAGTCCCCATGCGAGTTGCTAGGGGACCTCTCGGGATACCTCTCCCGTCCATGCCGGGGCCTCAGTCCTTGTGTGGAGTCGGGGCCGGAACCTGAGGATTCCTCTCCAGTGTTGCCATGGATCTTGGGGTGCTTCTGAGTCTCCCCAGGGGAGTCAGGCCTCGTCTCGAGTGGGGGCATGCACCTGCGCTTTCCTCCCGAGCTGCAGCAGTAGTGTCACGCTTCCTGTCACGTGGATCAAGGGATCTGTGGCTTTCCCTCGAGGCTGTCCCTCGAGGCTTTCCCACGAGGCTTTCCCACAGGGCTGTGCCACGTGCCACCTTGGTGTGAGTCGATCCTCGGCGTGAAAGACGAGCCGGTGAAGGGAAAAGAGGTTCCTCTGGAATGGACTGAGACATCTGGGGGACTCTTGGAATGGTGGCACGACCCTGGAGTTCCTCTCGCCGTTCCTGTTGAGAGGGCCTCCTCTTGAGATGCGACGGGAACGCCGGGAACTCTTTCCCGACGAAGCAGGGAAAGGATCCCTCATCTCGAGCTACGAGGCGGAAACGGGGCTCCTCTGGATGTGGGCGGGACCCTCGTGATTCCTCTCGAGTGGAGACGGCTATGTCGGGGAACTTCTTGATTTGCACCAAGGGTGTGAAGGAGCCTTTCGAAGTTCCAGAGGTGAGGTGTGACCAGCCTCGAGACCCCTCAGCGGAAATGGGCCTCATCTCGCCTGGAGGGGAGAACCTCCTGGATTTTCTCGAGTTGCAGTAGGTCTTCTCGAGTTACGACGGGGACCTCAGGGACCCGCTCTGGTGGCCTCAGGAAAGGCCAGTCCCCATGCGAGTTGCTAGGGGACCTCTCGGGATTCCTCTCCCGTCCATGCCGGGGCCTCAGTCCTTGTGTGGAGTCGGGGCCGGAACTTGAGGATTCCTCTCCAGTGTTGCCATGGATCTTGGGGTGCTTCTGAGTCTCCCCAGGGGAGTCAGGCCTCGTCTCGAGTGGGGGCATGCACGTGCGCTTTCCTCCCGAGCTGCAGCAGTAGTGTCACGCTTCCTGTCACGTGGATCAAGGGATCTGTGGCTTTCCCTCGAGGCTGTCCCTCGAGGCTTTCCCACGAGGCTTTCCCACAGGGCTGTGCCACGTGCCACCTTGGTGTGAGTCGATCCTCGGCGTGAAAGACGAGCCGGTGAAGGGAAAAGAGGTTCCTCTGGAATGGACTGAGACATCTGGGGGACTCTTGGAATGGTGGCACGACCCTGGAGTTCCTCTCGCCGTTCCTGTTGAGAGGGCCTCCTCTTGAGATGCGACGGGAACGCCGGGAACTCTTTCTCGACGAAGCAGGGAAAGGATCCCTCATCTCGAGCTACGAGGCGGAAACGGGGCTCCTCTGGATGTGGGCGGGACCCTCGTGATTCCTCTCGAGTGGAGACGGCTATGTCGGGGAACTTCTTGATTTGCACCAAGGGTGTGAAGGAGCCTTTCGAAGTTCCAGAGGTGAGGTGTGACCAGCCTCGAGACCCCTCAGCGGAAATGGGCCTCATCTCGCCTGGAGGGGAGAACCTCCTGGATTTTCTCGAGTTGCAGTAGGTCTTCTCGAGTTACGACGGGGACCTCAGGGACCCGCTCTGGTGGCCTCAGGAAAGGCCAGTCCCCATGCGAGTTGCTAGGGGACCTCTCGGGATTCCTCTCCCGTCCATGCCGGGGCCTCAGTCCTTGTGTGGAGTCGGGGCCGGAACCTGAGGATTCCTCTCCAGTGTTGCCATGGATCTTGGGGTGCTTCTGAGTCTCCCCAGGGGAGTCAGGCCTCGTCTCGAGTGGGGGCATGCACGTGCGCTTTCCTCCCGAGCTGCAGCAGTAGTGTCACGCTTCCTGTCACGTGGATCAAGGGATCTGTGGCTTTCCCTCGAGGCTGTCCCTCGAGGCTTTCCCACGAGGCTTTCCCACAGGGCTGTGCCACGTGCCACCTTGGTGTGAGTCGATCCTCGGCGTGAAAGACGAGCCGGTGAAGGGAAAAGAGGTTCCTCTGGAATGGACTGAGACATCTGGGGGACTCTTGGAATGGTGGCACGACCCTGGAGTTCCTCTCGCCGTTCCTGTTGAGAGGGCCTCCTCTTGAGATGCGACGGGAACGCCGGGAACTCTTTCCCGACGAAGCAGGGAAAGGATCCCTCATCTCGAGCTACGAGGCGGAAACGGGGCTCCTCTGGATGTGGGCGGGACCCTTGTGATTCCTCTCGAGTGGAGACGGGTATGTCGGGGAACTTTTTGATTTGCACCAAGGGTGTGAAGGAGCCTTTCTAAGTTCCAGAGGTGAGGTGTGATCAGCCTCGAGACGACTCAGCGAAATGGGCCTCATCTCGCCTGGAGGGGAGAACCTCCTGGATTTTCTCGAGTTGCGGTAGGTCTTCTCGAGTTACGACGGGGACCTCAGGGACCCGCTCTGGTGGCCTCAGGAAAGGCCAGTCCCCATGCGAGTTGCTAGGGGACCTCTCGGGATACCTCTCCCGTCCATGCCGGGGCCTCAGTCCTTGTGTGGAGTCGGGGCCGGAACCTGAGGATTCCTCTCCAGTGTTGCCATGGATCTTGGGGTGCTTCTGAGTCTCCCCAGGGGAGTCAGGCCTCGTCTCGAGTGGGGGCATGCACGTGCGCTTTCCTCCCGAGCTGCAGCAGTAGTGTCACGCTTCCTGTCACGTGGATCAAGGGATCTGTGGCTTTCCCTCGAGGCTGTCCCTCGAGGCTTTCCCACGAGGCTTTCCCACAGGGCTGTGCCACGTGCCACCTTGGTGTGAGTCGATCCTCGGCGTGAAAGACGAGCCGGTGAAGGGAAAAGAGGTTCCTCTGGAATGGACTGAGACATCTGGGGGACTCTTGGAATGGTGGCACGACCCTGGAGTTCCTCTCGCCGTTCCTGTTGAGAGGGCCTCCTCTTGAGATGCGACGGGAACGCCGGGAACTCTTTCCCGACGAAGCAGGGAAAGGATCCCTCATCTCGAGCTACGAGGCGGAAACGGGGCTCCTCTGGATGTGGGCGGGACCCTCGTGATTCCTCTCGAGTGGAGACGGCTATGTCGGGGAACTTCTTGATTTGCACCAAGGGTGTGAAGGAGCCTTTCGAAGTTCCAGAGGTGAGGTGTGACCAGCCTCGAGACCCCTCAGCGGAAATGGGCCTCATCTCGCCTGGAGGGGAGAACCTCCTGGATTTTCTCGAGTTGCAGTAGGTCTTCTCGAGTTACGACGGGGACCTCAGGGACCCGCTCTGGTGGCCTCAGGAAAGGCCAGTCCCCATGCGAGTTGCTAGGGGACCTCTCGGGATTCCTCTCCCGTCCATGCCGGGGCCTCAGTCCTTGTGTGGAGTCGGGGCCGGAACTTGAGGATTCCTCTCCAGTGTTGCCATGGATCTTGGGGTGCTTCTGAGTCTCCCCAGGGGAGTCAGGCCTCGTCTCGAGTGGGGGCATGCACGTGCGCTTTCCTCCCGAGCTGCAGCAGTAGTGTCACGCTTCCTGTCACGTGGATCAAGGGATCTGTGGCTTTCCCTCGAGGCTGTCCCTCGAGGCTTTCCCACGAGGCTTTCCCACAGGGCTGTGCCACGTGCCACCTTGGTGTGAGTCGATCCTCGGCGTGAAAGACGAGCCGGTGAAGGGAAAAGAGGTTCCTCTGGAATGGACTGAGACATCTGGGGGACTCTTGGAATGGTGGCACGACCCTGGAGTTCCTCTCGCCGTTCCTGTTGAGAGGGCCTCCTCTTGAGATGCGACGGGAACGCCGGGAACTCTTTCCCGACGAAGCAGGGAAAGGATCCCTCATCTCGAGCTACGAGGCGGAAACGGGGCTCCTCTGGATGTGGGCGGGACCCTCGTGATTCCTCTCGAGTGGAGACGGCTATGTCGGGGAACTTCTTGATTTGCACCAAGGGTGTGAAGGAGCCTTTCGAAGTTCCAGAGGTGAGGTGTGACCAGCCTCGAGACCCCTCAGCGGAAATGGGCCTCATCTCGCCTGGAGGGGAGAACCTCCTGGATTTTCTCGAGTTGCAGTAGGTCTTCTCGAGTTACGACGGGGACCTCAGGGACCCGCTCTGGTGGCCTCAGGAAAGGCCAGTCCCCATGCGAGTTGCTAGGGGACCTCTCGGGATTCCTCTCCCGTCCATGCCGGGGCCTCAGTCCTTGTGTGGAGTCGGGGCCGGAACCTGAGGATTCCTCTCCAGTGTTGCCATGGATCTTGGGGTGCTTCTGAGTCTCCCCAGGGGAGTCAGGCCTCGTCTCGAGTGGGGGCATGCACGTGCGCTTTCCTCCCGAGCTGCAGCAGTAGTGTCACGCTTCCTGTCACGTGGATCAAGGGATCTGTGGCTTTCCCTCGAGGCTGTCCCTCGAGGCTTTCCCACGAGGCTTTCCCACAGGGCTGTGCCACGTGCCACCTTGGTGTGAGTCGATCCTCGGCGTGAAAGACGAGCCGGTGAAGGGAAAAGAGGTTCCTCTGGAATGGACTGAGACATCTGGGGGACTCTTGGAATGGTGGCACGACCCTGGAGTTCCTCTCGCCGTTCCTGTTGAGAGGGCCTCCTCTTGAGATGCGACGGGAACGCCGGGAACTCTTTCCCGACGAAGCAGGGAAAGGATCCCTCATCTCGAGCTACGAGGCGGAAACGGGGCTCCTCTGGATGTGGGCGGGACCCTCGTGATTCCTCTCGAGTGGAGACGGCTATGTCGGGGAACTTCTTGATTTGCACCAAGGGTGTGAAGGAGCCTTTCGAAGTTCCAGAGGTGAGGTGTGATCAGCCTCGAGACGCCTCAGCGGAAATGGGCCTCATCTCGCCTGGAGGGGAGAACCTCCTGGATTTTCTCGAGTTGCGGCAGGTCTTCTCGAGTTACGACGGGGACCTCAGGGACCCGCTCTGGTGGCCTCAGGAAAGGCCAGTCCCCATGCGAGTTGCTAGGGGACCTCTCGGGATTCCTCTCCCGTCCATGCCGGGGCCTCAGTCCTTGTGTGGAGTCGGGGCCGGAACCTGAGGATTCCTCTCCAGTGTTGCCATGGATCTTGGGGTGCTTCTGAGTCTCCCCAGGGGAGTCAGGCCTCGTCTCGAGTGGGGGCATGCACGTGCGCTTTCCTCCCGAGCTGCAGCAGTAGTGTCACGCTTCCTGTCACGTGGATCAAGGGATCTGTGGCTTTCCCTCGAGGCTGTCCCTCGAGGCTTTCCCACGAGGCTTTCCCACAGGGCTGTGCCACGTGCCACCTTGGTGTGAGTCGATCCTCGGCGTGAAAGACGAGCCGGTGAAGGGAAAAGAGGTTCCTCTGGAATGGACTGAGACATCTGGGGGACTCTTGGAATGGTGGCACGACCCTGGAGTTCCTCTCGCTGTTCCTGTTGAGAGGGCCTCCTCTTGAGATGCGACGGGAACGCCGGGAACTCTTTCCCGACGAAGCAGGGAAAGGATCCCTCATCTCGAGCTACGAGGCGGAAACGGGGCTCCTCTGGATGTGGGCGGGACCCTCGTGATTCCTCTCGAGTGGAGACGGGTATGTCGGGGAACTTTTTGATTTGCACCAAGGGTGTGAAGGAGCCTTTCTAAGTTCCAGAGGTGAGGTGTGATCAGCCTCGAGACGACTCAGCGAAATGGGCCTCATCTCGCCTGGAGGGGAGAACCTCCTGGATTTTCTCGAGTTGCGGTAGGTCTTCTCGAGTTACGACGGGGACCTCAGGGACCCGCTCTGGTGGCCTCAGGAAAGGCCAGTCCCCATGCGAGTTGCTAGGGGACCTCTCGGGATACCTCTCCCGTCCATGCCGGGGCCTCAGTCCTTGTGTGGAGTCGGGGCCGGAACCTGAGGATTCCTCTCCAGTGTTGCCATGGATCTTGGGGTGCTTCTGAGTCTCCCCAGGGGAGTCAGGCCTCGTCTCGAGTGGGGGCATGCACGTGCGCTTTCCTCCCGAGCTGCAGCAGTAGTGTCACGCTTCCTGTCACGTGGATCAAGGGATCTGTGGCTTTCCCTCGAGGCTGTCCCTCGAGGCTTTCCCACGAGGCTTTCCCACAGGGCTGTGCCACGTGCCACCTTGGTGTGAGTCGATCCTCGGCGTGAAAGACGAGCCGGTGAAGGGAAAGAGGTTCCTCTGGAATGGACTGAGACATCTGGGGGACTCTTGGAATGGTGGCACGACCCTGGAGTTCCTCTCGCCGTTCCTGTTGAGAGGGCCTCCTCTTGAGATGCGACGGGAACGCCGGGAACTCTTTCCCGACGAAGCAGGGAAAGGATCCCTCATCTCGAGCTACGAGGCGGAAACGGGGCTCCTCTGGATGTGGGCGGGACCCTCGTGATTCCTCTCGAGTGGAGACGGCTATGTCGGGGAACTTCTTGATTTGCACCAAGGGTGTGAAGGAGCCTTTCGAAGTTCCAGAGGTGAGGTGTGACCAGCCTCGAGACCCCTCAGCGGAAATGGGCCTCATCTCGCCTGGAGGGGAGAACCTCCTGGATTTTCTCGAGTTGCAGTAGGTCTTCTCGAGTTACGACGGGGACCTCAGGGACCCGCTCTGGTGGCCTCAGGAAAGGCCAGTCCCCATGCGAGTTGCTAGGGGACCTCTCGGGATTCCTCTCCCGTCCATGCCGGGGCCTCAGTCCTTGTGTGGAGTCGGGGCCGGAACCTGAGGATTCCTCTCCAGTGTTGCCATGGATCTTGGGGTGCTTCTGAGTCTCCCCAGGGGAGTCAGGCCTCGTCTCGAGTGGGGGCATGCACGTGCGCTTTCCTCCCGAGCTGCAGCAGTAGTGTCACGCTTCCTGTCACGTGGATCAAGGGATCTGTGGCTTTCCCTCGAGGCTGTCCCTCGAGGCTTTCCCACGAGGCTTTCCCACAGGGCTGTGCCACGTGCCACCTTGGTGTGAGTCGATCCTCGGCGTGAAAGACGAGCCGGTGAAGGGAAAAGAGGTTCCTCTGGAATGGACTGAGACATCTGGGGGACTCTTGGAATGGTGGCACGACCCTGGAGTTCCTCTCGCCGTTCCTGTTGAGAGGGCCTCCTCTTGAGATGCGACGGGAACGCCGGGAACTCTTTCCCGACGAAGCAGGGAAAGGATCCCTCATCTCGAGCTACGAGGCGGAAACGGGGCTCCTCTGGATGTGGGCGGGACCCTCGTGATTCCTCTCGAGTGGAGACGGCTATGTCGGGGAACTTCTTGATTTGCACCAAGGGTGTGAAGGAGCCTTTCGAAGTTCCAGAGGTGAGGTGTGATCAGCCTCGAGACGCCTCAGCGGAAATGGGCCTCATCTCGCCTGGAGGGGAGAACCTCCTGGATTTTCTCGAGTTGCGGCAGGTCTTCTCGAGTTACGACGGGGACCTCAGGGACCCGCTCTGGTGGCCTCAGGAAAGGCCAGTCCCCATGCGAGTTGCTAGGGGACCTCTCGGGATTCCTCTCCCGTCCATGCCGGGGCCTCAGTCCTTGTGTGGAGTCGGGGCCGGAACCTGAGGATTCCTCTCCAGTGTTGCCATGGATCTTGGGGTGCTTCTGAGTCTCCCCAGGGGAGTCAGGCCTCGTCTCGAGTGGGGGCATGCACGTGCGCTTTCCTCCCGAGCTGCAGCAGTAGTGTCACGCTTCCTGTGACGAGGATCAAGGGATCTGTGGCTTTCCCTCGAGGCTGTCCCTCGAGGCTTTCCCACGAGGCTTTCCCGCAGGGCTGTGCCACGTGCCACCTTGGTGTGAGTCGATCCTCGGCGTGAAAGACGAGCCGGTGAAGGGAAAAGAGGTTCCTCTGGAATGAACTGAGACATCTGGGGGACTCTTGGAATGGTGGCACGACCCTGGAGTTCCTCTCGCCGTTCCTGTTGAGAGGGCCTCCTCTTGAGATGCGACGGGAACGCCGGGAACTCTTTCCCGACGAAGCAGGTAAAGGATCCCTCATCTCGAGCTACGAGGGGGAAACGGGGCTCCTCTGGATGTGGGCGGGACCCTCGTGATTCCTCTCGAGTGGAGACGGCTATGTCGGGGAACTTCCTGATTTGCACCAAGGGTGTGAAGGAGCCTTTCGAAGTTCCAGAGGTGAGGTGTGATCAGCCTCGAGACGCCTCAGCGGAAATGGGCCTCATCTCGCCTGGAGGGGAGAACCTCCTGGATTTTCTCGAGTTGCGGTAGGTCTTCTCGAGTTACGACGGGGACCTCAGGGACCCGCTCTGGTGGCCTCAGGAAAGGCCAGTCCCCATGCGAGCTGCTAGGGGACCTCTCGGGATTCCTCTCCCGTCCATGCCGGGGCCTCAGTCCTTGTGTGGAGTCGGGGCCGGAACCTGAGGATTCCTCTCCAGTGTTGCCATGGATCTTGGGGTGCTTCTGAGTCTCCCCAGGGGAGTCAGGCCTCGTCTCGAGTGGGGGCATGCACGTGCGCTTTCCTCCCGAGCTGCAGCAGTAGTGTCACGCTTCCTGTCACGTGGATCAAGGGATCTGTGGCTTTCCCTCGAGGCTGTCCCTCGAGCCTTTCCCACGAGGCTTTCCCACAGGGCTGTGCCACGTGCCACCTTGGTGTGAGTCGATCCTCGGCGTGAAAGACGAGCCGGTGAAGGGAAAAGAGGTTCCTCTGGAATGGACTGAGACATCTGGGGGACTCTTGGAATGGTGGCACGACCCTGGAGTTCCTCTCGCCGTTCCTGTTTAGAGGGCCTCCTCTTGAGATGCGACGGGAACGCCGGGAACTCTTTCCCGACGAAGCAGGGAAAGGATCCCTCATCTCGAGCTACGAGGCGGAAACGGGGCTCCTCTGGATGTGGGCGGGACCCTCGTGATTCCTCTCGAGTGGAGACGGGTATGTCGGGGAACTTCTTGATTTGCACCAAGGGTGTGAAGAACCCTTTCGAAGTTCCAGAGGTGAGGTGTGATCAGCCTCGAGACGCCTCAGCGGAAATGGGCCTCATCTCGCCTGGAGGGGAGAACCTCCTGGATTTTCTCGAGTTGCGGCAGGTCTTCTCGAGTTACGACGGGGACCTCAGGGACCCGCTCTGGTGGCCTCAGGAAAGGCCAGTCCCCATGCGAGTTGCTAGGGGACCTCTCGGGATTCCTCTCCCGTCCATGCCGGGGCCTCAGTCCTTGTGTGGAGTCGGGGCCGGAACCTGAGGATTCCTCTCCAGTGTTGCCATGGATCTTGGGGTGCTTCTGAGTCTCCCCAGGGGAGTCAGGCCTCGTCTCGAGTGGGGGCATGCACGTGCGCTTTCCTCCCGAGCTGCAGCAGTAGTGTCACGCTTCCTGTCACGTGGATCAAGGGATCTGTGGCTTTCCCTCGAGGCTGTCCCTCGAGGCTTTCCCACGAGGCTTTCCCACAGGGCTATGCCACGTGCCACCTTGGTGTGAGTCGATCCTCGGCGTGAAAGACGAGCCGGTGAAGGGAAAAGAGGTTCCTCTGGAATGGACTGAGACATCTGGGGGACTCTTGGAATGGTGGCACGACCCTGGAGTTCCTCTCGCCGTTCCTGTTGAGAGGGCCTCCTCTTGAGATGCGACGGGAACGCCGGGAACTCTTTCCCGACGAAGCAGGGAAAGGATCCCTCATCTCGAGCTACGAGGCGGAAACGGGGCTCCTCTGGATGTGGGCGGGACCCTCGTGATTCCTCTCGAGTGGAGACGGCTATGTCGGGGAACTTCTTGATTTGCACCAAGGGTGTGAAGGAGCCTTTCGAAGTTCCAGAGGTGAGGTGTGATCAGCCTCGAGACGCCTCAGCGGAAATGGGCCTCATCTCGCCTGGAGGGGAGAACCTCCTGGATTTTCTCGAGTTGCGGCAGGTCTTCTCGAGTTACGACGGGGACCTCAGGGACCCGCTCTGGTGGCCTCAGGAAAGGCCAGTCCCCATGCGAGTTGCTAGGGGACCTCTCGGGATTCCTCTCCCGTCCATGCCGGGGCCTCAGTCCTTGTGTGGAGTCGGGGCCGGAACCTGAGGATTCCTCTCCAGTGTTGCCATGGATCTTGGGGTGCTTCTGAGTCTCCCCAGGGGAGTCAGGCCTCGTCTCGAGTGGGGGCATGCACGTGCGCTTTCCTCCCGAGCTGCAGCAGTAGTGTCACGCTTCCTGTGACGAGGATCAAGGGATCTGTGGCTTTCCCTCGAGGCTGTCCCTCGAGGCTTTCCCACGAGGCTTTCCCGCAGGGCTGTGCCACGTGCCACCTTGGTGTGAGTCGATCCTCGGCGTGAAAGACGAGCCGGTGAAGGGAAAAGAGGTTCCTCTGGAATGAACTGAGACATCTGGGGGACTCTTGGAATGGTGGCACGACCCTGGAGTTCCTCTCGCCGTTCCTGTTGAGAGGGCCTCCTCTTGAGATGCGACGGGAACGCCGGGAACTCTTTCCCGACGAAGCAGGGAAAGGATCCCTCATCTCGAGCTACGAGGCGGAAACGGGGCTCCTCTGGATGTGGGCGGGACCCTCGTGATTCCTCTCGAGTGGAGACGGCTATGTCGGGGAACTTCCTGATTTGCACCAAGGGTGTGAAGGAGCCTTTCGAAGTTCCAGAGGTGAGGTGTGATCAGCCTCGAGACGCCTCAGCGGAAATGGGCCTCATCTCGCCTGGAGGGGAGAACCTCCTGGATTTTCTCGAGTTGCGGTAGGTCTTCTCGAGTTACGACGGGGACCTCAGGGACCCGCTCTGGTGGCCTCAGGAAAGGCCAGTCCCCATGCGAGCTGCTAGGGGACCTCTCGGGATTCCTCTCCCGTCCATGCCGGGGCCTCAGTCCTTGTGTGGAGTCGGGGCCGGAACCTGAGGATTCCTCTCCAGTGTTGCCATGGATCTTGGGGTGCTTCTGAGTCTCCCCAGGGGAGTCAGGCCTCGTCTCTAGTGGGGGCATGCACGTGCGCTTTCCTCCCGAGCTGCAGCAGTAGTGTCACGCTTCCTGTCACGTGGATCAAGGGATCTGTGGCTTTCCCTCGAGGCTGTCCCTCGAGCCTTTCCCACGAGGCTTTCCCACAGGGCTGTGCCACGTGCCACCTTGGTGTGAGTCGATCCTCGGCGTGAAAGACGAGCCGGTGAAGGGAAAAGAGGTTCCTCTGGAATGGACTGAGACATCTGGGGGACTCTTGGAATGGTGGCACGACCCTGGAGTTCCTCTCGCCGTTCCTGTTTAGAGGGCCTCCTCTTGAGATGCGACGGGAACGCCGGGAACTCTTTCCCGACGAAGCAGGGAAAGGATCCCTCATCTCGAGCTACGAGGCGGAAACGGGGCTCCTCTGGATGTGGGCGGGACCCTCGTGATTCCTCTCGAGTGGAGACGGGTATGTCGGGGAACTTCTTGATTTGCACCAAGGGTGTGAAGAACCCTTTCGAAGTTCCAGAGGTGAGGTGTGATCAGCCTCGAGACGCCTCAGCGGAAATGGGCCTCATCTCGCCTGGAGGGGAGAACCTCCTGGATTTTCTCGAGTTGCGGCAGGTCTTCTCGAGTTACGACGGGGACCTCAGGGACCCGCTCTGGTGGCCTCAGGAAAGGCCAGTCCCCATGCGAGTTGCTAGGGGACCTCTCGGGATTCCTCTCCCGTCCATGCCGGGGCCTCAGTCCTTGTGTGGAGTCGGGGCCGGAACCTGAGGATTCCTCTCCAGTGTTGCCATGGATCTTGGGGTGCTTCTGAGTCTCCCCAGGGGAGTCAGGCCTCGTCTCGAGTGGGGGCATGCACGTGCGCTTTCCTCCCGAGCTGCAGCAGTAGTGTCACGCTTCCTGTCACGTGGATCAAGGGATCTGTGGCTTTCCCTCGAGGCTGTCCCTCGAGGCTTTCCCACGAGGCTTTCCCACAGGGCTGTGCCACGTGCCACCTTGGTGTGAGTCGATCCTCGGCGTGAAAGACAAGCCGGTGAAGGGAAAAGAGGTTCCTCTGGAATGGACTGAGACATCTGGGGGACTCTTGGAATGGTGGCACGACCCTGGAGTTCCTCTCGCCGTTCCTGTAGCGAGGTCCTCCTCTTGAGATGCGAAGGGAACGCCGGGAACTCTTTCCCGACGAAGCAGGGAAAGGATCCCTCATCTCGAGCTACGAGGCGGAAACGGTGCTCCTCTGGATGTGGGCGGGACCCTCGTGATTCCTCTCGAGTGGAGACGGGTATGTCGGGGAACTTCTTGATTTGCACCAAGGGTGTGAAGGACCCTTGCGTAGTTCCAGAGGTGAGGTGTGATCAGCCTCGAGACGCCTCAGCGGAAATGGGCCTCAACTCGCCTGGAGGGGAGAACCTCCTGGATTTTCTCGAGTTGCGGCAGGTCTTCTCGAGTTACGACGGGGACCTCAGGGACCCGCTCTGGTGGCCTCAGGAAAGGCCAGTCCCCATGCGAGTTGCTAGGGGACCTCTCGGGATTCCTCTCCCGTCCATGCTGTGGCCTCAGTCCTTGTGTGGAGTCGGGGCCTGAACCTGAGGATTCCTCTCCAGTGTTGGCATGGATCTTGGGGTGCTTCTGAGTCTCCCCAGGGGAGTCAGGCCTCGTCTCGAGTGGGGGCATGCACGTGCGCTTTCCTCCCGAGCTGCAGCAGTAGTGTCACGCTTCCTGTCACGTGGATCAAGGGATCTGTGGCTTTCCCTCGAGGCTGTCCCTCGAGGCTTTCCCACGAGGCTTTCCCACAGGGCTGTGCCACGTGCCACATTGGTGTGAGTCGATCCTCGGCGTGAAAGACGAGCCGGTGAAGGGAAAAGAGGTTCCTCTGGAATGGACTGAGACATCTGGGGGACTCTTGGAATGCTGGCTCGACCCTGGAGTTCCTCTCGCCGTTCCTGTTGAGAGGGCCTCCTCTTGAGATGCGACGGGAACGCTGGGAACTCTTTCCCGACGAAGCAGGGAAACGATCCCTCATCTCGAGCTACGAGGCGGAAACGGGGCTCCTCTGGATGTGGGCGGGACCCTCGTGATTCCTCTCGAGTGGAGACGGCTAGGTCGGGGAACTTCTTGATTTGCACCAAGGGCGTGAAGGAGCCTTTCGAAGTTCCAGAGGTGAGGTGTGATCAGCCTCGAGACGCCTCAGCGGAAATGGGCCTCATCTCGCCTGGAGGGGAGAACCTCCTGGTTTTTCTCGAGTTGCGGCAGGTCTTCTCGAGTTACGACGGGGACCTCAGGGACCCGCTCTGGTGGCCTCAGGAAAGGCCAGTCCCCATGCGAGTTGCTAGGGGACCTCTCGGGATTCCTCTCCCGTCCATGCCGGGGCCTCAGTCCTTGTGTGGAGTCGGGGCCGGAACCTGAGGATTCCTCTCCAGTGTTGCCATGGATCTTGGGGTGCTTCTGAGTCTCCCCAGGGGAGTCAGGCCTCGTCTCGAGTGGGGGCATGCACGTGCGCTTTCCTCCCGAGCTGCAGCAGTAGTGTCACGCTTCCTGTCACGTGGATCAAGGGATCTGTGGCTTTCCCTCGAGGCTGTCCCTCGAGGCTTTCCCACGAGGCTTTCCCACAGGGCTGTGCCACGTGCCACCTTGGTGTGAGTCGATCCTCGGCGTGAAAGACGAGCCGGTGAAGGGAAAAGAGGTTCCTCTGGAATGGACTGAGACATCTGGGGGACTCTTGGAATGGTGGCACGACCTGGAGTTCCTCTCGCCGTTCCTGTAGAGAGGGCCTCCTCTTGAGATGCGACGGGAACACCGGGAACTCTTTCCCGACGAAGCAGGGAAAGGATCCCTCATCTCGAGCTACGAGGCGGAAACGGGGTTCCTCTGGATGTGGGCGGAACCCTCGTGATTCCTCTCGAGTGGAGACGGCTAGGTCGGGGAACTTCTTGATTTACACCAAGGGTGTGAAGGACCCTTTCGAAGTTCCAGAGGTGAGGTGTGATCAGCCTCAGACGCCTCAGCGGAAATGGGCCTCATCTCGCCTGGAGGGGAGAACCTCCTGGATTTTCTCGAGTTGCGGCAGGTCTTCTCGAGTTACGACGGGGACCTCAGGGACCCGCTCTGGTGGCCTCAGGAAAGGCCAGTCCCCATGCGAGTTGCTAGGGGACCTCTCGGGATTCCTCTCCCGTCCATGCCGGGCCCTCAGTCCTTGTGTGGAGTCGGGGACGGAACCTGAGGATTCCTCTCCAGTGTTGCCATGGATCTTGGGGTGCTTCTGAGTCTCCCCAGGGGAGTCAGGCCTCGTCTTGAGTGGGGGCATGCACGTGCGCTTTCCTCCCGAGCTGCAGCAGTAGTGTCACACTTCCTGTCACGTGGATCAAGGGATCTGTGGCTTTCCCTCGAGGCTGTCCCTCGAGGCTTTCCCACGAGGCTTTCCCACAGGGCTGTGCCACGTGCCACCTTGGTGTGAGTCGATCCTCGGCGTGAAAGACGAGCCGGTGAAGGGAAAAGAGGTTCGTCTGGAATGGACTGAGACATCTGGGGGACTCTTGGAATGGTGGCACGAACCTGGAGTTCCTCTCGCCTTTCCTGTTGAGAGGGCCTCCTCTTGAGATGCGACGGGAACGCCGGGAACTCTTTTCCGACGAAGCAGGGAAACGATCCCTCATCTCGAGCTACGAGGCGGAAACGGGGCTCCTCTGGATGTGGGCGGGACCCTCGTGATTCCTCTCGAGTGGTGACGGGTATGTCGGGGAACTTCTTGATTTGCACCAAGGGCGTGAAAGACCCTTTCGAATTTCCAGAGGTGAGGTGTGATCAGCCTCAAGACGCCTCAGCAGAAATGGGCCTCAACTCGCCTGGAGGGGAGAACCTCCTGGATTTTCTCGAGTTGCGGCAGGTCTTCTCGAGTTACGACGGGGACCTCAGGGACCCGCTCTGGTGGCCTCAGGAAAGGCCAGTCCCCATGCGAGTTGCTAGGGGACCTCTCGGGATTCCTCTCCCGTCCATGCCGGGGCCTCAGTCCTTGTGTGGAGTCGGGGACGGAACCTGAGGATTCCTCTCCAGTGTTGCCATGGATCTTGGGGTGCTTCTGAGTCTCCCCAGGGGAGTCAGGCCTCGTCTCGAGTGGGGGCATGCACGTGCGCTTTCCTCCCGAGCTGCGGCAGCAGTGTCACGCTTCCTGTCACGTGGATCAAGGGATCTGTGGCTTTCCCTCAAGGCTGTCCCTCGAGGCTTTCCCACGAGGCTTTCCCACAGGGCTGTGCCACGTGCCACCTTGGTGTGAGTCGATCCTCGGCGTGAAAGACGAGCCGGTGAAGGGAAAAGAGGTTCCTCTGGAATGGACTGAGACATCTGGGGGACTCTTGGAATGCTGGCTCGACCCTGGAGTTCCTCTCGCCGTTCCTGTTGAGAGGGCCTCCTCTTGAGATGCGACGGGAACGCCGGGAACTCTTTCCCGACGAAGCAGGGAAAGGATCCCTCATCTCGAGCTACGAGGCGGAAACGGGGCTCCTCTGGATGTGGGCGGGACCCTCGTGATTCCTCTCGAGTGGAGACGGCTAGGTCGGGGAACTTCTTGATTTGCACCAAGGGTGTGAAGGAGCCTTTCGAAGTTCCAGAGGTGAGGTGTGATCAGCCTCGAGACGCCTCAGCGGAAATGGGCCTCATCTCGCCTGGAGGGGAGAACCTCCTGGATTTTCTCGAGTTGCGGCAGGTCTTCTCGAGTTACGACGGGGACCTCAGGGACCCGCTCTGGTGGCCTCAGGAAAGGCCAGTCCCCATGCGAGTTGCTAGGGGACCTCTCGGGATTCCTCTCCCGTCCATGCCGGGGCCTCAGTCCTTGTGTGGAGTCGGGGCCGGAACCTGAGGATTCCTCTCCAGTGTTGCCATGGATCTTGGGGTGCTTCTGAGTCTCCCCAGGGGAGTCAGTCCTCGTCTCGAGTGGGGGCATGCACGTGCGCTTTCCTCCCGAGCTGCAGCAGTAGTGTCACGCTTCCTGTCACGTGGATCAAGGGATCTGTGGCTTTCCCTCGAGGCTGTCCCTCGAGGCTTTCCCACGAGGCTTTCCCACAGGGCTGTGCCACGTGCCACCTTGGTGTGAGTCGATCCTTGGCGTGAAAGACGAGCCGGTGAAGGGAAAAGAGGTTCCTCTGGAATGGACTGAGACATCTGGGGGACTCTTGGAATGGTGGCACGACCTGGAGTTCCTCTCGCCGTTCCTGTAGAGAGGGCCTCCTCTTGAGATGCGACGGGAACACCGGGAACTCTTTCCCGACGAAGCAGGGAAAGGATCCCTCATCTCGAGCTACGAGGCGGAAACGGGGTTCCTCTGGATGTGGGCGGAACCCTCGTGATTCCTCTCGAGTGGAGACGGCTAGGTCGGGGAACTTCTTGATTTGCACCAAGGGTGTGAAGGACCCTTTCGAAGTTCCAGAGGTGAGGTGTGATCAGCCTCAAGACGCCTCAGCGGAAATGGGCCTCATCTCGCCTGGAGGGGAGAACCTCCTGGATTTTCTCGAGTTGCGGCAGGTCTTCTCGAGTTACGACGGGGACCTCAGGGACCCGCTCTGGTGGCCTCAGGAAAGGCCAGTCCCCATGCGAGTTGCTAGGGGACCTCTCGGGATTCCTCTCCCGTCCATGCCGGGCCCTCAGTCCTTGTGTGGAGTCGGGGACGGAACCTGAGGATTCCTCTCCAGTGTTGCCATGGATCTTGGGGTGCTTCTGAGTCTCCCCAGGGGAGTCAGGCCTCGTCTTGAGTGGGGGCATGCACGTGCGCTTTCCTCCCGAGCTGCAGCAGTAGTGTCACACTTCCTGTCACGTGGATCAAGGGATCTGTGGCTTTCCCTCGAGGCTGTCCCTCGAGGCTTTCCCACGAGGCTTTCCCACAGGGCTGTGCCACGTGCCACCTTGGTGTGAGTCGATCCTCGGCGTGAAAGACGAGCCGGTGTAGGGAAAAGAGGTTCGTCTGGAATGGACTGAGACATCTGGGGGACTCTTGGAATGGTGGCACGAACCTGGAGTTCCTCTCGCCTTTCCTGTTGAGAGGGCCTCCTCTTGAGATGCGACGGGAACGCCGGGAACTCTTTTCCGACGAAGCAGGGAAACGATCCCTCATCTCGAGCTACGAGGCGGAAACGGGGCTCCTCTGGATGTGGGCGGGACCCTCGTGATTCCTCTCGAGTGGTGACGGGTATGTCGGGGAACTTCTTGATTTGCACCAAGGGCGTGAAAGACCCTTTCGAATTTCCAGAGGTGAGGTGTGATCAGCCTCAAGACGCCTCAGCAGAAATGGGCCTCAACTCGCCTGGAGGGGAGAACCTCCTGGATTTTCTCGAGTTGCGGCAGGTCTTCTCGAGTTACGACGGAGACCTCAGGGACCCGCTCTGGTGGCCTCAGGAAAGGCCAGTCCCCATGCGAGTTGCTAGGGGACCTCTCGGGATTCCTCTCCCGTCCATGCCGGGGCCTCAGTCCTTGTGTGGAGTCGGGGACGGAACCTGAGGATTCCTCTCCAGTTTTGCCATGGATCTTGGGGTGCTTCTGAGTCTCCCCAGGGGAGTCAGGCCTCGTCTCGAGTGGGGGCATGCACGTGCGCTTTCCTCCCGAGCTGCAGCAGCAGTGTCACGCTTCCTGTCACGTGGATCAAGGGATCTGTGGCTTTCCCTCAAGGCTGTCCCTCGAGGCTTTCCCACGAGGCTTTCCCACAGGGCTGTGCCACGTGCCACCTTGGTGTGAGTCGATCCTCGGCGTGAAAGACGAGCCGGTGAAGGGAAAAGAGGTTCGTCTGGAATGGACTGAGACATCTGGGGGACTCTTGGAATGGTGGCACGACCCTGGAGTTCCTCTCGCCGTTCCTGTTGAGAGGGCCTCCTCTTGAGATGCGACGGGAACGCCGGGAACTCTTTTCCGACGAAGCAGGGAAACGATCCCTCATCTCGAGCTACGAGGCAGAAACGGGGCTCCTCTGGATGTGGGCGGGACCCTCGTGATTCCTCTCGAGTGGTGACGGGTATGTCGGGGAACTTCTTGATTTGCACCAAGGGCGTGAAAGACCCTTTCGAAGTTCCAGAGGTGAGGTGTGATCAGCCTCAAGACGCCTCAGCAGAAATGGGCCTCAACTCGCCTGGAGGGGAGAACCTCCTGGATTTTCTCGAGTTGCGGCAGGTCTTCTCGAGTTACGACGGGGACCTCAGGGACCCGCTCTGGTGGCCTCAGGAAAGGCCAGTCCCCATGCGAGTTGCTAGGGGACCTCTCGGGATTCCTCTCCCGTCCATGCCGGGGCCTCAGTCCTTGTGTGGAGTCGGGGACGGAACCTGAGGATTCCTCTCCAGTGTTGCCATGGATCTTGGGGTGCTTCTGAGTCTCCCCAGGGGAGTCAGGCCTCGTCTCGAGTGGGGGCATGCACGTGCGCTTTCCTCCAGAGCTGCAGCAGTAGTGTCACGCTTCCTGTCACGTGGATCAAGGGATCTGTGGCTTTCCCTCGAGGCTGCCCTCGAGGCTTTCCCACGAGGCTTTCCCACAGGGCTGTGCCACGTGCCACCTTGGTGTGAGTCGATCCTCGGCGTGAAAGACGAGCCGGTGAAGGGAAAAGAGGTTCCTCTGGAATGGACTGAGACATCTGGGGGACTCTTGGAATGCTGGCTCGACCCTGGAGTTCCTCTCGCCGTTCCTGTTGAGAGGGCCTCCTCTTGAGATGCGACGGGAACGCCGGGAACTCTTTCCCGACGAAGCAGGGAAAGGATCCCTCATCTCGAGCTACGAGGCGGAAACGGGGCTCCTCTGGATGTGGGCGGGACCCTCGTGATTCCTCTCGAGTGGAGACGGCTAGGTCGGGGAACTTCTTGATTTGCACCAAGGGCGTGAAGGAGCCTTTCGAAGTTCCAGAGGTGAGGTGTGATCAGCCTCGAGACGCCTCAGCGGAAATGGGCCTCATCTCGCCTGGAGGGGAGAACCTCCTGGATTTTCTCGAGTTGCGGCAGGTCTTCTCGAGTTACGACGGGGACCTCAGGGACCCGCTCTGGTGGCCTCAGGAAAGGCCAGTCCCCATGCGAGCTGCTAGGGGACCTCTCGGGATTCCTCTCCCGTCCATGCCGGGGCCTCAGTCCTTGTGTGGAGTCGGGGCCGGAACCTGAGGATTCCTCTCCAGTGTTGCCATGGATCTTGGGGTGCTTCTGAGTCTCCCCAGGGGAGTCAGGCCTCGTCTCGTGTGGGGGCATGCACGTGCGCTTTCCTCCCGAGCTGCAGCAGTAGTGTCACGCTTCCTGTCACGTGGATCAAGGGATCTGTGGCTTTCCCTCGAGGCTGTCCCTCGAGGCTTTCCCACGAGGCTTTCCCACAGGGCTGTGCCACGTGCCACCTTGGTGTGAGTCGATCCTCGGCGTGAAAGACGAGCCGGTGAAGGGAAAAGAGGTTCCTCTGGAATGGACTGAGACATCTGGGGGACTCTTGGAATGGTGGCACGACCTGGAGTTCCTCTCGCTGTTCCTGTAGAGAGGGCCTCCTCTTGAGATGCGACGGGAACACCGGGAACTCTTTCCCGACGAAGCAGGGAAAGGATCCCTCATCTCGAGCTACGAGGCGGAAACGGGGTTCCTCTGGATGTGGGCGGAACCCTCGTGATTCCTCTCGAGTGGAGACGGCTAGGTCGGGGAACTTCTTGATTTGCACCAAGGGTGTGAAGGACCCTTTCGAAGTTCCAGAGGTGAGGTGTGATCAGCCTCAAGACGCCTCAGCGGAAATGGGCCTCATCTCGCCTGGAGGGGAGAACCTCCTGGATTTTCTCGAGTTGCGGCAGGTCTTCTCGAGTTACGACGGGGACCTCAGGGACCCGCTCTGGTGGCCTCAGGAAAGGCCAGTCCCCATGCGAGTTGCTAGGGGACCTCTCGGGATTCCTCTCCCGTCCATGCCGGGCCCTCAGTCCTTGTGTGGAGTCGGGGACGGAACCTGAGGATTCCTCTCCAGTGTTGCCATGGGTCTTGGGGTGCTTCTGAGTCTCCCCAGGGGAGTCAGGCCTCGTCTCGAGTGGGGGCATGCACGAGCGCTTTCCTCCCGAGCTGCAGCAGTAGTGTCACACTTCCTGTCACGTGGATCAAGGGATCTGTGGCTTTCCCTCGAGGCTGTCCCTCGAGGCTTTCCGACGAGGCTTTCCCACAGGGCTGTGCCACGTGCCACCTTGGTGTGAGTCGATCCTCGGCGTGAAAGACGAGCCGGTGAAGGGAAAAGAGGTTCGTCTGGAATGGACTGAGACATCTGGGGGACTCTTGGAATGGTGGCACGACCCTGGAGTTCCTCTCGCCTTTCCTGTTGAGAGGGCCTCCTCTTGAGATGCGACGGGAACGCCGGGAACTCTTTTCCGACGAAGCAGGGAAACGATCCCTCATCTCGAGCTACGAGGCAGAAACGGGGCTCCTCTGGATGTGGGCGGGACCCTCGTGATTCCTCTCGAGTGGTGACGGGTATGTCGGGGAACTTCTTGATTTGCACCAAGGGCGTGAAAGACCCTTTCGAAGTTCCAGAGGTGAGGTGTGATCAGCCTCAAGACGCCTCAGCAGAAATGGGCCTCAACTCGCCTGGAGGGGAGAACCTCCTGGATTTTCTCGAGTTGCGGCAGGTCTTCTCGAGTTACGACGGGGACCTCAGGGACCCGCTCTGGTGGCCTCAGGAAAGGCCAGTCCCCATGCGAGTTGCTAGGGGACCTCTCGGGATTCCTCTCCCGTCCATGCCGGGGCCTCAGTCCTTGTGTGGAGTCGGGGACGGAACCTGAGGATTCCTCTCCAGTGTTGCCATGGATCTTGGGGTGCTTCTGAGTCTCCCCAGGGGAGTCAGGCCTCGTCTCGAGTGGGGGCATGCACGTGCGCTTTCCTCCCGAGCTGCAGCAGTAGTGTCACACTTCCTGTCACGTGGATCAAGGGATCTGTGGCTTTCCCTCGAGGCTGTCCCTCGAGGCTTTCCCACGAGGCTTTCCCACAGGGCTGTGCCACGTGCCACCTTGGTGTGAGTCGATCCTCGGCGTGAAAGACGAGCCAGTGAAGGGAAAAGAGGTTCGTCTGGAATGGACTGAGACATCTGGGGGACTCTTGGAATGGTGGCACGAACCTGGAGTTCCTCTCGCCTTTCCTGTTGAGAGGGCCTCCTCTTGAGATGCGACGGGAACGCCGGGAACTCTTTTCCGACGAAGCAGGAAAACGATCCCTCATCTCGAGCTACGAGGCGGAAACGGGGCTCCTCTGGATGTGGGCGGGACCCTCGTGATTCCTCTCGAGTGGTGACGGGTATGTCGGGGAACTTCTTGATTTGCACCAAGGGCGTGAAAGACCCTTTCGAATTTCCAGAGGTGAGGTGTGATCAGCCTCAAGACGCCTCAGCAGAAATGGGCCTCAACTCGCCTGGAGGGGAGAACCTCCTGGATTTTCTCGAGTTGCGGCAGGTCTTCTCGAGTTACGACGGGGACCTCAGGGACCCGCTCTGGTGGCCTCAGGAAAGGCCAGTCCCCATGCGAGTTGCTAGGGGACCTCTCGGGATTCCTCTCCCGTCCATGCCGGGGCCTCAGTCCTTGTGTGGAGTCGGGGACGGAACCTGAGGATTCCTCTCCAGTGTTGCCATGGATCTTGGGGTGCTTCTGAGTCTCCCCAGGGGAGTCAGGCCTCGTCTCGAGTGGGGGCATGCACGTGCGCTTTCCTCCCGAGCTGCAGCAGCAGTGTCACGCTTCCTGTCACGTGGATCAAGGGATCTGTGGCTTTCCCTCAAGGCTGTCCCTCGAGGCTTTCCCACGAGGCTTTCCCACAGGGCTGTGCCACGTGCCACCTTGGTGTGAGTCGATCCTCGGCGTGAAAGACGAGCCGGTGAAGGGAAAAGAGGTTCGTCTGGAATGGACTGAGACATCTGGGGGACTCTTGGAATGGTGGCACGACCCTGGAGTTCCTCTCGCCGTTCCTGTTGAGAGGGCCTCCTCTTGAGATGCGACGGGAACGCCGGGAACTCTTTTCCGACGAAGCAGGGAAACGATCCCTCATCTCGAGCTACGAGGCAGAAACGGGGCTCCTCTGGATGTGGGCGGGACCCTCGTGATTCCTCTCGAGTGGTGACGGGTATGTCGGGGAACTTCTTGATTTGCACCAAGGGCGTGAAAGACCCTTTCGAAGTTCCAGAGGTGAGGTGTGATCAGCCTCAAGACGCCTCAGCAGAAATGGGCCTCAACTCGCCTGGAGGGGAGAACCTCCTGGATTTTCTCGAGTTGCGGCAGGTCTTCTCGAGTTACGACGGGGACCTCAGGGACCCGCTCTGGTGGCCTCAGGAAAGGCCAGTCCCCATGCGAGTTGCTAGGGGACCTCTCGGGATTCCTCTCCCGTCCATGCCGGGGCCTCAGTCCTTAGGTGGAGTCGGGGACGGAACCTGAGGATTCCTCTCCAGTGTTGCCATGGATCTTGGGGTGCTTCTGAGTCTCCCCAGGGGAGTCAGGCCTCGTCTCGAGTGGGGGCATGCACGTGCGCTTTCCTCCAGAGCTGCAGCAGTAGTGTCACGCTTCCTGTCACGTGGATCAAGGGATCTGTGGCTTTCCCTCGAGGCTGCCCTCGAGGCTTTCCCACGAGGCTTTCCCACAGGGCTGTGCCACGTGCCACCTTGGTGTGAGTCGATCCTCGGCGTGAAAGACGAGCCGGTGAAGGGAAAAGAGGTTCCTCTGGAATGGACTGAGACATCTGGGGGACTCTTGGAATGCTGGCTCGACCCTGGAGTTCCTCTCGCCGTTCCTGTTGAGAGGGCCTCCTCTTGAGATGCGACGGGAACGCCGGGAACTCTTTCCCGACGAAGCAGGGAAAGGATCCCTCATCTCGAGCTACGAGGCGGAAACGGGGCTCCTCTGGATGTGGGCGGGACCCTCGTGATTCCTCTCGAGTGGAGACGGCTAGGTCGGGGAACTTCTTGATTTGCACCAAGGGCGTGAAGGAGCCTTTCGAAGTTCCAGAGGTGAGGTGTGATCAGCCTCGAGACGCCTCAGCGGAAATGGGCCTCATCTCGCCTGGAGGGGAGAACCTCCTGGATTTTCTCGAGTTGCGGCAGGTCTTCTCGAGTTACGACGGGGACCTCAGGGACCCGCTCTGGTGGCCTCAGGAAAGGCCAGTCCCCATGCGAGTTGCTAGGGGACCTCTCGGGATTCCTCTCCCGTCCATGCCGGGGCCTCAGTCCTTGTGTGGAGTCGGGGCCGGAACCTGAGGATTCCTCTCCAGTGTTGCCATGGATCTTGGGGTGCTTCTGAGTCTCCCCAGGGGAGTCAGGCCTCGTCTCGTGTGGGGGCATGCACGTGCGCTTTCCTCCCGAGCTGCAGCAGTAGTGTCACGCTTCCTGTCACGTGGATCAAGGGATCTGTGGCTTTCCCTCGAGGCTGTCCCTCGAGGCTTTCCCACGAGGCTTTCCCACAGGGCTGTGCCACGTGCCACCTTGGTGTGAGTCGATCCTCGGCGTGAAAGACGAGCCGGTGAAGGGAAAAGAGGTTCCTCTGGAATGGACTGAGACATCTGGGGGACTCTTGGAATGGTGGCACGACCTGGAGTTCCTCTCGCTGTTCCTGTAGAGAGGGCCTCCTCTTGAGATGCGACGGGAACACCGGGAACTCTTTCCCGACGAAGCAGGGAAAGGATCCCTCATCTCGAGCTACGAGGCGGAAACGGGGTTCCTCTGGATGTGGGCGGAACCCTCGTGATTCCTCTCGAGTGGAGACGGCTAGGTCGGGGAACTTCTTGATTTGCACCAAGGGTGTGAAGGACCCTTTCGAAGTTCCAGAGGTGAGGTGTGATCAGCCTCAAGACGCCTCAGCGGAAATGGGCCTCATCTCGCCTGGAGGGGAGAACCTCCTGGATTTTCTCGAGTTGCGGCAGGTCTTCTCGAGTTACGACGGGGACCTCAGGGACCCGCTCTGGTGCCCTCAGGAAAGGCCAGTCCCCATGCGAGTTGCTAGGGGACCTCTCGGGATTCCTCTCCCGTCCATGCCGGGCCCTCAGTCCTTGTGTGGAGTCGGGGACGGAACCTGAGGATTCCTCTCCAGTGTTGCCATGGGTCTTGGGGTGCTTCTGAGTCTCCCCAGGGGAGTCAGGCCTCGTCTCGAGTGGGGGCATGCACGAGCGCTTTCCTCCCGAGCTGCAGCAGTAGTGTCACACTTCCTGTCACGTGGATCAAGGGATCTGTGGCTTTCCCTCGAGGCTGTCCCTCGAGGCTTTCCCACGAGGCTTTCCCACAGGGCTGTGCCACGTGCCACCTTGGTGTGAGTCGATCCTCGGCGTGAAAGACGAGCCGGTGAAGGGAAAAGAGGTTCGTCTGGAATGGACTGAGACATCTGGGGGACTCTTGGAATGGTGGCACGACCCTGGAGTTCCTCTCGCCTTTCCTGTTGAGAGGGCCTCCTCTTGAGATGCGACGGGAACGCCGGGAACTCTTTTCCGACGAAGCAGGGAAACGATCCCTCATCTCGAGCTACGAGGCAGAAACGGGGCTCCTCTGGATGTGGGCGGGACCCTCGTGATTCCTCTCGAGTGGTGACGGGTATGTCGGGGAACTTCTTGATTTGCACCAAGGGCGTGAAAGACCCTTTCGAAGTTCCAGAGGTGAGGTGTGATCAGCCTCAAGACGCCTCAGCAGAAATGGGCCTCAACTCGCCTGGAGGGGAGAACCTCCTGGATTTTCTCGAGTTGCGGCAGGTCTTCTCGAGTTACGACGGGGACCTCAGGGACCCGCTCTGGTGGCCTCAGGAAAGGCCAGTCCCCATGCGAGTTGCTAGGGGACCTCTCGGGATTCCTCTCCCGTCCATGCCGGGGCCTCAGTCCTTGTGTGGAGTCGGGGCCGGAACCTGAGGATTCCTCTCCAGTGTTGCCATGGATCTTGGGGTGCTTCTGAGTCTCCCCAGGGGAGTCAGGCCTCGTCTCGAGTGGCGGCATGCACGTGCGCTTTCCTCCAGAGCTGCAGCAGTAGTGTCACGCTTCCTGTCACGTGGATCAAGGGATCTGTGGCTTTCCCTCGAGGCTGCCCTCGAGGCTTTCCCACGAGGCTTTCCCACAGGGCTGTGCCACGTGCCACCTTGGTGTGAGTCGATCCTCGGCGTGAAAGACGAGCCGGTGAAGGGAAAAGAGGTTCCTCTGGAATGGACTGAGACATCTGGGGGACTCTTGGAATGCTGGCTCGACCCTGGAGTTCCTCTCGCCGTTCCTGTTGAGAGGGCCTCCTCTTGAGATGCGACGGGAACGCCGGGAACTCTTTCCCGACGAAGCAGGGAAAGGATCCCTCATCTCGAGCTACGAGGCGGAAACGGGGCTCCTCTGGATGTGGGCGGGACCCTCGTGATTCCTCTCGAGTGGAGACGGCTAGGTCGGGGAACTTCTTGATTTGCACCAAGGGCGTGAAGGAGCCTTTCGAAGTTCCAGAGGTGAGGTGTGATCAGCCTCGAGACGCCTCAGCGGAAATGGGCCTCATCTCGCCTGGAGGGGAGAACCTCCTGGATTTTCTCGAGTTGCGGCAGGTCTTCTCGAGTTACGACAGGGACCTCAGGGACCCGCTCTGGTGGCCTCAGGAAAGGCCAGTCCCCATGCGAGTTGCTAGGGGACCTCTCGGGATTCCTCTCCCGTCCATGCCTGGGCCTCAGTCCTTGTGTGGAGTCGGGGCCGGAACCTGAGGATTCCTCTCCAGTGTTGCCATGGATCTTGGGGTGCTTCTGAGTCTCCCCAGGGGAGTCAGGCCTCGTCTCGTGTGGGGACATGCACGTGCGCTTTCCTCCCGAGCTGCAGCAGTAGTGTCACGCTTCCTGTCACGTGGATCAAGGGATCTGTGGTTTTCCCTCGAGGCTGTCCCTCGAGGCTTTCCCACGAGGCTTTCCCACAGGGCTGTGCCACGTGCCACCTTGGTGTGAGTCGATCCTCGGCGTGAAAGACGAGCCGGTGAAGGGAAAAGAGGTTCCTCTGGAATGGACTGAGACATCTGGGGGACTCTTGGAATGGTGGCACGACCTGGAGTTCCTCTCGCCGTTCCTGTAGAGAGGGCCTCCTCTTGAGATGCGACGGGAACACCGGGAACTCTTTCCCGACGAAGCAGGGAAAGGATCCCTCATCTCGAGCTACGAGGCGGAAACGGGGTTCCTCTGGATGTGGGCGGAACCCTCGTGATTCCTCTCGAGTGGAGACGGCTAGGTCGGGGAACTTCTTGATTTGCACCAAGGGTGTGAAGGACCCTTTCGAAGTTCCAGAGGTGAGGTGTGATCAGCCTCCAGACGCCTCAGCGGAAATGGGCCTCATCTCGCCTGGAGGGGAGAACCTCCTGGATTTTCTCGAGTTGGGGCAGGTCTTCTCGAGTTACGACGGGGACCTCAGGGACCCGCTCTGGTGGCCTCAGGAAAGGCCAGTCCCCATGCGAGTTGCTAGGGGACCTCTCGGGATTCCTCTCCCGTCCATGCCGGGCCCTCAGTCCTTGTGTGGAGTCGGGGACGGAACCTGAGGATTCCTCTCCAGTGTTGCCATGGATCTTGGGGTGCTTCTGAGTCTCCCCAGGGGAGTCAGGCCTCGTCTCGAGTGGGGGCATGCACGAGCGCTTTCCTCCCGAGCTGCAGCAGTAGTGTCACACTTCCTGTGACGTGGATCAAGGGATCTGTGGCTTTCCCTCGAGGCTGTCCCTCGAGGCTTTCCCACGAGGCTTTCCCACAGGGCTGTGCCACGTGCCACCTTGGTGTGAGTCGATCCTCGGCGTGAAAGACGAGCCGGTGAAGGGAAAAGAGGTTCGTCTGGAATGGACTGAGACATCTGGGGGACTCTTGGAATGGTGGCACGACCCTGGAGTTCCTCTCGCCTTTCCTGTTGAGAGGGCCTCCTCTTGAGATGCGACGGGAACGCCGGGAACTCTTTTCCGACGAAGCAGGGAAACGATCCCTCATCTCGAGCTACGAGGCGGAAACGGGGCTCCTCTGGATGTGGGCGGGACCCTCGTGATTCCTCTCGAGTGGTGACGGGTATGTCGGGGAACTTCTTGATTTGCACCAAGGGCGTGAAAGACCCTTTCGAAGTTCCAGAGGTGAGGTGTGATCAGCCTCAAGACGCCTCAGCAGAAATGGGCCTCAACTCGCCTGGAGGGGAGAACCTCCTGGATTTTCTCGAGTTGCGGCAGGTCTTCTCGAGTTACGACGGGGCCCTCAGGGACCCGCTCTGGTGGCCTCAGGAAAGGCCAGTCCCCATGCGAGTTGCTAGGGGACCTCTCGGGATTCCTCTCCCGTCCATGCCGGGGCCTCAGTCCTTGTGTGGAGTCGGGGACGGAACCTGAGGATTCCTCTCCAGTGTTGCCATGGATCTTGGGGTGCTTCTGAGTCTCCCCAGGGGAGTCAGGCCTCGTCTCGCGTGGGGGCATGCACGTGCGCTTTCCGCCAGAGCTGCAGCAGTAGTGTCACGCTTCCTGTCACGTGGATCAAGGGATCTGTGGCTTTCCCTCGAGGCTGCCCTCGAGGCTTTCCCACGAGGCTTTCCCACAGGGCTGTGCCACGTGCCACCTTGGTGTGAGTCGATCCTCGGCGTGAAAGACGAGCCGGTGAAGGGAAAAGAGGTTCCTCTGGAATGGACTGAGACATCTGGGGGACTCTTGGAATGCTGGCTCGACCCTGGAGTTCCTCTCGCCGTTCCTGTTGAGAGGGCCTCCGCTTGAGATGCGACGGGAACGCCGGGAACTCTTTCCCGACGAAGCAGGGAAAGGATCCCTCATCTCGAGCTACGAGGCGGAAACGGGGCTCCTCTGGATGTGGGCGGGACCCTCGTGATTCCTCTCGAGTGGAGACGGCTAGGTCGGGGAACTTCTTGATTTGCACCAAGGGCGTGAAGGAGCCTTTCGAAGTTCCAGAGGTGAGGTGTGATCAGCCTCGAGACGCCTCAGCGGAAATGGGCCTCATCTCGCCTGGAGGGGAGAACCTCCTGGATTTTCTCGAGTTGCGGCAGGTCTTCTCGAGTTACGACGGGGACCTCAGGGACCCGCTCTGGTGGCCTCAGGAAAGGCCAGTCCCCATGCGAGTGGCTAGGGGACCTCTCGGGATTCCTCTCCCGTCCATGCCGGGGCCTCAGTCCTTGTGTGGAGTCGGGGCCGGAACCTGAGGATTCCTCTCCAGTGTTGCCATGGATCTTGGGGTGCTTCTGAGTCTCCCCAGGGGAGTCAGGCCTCGTCTCGTGTGGGGGCATGCACGTGCGCTTTCCTCCCGAGCTGCAGCAGTAGTGTCACGCTTCCTGTCACGTGGATCAAGGGATCTGTGGCTTTCCCTCGAGGCTGTCCCTCGAGGCTTTCCCACGAGGCTTTCCCACAGGGCTGTGCCACGTGCCACCTTGGTGTGAGTCGATCCTCGGCGTGAAAGACGAGCCGGTGAAGGGAAAAGAGGTTCCTCTGGAATGGACTGAGACATCTGGGGGACTCTTGGAATGGTGGCACGACCTGGAGTTCCTCTCGCCGTTCCTGTAGAGAGGGCCTCCTCTTGAGATGCGACGGGAACACCGGGAACTCTTTCCCGACGAAGCAGGGAAAGGATCCCTCATCTCGAGCTACGAGGCGGAAACGGGGTTCCTCTGGATGTGGGCGGAACCCTCGTGATTCCTCTCGAGTGGAGACGGCTAGGTCGGGGAACTTCTTGATTTGCACCAAGGGTGTGAAGGACCCTTTCGAAGTTCCAGAGGTGAGGTGTGATCAGCCTCAAGACGCCTCAGCGGAAATGGGCCTCATCTCGCCTGGAGGGGAGAACCTCCTGGATTTTCTCGAGTTGCGGCAGGTCTTCTCGAGTTACGACGGGGACCTCAGGGACCCGCTCTCGTGGCCTCAGGAAAGGCCAGTCCCCATGCGAGTTGCTAGGGGACCTCTCGGGATTCCTCTCCCGTCCATGCCGGGGCCTCAGTCCTTGTGTGGAGTCGGGGACGGAACCTGAGGATTCCTCTCCAGTGTTGCCATGGATCTTGGGGTGCTTCTGAGTCTCCCCAGGGGAGTCAGGCCTCGTCTCGAGTGGGGGCATGCACGAGCGCTTTCCTCCCGAGCTGCAGCAGTAGTGTCACACTTCCTGTCACGTGGATCAAGGGATCTGTGGCTTTCCCTCGAGGCTGTCCCTCGAGGCTTTCCCACGAGGCTTTCCCACAGGGCTGTGCCACGTGCCACCTTGGTGTGAGTCGATCCTCGGCGTGAAAGACGAGCCGGTGAAGGGAAAAGAGGTTCGTCTGGAATGGACTGAGACATCTGGGGGACTCTTGGAATGGTGGCACGACCCTGGAGTTCCTCTCGCCTTTCCTGTTGAGAGGGCCTCCTCTTGAGATGCGACGGGAACGCCGGGAACTCTTTTCCGACGAAGCAGGGAAACGATCCCTCATCTCGAGCTACGAGGCAGAAACGGGGCTCCTCTGGATGTGGGCGGGACCCTCGTGATTCCTCTCGAGTGGTGACGGGTATGTCGGGGAACTTCTTGATTTGCACCAAGGGCGTGAAAGACCCTTTCGAAGTTCCAGAGGTGAGGTGTGATCAGCCTCAAGACGCCTCAGCAGAAATGGGCCTCAACTCGCCTGGAGGGGAGAACCTCCTGGATTTTCTCGAGTTGCGGCAGGTCTTCTCGAGTTACGACGGGGACCTCAGGGACCCGCTCTGGTGGCCTCAGGAAAGGCCAGTCCCCATGCGAGTTGCTAGGGGACCTCTCGGGATTCCTCTCCCGTCCATGCCGGGGCCTCAGTCCTTGTGTGGAGTCGGGGACGGAACCTGAGGATTCCTCTCCAGTGTTGCCATGGATCTTGGGGTGCTTCTGAGTCTCCCCAGGGGAGTCAGGCCTCGTCTCGAGTGGGGGCATGCACGTGCGCTTTCCTCCAGAGCTGCAGCAGTAGTGTCACGCTTCCTGTCACGTGGATCAAGGGATCTGTGGCTTTCCCTCGAGGCTGCCCTCGAGGCTTTCCCACGAGGCTTTCCCACAGGGCTGTGCCACGTGCCACCTTGGTGTGAGTCGATCCTCGGCGTGAAAGACGAGCCGGTGAAGGGAAAAGAGGTTACTCTGGAATGGCCTGAGACATCTAGGGGACTCTTGGAATGGTGGTACGACCCTGGAGTTCCTCTCGCCATTCCTGTTGAGAGGGCCTCCACTTGAAATGCGACGGGAACGCCGGGAACTCTTTCCCGACGAAGAAGGGAAAGGATCCCTCATCTCGAGCTACGAGGCAGAAACGGGGCTCCTCTGGATGTGGGCGGGACCCTCGTGATTCCTCTCGAGTGGAGACGGCTAGGTCGGGGAACTTCTTGATTTGCACCAAGGGTGTGAAGGAGCCTTTCGAAGTTCCAGAGGTGAGGTGTGATCAGCCTCGAGACGCCTCAGCGGAAATGGGCCTCATCTCGCCTGGAGGGGAGAACCTCCTGGATTTTCTCGAGTTGCGGCAGGTCTTCTCGAGTTACGACGGTGACCTCAGGGACCCGCTCTGGTGCCCTCAGGAAAGGCCAGTCCCCATGCGAGTTGCTAGGTGACCTCTCGGGATTCCTCTCCCGTCCATGCCGGGGCCTCAGTCCTTGTGTGGAGTCGGGGACGGAACCTGAGGATTCCTCTCCAGTGTTGCCATGGATCTTGGGGTGCTTCTGAGTCTCCCCAGGGGAGTCAGGCCTCGTCTCGAGTGGGGGCATGCACGTGCGCTTTCCTCCCGAGCTGCAGCAGTAGTGTAACGCTTCCTGTCACGTGGATCAAGTGATCTGTGGCTTTCCCTCGAGGCTGCCCTCGAGGCTTTCCCACGAGGCTTTCCCACAGGGCTGTGCCACGTGCCACCTTGGTGTGAGTCGATCCTCGGCGTGAAAGACGAGCCGGTGAAAGGAAAAGAGGTTCCTCTGTAACGGACTGAGACATCTGGGGGACTCTTGGAATGGTGGCACGACCCTGGAGTTCCTCTCGCCGTTCCTGTTGAGAGGGCCTCCTCTTGAGATGCGACGGGAACGCCGGGAACTCTTTCCCGACGAAGCAGGGAAAGGATCCCTCATCTCGAGCTACGAGGCAGAAACGGGGCTCCTCTGGATGTGGGCGGGACCCTCGTGATTCCTCTCGAGTGGAGACGGCTAGGTCGGGGAACTTCTTGATTTGCACCAAGGGTGTGAAGGACCCTTTCGAAGTTCCAGAGGTGAGGTGTGATCAGCCTCGAGACGCCTCAGCGGAAATGGGCCTCATCTCGCCTGGAGGGGAGAACCTCCTGGATTTTCTCGAGTTGCGGCAGGTCTTCTCGAGTTACGACGGGGACCTCAGGGACCCGCTCTGGTGGCCTCAGGAAAGGCCAGTCCCCATGCGAGTTGCTAGGGGACCTCTCGGGATTCCTCTCCCGTCCATGCCGGGGCCTCAGTCCTTGTGTGGAGTCGGGGCCGGAACCTGAGGATTCCTCTCCAGTGTTGCCATGGATCTTGGGGTGCTTCTGAGTCTCCCCAGGGGAGTCAGGCCTCGTCTCGAGTGGGGGCATGCACGTGCGCTTTCCTCCCGAGCTGCAGCAGTAGTGTAACGCTTCCTGTCACGTGGATCAAGTGATCTGTGGCTTTCCCTCGAGGCTGCCCTCGAGGCTTTCCCACGAGGCTTTCCCACAGGGCTGTGCCACGTGCCACCTTGGTGTGAGTCGATCCTCGGCGTGAAAGACGAGCCGGTGAAAGGAAAAGAGGTTCCTCTGTAACGGACTGAGACATCTGGGGGACTCTTGGAATGGTGGCACGACCCTGGAGTTCCTCTCGCCGTTCCTGTTGAGAGGGCCTCCTCTTGAGATGCGACGGGAACGCCGGGAACTCTTTCCCGACGAAGCAGGGAAAGGATCCCTCATCTCGAGCTACGAGGCAGAAACGGGGCTCCTCTGGATGTGGGCGGGACCCTCGTGATTCCTCTCGAGTGGAGACGGCTAGGTCGGGGAACTTCTTGATTTGCACCAAGGGTGTGAAGGACCCTTTCGAAGTTCCAGAGGTGAGGTGTGATCAGCCTCGAGACGCCTCAGCGGAAATGGGCCTCATCTCGCCTGGAGGGGAGAACCTCCTGGATTTTCTCGAGTTGCGGCAGGTCTTCTCGAGTTACGACGGGGACCTCAGGGACCCGCTCTGGTGGCCTCAGGAAAGGCCAGTCCCCATGCGAGTTGCTAGGGGACCTCTCGGGATTCCTCTCCCGTCCATGCCGGGGCCTCAGTCCTTGTGTGGAGTCGGGGCCGGAACCTGAGGATTCCTCTCCAGTGTTGCCATGGATCTTGGGGTGCTTCTGAGTCTCCCCAGGGGAGTCAGGCCTCGTCTCGAGTGGGGGCATGCACGTGCGCTTTCCTCCCGAGCTGCAGCAGTAGTGTCACGCTTCCTGTCACGTGGATCAAGGGATCTGTGGCTTTCCCTCGAGGCTGTCCCTCGAGGCTTTCCCACGAGGCTTTCCCACAGGGCTGTGCCACGTGCCACCTTGGTGTGAGTCGATCCTCGGCGTGAAAGACGAGCCGGTGAAGGGAAAAGAGGTTCCTCTGGAATGGACTGAGACATCTGGGGGACTCTTGGAATGGTGGCACGACCCTGGAGTTCCTCTCGCCGTTCCTGTTGAGAGGGCCTCCTCTTGAGATGCGACGGGAACGCCGGGAACTCTTTCCCGACGAAGCAGGGAAAGGATCCCTCATCTCGAGCTACGAGGCGGAAACGGGGCTCCTCTGGATGTGGGCGGGACCCTCGTGATTCCTCTCGAGTGGAGACGGCTAGGTCGGGGAACTTCTTGATTTGCACCAAGGGTGTGAAGGACCCTTTCGAAGTTCCAGAGGTGAGGTGTGATCAGCCTCGAGACGCCTCAGCGGAAATGGGCCTCATCTCGCCTGGAGGGGAGAACCTCCTGGATTTTCTCGAGTTGCGGCAGGTCTTCTCGAGTTACGAAGGGGACCTCAGGGACCCGCTCTGGTGGCCTCAGGAAAGGCCAGTCCCCATGAGAGTTGCTAGGGGACCTCTCGGGATTCCTCTCCCGTCCATGCCGGGGCCTCAGTCCTTGTGTGGAGTCGGGGCCGGAACCTGAGGATTCCTCTCCAGTGTTGCCATGGATCTTGGGGTGCTTCTGAGTCTCCCCAGGGGAGTCAGGCCTCGTCTCGAGTGGGGGCATGCACGTGCGCTTTCCTCCCGAGCTGCAGCAGTAGTGTCACGCTTCCTGTCACGTGGATCAAGGGATCTGTGGCTTTCCCTCGAGGCTGTCCCTCGAGCCTTTCCCACGAGGCTTTCCCACAGGGCTGTGCCACGTGCCACCTTGGTGTGAGTCGATCCTCGGCGTGAAAGACGAGCCGGTGAAGGGAAAAGAGGTTCCTCTGGAATGGACTGAGACATCTGGGGGACTCTTGGAATGGTGGCACGACCCTGGAGTTCCTCTCGCCGTTCCTGTTGAGAGGGCCTCCTCTTGAGATGCGACGGGAACGCCGGGAACTCTTTCCCGACGAAGCAGGGAAAGGATCCCTCATCTCGAGCTACGAGGCGGAAACGGGGCTCCTCTGGATGTGGGCGGGACCCTCGTGATTCCTCTCGAGTGGAGACGGCTAGGTCGGGGAACTTCTTGATTTGCACCAAGGGTGTGAAGGACCCTTTCGAAGTTCCAGAGGTGAGGTGTGATCAGCCTCGAGACGCCTCAGCGGAAATGGGCCTCATCGCGCCTGGAGGGGAGAACCTCCTGGCTTTTCTCGAGTTGCGGCAGGTCTTCTCGAGTTACGACGGGGACCTCAGGGACCCGCTCTGGTGGCCTCAGGAAAGGCCAGTCCCCATGCGAGTTGCTAGGGGACCTCTCGGGATTCCTCTCCCGTCCATGCCGGGGCCTCAGTCCTTGTGTGGAGTCGGGGCCGGAACCTGAGGATTCCTCTCCAGTGTTGCCATGGATCTTGGGGTGCTTCTGAGTCTCCCCAGGGGAGTCAGGCCTCGTCTCGAGTGGGGGCATGCACGTGCGCTTTCCTCCCGAGCTGCAGCAGTAGTGTCACGCTTCCTGTCACGTGGATCAAGGGATCTGTGGCTTTCCCTCGAGGCTGTCCCTCGAGCCTTTCCCACGAGGCTTTCCCACAGGGCTGTGCCACGTGCCACCTTGGTGTGAGTCGATCCTCGGCGTGAAAGACGAGCCGGTGAAGGGAAAAGAGGTTCCTCTGGAATGGACTGAGACATCTGGGGGACTCTTGGAATGGTGGCACGACCCTGGAGTTCCTCTCGCCGTTCCTGTTGAGAGGGCCTCCTCTTGAGATGCGACGGGAACGCCGGGAACTCTTTCCCGACGAAGCAGGGAAAGGATCCCTCATCTCGAGCTACGAGGCGGAAACGGGGCTCCTCTGGATGTGGGCGGGACCCTCGTGATTCCTCTCGAGTGGAGACGGCTATGTCGGGGAACTTCTTGATTTGCACCAAGGGTGTGAAGGAGCCTTTCGAAGTTCCAGAGGTGAGGTGTGACCAGCCTCGAGACCCCTCAGCGGAAATGGGCCTCATCTCGCCTGGAGGGGAGAACCTCCTGGATTTTCTCGAGTTGCAGTAGGTCTTCTCGAGTTACGACGGGGACCTCAGGGACCCGCTCTGGTGGCCTCAGGAAAGGCCAGTCCCCATGCGAGTTGCTAGGGGACCTCTCGGGATTCCTCTCCCGTCCATGCCGGGGCCTCAGTCCTTGTGTGGAGTCGGGGCCGGAACCTGAGGATTCCTCTCCAGTGTTGCCATGGATCTTGGGGTGCTTCTGAGTCTCCCCAGGGGAGTCAGGCCTCGTCTCGAGTGGGGGCATGCACGTGCGCTTTCCTCCCGAGCTGCAGCAGTAGTGTCACGCTTCCTGTCACGTGGATCAAGGGATCTGTGGCTTTCCCTCGAGGCTGTCCCTCGAGGCTTTCCCACGAGGCTTTCCCACAGGGCTGTGCCACGTGCCACCTTGGTGTGAGTCGATCCTCGGCGTGAAAGACGAGCCGGTGAAGGGAAAAGAGGTTCCTCTGGAATGGACTGAGACATCTGGGGGACTCTTGGAATGGTGGCACGACCCTGGAGTTCCTCTCGCCGTTCCTGTTGAGAGGGCCTCCTCTTGAGATGCGACGGGAACGCCGGGAACTCTTTCCCGACGAAGCAGGGAAAGGATCCCTCATCTCGAGCTACGAGGCGGAAACGGGGCTCCTCTGGATGTGGGCGGGACCCTCGTGATTCCTCTCGAGTGGAGACGGCTAGGTCGGGGAACTTCTTGATTTGCACCAAGGGTGTGAAGGACCCTTTCGAAGTTCCAGAGGTGAGGTGTGATCAGCCTCGAGACGCCTCAGCGGAAATGGGCCTCATCTCGCCTGGAGGGGAGAACCTCCTGGATTTTCTCGAGTTGCGGCAGGTCTTCTCGAGTTACGAAGGGGACCTCAGGGACCCGCTCTGGTGGCCTCAGGAAAGGCCAGTCCCCATGCGAGTTGCTAGGGGACCTCTCGGGATTCCTCTCCCGTCCATGCCGGGGCCTCAGTCCTTGTGTGGAGTCGGGGCCGGAACCTGAGGATTCCTCTCCAGTGTTGCCATGGATCTTGGGGTGCTTCTGAGTCTCCCCAGGGGAGTCAGGCCTCGTCTCGAGTGGGGGCATGCACGTGCGCTTTCCTCCCGAGCTGCAGCAGTAGTGTCACGCTTCCTGTCACGTGGATCAAGGGATCTGTGGCTTTCCCTCGAGGCTGTCCCTCGAGGCTTTCCCACGAGGCTTTCCCACAGGGCTGTGCCACGTGCCACCTTGGTGTGAGTCGATCCTCGGCGTGAAAGACGAGCCGGTGAAGGGAAAAGAGGTTCCTCTGGAATGGACTGAGACATCTGGGGGACTCTTGGAATGGTGGCACGACCCTGGAGTTCCTCTCGCCATTCCTGTTGAGAGGGCCTCCTCTTGAGATGCGACGGGAACGCCGGGAACTCTTTCCCGACGAAGCAGGGAAAGGATCCCTCATCTCGAGCTACGAGGCGGAAACGGGGCTCCTCTGGATGTGGGCGGGACCCTCGTGATTCCTCTCGAGTGGAGACGGCTAGGTCGGGGAACTTCTTGATTTGCACCAAGGGTGTGAAGGACCCTTTCGAAGTTCCAGAGGTGAGGTGTGATCAGCCTCGAGACGCCTCAGCGGAAATGGGCCTCATCGCGCCTGGAGGGGAGAACCTCCTGGATTTTCTCGAGTTGCGGCAGGTCTTCTCGAGTTACGACGGGGACCTCAGGGACCCGCTCTGGTGGCCTCAGGAAAGGCCAGTCCCCATGCGAGTTGCTAGGGGACCTCTCGGGATTCCTCTGCCGTCCATGCCGGGGCCTCAGTCCTTGTGTGGAGTCGGGGCCGGAACCTGAGGATTCCTCTCCAGTGTTGCCATGGATCTTGGGGTGCTTCTGAGTCTCCCCAGGGGAGTCAGGCCTCGTCTCGAGTGGGGGCATGCACGTGCGCTTTCCTCCCGAGCTGCAGCAGTAGTGTCACGCTTCCTGTCACGTGGATCAAGGGATCTGTGGCTTTCCCTCGAGGCTGTCCCTCGAGGCTTTCCCACGAGGCTTTCCCACAGGGCTGTGCCACGTGCCACCTTGGTGTGAGTCGATCCTCGGCGTGAAAGACGAGCCGGTGAAGGGAAAAGAGGTTCCTCTGGAATGGACTGAGACATCTGGGGGACTCTTGGAATGGTGGCACGACCCTGGAGTTCCTCTCGCCGTTCCTGTTGAGAGGGCCTCCTCTTGAGATGCGACGGGAACGCCGGGAACTCTTTCCCGACGAAGCAGGGAAAGGATCCCTCATCTCGAGCTACGAGGCAGAAACGGGGCTCCTATGGATGTGGGCGGGACCCTCGTGATTCCTCTCGAGTGGAGACGGCTAGGTCGGGGAACTTCTTGATTTGCACCAAGGGTGTGAAGGACCCTTTCGAAGTTCCAGAGGTGAGGTGTGATCAGCCTCGAGACGCCTCAGAGGAAATGGGCCTCATCGCGCCTGGAGGGGAGAACCTCCTGGATTTTCTCGAGTTGCGGCAGGTCTTCTCGAGTTACGACGGGGACCTCAGGGACCCGCTCTGGTGGCCTCAGGAAAGGCCAGTCCCCATGCGAGTTGCTAGGGGACCTCTCGGGATTCCTCTCCCGTCCATGCCGGGGCCTCAGTCCTTGTGTGGAGTCGGGGCCGGAACCTGAGGTTTCCTCTCCAGTGTTGCCATGGATCTTGGGCTGCTTCTGAGTCTCCCCAGGGGAGTCAGGCCTCGTCTCGAGTGGGGGCATGCACGTGCGCTTTCCTCCCGAGCTGCAGCAGTAGTGTCACGCTTCCTGTCACGTGGATCAAGGGATCTGTGGCTTTCCCTCGAGGCTGCCCTGGAGGCTTTCCCACGAGGCTTTCCCACAGGGCTGTGCCACGTGCCACCTTGGTGTGAGTCGATCCTCGGCGTGAAAGACGAGCCGGTGAAGGGAAAAGAGTTTCCTCTGGAATGGACTGAGACATCTGGGGGACTCTTGGAATGGTGGCACGACCCTGGAGTCCCTCTCGCCGTTCCTGTTGAGAGGGCCTCCTCTTGAGATGCGACGGGAACGCCGGGAACTCTTTCCCGACGAAGCAGGGAAAGGATCCCTCATCTCGAGCTACGAGGCGGAAACGGGGCTCCTCTGGATGTGGGCGGGACCCTCGTGATTCCTCTCGAGTGGAGACGGCTAGGTCGGGGAACTTCTTGATTTGCACCAAGGGTGTGAAGGACCCTTTCGAAGTTCCAGAGGGGAGGTGTGATCAGCCTCGAGACGCCTCAGCGGAAATGGGCCTCATCGCGCCTGGAGGGGAGAACCTCCTGGATTTTCTCGAGTTGCGGCAGGTCTTCTCGAGTTACGACGGGGACCTCAGGGACCCGCTCTGGTGGCCTCAGGAAAGGCCAGTCCCCATGCGAGTTGCTAGGGGACCTCTCGGGATTCCTCTCCCGTCCATGCCGGGGCCTCAGTCCTTGTGTGGAGTCGGGGCCGGAACCTGAGGTTTCCTCTCCAGTGTTGCCATGGATCTTGGGGTGCTTCTGAGTCTCCCCAGGGGAGTCAGGCCTCGTCTCGAGTGGGGGCATGCACGTGCGCTTTCCTCCCGAGCTGCAGCAGTAGTGTCACGCTTCCTGTCACGTGGATCAAGGGATCTGTGGCTTTCCCTCGAGGCTGTCCCTCGAGGCTTTCCCACGAGGCTTTCCCACAGGGCTGTGCCACGTGCCACCTTGGTGTGAGTCGATCCTCGGCGTGAAAGACGAGCCGGTGAAGGGAAAAGAGGTTCCTCTGGAATGGACTGAGACATCTGGGGGACTCTTGGAATGGTGGCACGACCCTGGAGTTCCTCTCGCCGTTCCTGTTGAGAGGGCCTCCTCTTGAGATGCGACGGGAACGCCGGGAACTCTTTCCCGACGAAGCAGGGAAAGGATCCCTCATCTCGAGCTACGAGGCGGAAACGGGGCTCCTCTGGATGTGGGCGGGACCCTCGTGATTCCTCTCGAGTGGAGACGGCTAGGTCGGGGAACTTCTTGATTTGCACCAAGGGTGTGAAGTACCCTTTCGAAGTTCCAGAGGTGAGGTGTGATCAGCCTCGAGACGCCTCAGCGGAAATGGGCCTCATCGCGCCTGGAGGGGAGAACCTCCTGGATTTTCTCGAGTTGCGGCAGGTCTTCTCGAGTTACGACGGGGACCTCAGGGACCCGCTCTGGTGGCCTCAGGAAAGGCCAGTCCCCATGCGAGTTGCTAGGGGACCTCTCGGGATTCCTCTCCCGTCCATGCCGGGGCCTCAGTCCTTGTGTGGAGTCGGGGCCGGAACCTGAGGATTCCTCTCCAGTGTTGCCATGGATCTTGGGGTGCTTCTGAGTCTCCCCAGGGGAGTCAGGCCTCGTCTCGAGTGGGGGCATGCACGTGCGCTTTCCTCCCGAGCTGCAGCAGTAGTGTCACGCTTCCTGTCACGTGGATCAAGGGATCTGTGGCTTTCCCTCGAGGCTGTCCCTCGAGGCTTTCCCACGAGGCTTTCCCACAGGGCTGTGCCACGTGCCACCTTGGTGTGAGTCGATCCTCGGCGTGAAAGACGAGCCGGTGAAGGGAAAAGAGGTTCCTCTGGAATGGACTGAGACATCTGGGGGACTCTTGGAATGGTGGCACGACCCTGGAGTTCCTCTCGCCGTTCCTGTTGAGAGGGCCTCCTCTTGAGATGCGACGGGAAAGCCGGGAACTCTTTCCCGATGAAGCAGGGAAAGGATCCCTCATCTCGAGCTACGAGGCAGAAACGGGGCTCCTCTGGATGTGGGCGGGACCCTCGTGATTCCTCTCGAGTGGAGACGGCTAGGTCGGGGAACTTCTTGATTTGCACCAAGGGTGTGAAGGACCCTTTCGAAGTTCCAGAGGTGAGGTGTGATCAGCCTCGAGACGCCTCAGAGGAAATGGGCCTCATCGCGCCTGGAGGGGAGAACCTCCTGGATTTTCTCGAGTTGCGGCAGGTCTTCTCGAGTTACGACGGGGACCTCAGGGACCCGCTCTGGTGGCCTCAGGAAAGGCCAGTCCCCATGCGAGTTGCTAGGGGACCTCTCGGGATTCCTCTCCCGTCCATGCCGGGGCCTCAGTCCTTGTGTGGAGTCGGGGCCGGACCCTGAGGATTCCTCTCCAGTGTTGCCATGGATCTTGGGGTGCTTCTGAGTCTCCCCAGGGGAGTCAGGCCTCGTCTCGAGTGGGGGCATGCACGTGCGTTTTCCTCCCGAGCTGCAGCAGTAGTGTCACGCTTCCTGTCACGTGGATCAAGGGATCTGTGGCTTTCCCTCGAGGCTGCCCTGGAGGCTTTCCCACGAGGCTTTCCCACAGGGCTGTGCCACGTGCCACCTTGGTGTGAGTCGATCCTCGGCGTGAAAGACGAGCCGGTGAAGGGAAAAGAGGTTCCTCTGGAATGGACTGAGACATCTGGGGGACTCTTGGAATGGTGGCACGACCCTGGAGTTCCTCTCGCCGTTCCTGTTGAGAGGGCCTCCTCTTGAGATGCGACGGGAACGCCGGGAACTCTTTCCCGAAGAAGCAGGGAAAGGATCCCTCATCTCGAGCTACGAGGCGGAAACGGGGCTCCTCTGGATGTGGGCGGGACCCTCGTGATTCCTCTCGAGTGGAGACGGCTAGGTCGGGGAACTTCTTGATTTGCACCAAGGGTGTGAAGGACCCTTTCGAAGTTCCAGAGGTGAGGTGTGATCAGCCTCGAGACGCCTCAGCGGAAATGGGCCTCATCTCGCCTGGAGGGGAGAACCTCCTGGATTTTCTCGAGTTGCGGCAGGTCTTCTCGAGTTACGACGGGGACCTCAGGGACCCGCTCTGGTGGCCTCAGGAAAGGCCAGTCCCCATGCGAGTTGCTAGGGGACCTCTCGGGATTCCTCTCCCGTCCATGCCGGGGCCTCAGTCCTTGTGTGGAGTCGGGGCCGGAACCTGAGGATTCCTCTCCAGTGTTGCCATGGATCTTGGGGTGCTTCTGAGTCTCCCCAGGGGAGTCAGGCCTCGTCTCGAGTGGGGGCATGCACGTGCGCTTTCCTCCCGAGCTGCAGCAGTAGTGTCACGCTTCCTGTCACGTGGATCAAGGGATCTGTGGCTTTCCCTCGAGGCTGTCCCTCGAGGCTTTCCCACGAGGCTTTCCCACAGGGCTGTGCCACGTGCCACCTTGGTGTGAGTCGATCCTCGGCGTGAAAGACGAGCCGGTGAAGGGAAAAGAGGTTCCTCTGGAATGGACTGAGACATCTGGGGGACTCTTGGAATGGTGGCACGACCCTGGAGTTCCTCTCGCCGTTCCTGTTGAGAGGGCCTCCTCTTGAGATGCGACGGGAACGCCGGGAACTCTTTCCCGACGAAGCAGGGAAAGGATCCCTCATCTCGAGCTACGAGGCGGAAACGGGGCTCCTCTGGATGTGGGCGGGACCCTCGTGATTCCTCTCGAGTGGAGACGGCTAGGTCGGGGAACTTCTTGATTTGCACCAAGGGTGTGAAGGACCCTTTCGAAGTTCCAGAGGGGAGGTGTGATCAGCCTCGAGACGCCTCAGCGGAAATGGGCCTCATCGCGCCTGGAGGGGAGAACCTCCTGGATTTTCTCGAGTTGCGGCAGGTCTTCTCGAGTTACGACGGGGACCTCAGGGACCCGCTCTGGTGGCCTCAGGAAAGGCCAGTCCCCATGCGAGTTGCTAGGGGACCTCTCGGGATTCCTCTCCCGTCCATGCCGGGGCCTCAGTCCTTGTGTGGAGTCGGGGCCGGAACCTGAGGTTTCCTCTCCAGTGTTGCCATGGATCTTGGGGTGCTTCTGAGTCTCCCCAGGGGAGTCAGGCCTCGTCTCGAGTGGGGGCATGCACGTGCGCTTTCCTCCCGAGCTGCAGCAGTAGTGTCACGCTTCCTGTCACGTGGATCAAGGGATCTGTGGCTTTCCCTCGAGGCTGTCCCTCGAGGCTTTCCCACGAGGCTTTTCCACAGGGCTGTGCCACGTGCCACCTTGGTGTGAGTTGATCCTCGGCGTGAAAGACGAGCCGGTGAAGGGAAAAGAGGTTCCTCTGGAATGGACTGAGACATCTGGGGGACTCTTGGAATGGTGGCACGACCCTGGAGTTCCTCTCGCCGTTCCTGTTGAGAGGGCCTCCTCTTGAGATGCGACGGGAACGCCGGGAACTCTTTCCCGACGAAGCAGGGAAAGGATCCCTCATCTCGAGCTACGAGGCGGAAACGGGGCTCCTCTGGATGTGGGCGGGACCCTCGTGATTCCTCTCGAGTGGAGACGGCTAGGTCGGGGATCTTCTTGATTTGCACCAAGGGTGTGAAGGACCCTTTCGAAGTTCCAGAGGTGAGGTGTGATCAGCCTCGAGACGCCTCAGCGGAAATGGGTCTCATCTCGCCTGGAGGGGAGAACCTCCTGGATTTTCTCGAGTTGCGGCAGGTCTTCTCGAGTTACGATGGGGACCTCAGGGACCCGCTCTGGTGGCCTCAGGAAAGGCCAGTCCCCATGCGAGTTGCTAGGGGACCTCTCGGGATTCCTCTCCCGTCCATGCCGGGGCCTCAGTCCTTGTGTGGAGTCGGGGCCGGAACCTGAGGATTCCTCTCCAGTGTTGCCATGGATCTTGGGGTGCTTCTGAGTCTCCCCAGGGGAGTCAGGCCTCGTCTCGAGTGGGGGCATGCACGTGCGCTTTCCTCCCGAGCTGCAGCAGTAGTGTCACGCTTCCTGTCACGTGGATCAAGGGATCTGTGGCTTTCCCTCGAGGCTGTCCCTCGAGGCTTTCCCACGAGGCTTTCCCACAGGGCTGTGCCACGTGCCACCTTGGTGTGAGTCGATCCTCGGCGTGAAAGACGAGCCGGTGAAGGGAAAAGAGGTTCCTCTGGAATGGACTGAGACATCTGGGGGACTCTTGGAATGGTGGCACGACCCTGGAGTTCCTCTCGCCGTTCCTGTTGAGAGGGCCTCCTCTTGAGATGCGACGGGAACGCCGGGAACTCTTTCCCGACGAAGCAGGGAAAGGATCCCTCATCTCGAGCTACGAGGCGGAAACGGGGCTCCTCTGGATGTGGGCGGGACCCTCGTGATTCCTCTCGAGTGGAGACGGCTAGGTCGGGGAACTTCTTGATTTGCACCAAGGGTGTGAAGGACCCTTTCGAAGTTCCAGAGGTGAGGTGTGATCAGCCTCGAGACGCCTCAGCGGAAATGGGCCTCATCTCGCCTGGAGGGGAGAACCTCCTGGATTTTCTCGAGTTGCGGCAGGTCTTCTCGAGTTACGACGGGGACCTCAGGGACCCGCTCTGGTGGCCTCAGGAAAGGCCAGTCCCCATGCGAGTTGTTAGGGGACCTCTCGGGATTCCTCTGCCGTCCATGCCGGGGCCTCAGTCCTTGTGTGGAGTCGGGGCCGGAACCTGAGGATTCCTCTCCAGTGTTGCCATGGATCTTGGGGTGCTTCTGAGTCTCCCCAGGGGAGTCAGGCCTCGTCTCGAGTGGGGGCATGCACGTGCGCTTTCCTCCCGAGCTGCAGCAGTAGTGTCACGCTTCCTGTCACGTGGATCAAGGGATCTGTGGCTTTCCCTCGAGGCTGCCCTCGAGGCTTTCCCACGAGGCTTTCCCACAGGGCTGTGCCACGTGCCACCTTGGTGTGAGTCGATCCTCGGCGTGAAAGACGAGCCGGTGAAGGGAAAAGAGGTTCCTCTGGAATGGACTGAGACATCTGGGGGACTCTTGGAATGGTGGCACGACCCTGGAGTTCCTCTCGCCGTTCCTGTTGAGAGGGCCTCCTCTTCACATGCGACGGGAACGCCGGGAACTCTTTCCCGACGAAGCAGGGAAAGGATCCCTCATCTCGAGCTACGAGGCGGAAACGGGGCTCCTCTGGATGTGGGCGGGACCCTCGTGATTCCTCTCGAGTGGAGACGGCTAGGTCGGGGATCTTCTTGATTTGCACCAAGGGTGTGAAGGACCCTTTCGAAGTTCCAGAGGTGAGGTGTGATCAGCCTCGAGACGCCTCAGCGGAAATGGGCCTCATCTCGCCTGGAGGGGAGAACCTCCTGGATTTTCTCGAGTTGCGGCAGGTCTTCTCGAGTTACGACGGGGACCTCAGGGACCCGCTCTGGTGGCCTCAGGAAAGGCCAGTCCCCATGCGAGTTGCTAGGGGACCTCTCGGGATTCCTCTCCCGTCCATGCCGGGGCCTCAGTCCTTGTGTGGAGTCGGGTCCGGAACCTGAGGATTCCTCTCCAGTGTTGCCATGGATCTTGGGGTGCTTCTGAGTCTCCCCAGGGGAGTCAGGCCTCGTCTCGAGTGGGGGCATGCACGTGCACTTTCCTCCCGAGCTGCAGCAGTAGTGTCACGCTTCCTGTCACGTGGATCAAGGGATCTGTGGCTTTCCCTCGAGGCTGTCCCTCGAGGCTTTCCCACGAGGCTTTCCCACAGGGCTGTGCCACGTGCCACCTTGGTGTGAGTCGATCCTCGGCGTGAAAGACGAGCCGGTGAATGGAAAAGAGTTTCCTCTGGAATGGACTGAGATATCTGGGGGACTCTTGGAATGGTGGCACGACCCTGGAGTTCCTCTCGCCATTCCTGTTGAGAGGGCCTCCTCTTGAGATGCGACGGGAACGCCGGGAATTCTTTCCCGACGAAGCAGGGAAAGGATCCCTCATCTCGAGCTACGAGGCGGAAACGGGGCTCCTCTGGATGTGGGCGGGACCCTCGTGATTCCTCTCGAGTGGAGACGGGTATGTCGGGGAACTTCTTGATTTGCACCAAGGGTGTGAAGGACCCTTTCGAAGTTCCAGAGGTGAGGTGTGATCAGCCTCGAGACGCCTCAGCGGAAATGGGCCTCATCTCGCCTGGAGGGGAGAACCTCCTGGATTTTCTCGAGTTGCGGCAGGTCTTCTCGAGTTACGACGGGGACCTCAGGGACCCGCTCTGGTGGCCTCAGGAAAGGCCAGTCCCCATGCGAGTTGCTAGGGGACCTCTCGGGATTCCTCTCCCGTCCATGCCGGGGCCTCAGTCCTTGTGTGGAGTCGGGGCCGGAACCTGAGGATTCCTCTCCAGTGTTGCCATGGATCTTGGGGTGCTTCTGAGTCTCCCCAGGGGAGTCAGGCCTCGTCTCGAGTGGGGGCATGCACGTGCGCTTTCCTCCCGAGCTGCAGCAGCAGTGTCACGCTTCCTGTCACGTGGATCAAGGGATCTGTGGCTTTCCCTCGAGGCTGTCCCTCGAGGCTTTCCCACGAGGCTTTCCCACAGGGCTGTGCCACGTGCCACCTTGGTGTGAGTCGATCCTCGGCGTGAAAGTCGAGCCGGTGAAGGGAAAAGAGGTTCCTCTGGAATGGACTGAGACATCTGGGGGACTCTTGGAATGGTGGCACGACCCTGGAGTTCCTCTCGCCATTCCTGTTGAGAGGGCCTCCTCTTGAGATGCGACGGGAACGCCGGGAACTCTTTCCCGACGAAGCAGGGAAAGGATCCCTCATCTCGAGCTACGAGGCGGAAACGGGGCTCCTCTGGATGTGGGCGGGACCCTCGTGATTCCTCTCGAGTGGAGACGGCTAGGTTGGGGAACTTCTTGATTTGCACCAAGGGTGTGAAGGACCCTTTCGAAGTTCCAGAGGTGAGGTGTGATCAGCCTCGAGACGCCTCAGCGGAAATGGGCCTCATCGCGCCTGGAGGGGAGAACCTCCTGGATTTTCTCGAGTTGCGGCAGGTCTTCTCGAGTTACGACGGGGACCTCAGGGACCCGCTCTGTTGGCCTCAGGGAAGGCCAGTCCCCATGCGAGTTGCTAGGGGACCTCTCGGGATTCCTCTGCCGTCCATGCCGGGGCCTCCGTCCTTGTGTGGAGTCGGGGCCGGAACCTGAGGATTCCTCTCCAGTGTTGCCATGGATCTTGGGGTGCTTCTGAGTCTCCCCAGGGGAGTCAGGCCTCGTCTCGAGTGGGGGCATGCACGTGAGCTTTCCTCCCGAGCTGCAGCAGTAGTGTCACGCTTCCTGTCACGTGGATCAAGGGATCTGTGGCTTTCCCTCGAGGCTGCCCTCGAGGCTTTCCCACGAGGCTTTCCCACAGGGCTGTGCCACGTGCCACCTTGGTGTGAGTCGATCCTCGGCGTGAAAGACGAGCCGGTGAAGGGAAAAGAGGTTCCTCTGGAATGGACTGAGACATCTGGGGGACTCTTGGAATGGTGGCACGACCCTGGAGTTCCTCTCGCCGTTCCTGTTGAGAGGGCCTCCTCTTGAGATGCGACGGGAACGCCGGGAACTCTTTCCCGACGAAGCAGGGAAAGGATCCCTCATCTCGAGCTACGAGGCGGAAACGGGGCTCCTCTGGATGTGGGCGGGACCTTCGTGATTCCTCTCGAGTGGAGACGGCTAGGTCGGGGAACTTCTTTATTTGCACCAAGGGTGTGAAGGACCGTTTCGAAGTTCCAGAGGGGAGGTGTGATCAGCCTCGAGACGCCTCAGCGGAAATGGGCCTCATCTCGCCTGGAGGGGAGAACCTCCTGGATTTTCTCGAGTTGCGGCAGGTCTTCTCGAGTTACGACGGGGACCTCAGGGACCCGCTCTGGTGGCCTCAGGAAAGGCCAGTCCCCATGCGAGTTGCTAGGGGACCTCTCGGGATTCCTCTCCCGTCCATGCCGGGGCCTCAGTCCTTGTGTGGAGTCGGGGCCGGAACCTGAGGTTTCCTCTCCAGTGTTGCCATGGATCTTGGGGTGCTTCTGAGTCTCCCCAGGGGAGTCAGGCCTCGTCTCGAGTGGGGGCATGCACGTGCGCTTTCCTCCCGAGCTGCAGCAGTAGTGTCACGCTTCCTGTCACGTGGATCAAGGGATCTGTGGCTTTCCCTCGAGGCTGTCCCTCGAGGCTTTCCCACGAGGCTTTCCCACAGGGCTGTGCCACGTGCCACCTTGGTGTGAGTCGATCCTCGGCGTGAAAGACGAGCCGGTGAAGGGAAAAGAGGTTCCTCTGGAATGGACTGAGATATCTGGGGGACTCTTGGAATGGTGGCACGACCCTGGAGTTCCTCTCGCCGTTCCTGTTGAGAGGGCCTCCTCTTGAGATGCGACGGGAACGCCGGGAACTCTTTCCCGACGAAGCAGGGAAAGGATCCCTCATCTCGAGCTACGAGGCGGAAACGGGGCTCCTCTGGATGTGGGCGGCACCCGCGTCATTCCTCTCGAGTGGAGACAGCTAGGTCGGGGAACTTCTTGACTTGCACCAAGGGTGTGAAGGACCCTTTCGAAGTTCCAGAGGTGAGGTGTGATCAGCCTCGAGACGCCTCAGCGGAAATGGGCCTCATCGCGCCTGGAGGGGAGAACCTCCTGGATTTTCTCGAGTTGCGGCAGGTCTTCTCGAGTTACGACGGGGACCTCAGGGACCCGCTCTGGTGGCCTCAGGAAAGGCCAGTCCCCATGCGAGTTGCTAGGGGACCTCTCGGGATTCCTCTCCCGTCCATGCCGGGGCCTCAGTCCTTGTGTGGAGTCGGGGCCGGAACCTGAGGATTCCTCTCCAGTGTTGCCATGGATCTTGGGGTGCTTCTGAGTCTCCCCAGGGGAGTCAGGCCTCGTCTCGAGTGGGGGCATGCACGTGCGCTTTCCTCCCGAGCTGCAGCAGTAGTGTCACGCTTCCTGTCACGTGGATCAAGGGATCTGTGGCTTTCCCTCGAGGCTGCCCTCGAGGCTTTCCCACGAGGCTTTCCCACAGGGCTGTGCCACGTGCCACCTTGGTGTGAGTCGATCCTCGGCGTGAAAGACGAGCCGGTGAAGGGAAAAGAGGTTCCTCTGGAATGGACTGAGACATCTGGGGGACTCTTGGAATGGTGGCACGACCCTGGAGTTCCTCTCGCCGTTCCTGTTGAGAGGGCCTCCTCTTGAGATGCGACGGGAACGCCGGGAACTCTTTCCCGACGAAGCAGGGAAAGGATCCCTCATCTCGAGCTACGAGGCGGAAACGGGGCTCCTCTGGATGTGGGCGGGACCCTCGTGATTCCTCTCGAGTGGAGACGGCTAGGTCGGGGAACTTCTTGATTTGCACCAAGGGTGTGAAGGACCCTTTCGAAGTTCCAGAGGTGAGGTGTGATCAGCCACGAGACGCCTCAGCGGAAATGGGCCTCATCGCGCCTGGAGGGGAGAACCTCCTGGATTTTCTCGAGTTGCGGCAGGTCTTCTCGAGTTACGACGGGGACCTCAGGGACCCGCTCTGGTGGCCTCAGGAAAGGCCAGTCCCCATGCGAGTTGCTAGGGGACCTCTCGGGATTCCTCTGCCGTCCATGCCGGGGCCTCAGTCCTTGTGTGGAGTCGGGGCCGGAACCTGAGGATTCCTCTCCAGTGTTGCCATGGATCTTGGGGTGCTTCTGAGTCTCCCCAGGGGAGTCAGGCCTCGTCTCGAGTGGGGGCATGCACGTGCGCTTTCCTCCCGAGCTGCAGCAGTAGTGTCACGCTTCCTGTCACGTGGATCAAGGGATCTGTGGCTTTCCCTCGAGGCTGTCCCTCGAGGCTTTCCCACGAGGCTTTCCCACAGGGCTGTGCCACGTGCCACCTTGGTATGAGTCGATCCTCGGCGTGAAAGACGAGCCGGTGAAGGGAAAAGAGGTTCCTCTGGAATGGACTGAGACATCTGGGGGACTCTTGGAATGGTGGCACGACCCTGGAGTTCCTCTCGCCGTTCCTGTTGAGAGGGCCTCCTCTTGAGTTGCGACGGGAACGCCGGGAACTCTTTCCCGACGAAGCAGGGAAAGGATCCCTCATCTCGAGCTACGAGGCGGAAACGTGGCTCCTCTGGATGTGGGCGGGACCCTCGTGATTCCTCTCGAGTGGAGACGGCTAGGTCGGGGAACTTCTTTATTTGCACCAAGGGTGTGAAGGACCCTTTCGAAGTTCCAGAGGGGAGGTGTGATCAGCCTCGAGACGCCTCAGCGGAAATGGGCCTCATCTCGCCTGGAGGGGAGAACCTCCTGGATTTTCTCGAGTTGCGGCAGGTCTTCTCGAGTTACGACGGGGACCTCAGGGACCCGCTCTGGTGGCCTCAGGAAAGGCCAGTCCCCATGCGAGTTCCTAGGGGACCTCTCGGGATTCCTCTCCCGTCCATGCCGGGGCCTCAGTCCTTGTGTGGAGTCGGGGCCGGAACCTGAGGTTTCCTCTCCAGTGTTGCCATGGATCTTGGGGTGCTTCTGAGTCTCCCCAGGGGAGTCAGGCCTCGTCTCGAGTGGGGGCATGCACGTGCGCTTTCCTCCCGAGCTGCAGCAGTAGTGTCACGCTTCCTGTCACGTGGATCAAGGGATCTGTGGCTTTCCCTCGAGGCTGTCCCTCGAGGCTTTCCCACGAGGCTTTCCCACAGGGCTGTGCCACGTGCCACCTTGGTGTGAGTCGATCCTCGGCGTGAAAGACGAGCCGGTGAAGGGAAAAGAGGTTCCTCTGGAATGGACTGAGACATCTGGGGGACTCTTGGAATGGTGGCACGACCCTGGAGTTCCTCTCGCCGTTCCTGTTGAGAGGGCCTCCTCTTGAGATGCGACGGGAACGCCGGGAACTCTTTCCCGACGAAGCAGGGAAAGGATCCCTCATCTCGAGCTACGAGGCGGAAACGGGGCTCCTCTGGATGTGGGCGGGACCCTCGTGATTCCTCTCGAGTGGAGACGGCTAGGTCGGGGAACTTCTTGATTTGCACCAAGGTTGTGAAGGACCCTTTCGAAGTTCCAGAGGTGAGGTGTGATCAGCCTCGAGACGCCTCAGCGGAAATGGGCCTCATCGCGCCTGGAGGGGAGAACCTCCTGGATTTTCTCGAGTTGCGGCAGGTCTTCTCGAGTTACGACGGGGACCTCAGGGACCCGCTCTGGTGGCCTCAGGAAAGGCCAGTCCCCATGCGAGTTGCTAGGGGACCTCTCGGGATTCCTCTCCCGTCCATGCCGGGGCCTCAGTCCTTGTGTGGAGTCGGGGCCGGAACCTGAGGATTCCTCTCCAGTGTTGCCATGGATCTTGGGGTGCTTCTGAGTCTCCCCAGGGGAGTCAGGCCTCGTCTCGAGTGGGGGCATGCACGTGCGCTTTCCTCCCGAGCTGCAGCAGTAGTGTCACGCTTCCTGTCACGTGGATCAAGGGATCTGTGGCTTTCCCTCGAGGCTGTCCCTCGAGGCTTTCCCACGAGGCTTTCCCACAGGGCTGTGCCACGTGCCACCTTGGTGTGAGTCGATCCTCGGCGTGAAAGACGAGCCGGTGAAGGGAAAAGAGGTTCCTCTGGAATGGACTGAGACATCTGGGGGACTCTTGGAATGGTGGCACGACCCTGGAGTTCCTCTCGCCGTTCCTGTTGAGAGGGCCTCCTCTTGAGATGCGACGGGAACGCCGGGAACTCTTTCCCGACGAAGCAGGAAAAGGATCCCTCATCTCGAGCTACGAGGCGGAAACGGGGCTCCTCTGGATGTGGGCGGGACCCTCGTGATTCCTCTGGAGTGGAGACGGCTATGTCGGGGAACTTCTTGATTTGCACCAAGGGTGTGAAGGACCCTTTCGAAGTTCCAGAGGTGAGGTGTGATCAGGCTCGAGACGCCTCAGCGGAAATGGGCCTCATCGCGCCTGGAGGGGAGAACCTCCTGGATTTTCTCGAGTTGCGGCAGGTCTTCTCGAGTTACGACGGGGACCTCAGGGACCCGCTCTGGTGGCCTCAGGAAAGGCCAGTCCCCATGCGAGTTGCTAGGGGACCTCTCGGGATTCCTCTCCCGTCCATTCCGGTGCCTCAGTCCTTGTGTGGAGTCGGGGCCGGAACCTGAGGATTCCTCACCAGTGTTGCCATGGATCTTGGGGTGCTTCTGAGTCTCCCCAGGGGAGTCAGGCCTCGTCTCGAGTGGGGGCATGCACGTGCGCTTTCCTCCCGAGCTGCAGCAGTAGTGTCACGCTTCCTGTCACGTGGATCAAGGGATCTGTGGCTTTCCCTCGAGGCTGTCCTTCGAGGCTTTCCCACGAGGCTTTCCCACAGGGCTGTGCCACGTGCCACCTTGGTGTGAGTCGATCCTCGGCGTGAAAGACGAGCCGGTGAAGGGAAAAGAGGTTCCTCTGGAATGGACTGAGACATCTGGGGGACTCTTGGAATGGTGGCACGACCCTGGAGTTCCTCTCGCCGTTCCTGTTGAGAGGGCCTCCTCTTGAGATGCGACGGGAACGCCGGGAACTCTTTCCCGACGAAGCAGGGAAAGGATCCCTCATCTCGAGCTACGAGGCGGAAACGGGGCTCCTCTGGATGTGGGCGGGACCCTCGTGATTCCTCTCGAGTGGAGACGGCTAGGTCGGGGAACTTCTTGATTTGCACCAAGGGTGTGAAGGACCCTTTCGAAGTTCCAGAGGGGAGGTGTGATCAGCCTCGAGACGCCTCAGCGGAAATGGGCCTCATCGCGCCTGGAGGGGAGAACCTCCTGGATTTTCTCGAGTTGCGGCAGGTCTTCTCGAGTTACGACGGGGACCTCAGGGACCCGCTCTGGTGGCCTCAGGAAAGGCCAGTCCCCATGCGAGTTGCTAGGGGACCTCTCGGGATTCCTCTCCCGTCCATGCCGGGGCCTCAGTCCTTGTGTGGAGTCGGGGCTGGAACCTGAGGATTCCTCTCCAGTGTTGCCATGGATCTTGGGGTGCTTCTGAGTCTCCCCAGGGGAGTCAGGCCTCGTCTCGAGTGGGGGCATGCACGTGCGCTTTCCTCCCGAGCTGCAGCAGTAGTGTCACGCTTCCTGTCACGTGGATCAAGGGATCTGTGGCTTTCCCTCGAGGCTGTCCTTCGAGGCTTTCCCACGAGGCTTTCCCACAGGGCTGTGCCACGTGCCACCTTGGTGTGAGTCGATCCTCGGCGTGAAAGACGAGCCGGTGAAGGGAAAAGAGGTTCCTCTGGAATGGACTGAGACATCTGGGGGACTCTTGGAATGGTGGCACGACCCTGGAGTTCCTCTCGCCGTTCCTGTTGAGAGGGCCTCCTCTTGAGATGCGACGGGAACGCCGGGAACTCTTTCCCGACGAAGCAGGGAAAGGATCCCTCATCTCGAGCTACGAGGCGGAAACGGGGCTCCTCTGGATGTGGGCGGGACCCTCGTGATTCCTCTCGAGTGGAGACGGCTAGGTCGGGGAACTTCTTGATTTGCACCAAGGGTGTGAAGGACCCTTTCGAAGTTCCAGAGGGGAGGTGTGATCAGCCTCGAGACGCCTCAGCGGAAATGGGCCTCATCGCGCCTGGAGGGGAGAACCTCCTGGATTTTCTCGAGTTGCGGCAGGTCTTCTCGAGTTACGACGGGGACCTCAGGGACCCGCTCTGGTGGCCTCAGGAAAGGCCAGTCCCCATGCGAGTTGCTAGGGGACCTCTCGGGATTCCTCTGCCGTCCATGCCGGGGCCTCAGTCCTTGTGTGGAGTCGGGGCCGGAACCTGAGGATTCCTCTCCAGTGTTGCCATGGATCTTGGGGTGCTTCTGAGTCTCCCCAGGGGAGTCAGGCCTCGTCTCGAGTGGGGGCATGCACGTGCGCTTTCCTCCCGAGCTGCAGCAGTAGTGTCACGCTTCCTGTCACGTGGATCAAGGGATCTGTGGCTTTCCCTCGAGGCTGTCCCTCGAGGCTTTCCCACGAGGCTTTCCCACAGGGCTGTGCCACGTGCCACCTTGGTGTGAGTCGATCCTCGGCGTGAAAGACGAGCCGGTGAAGGGAAAAGAGGTTCCTCTGGAATGGACTGAGACATCTGGGGGACTCTTGGAATGGTGGCACGACCCTGGAGTTCCTCTCGCCGTTCCTGTTGAGAGGGCCTCCTCTTGAGATGCGACGGGAACGCCGGGAACTCTTTCCCGACGAAGCAGGGAAAGGATCCCTCATCTCGAGCTACGAGGCGGAAACGGGGCTCCTCTGGATGTGGGCGGGACCCTCGTGATTCCTCTCGAGTGGAGACGGCTAGGTCGGGGAACTTCTTGATTTGCACCAAGGTTGTGAAGGACCCTTTCGAAGTTCCAGAGGTGAGGTGTGATCAGCCTCGAGACGCCTCAGCGGAAATGGGCCTCATCGCGCCTGGAGGGGAGAACCTCCTGGATTTTCTCGAGTTGCGGCAGGTCTTCTCGAGTTACGACGGGGACCTCAGGGACCCGCTCTGGTGGCCTCAGGAAAGGCCAGTCCCCATGCGAGTTGCTAGGGGACCTCTCGGGATTCCTCTCCCGTCCATGCCGGGGCCTCAGTCCTTGTGTGGAGCCGGGGCCGGAACCTGAGGATTCCTCTCCAGTGTTGCCATGGATCTTGGGGTGCTTCTGAGTCTCCCCAGGGGAGTCAGGCCTCGTCTCGAGTGGGGGCATGCACGTGCGCTTTCCTCCCGAGCTGCAGCAGTAGTGTCACGCTTCCTGTCACGTGGATCAAGGGATCTGTGGCTTTCCCTCGAGGCTGTCCCTCGAGGCTTTCCCACGAGGCTTTCCCACAGGGCTGTGCCACGTGCCACCTTGGTGTGAGTCGATCCTCGGCGTGAAAGACGAGCCGGTGAAGGGAAAAGAGGTTCCTCTGGAATGGACTGAGACATCTGGGGGACTCTTGGAATGGTGGCACGACCCTGGAGTTCCTCTCGCCGTTCCTGTTGAGAGGGCCTCCTCTTGAGATGCGACGGGAACGCCGGGAACTCTTTCCCGACGAAGCAGGGAAAGGATCCCTCATCTCGAGCTTCGAGGCGGAAACGGGGCTCCTCTGGATGTGGGCGGGACCCTCGTGATTCCTCTCGAGTGGAGACGGCTAGGTCGGGGAACTTCTTGATTTGCACCAAGGGTGTGAAGGACCCTTTCGAAGTTCCAGAGGGGAGGTGTGATCAGCCTCGAGACGCCTCAGCGGAAATGGGCCTCATCGCGCCTGGAGGGGAGAACCTCCTGGATTTTCTCGAGTTGCGGCAGGTCTTCTCGAGTTACGACGGGGACCTCAGGGACCCGCTCTGGTGGCCTCAGGAAAGGCCAGTCCCCATGCGAGTTGCTAGGGGACCTCTCGGGATTCCTCTCCCGTCCATGCCGGGGCCTCAGTCCTTGTGTGGAGTCGGGGCTGGAACCTGAGGATTCCTCTCCAGTGTTGCCATGGATCTTGGGGTGCTTCTGAGTCTCCCCAGGGGAGTCAGGCCTCGTCTCGAGTGGGGGCATGCACGTGCGCTTTCCTCCCGAGCTGCAGCAGTAGTGTCACGCTTCCTGTCACGTGGATCAAGGGATCTGTGGCTTTCCCTCGAGGCTGTCCTTCGAGGCTTTCCCACGAGGCTTTCCCACAGGGCTGTGCCACGTGCCACCTTGGTGTGAGTCGATCCTCGGCGTGAAAGACGAGCCGGTGAAGGGAAAAGAGGTTCCTCTGGAATGGACTGAGACATCTGGGGGACTCTTGGAATGGTGGCACGACCCTGGAGTTCCTCTCGCCGTTCCTGTTGAGAGGGCCTCCTCTTGAGATGCGACGGGAACGCCGGGAACTCTTTCCCGACGAAGCAGGGAAAGGATCCCTCATCTCGAGCTACGAGGCGGAAACGGGGCTCCTCTGGATGTGGGCGGGACCCTCGTGATTCCTCTCGAGTGGAGACGGCTAGGTCGGGGAACTTCTTGATTTGCACCAAGGGTGTGAAGGACCCTTTCGAAGTTCCAGAGGGGAGGTGTGATCAGCCTCGAGACGCCTCAGCGGAAATGGGCCTCATCGCGCCTGGAGGGGAGAACCTCCTGGATTTTCTCGAGTTGCGGCAGGTCTTCTCGAGTTACGACGGGGACCTCAGGGACCCGCTCTGGTGGCCTCAGGAAAGGCCAGTCCCCATGCGAGTTGCTAGGGGACCTCTCGGGATTCCTCTCCCGTCCATGCCGGGGCCTCAGTCCTTGTGTGGAGTCGGGGCCGGAACCTGAGGTTTCCTCTCCAGTGTTGCCATGGATCTTGGTGTGCTTCTGAGTCTCCCCAGGGGAGTCAGGCCTCGTCTCGAGTGGGGGCATGCACGTGCGCTTTCCTCCCGAGCTGCAGCAGTAGTGTCACGCTTCCTGTCACGTGGATCAAGGGATCTGTGGCTTTCCCTCGAGGCTGTCCCTCGAGGCTTTCCCACGAGGCTTTCCCACAGGGCTGTGCCACGTGCCACCTTGGTGTGAGTCGATCCTCGGCGTGAAAGACGAGCCGGTGAAGGGAAAAGAGGTTCCTCTGGAATGGACTGAGACATCTGGGGGACTCTTGGAATGGTGGCACGACCCTGGAGTTCCTCTCGCCGTTCCTGTTGAGAGGGCCTCCTCTTGAGATGCGACGGGAACGCCGGGAACTCTTTCCCGACGAAGCAGGGAAAGGATCCCTCATCTCGAGCTACGAGGCGGAAACGGGGCTCCTCTGGATGTGGGCGGGACCCTCGTGATTCCTCTCGAGTGGAGACGGCTAGGTCGGGGAACTTCTTGATTTGCACCAAGGTTGTGAAGGACCCTTTCGAAGTTCCAGAGGTGAGGTGTGATCAGCCTCGAGACGCCTCAGCGGAAATGGGCCTCATCGCGCCTGGAGGGGAGAACCTCCTGGATTTTCTCGAGTTGCGGCAGGTCTTCTCGAGTTACGACGGGGACCTCAGGGACCCGCTCTGGTGGCCTCAGGAAAGGCCAGTCCCCATGCGAGTTGCTAGGGGACCTCTCGGGATTCCTCTCCCGTCCATGCCGGGGCCTCAGTCCTTGTGTGGAGTCGGGGCCGGAACCTGAGGATTCCTCTCCAGTGTTGCCATGGATCTTGGGGTGCTTCTGAGTCTCCCCAGGGGAGTCAGGCCTCGTCTCGAGTGGGGGCATGCACGTGCGCTTTCCTCCCGAGCTGCAGCAGTAGTGTCACGCTTCCTGTCACGTGGATCAAGGGATCTGTGGCTTTCCCTCGAGGCTGTCCCTCGAGGCTTTCCCACGAGGCTTTCCCACAGGGCTGTGCCACGTGCCACCTTGGTGTGAGTCGATCCTCGGCGTGAAAGACGAGCCGGTGAAGGGAAAAGAGGTTCCTCTGGAATGGACTGAGACATCTGGGGGACTCTTGGAATGGTGGCACGACCCTGGAGTTCCTCTCGCCGTTCCTGTTGAGAGGGCCTCCTCTTCACATGCGACGGGAACGCCGGGAACTCTTTCCCGACGAAGCAGGGAAAGGATCCCTCATCTCGAGCTTCGAGGCGGAAACGGGGCTCCTCTGGATGTGGCCGGGACCCTCGTGATTCCTCTCGAGTGGAGACGGCTAGGTCGGGGAACTTCTTGATTTGCACCAAGGGTGTGAAGGACCCTTTCGAAGTTCCAGAGGGGAGGTGTGATCAGCCTCGAGACGCCTCAGCGGAAATGGGCCTCATCGCGCCTGGAGGGGAGAACCTCCTGGATTTTCTCGAGTTGCGGCAGGTCTTCTCGAGTTACGACGGGGACCTCAGGGACCCGCTCTGGTGGCCTCAGGAAAGGCCAGTCCCCATGCGAGTTGCTAGGGGACCTCTCGGGATTCCTCTCCCGTCCATGCCGGGGCCTCAGTCCTTGTGTGGAGTCGGGGCCGGAACCTGAGGATTCCTCTCCAGTGTTGCCATGGATCTTGGGGTGCTTCTGAGTCTCCCCAGGGGAGTCAGGCCTCGTCTCGAGTGGGGGCATGCACGTGCGCTTTCCTCCCGAGCTGCAGCAGTAGTGTCACGCTTCCTGTCACGTGGATCAAGGGATCTGTGGCTTTCCCTCGAGGCTGTCCTTCGAGGCTTTCCCACGAGGCTTTCCCACAGGGCTGTGCCACGTGCCACCTTGGTGTGAGTCGATCCTCGGCGTGAAAGACGAGCCGGTGAAGGGAAAAGAGGTTCCTCTGGAATGGACTGAGACATCTGGGGGACTCTTGGAATGGTGGCACGACCCTGGAGTTCCTCTCGCCGTTCCTGTTGAGAGGGCCTCCTCTTGAGATGCGACGGGAACGCCGGGAACTCTTTCCCGACGAAGCAGGGAAAGGATCCCTCATCTCGAGCTACGAGGCGGAAACGGGGCTCCTCAGGATGTGGGCGGGACCCTCGTGATTCCTCTCGAGTGGAGACGGCTAGGTCGGGGAACTTCTTGATTTGCACCAAGGGTGTGAAGGACCCTTTCGAAGTTCCAGAGGGGAGGTGTGATCAGCCTCGAGACGCCTCAGCGGAAATGGGCCTCATCGCGCCTCGAGGGGAGAACCTCCTGGATTTTCTCGAGTTGCGGCAGGTCTTCTCGAGTTACGACGGGGACCTCAGGGACCCGCTCTGGTGGCCTCAGGAAAGGCCAGTCCCCATGCGAGTTGCTAGGGGACCTCTCGGGAATCCTCTCCCGTCCATGCCGGGGCCTCAGTCCTTGTGTGGAGTCGGGGCCGGAACCTGAGGTTTCCTCTCCAGTGTTGCCATGGATCTTGGGGTGCTTCTGAGTCTCCCCAGGGGAGTCAGGCCTCGTCTCGAGTGGGGGCATGCACGTGCGCTTTCCTCCCGAGCTGCAGCAGTAGTGTCACGCTTCCTGTCACGTGGATCAAGGGGTCTGTGGCTTTCCCTCGAGGCTGTCCCTCGAGGCTTTCCCACGAGGCTTTCCCACAGGGCTGTGCCACGTTCCACCTTGGTGTGAGTCGATCCTCGGCGTGAAAGACGAGCCGGTGAAGGGAAAAGAGGTTTCTCTGGAATGGACTGAGACATCTGGGGGACTCTTGGAATGGTGGCACGACCCTGGAGTTCCTCTCGCCGTTCCTGTTGAGAGGGCCTCCTCTTGAGATGCGACGGGAACGCCGGGAACTCTTTCCCGAAGAAGCAGGGAAAGGATCCCTCATCTCGAGCTACGAGGCGGAAACGGGGCTCCTCTGGATGTGGGCGGGACCCTCGTGATTCCTCTCGAGTGGAGATGGCTAGGTCGGGGAACTTCTTGATTTGCACCAAGGGTGTGAAGGACCCTTTCGAAGTTCCAGAGGTGAGGTGTGATCAGCCTCGAGACGCCTCAGCGGAAATGGGCCTCATCGCGCCTGGAGGGGAGAACCTCCTGGATTTTCTCGAGTTGCGGCAGGTCTTCTCGAGTTACGACGGGGACCTCAGGGACCCGCTCTGGTGGCCTCAGGAAAGGCCAGTCCCCATGCGAGTTGCTAGGGGACCTCTCGGGATTCCTCTGCCGTCCATGCCGGGGCCTCAGTCCTTGTGTGGAGTCGGGGCCGGAACCTGAGGATTCCTCTCCAGTGTTGCCATGGATCTTGGGGTGCTTCTGAGTATCCCCAGGGGAGTCAGGCCTCGTCTCGAGTGGGGGCATGCACGTGCGCTTTCCTCCCGAGCTGCAGCAGTAGTGTCACGCTTCCTGTCACGTGGATCAAGGGATCTGTGGCTTTCCCTCGAGGCTGCCCTCGAGGCTTTCCCACGAGGCTTTCCCACAGGGCTGTGCCACGTGCCACCTTGGTGTGAGTCGATCCTCGGCGTGAAAGACGAGCCGGTGAAGGGAAAAGAGGTTCCTCTGGAATGGACTGAGACATCTGGGGGACTCTTGGAATGGTGGCACGACCCTGGAGTTCCTCTCGCCGTTTCTGTTGAGAGGGCCTCCTCTTGAGATGCGACGGGAACGCCGGGAACTCTTTCCCGACGAAGCAGGGAAAGGATCCCTCATCTCGAGCTACGAGGCGGAAACGTGGCTCCTCTGGATGTGGGCGGGACCCTCGTGATTCCTCTCGAGTGGAGACGGCTAGGTCGGGGAACTTCTTGATTTGCACCAAGGGTGTGAAGGACCCTTTCGAAGTTCCAGAGGTGAGGTGTGATCAGCCTCGAGACGCCACAGTGGAAATGGGCCTCATCTCGCCTGGAGGGGGAACCTCCTGGATTTTCTCGAGTTGCGGCAGGTCTTCTCGAGTTACGACGGGGACCTCAGGGACCCGCTCTGGTGGCCTCAGGAAAGGCCAGTCCCCATGCGAGTTGCTAGGGGACCTCTCGGGATTCCTCTCCCGTCCATGCCGGGGCCTCAGTCCTTGTGTGGAGTCGGGGCCGGAACCTGAGGATTCCTCTCCAGTGTTGCCATGGATCTTGGGGTGCTTCTGAGTCTCCCCAGGGGAGTCAGGCCTCGTCTCGAGTGGGGGCATGCACGTGCGCTTTCCTCCCGAGCTGCAGCAGTAGTGTCACGCTTCCTGTCACGTGGATCAAGGGATCTGTGGCTTTCCCTCGAGGCTGTCCCTCGAGGCTTTCCCACGAGGCTTTCCCACAGGGCTGTGCCACGTGCCACCTTGGTGTGAGTCGATCCTCGGCGTGAAAGACGAGCCGGTGAAGGGAAAAGAGGTTCCTCTGGAATGGACTGAGACATCTGGGGGACTCTTGGAATGGTGGCACGACCCTGGAGTTCCTCTCGCCGTTCCTGTTGAGAGGGCCTCCTCTTGAGATGCGACGGGAACGCCGGGAACTCTTTCCTGACGAAGCAGGGAAAGGATCCCTCATCTCGAGCTACGAGGCGGAAACGGGGCTCCTCTGGACGTGGGCGGGACCCTCGTGATTCCTCTCGAGTGGAGACGGCTAGGTCGGGGAACTTCTTGATTTGCACCAAGGGTGTGAAGGACCCTTTCGAAGTTCCAGAGGGGAGGTGTGATCAGCCTCGAGACGCCTCAGCGGAAATGGGCCTCATCGCGCCTGGAGGGGAGAACCTCCTGGATTTTCTCGAGTTGCGGCAGGTCTTCTCGAGTTACGACGGGGACCTCAGGGACCCGCTCTGGTGGCCTCAGGAAAGGCCAGTCCCCATGCGAGTTGCTAGGGGACCTCTCGGGATTCCTCTCCCGTCCATGCCGGGGCCTCAGTCCTTGTGTGGAGTCGGGGCTGGAACCTGAGGATTCCTCTCCAGTGTTGCCATGGATCTTGGGGTGCTTCTGAGTCTCCCCAGGGGAGTCAGGCCTCGTCTCGAGTGGGGGCATGCACGTGCGCTTTCCTCCCGAGCTGCAGCAGTAGTGTCACGCTTCCTGTCACGTGGATCAAGGGATCTGTGGCTTTCCCTCGAGGCTGTCCTTCGAGGCTTTCCCACGAGGCTTTCCCACAGGGCTGTGCCACGTGCCACCTTGGTGTGAGTCGATCCTCGGCGTGAAAGACGAGCCGGTGAAGGGAAAAGAGGTTCCTCTGGAATGGACTGAGACATCTGGGGGACTCTTGGAATGGTGGCACGACCCTGGAGTTCCTCTCGCCGTTCCTGTTGAGAGGGCCTCCTCTTGAGATGCGACGGGAACGCCGGGAACTCTTTCCCGACGAAGCAGGGAAAGGATCCCTCATCTCGAGCTACGAGGCGGAAACGGGGCTCCTCAGGATGTGGGCGGGACCCTCGTGATTCCTCTCGAGTGGAGACGGCTAGGTCGGGGAACTTCTTGATTTGCACCAAGGGTGTGAAGGACCCTTTCGAAGTTCCAGAGGGGAGGTGTGATCAGCCTCGAGACGCCTCAGCGGAAATGGGCCTCATCTCGCCTGGAGGGGAGAACCTCCTGGATTTTCTCGAGTTGCGGCAGGTCTTCTCGAGTTACGACGGGGACCTCAGGGACCCGCTCTGGTGGCCTCAGGAAAGGCCAGTCCCCATGCGAGTTGCTAGGGGACCTCTCGGGATTCCTCTCCCGTCCATGCCGGGGCCTCAGTCCTTGTGTGGAGTCGGGGCCGGAACCTGAGGTTTCCTCTCCAGTGTTGCCATGGATCTTGGGGTGCTTCTGAGTCTCCCCAGGGGAGTCAGGCCTCGTCTCGAGTGGGGGCATGCACGTGCGCTTTCCTCCCGAGCTGCAGCAGTAGTGTCACGCTTCCTGTCACGTGGATCAAGGGGTCTGTGGCTTTCCCTCGAGGCTGTCCCTCGAGGCTTTCCCACGAGGCTTTCCCACAGGGCTGTGCCACGTTCCACCTTGGTGTGAGTCGATCCTCGGCGTGAAAGACGAGCCGGTGAAGGGAAAAGAGGTTCCTCTGGAATGGACTGAGACATCTGGGGGACTCTTGGAATGGTGGCACGACCCTGGAGTTCCTCTCGCCGTTCCTGTTGAGAGGGCCTCCTCTTGAGATGCGACGGGAACGCCGGGAACTCTTTCCCGACGAAGCAGGGAAAGGATCCCTCATCTCGAGCTACGAGGCGGAAACGGGGCTCCTCTGGATGTGGGCGGGACCCTCGTGATTCCTCTCGAGTGGAGATGGCTAGGTCGGGGAACTTCTTGATTTGCACCAAGGGTGTGAAGGACCCTTTCGAAGTTCCAGAGGTGAGGTGTGATCAGCCTCGAGACGCCTCAGCGGAAATGGGCCTCATCGCGCCTGGAGGGGAGAACCTCCTGGATTTTCTCGAGTTGCGGCAGGTCTTCTCGAGTTACGACGGGGACCTCAGGGACCCGCTCTGGTGGCCTCAGGAAAGGCCAGTCCCCATGCGAGTTGCTAGGGGACCTCTCGGGATTCCTCTGCCGTCCATGCCGGGGCCTCAGTCCTTGTGTGGAGTCGGGGCCGGAACCTGAGGTTTCCTCTCCAGTGTTGCCATGGATCTTGGGGTGCTTCTGAGTTTCCCCAGGGGAGTCAGGCCTCGTCTCGAGTGGGGGCATGCACGTGCGCTTTCCTCCCGAGCTGCAGCAGTAGTGTCACGCTTCCTGTCACGTGGATCAAGGGATCTGTGGCTTTCCCTCGAGGCTGCCCTCGAGGCTTTCCCACGAGGCTTTCCCACAGGGCTGTGCCACGTGCCACCTTGGTGTGAGTCGATCCTCGGCGTGAAAGACTAGCCGGTGAAGGGAAAAGAGGTTCCTCTGGAATGGACTGAGACATCTGGGGGACTCTTGGAATGGTGGCACGACCCTGGAGTTCCTCTCGCCGTTTCTGTTGAGAGGGCCTCCTCTTGAGATGCGACGGGAACGCCGGGAACTCTTTCCCGACGAAGCAGGGAAAGGATCCCTCATCTCGAGCTACGAGGCGGAAACGTGGCTCCTCTGGATGTGGGCGGGACCCTCGTGATTCCTCTCGAGTGGAGACGGCTAGGTCGGGGAACTTCTTGATTTGCACCAAGGGTGTGAAGGACCCTTTCGAAGTTCCAGAGGTGAGGTGTGATCAGCCTCGAGACGCCACAGCGGAAATGGGCCTCATCTCGCCTGGAGGGGGAACCTCCTGGATTTTCTCGAGTTGCGGCAGGTCTTCTCGAGTTACGACGGGGACCTCAGGGACCCGCTCTGGTGGCCTCAGGAAAGGCCAGTCCCCATGCGAGTTGCTAGGGGACCTCTCGGGATTCCTCTCCCGTCCATGCCGGGGCCTCAGTCCTTGTGTGGAGTCGGGGCCGGAACCTGAGGATTCCTCTCCAGTGTTGCCATGGATCTTGGGGTGCTTCTGAGTCTCCCCAGGGGAGTCAGGCCTCGTCTCGAGTGGGGGCATGCACGTGCGCTTTCCTCCCGAGCTGCAGCAGTAGTGTCACGCTTCCTGTCACGTGGATCAAGGGATCTGTGGCTTTCCCTCGAGGCTGTCCCTCGAGGCTTTCCCACGAGGCTTTCCCACAGGGCTGTGCCACGTGCCACCTTGGTGTGAGTCGATCCTCGGCGTGAAAGACGAGCCGGTGAAGGGAAAAGAGGTTCCTCTGGAATGGACTGAGACATCTGGGGGACTCTTGGAATGGTGGCACGACCCTGGAGTTCCTCTCGCCGTTCCTGTTGAGAGGGCCTCCTCTTGAGATGCGACGGGAACGCCGGGAACTCTTTCCCGACGAAGCAGGGAAAGGATCCCTCATCTCGAGCTACGAGGCGGAAACGGGGCTCCTCTGGATGTGGGCGGGACCCTCGTGATTCCTCTCGAGTGGAGACGGCTAGGTCGGGGAACTTCTTGATTTGCACCAAGGGTGTGAAGGACCCTTTCGAAGTTCCAGAGGGGAGGTGTGATCAGCCTCGAGACGCCTCAGCGGAAATGGGCCTCATCTCGCCTGGAGGGGAGAACCTCCTGGATTTTCTCGAGTTGCGGCAGGTCTTCTCGAGTTACGACGGGGACCTCAGGGACCCGCTCTGGTGGCCTCAGGAAAGGCCAGTCCCCATGCGAGTTGCTAGGGGACCTCTCGGGATTCCTCTCCCGTCCATGCCGGGGCCTGAGTCCTTGTGTGGAGTCGGGGCCGGAACCTGAGGTTTCCTCTCCAGTGTTGCCATGGATCTTGGGGTGCTTCTGAGTCTCCCCAGGGGAGTCAGGCCTCGTCTCGAGTGGGGGCATGCACGTGCGCTTTCCTCCCGAGCTGCAGCAGTAGTGTCACGCTTCCTGTCACGTGGATCAAGGGATCTGTGGCTTTCCCTCGAGGCTGTCCCTCGAGGCTTTCCCACGAGGCTTTCCCACAGGGCTGTGCCACGTGCCACCTTGTTGTGAGTCGATCCTCGGCGTGAAAGACGAGCCGGTGAAGGGAAAAGAGGTTCCTCTGGAATGGACTGAGACATCTGGGGGACTCTTGGAATGGTGGCACGACCCTGGAGTTCCTCTCGCCGTTCCTGTTGAGAGGGCCTCCTCTTGAGATGCGACGGGAACGCCGGGAACTCTTTCCCGACGAAGCAGGGAAAGGATCCCTCATCTCGAGCTACGAGGCCGAAACGGGGCTCCTCTGGATGTGGGCGGGACCCTCGTGATTCCTCTCGAGTGGAGACGGCTAGGTCGGGGAACTTCTTGATTTGCACCAAGGGTGTGAAGGACCCTTTCAAATTTCCAGAGGTGAGGTGTGATCAGCCTCGAGACGCCTCAGCGGAAATGGGCCTCATCTCGCCTGGAGGGGAGAACCTCCTGGATTTTCTCGAGTTGCGGCAGGTCTTCTCGAGTTACGACGGGGACCTCAGGGACCCGCTCTGGTGGCCTCAGGAAAGGCCAGTCCCCATGCGAGTTGCTAGGGGACCTCTCGGGATTCCTCTCCCGTCCATGCCGGGGCCTCAGTCCTTGTGTGGAGTCGGGGCCGGAAACTGAGGATTCCTCTCCAGTGTTGCCATTGATCTTGGGGTGCTTCTGAGTCTCCCCAGGGGAGTCAGGCCTCGTCTCGAGTGGGGGCATGCACGTGCGCTTTCCTCCCGAGCTGCAGCAGTAGTGTCACGCTTCCTGTCACGTGGATCAAGGGATCTGTGGCTTTCCCTCGAGGCTGTCCCTCGAGGCTTTCCCACGAGGCTTTCCCACAGGGCTGTGCCACGTGCCACCTTGTTGTGAGTCGATCCTCGGCGTGAAAGACGAGCCGGTGAAGGGAAAAGAGGTTCCTCTGGAATGGACTGAGACATCTGGGGGACTCTTGGAATGGTGGCACGACCCTGGAGTTCCTCTCGCCGTTCCTGTTGAGAGGGCCTCCTCTTGAGATGCGACGGGAACGCCGGGAACTCTTTCCCGACGAAGCAGGGAAAGGATCCCTCATCTCGAGCTACGAGGCGGAAACGGGGCTCCTCTGGATGTGGGCGGGACCCTCGTGATTCCTCTCGAGTGGAGACGGCTAGGTCGGGGAACTTCTTGATTTGCACCAAGGGTGTGAAGGACCCTTTCAAATTTCCAGAGGTGAGGTGTGATCAGCCTCGAGACGCCTCAGCGGAAATGGGCCTCATCTCGCCTGGAGGGGAGAACCTCCTGGATTTTCTCGAGTTGCGGCAGGTCTTCTCGAGTTACGACGGGGACCTCAGGGACCCGCTCTGGTGGCCTCAGGAAAGGCCAGTCCCCATGCGAGTTGCTAGGGGACCTCTCGGGATTCCTCTCCCGTCCATGCCGGGGCCTCAGTCCTTGTGTGGAGTCGGGGCCGGAAACTGAGGATTCCTCTCCAGTGTTGCCATTGATCTTGGGGTGCTTCTGAGTCTCCCCAGGGGAGTCAGGCCTCGTCTCGAGTGGGGGCATGCACGTGCGCTTTCCTCCCGAGCTGCAGCAGTAGTGTCACGCTTCCTGTCACGTGGATCAAGGGATCTGTGGCTTTCCCTCGAGGCTGTCCCTCGAGGCTTTCCCACGAGGCTTTCCCACAGGGCTGTGCCACGTGCCACCTTGGTGTGAGTCGATCCTCGGCGTGAAAGACGAGCCGGTGAAGGGAAAAGAGGTTCCTCTGGAATGGACTGAGACATCTGGGGGACTCTTGGAATGGTGGCACGACCCTGGAGTTCCTCTCGCCGTTCCTGTTGAGAGGGCCTCCTCTTGAGATGCGACGGGAACGCCGGGAACTCTTTCCCGACGAAGCAGGGAAAGGATCCCTCATCTCGAGCTACGAGGCGGAAACGGGGCTCCTCTGGATGTGGGCGGGACCCTCGTGATTCCTCTCGAGTGGAGACGGCTAGGTCGGGGAACTTCTTGATTTGCACCAAGGGTGTGAAGGACCCTTTCGAAGTTCCAGAGGAGAGGTGTGATCAGCCTCGAGACGCCTCAGCGGAAATGGGCCTCATCTCGCCTGGAGGGGAGAACCTCCTGGATTTTCTCGAGTTGCGGCAGGTCTTCTCGAGTTACGACGGGGACCTCAGGGACCCGCTCTGGTGGCCTCAGGAAAGGCCAGTCCCCATGCGAGTTGCTAGGGGACCTCTCGGGATTCCTCTCCCGTCCATGCCGGGGCCTCAGTCCTTGTGTGGAGTCGGGGCCGGAACCTGAGGTTTCCTCTCCAGTGTTGCCATGGATCTTGGGGTGCTTCTGAGTCTCCCCAGGGGAGTCAGGCCTCGTCTCGAGTGGGGGCATGCACGTGCGCTTTCCTCCCGAGCTGCAGCAGTAGTGTCACGCTTCCTGTCACGTTGATCAAGGGATCTGTGGCTTTCCCTCGAGGCTGTCCCTCGAGGCTTTCCCACGAGGCTTTCCCACAGGGCTGTGCCACGTGCCACCTTGGTGTGAGTCGATCCTCGGCGTGAAAGACGAGCCGGTGAAGGGAAAAGAGGTTCCTCTGGAATGGACTGAGACATCTGGGGGACTCTTGGAATGGTGGCACGACCCTGGAGTTCCTCTCGCCGTTCCTGTTGAGAGGGCCTCCTCTTGAGATGCGACGGGAACGACGGGAACTCTTTCCCGACGAAGCAGGGAAAGGATCCCTCATCTCGAGCTACGAGGCGGAAACGGGGCTCCTCTGGATGTGGGCGGGACCCTCGTGATTCCTCTCGAGTGGAGATGGCTAGGTCGGGGAACTTCTTGATTTGCACCAAGGGTGTGAAGGACCCTTTCGAAGTTCCAGAGGTGAGGTGTGATCAGCCTCGAGACGCCACAGCGGAAATGGGCCTCATCTCGCCTGGAGGCGGAACCTCCTGGATTTTCTCGAGTTGCGGCAGGTCTTCTCGAGTTACGACGGGGACCTCAGGGACCCGCTCTGGTGGCCTCAGGAAAGGCCAGTCCCCATGCGAGTTGCTAGGGGACCTCTCGGGATTCCTCTCCCGTCCATGCCGGGGCCTCAGTCCTTGTGTGGAGTCGGGGCCGGAACCTGAGGATTCCTCTCCAGTGTTGCCATGGATCTTGGGGTGCTTCTGAGTCTCCCCAGGGGAGTCAGGCCTCGTCTCGAGTGGGGGCATGCACGTGCGCTTTCCTCCCGAGCTGCAGCAGTAGTGTCACGCTTCCTGTCACGTGGATCAAGGGATCTGTGGCTTTCCCTCGAGGCTGTCCCTCGAGGCTTTCCCACGAGGCTTTCCCACAGGGCTGTGCCACGTGCCACCTTGGTGTGAGTCGATCCTCGGCGTGAAAGACGAGCCGGTGAAGGGAAAAGAGGTTCCTCTGGAATGGACTGAGACATCTGGGGGACTCTTGGAATGGTGGCACGACCCTGGAGTTCCTCTCGCCGTTCCTGTTGAGAGGGCCTCCTCTTGAGATGCGACGGGAACGCCGGGAACTCTTTCCCGACGAAGCAGGGAAAGGATCCCTCATCTCGAGCTACGAGGCGGAAACGGGGCTCCTCTGGATGTGGGCGGGACCCTCGTGATTCCTCTCGAGTGGAGACGGCTAGGTCGGGGAACTTCTTGATTTGCACCAAGGGTGTGAAGGACCCTTTCGAAGTTCCAGAGGGGAGGTGTGATCAGCCTCGAGACGCCTCAGCGGAAATGGGCCTCATCTCGCCTGGAGGGGAGAACCTCCTGGATTTTCTCGAGTTGCGGCAGGTCTTCTCGAGTTACGACGGGGACCTCAGGGACCCGCTCTGGTGGCCTCAGGAAAGGCCAGTCCCCATGCGAGTTGCTAGGGGACCTCTCGGGATTCCTCTCCCGTCCATGCCGGGGCCTGAGTCCTTGTGTGGAGTCGGGGCCGGAACCTGAGGATTCCTCTCCAGTGTTGCCATGGATCTTGGGGTGCTTCTGAGTCTCCCCAGGGGAGTCAGGCCTCGTCTCGAGTGGGGGCATGCACGTGCGCTTTCCTCCCGAGCTGCAGCAGTAGTGTCACGCTTCCTGTCACGTGGATCAAGGGATCTGTGGCTTTCCCTCGAGGCTGTCCCTCGAGGCTTTCCCACGAGGCTTTCCCACAGGGCTGTGCCACGTGCCACCTTGTTGTGAGTCGATCCTCGGCGTGAAAGACGAGCCGGTGAAGGGAAAAGAGGTTCCTCTGGAATGGACTGAGACATCTGGGGGACTCTTGGAATGGTGGCACGACCCTGGAGTTCCTCTCGCCGTTCCTGTTGAGAGGGCCTCCTCTTGAGATGCGACGGGAACGCCGGGAACTCTTTCCCGACGAAGCAGGGAAAGGATCCCTCATCTCGAGCTACGAGGCGGAAACGGGGCTCCTCTGGATGTGGGCGGGACCCTCGTGATTCCTCTCGAGTGGAGACGGCTAGGTCGGGGAACTTCTTGATTTGCACCAAGGGTGTGAAGGACCCTTTCAAATTTCCAGAGGTGAGGTGTGATCAGCCTCGAGACGCCTCAGCGGAAATGGGCCTCATCTCGCCTGGAGCGGAGAACCTCCTGGATTTTCTCGAGTTGCGGCAGGTCTTCTCGAGTTACGACGGGGACCTCAGGGACCCGCTCTGGTGGCCTCAGGAAAGGCCAGTCCCCATGCGAGTTGCTAGGGGACCTCTCGGGATTCCTCTCCCGTCCATGCCGGGGCCTCAGTCCTTGTGTGGAGTCGGGGCTGGAACCTGAGGATTCCTCTCCAGTGTTGCCATGGATCTTGGGGTGCTTCTGAGTCTCCCCAGGGGAGTCAGGCCTCGTCTCGAGTGGGGGCATGCACGTGCGCTTTCCTCCCGAGCTGCAGCAGTAGTGTCACGCTTCCTGTCACGTGGATCAAGGGATCTGTGGCTTTCCCTCGAGGCTGTCCCTCGAGGCTTTCCCACGAGGCTTTCCCACAGGGCTGTGCCACGTGCCACCTTGGTGTGAGTCGATCCTCGGCGTGAAAGACGAGCCGGTGAAGGGAAAAGATGTTCCTCTGGAATGGACTGAGACATCTGGGGGACTCTTGGAATGGTGGCACGACCCTGGAGTTCCTCTCGCCGTTCCTGTTGAGAGGGCCTCCTCTTGAGATGCGACGGGAACGCCGGGAACTCTTTCCCGACGAAGCAGGGAAAGGATCCCTCATCTCGAGCTACGAGGCGGAAACGGGGCTCCTCTGGATGTGGGCGGGACGCTCGTGATTCCTCTCGAGTGGAGACGGGTATATCGGGGAACTTCTTGTTTTGCACCAAGGGTGTGAAGGACCCTTTCGAAGTTCCAGAGGTGAGGTGTGATCAGCCTCGAGACGCCTCAGCGGAAATGGGCCTCATCTCGCCTGGAGGGGAGAACCTCCTGGATTTTCTCGAGTTGCGGCAGGTCTTCTCGAGTTACGATGGGGACCTCATGGACCCGCTCTGGTGGCCTCAGGAAAGGCCAGTCCCCATGCGAGTTGCTAGGGGACCTCTCGGGATTCCTCTCCCGTCCATGCCGGGGCCTCAGTCCTTGTGTTGAGTCGGGGCCGGAACCTGAGGATTCCTCTCCAGTGTTGCCATGGATCTTGGGGTGCTTCTGAGTCTCCTCAGGGGAGTCAGGCCTCGTCTCGAGTGGGGGCATGCACGTGCGCTTTCCTCCCGAGCTGCAGCAGTAGTGTCACGCTTCCTGTCACGTGGATCAAGGGATCTGTGGCTTTCCCTCGAGGCTGTCCCTCGAGGCTTTCCCACGAGGCTTTCCCACAGGGCTGTGCCACGTGCCACCTTGGTGTGAGTCGATCCTCGGCGTGAAAGACGAGCCGGTGAAGGGAAAAGTGGTTCCTCTGGAATGGACTGAGACATCTGGGGGACTCTTGGAATGGTGGCACGACCCTGGAGTTCCTCTCGCCGTTCCTGTTGAGAGGGCCTCCTCTTGAGATGCGACGGGAACGCCGGGAACTCTTTCCCGACGAAGCAGGGAAAGGATCCCTCATCTCGAGCTACGAGGCGGAAACGGGGCTCCTCTGGATGTGGGCGGGACGCTCGTGATTCCTCTCGAGTGGAGACGGGTATATCGGGGAACTTCTTGTTTTGCACCAAGGGTGTGAAGGACCCTTTCGAAGTTCCAGAGGTGAGGTGTGATCAGCCTCGAGACGCCTCAGCGGAAATGGGCCTCATCTCGCCTGGAGGGGAGAACCTCCTGGATTTTCTCGAGTTGCGGCAGGTCTTCTCGAGTTACGATGGGGACCTCATGGACCCGCTCTGGTGGCCTCAGGAAAGGCCAGTCCCCATGCGAGTTGCTAGGGGACCTCTCGGGATTCCTCTCCCGTCCATGCCGGGGCCTCAGTCCTTGTGTTGAGTCGGGGCCGGAACCTGAGGATTCCTCTCCAGTGTTGCCATGGATCTTGGGGTGCTTCTGAGTCTCCCCAGGGGAGTCAGGCCTCGTCTCGAGTGGGGGCATGCACGTGCGCTTTCCTCCCGAGCTGCAGCAGTAGTGTCACGCTTCCTGTCACGTGGATCAAGGGATCTGTGGCTTTCCCTCGAGGCTGTCCCTCGAGGCTTTCCCACGAGGCTTTCCCACAGGGCTGTGCCACGTGCCACCTTGGTGTGAGTCGATCCTCGGCGTGAAAGACGAGCCGGTGAAGGGAAAAGAGGTTCCTCTGGAATGGACTGAGACATCTGGGGGACTCTTGGAATGGTGGCACGACCCTGGAGTTCCTCTCGCCGTTCCTGTTGAGAGGGCCTCCTCTTGAGATGCGACGGGAACGCCGGGAACTCTTTCCCGACGAAGCAGGGAAAGGATCCCTCATCTCGAGCTACGAGGCGGAAACGGGGCTCCTCTGGATGTGGGCGGGACGCTCGTGATTCCTCTCGAGTGGAGACGGGTATATCGGGGAACTTCTTGTTTTGCACCAAGGGTGTGATGGACCCTTTCGAAGTTCCAGAGGTGAGGTGTGATCAGCCTCGAGACGCCTCAGCGGAAATGGGCCTCATCTCGCCTGGAAGGGAGAACCTCCTGGATTTTCTCGAGTTGCGGCAGGTCCTCTCGAGTTACGATGGCGACCTCATGGACCCGCTCTGGTGGCCTCAGGAAAGGCCAGTCCCCATGCGAGTTGCTAGGGGACCTCTCGGGATTCCTCTCCCGTCCATGCCGGGGCCTCAGTCCTTGTGTGGAGTCGGAACCGGAACCTGAGGATTCCTCTCCAGTGTTGCCATGGATCTTGGGGTGCTTCTGAGTCTCCCCAGGGGAGTCAGGCCTCGTCTCGAGTGGGGGCATGCACGTGCGCTTTCCTCCCGAGCTGCAGCAGTAGTGTCATGCTTCCTGTCACGTGGATCAAGGGATCTGTGGCTTTCCCTCGAGGCTGTCCCTCGAGGCTTTCCCACGAGGCTTTCCCACAGGGCTGTGCCACGTGCCACCTTGGTGTGAGTCGATCCTCGGCGTGAAAGACGAGCCGGTGAAGGGAAAAGAGGTTCCTCTGGAATGGACTGAGACATCTGGGGGACTCTTGGAATGGTGGCACGACCCTGGAGTTCCTCTCGCCGTTCCTGTTGAGAGGGCCTCCTCTTGAGATGCGACGGGAACGCCGGGAACTCTTTCCCGACGAAGCGGGGAAAGGATCCCTCATCTCGAGCTACGAGGCGGAAACGGGGCTCCTCTGGATGTGGGCGGGACGCTCGTGATTCCTCTCGAGTGGAGACGGGTATATCGGGGAACTTCTTGTTTTGCACCAAGGGTGTGAAGGACCCTTTCGAAGTTCCAGAGGTGAGGTGTGATCAGCCTCGAGACGCCTCAGCGGAAATGGGCCTCATCTCCCCTGGAGGGGAGAACCTCCTGGATTTTCTCGAGTTGCGGCAGGTCTTCTCGAGTTACGACGGGGACCTCAGGGACCCGCTCTGGTGGCCTCAGGAAAGGCCAGTCCCCATGCGAGTTGCTAGGGGACCTCTCGGGATTCCTCTCCCGTCCATGCCGGGGCCTCAGTCCTTGTGTGGAGTCGGAACCGGAACCTGAGGATTCCTCTCCAGTGTTGCCATGGATCTTGGGGTGCTTCTGAGTATCCCCAGGGGAGTCAGGCCTCGTCTCGAGTGGGGGCATGCACGTGCGCTTTCCTCCCGAGCTGCAGCAGTAGTGTCATGCTTCCTGTCACGTGGATCAAGGGATCTGTGGCTTTCCCTCGAGGCTGTCCCTCAAGGCTTTCCCACGAGGCTTTCCCACAGGGCTGTGCCACGTGCCACCTTGGTGTGAGTCGATCCTCGGCGTGAAAGACGAGCCGGTGAAGGGAAAAGAGGTTCCTCTGGAATGGACTGAGACATCTGGGGGACTCTTGGAATGGTGGCACGACCCTGGAGTTCCTCTCGCCATTCCTGTTGAGAGGGCCTCCTCTTGAGATGCGACGGGAACGCCGGGAACTCTTTCCCGACGAAGCAGGGAAAGGATCCCTCATCTCGAGCTACGAGGCGGAAACGGGGCTCCTCTGGATGTGGGCGGGACCATCGTGATTCCTCTCGAGTGGAGACGGCTAGGTCGGGGAACTTCTTGATTTGCACCAAGGGTGTGAAGGAGCCTTTCGAAGTTCCAGAGGTGAGGTGTGATCAGCCTCGAGACGCCTCAGCGGAAATGGGCCTCATCTCGCCTGGAGGGGAGAACCTCCTGGATTTTCTCGAGTTGCGGCAGGTCTTCTCGAGTTACGACGGGGACTTCAGGGACCCGCTCTGGTGGCCTCAGGAAAGGCCAGTCCCCATGCGAGTTGCTAGGGGACCTCTCGGGATTCCTCTCCCGTCCATGCTGGGGCCTCAGTCCTTGTGTGGAGTCGGGGCCGGAACCTGAGGATTCCTCTCCAGTGTTGCCATGGATCTTGGGGTGCTTCTGAGTCTCCACAGGGGAGTCAGGCCTCGTCTCGAGTGGGGGCATGCACGTGCGCTTTCCTCCCGAGCTGCAGCAGTAGTGTCACGCTTCCTGTCACGTGGATCAAGGGATCTGTGGCTTTCCCTCGAGGCTGTCCCTCGAGGCTTTCCCACGAGGCTTTCCCACAGGGCTGTGCCACGTGCCACCTTGGTGTGAGTCGATCCTCGGCGTGAAAGACGAGCCGGTGAAGGGAAAAGAGGTTCCTCTGGAATGGACTGAGACATCTGGGGGACTCTTGGAATGGTGGCACGACCCTGGAGTTCCTCTCGCCGTTCCTGTTGAGAGGGCCTCCTCTTGAGATGCGACGGGAACGCCGGGAACTCTTTCCCGACGAAGCAGGGAAAGGATCCCTCATCTCGAGCTACGAGGCGGAAACGGGGCTCCTCTGGATGTGGGCGGGACCCTCGTGATTCCTCTCGAGTGGAGACGGCTAGGTCGGGGAACTTCTTGATTTGCACCAAGGGTGTGAAGGACCCTTTCGAAGTTCCAGAGGAGAGGTGTGATCAGCCTCGAGACGCCTCAGCGGAAATGGGCCTCATCTCGCCTGGAGGGGAGAACCTCCTGGATTTTCTCGAGTTGCGGCAGGTCTTCTCGAGTTACGACGGGGACCTCAGGGACCCGCTCTGGTGGCCTCAGGAATGGCCAGTCCCCATGCGAGTTGCTAGGGGACCTCTCGGGATTCCTCTCCCGTCCATGCCGGGGCCTCAGTCCTTGTGTGGAGTCGGGGCCGGAACCTGAGGATTCCTCTCCAGTGTTGCCATGGATCTTGGGGTGCTTCTGAGTCTCCCCAGGGGAGTCACGCCTCGTCTCGAGTGGGGGCATGCACGTGCACTTTCCTCCCGAGCTGCAGCAGTGGTGTCACGCTTCCTGTCACGTGGATCAAGGGATCTGTGGCTTTCCCTCGAGGCTGTCCCTCGAGGCTTTCTCACGAGGCTTTCCCACAGGGCTGTGCCACGTGCCACCTTGGTGTGAGTCAATCCTCGGCGTGAAAGACGAGCCCGTGAAGGGAAAAGAGGTTCCTCTGGAATGGACTGAGACATCTGGGGGACTCTTGGAATGGTGGCACGACCCTGGAGTTCCTCTCGCCGTTCCTGTTGAGAGGGCCTCCTCTTGAGATGCGACGGGAACGCCGGGAACTCTTTCCCGACGAAGCAGGGAAAGGATCCCTCATCTCGAGCTACGAGGCGGAAACGGGGCTCCTCTGGATGTGGGCGGGACGCTCGTGATTCCTCTCGAGTCGAGACGGGTATATCGGGGAACTTCTTGTTTTGCACCAAGGGTGTGAAGGACCCTTTCGAAGTTCCAGAGGAGAGGTGTGATCAGCCTCGAGACGCCTCAGCGTAAATGGGCCTCATCTCGCCTGGAGGGGAGAACCTCCTGGAATTTCTCGAGTTGCGGCAGGTCTTCTCGAGTTACGACGGGGACCTCAGGGACCCGCTCTGGTGGCCTCAGGAAAGGCCAGTCCCCATGCGAGTTGCTAGGGGACCTCTCGGGATTCCTCTCCCGTCCATGCCGGGGCCTCAGTCCTTGTGTGGAGTCGGGGCCGGAACCTGAGGTTCCTCTCCAGTGTTGCCATGGATCTTGGGGTGCTTCTGAGTCTCCCCAGGGGAGTCAGGCCTCGTCTCGAGTGGGGGCATGCACGTGCGCTTTCCTCCCGAGCTGCAGCAGTAGTGTCACGCTTCCTGTCACGTGGATCAAGGGATCTGTGGCTTTCCCTCGAGGCTGTCCCTCGAGGCTTTCCCACGAGGCTTTCCCACAGGGCTGTGCCACGTGCCACCTTGGTGTGAGTCGATCCTCGGCGTGAAAGACGAGCCGGTGAAGGGAAAAGAGGTTCCTCTGGAATGGACTGAGACATCTGGGGGACTCTTGGAATGGTGGCACGACCCTGGAGTTCCTCTCGCCGTTCCTGTTGAGAGGGCCTCCTCTTGAGATGCGACGGGAACGCCGGGAACTCTTTCCCGACGAAGCAGGAAAAGGATCCCTCATCTCGAGCTACGAGGCGGAAACGGGGCTCCTCTGGATGTGGGCGGGACCCTCGTGATTCCTCTCGAGTGGAGACGGCTAGGTCGGGGAACTTCTTGATTTGCACCAAGGGTGTGAAGGACCCTTTCGAAGTTCCAGAGGTGAGGTGTGATCAGCCTCGAGACGCCTCAGCGGAAATGGGCCTCATCGCGCCTGGAGGGGAGAACCTCCTGGATTTTCTCGAGTTGCGGCAGGTCTTCTCGAGTTACGACGGGGACCTCAGGGACCCGCTCTGGTGGCCTCAGGAAAGGCCAGTCCCCATGCGAGTTGCTAGGGGACCTCTCGGGATTCCTCTCCCGTCCATGCCGGGGCCTCAGTCCTTGTGTGGAGTTGGAGCCGGAACCTGAGGATTCCTCTCCAGTGTTGCCATGGATCTTGGGGTGCTTCTGAGTCTCCCCAGGGGAGTCAGGCCTCGTCACGAGTGGGGGCATGCACGTGCGCTTTCCTCCCGAGCTGCAGCAGTAGTGTCACGCTTCCTGTCACGTGGATCAAGGGATCTGTGGCTTTCCCTCGAGGCTGTCCCTCGAGGCTATCACACGAGGCTTTCCCACAGGGCTGTGCCACGTGCCACCTTGGTGTGAGTCGATCCTCGGCGTGAAAGACGAGCTGGTGAAGGGAAAAGAGGTTCCTCTGGAATGGACTGAGACATCTGGGGGACTCTTGGAATGGTGGCACGACCCTGGAGTTCCTCTCGCCGTTCCTGTTGAGAGGGCCTCCTCTTGAGATGCGACGGGAACGCCGGGAACTCTTTCCCGACGAAGCAGGGAAAGGATCCCTCATCTCGAGCTACGAGGCGGAAACGGGGCTCCTCTGGATGTGGGCGGGACCCTCGTGATTCCTCTCGAGTGGAGACGGGTATGTCGGGGAACCTCTTGATTTGCAACAAGGGTGTGAAGGACCCTTTCGAAGTTCCAGAGGGGAGGTGTGATCAGCCTCGAGACGCCTCAGCGGAAATGGGCCTCATCTCGCCTGGAGGGGAGAACCTCCTGGATTTTCTCGAGTTGCGGCAGGTCTTCTCGAGTTACGACGGGGACCTCAGGGACCCGCTCTGGTGGCCTCAGGAAAGGCCAGTCCCCATGCGAGTTGCTAGGGGACCTCTCGGGATTCCTCTCCCGTCCATGCCGGGGCCTCAGTCCTTGTGTGGAGTCGGGGCCGGAAACTGAGGATTCCTCTCCAGTGTTGCCATGGATCTTGGGGTGCTTCTGAGTCTCCCCAGGGGAGTCAGGCCTCGTCTCGAGTGGGGGCATGCACGTGCGCTTTCCTCCCGAGCTGCAGCAGTAGTGTCACGCTTCCTGTCACGTGGATCAAGGGATCTGTGGCTTTCCCTCGAGGCTGTCCCTCGAGGCTTTCCCACGAGGCTTTCCCACAGGGCTGTGCCACGTGCCACCTTGGTGTGAGTCGATCCTCGGCGTGAAAGACGAGCCCGTGAAGGGAAAAGAGGTTCCTCTGGAATGGACTGAGACATCTGGGGGACTCTTGGAATGGTGGCACGACCCTGGAGTTCCTCTCGCCGTTCCTGTTGAGAGGGCCTCCTCTTGAGATGCGACGGGAACGCCGGGAACTCTTTCCCGACGAAGCAGGGAAAGGATCCCTCATCTCGAGCTACGAGGCGGAAACGGGGCTCCTCTGGATGTGGGCGGGACGCTCGTGATTCCTCTCGAGTCGAGACGGGTATATCGGGGAACTTCTTGTTTTGCACCAAGGGTGTGAAGGACCCTTTCGAAGTTCCAGAGGAGAGGTGTGATCAGCCTCGAGACGCCTCAGCGTAAATGGGCCTCATCTCGCCTGGAGGGGAGAACCTCCTGGAATTTCTCGAGTTGCGGCAGGTCTTCTCGAGTTACGACGGGGACCTCAGGGACCCGCTCTGGTGGCCTCAGGAAAGGCCAGTCCCCATGCGAGTTGCTAGGGGACCTCTCGGGATTCCTCTCCCGTCCATGCCGGGGCCTCAGTCCTTGTGTGGAGTCGGGGCCGGAACCTGAGGTTCCTCTCCAGTGTTGCCATGGATCTTGGGGTGCTTCTGAGTCTCCCCAGGGGAGTCAGGCCTCGTCTCGAGTGGGGGCATGCACGTGCGCTTTCCTCCCGAGCTGCAGCAGTAGTGTCACGCTTCCTGTCACGTGGATCAAGGGATCTGTGGCTTTCCCTCGAGGCTGTCCCTCGAGGCTTTCCCACGAGGCTTTCCCACAGGGCTGTGCCACGTGCCACCTTGGTGTGAGTCGATCCTCGGCGTGAAAGACGAGCTGGTGAAGGGAAAAGAGGTTCCTCTGGAATGGACTGAGACATCTGGGGGACTCTTGGAATGGTGGCACGACCCTGGAGTTCCTCTCGCCGTTCCTGTTGAGAGGGCCTCCTCTTGAGATGCGACGGGAACGCCGGGAACTCTTTCCCGACGAAGCAGGGAAAGGATCCCTCATCTCGAGCTACGAGGCGGAAACGGGGCTCCTCTGGATGTGGGCGGGACCCTCGTGATTCCTCTCGAGTGGAGACGGGTATGTCGGGGAACCTCTTGATTTGCAACAAGGGTGTGAAGGACCCTTTCGAAGTTCCAGAGGGGAGGTGTGATCAGCCTCGAGACGCCTCAGCGGAAATGGGCCTCATCTCGCCTGGAGGGGAGAACCTCCTGGATTTTCTCGAGTTGCGGCAGGTCTTCTCGAGTTACGACGGGGACCTCAGGGACCCGCTCTGGTGGCCTCAGGAAAGGCCAGTCCCCATGCGAGTTGCTAGGGGACCTCTCGGGATTCCTCTCCCGTCCATGCCGGGGCCTCAGTCCTTGTGTGGAGTCGGGGCCGGAAACTGAGGATTCCTCTCCAGTGTTGCCATGGATCTTGGGGTGCTTCTGAGTCTCCCCAGGGGAGTCAGGCCTCGTCTCGAGTGGGGGCATGCACGTGCGCTTTCCTCCCGAGCTGCAGCAGTAGTGTCACGCTTCCTGTCACGTGGATCAAGGGATCTGTGGCTTTCCCTCGAGGCTGTCCCTCGAGGCTTTCCCACGAGGCTTTCCCACAGGGCTGTGCCACGTGCCACCTTGGTGTGAGTCGATCCTCGGCGTGAAAGACAAGCCGGTGAAGGGAAAAGAGGTTCCTCTGGAATGGACTGAGACATCTGGGGGACTCTTGGAATGGTGGCACGACCCTGGAGTTCCTCTCGCCATTCCTGTTGAGAGAGCCTCCTCTTGAGATGCGACGGGAACGCCGGGAACTCTTTCCCGACGAAGCAGGGAAAGGATCCCTCATCTCGAGCTACGAGGCGGAAATGGGGCTCCTCTGGATGTGGGCGGGACCCTCGTGATTCCTCTCGAGTGGAGACGGCTAGGTCAGGGAACTTCTTGATTTGCACCAAGGGTGTGAAGGACCCTTTCGAAGTTCCAGAGGTGAGGTGTGATCAGCCTCGAGACGCCTCAGCGGAAATGGGCCCCATCTGGCCTGGAGGGGAGAACCTCCTGGATTTTCTCGAGTTGCGGCAGGTCTTCTCGAGTTACGACGGGGACCTCAGGGACCCGCTCTGGTGGCCTCAGGAAGGGCCAGTCCCCATGAGAGTTGCTAGGGGACCTCTCAGGATTCCTCTCCCGTCCATGCCGGGGCCTCAGTCCTTGTGTGGAGTCGGGGCCGGAACCTGAGGATTCCTCTCCAGTGTTGCCATGGATCTTGGGGTGCTTCTGAGTATCCCCAGGGGAGTCAGGCCTCGTCTCGAGTGGGGGCATGCACGTGCGCTTTCCTCCCGACCTGCAGCAGTAGTGTCACGCTTCCTGTCACGTGGATCAAGGGATCTGTGGCTTTCCCTCGAGGCTGTCCCTCGAGGCTTTCCCACGAGGCTTTCCCACAGGGCTGTGCCACGTGCCACCTTGGTGTGAGTCGATCCTCGGCGTGAAAGACGAGCCGGTGAAGGGAAAAGAGGTTCCTCTGGAATGGACTGAGACATCTGGGGGACTCTTGGAATGGTGGCACGACCCTGGAGTTCCTCTCGCCATTCCTGTTGAGAGGGCCTCCTCTTGAGATGCGACGGGAACGCCGGGAACTCTTTCCCGACGAAGCAGGGAAAGGATCCCTCATCTCGAGCTACGAGGCGGAAACGGGGCTCCTCTGGATGTGGGCGGGACCCTCGTGATTCCTCTCGAGTGTAGACGGCTATGTCGGGGAACTTCTTGATTTGCACCAAGGGTGTGAAGGACCCTTTCGAAGTTCCAGAGGTGAGGTGTGATCAACCTCGAGACGCCTCAGCGGAAATGGGCCTCATCTCGCCTGGAGGGGAGAACCTCCTGGATTTTCTCGAGTTGCGGCAGGTCTTCTCGAGTTACGACGGGGACCTCAGGGACCCGCTCTGGTGGCCTCAGGAAAGGCCAGTCCCCATGCGAGTTGCTAGGGGACCTCTCGGGATTCCTCTCCCGTCCATGCCGGGGCCTCAGTCCTTGTGTGGAGTCGGGGCCGGAACCTGAGGATTCCTCTCCAGTGTTGCCATGGATCTTGGGGTGCTTCTGAGTCTCCCCAGGGGAGTCAGGCCTCGTCTCGAGTGGAGGCTTGCACGTGCGCTTTCCTCCCGAGCTGCAGCAGTAGTGTCACGCTTCATGTCACGTGGATCAAGGGATCTGTGGCTTTCCCTCGAGGCTGTCCCTCGAGGCTTTCCCACGAGGCTTTCCCACAGGGCTGTGCCACGTGCCACCTTGGTGTGAGTCGATCCTCGGCGTGAAGGACGAGCCGGTGAAGGGAAAAGAGGTTTCTCTGGAATGGACTGAGACATCTGGGGGACTCTTGGAATGGTGGCACGACCCTGGAGTTCCTCTCGCCGTTCCTGTTGAGAGGGCCTCCTCTTGAGATGCGACGGGAACGCCGGGAACTCTTTCCCGACGAAGCAGGGAAAGGATCCCTCATCTCGAGCTACGAGGCGGAAACGGGGCTCCTCTGGATGTGGGCGGGACCCTCGTGATTCCTCTCGAGTGGGGACGGGTATGTCGGGGAACTTGTTGTTTTGCACCAAGGGTGTGAAGGACCCTTTCGAAGTTCCAGAGGGGAGGTGTGATCAGCCTCGAGACGCCTCAGCGGAAATGGGCCTCATCTGGCCTGGAGGGGAGAACCTCCTGGATTTTCTCGAGTTGCGGCAGGTCTTCTCGAGTTACGACGGGGACCTCAGGGAACCGCTCTGGTGGCCTCAGGAAAGGCCAGTCCCCTTGCGAGTTGCTAGGGGACCTCTCGGGATTCCTCTCCCGTCCATGCCGGGGCCTCAGTCCTTGTGTGGAGTCGGGGCCGAAACCTGAGGATTCCTCTCCAGTGTTGCCATGGATCTTGGGGTGCTTCTGAGTCTCCCCAGGGGAGTCAGGCCTCGTCTCGAGTGGGGGCATGCACGTGCGCTTTCCTCCCGAGCTGCAGCAGTAGTGTCACGCTTCCTGTCACGTGGATCAAGGGATCTGTGGCTTTCCCTCGAGGCTGTCCCTCGAGGCTTTCCCACGAGGCTTTCCCACAGGGCTGTGCCACGTGCCACCTTGGTGGGAGTCGATCCTTGGCGTGAAAGACGAGCCGGTGAAGGGAAAAGAGGTTCCTCTGGAATGGACTGAGACATCTGGGGGACTCTTGGAATGGTGGCACGAGCCTGGACTTCCTCTCGCCGTTCTTGTTGAGAGGGCCTCCTCTTGAGATGCGACGGGAACGCCGGGAACTCTTTCCCGACGAAGCAGGGAAAGGATCCCTCATCTCGAGCTACGAGGCGGAAACGGGGCTCCTCTGGATGTGGGCGGGACCCTCGTGATTCCTCTCGAGTGGAGACGGCTAGGTCGGGGAACTTCTTGATTTGCACCAAGGGTGTGAAGGACCCTTTCGAAGTTCCAGAGGTGAGGTGTGATCAGCCTCGAGACGCCTCAGCGGAAATGGGCCTCATCTCGCCTGGAGGGGAGAACCTCCTGGATTTTCTCGAGTTGCGGCAGGTCTTCTCGAGTTACGACGGGGACCTCAGGGACCCGCTCTGGTGGCCTCAGGAAAGGCCAGTCCCCATGCGAGTTGCTAGGGGACCTCTCGGGATTCCTCTCCCGTCCATGCCGGGGCCTCAGTCCTTGTGTGGAGTCGGGGCCGGAAACTGAGGATTCCTCTCCAGTGTTGCCATGGATCTTGGGGCGCTTCTGAGTCTCCCCAGGGGAGTCAGGCCTAGTCTCGAGTGGGGGCATGCACGTGGGCTTTCCTCCCGAGCTTCAGCAGTAGTGTCACGCTTCCTGTCACGTGGATCAAGGGATCTGTGGCTTTCCCTCGAGGCTGTCCCTCGAGGCTTTCCACGAGGCTTTCCCACAGGGCTGTGCCACGTGCCACCTTGGTGTGAGTCGATCCTCGGCATGAAAGACGAGCCGGTTAAGGGAAAAGAGGTTCCTCTGGAATGGACTGAGATATCTGGGGGACTCTTGGAATGGTGGCACGACCCTGGAGTTCCTCTCGCCATTCCTGTAGAGAGGTCCTCCTCTTGAGATGCGACGGGAAGGCCGGGAACTCTTTCCCGACGAAGCAGGGAAAGGATCCCTCATCTCGAGCTACGAGGCGGAAACGGGGCTCCTCTGGATGTGGGCGGGACCCTCGTGATTTCTCTCGAGTGGAGACGGGTATGTCGGGGAACTTCTTGATTTGCACCAAGGGTGTGAAGGACCCTTTCGAAGTTCCAGAGGTGAGGTGTGATCAGCCTCGAGACGCCTCAGCGGAAATGGGCCTCATCTCGCCTGGAGGGGAGAACCTCCTGGATTTTCTCGAGTTGCGGCAGGTCTTCTCGAGTTACGACGGGGACCTCAGGGACCCGCTCTTGTGGCCTCAGGAAAGGCCAGTCCCCATGCGAGTTGCTAGGGGACCTCTCGGGATTCCTCTCCCGTCCATGCCGGGGCCTCAGTCCTTGTGTGGAGTCGGGGCCGAAACCTGAGGATTCCTCTCCAGTGTTGCCATGGATCTTGGGGTGCTTCTGAGTCTCCCCAGGGGAGTCAGGCCTCGTCTCGAGTGGGGGCATGCACGTGCGCTTTCCTCCCGAGCTGCAGCAGTAGTGTCACGCTTCCTGTCACGTGGATCAAGGGATCTGTGGCTTTCCCTCGAGGCTGTCCCTCGAGGCTTTCCCACGAGGCTTTCCCACAGGGCTGTGCCACGTGCCACCTTGGTGGGAGTCGATCCTCGGCGTGAAAGACGAGCCGGTGAAGGGAAAAGAGGTTCCTCTGGAATGGACTGAGACATCTGGGGGACTCTTGGAATGGTGGCACGAGCCTGGAGTTCCTCTCGCCGTTCTTGTTGAGAGGGCCTCCTCTTGAGATGCGACGGGAACGCCGGGAACTCTTTCCCGACGAAGCAGGGAAAGGATCCCTCATCTCGAGCTACGAGGCGGAAACGGGGCTCCTCTGGATGTTGGCGGGACCCTCGTGATTCCTCTCGAGTGGAGACGGCTAGGTCGGGGAACTTCTTGATTTGCACCAAGGGTGTGAAGGACCCTTTCGAAGTTCCAGAGGTGAGGTGTGATCAGCCTCGAGACGCCTCAGCGGAAATGGGCCTCATCTCGCCTGGAAGGGAGAACCTCCTGGATTTTCTCGAGTTGCGGCAGGTCTTCTCGAATTACGACGGGGACCACAGGGACCCGCTCTGGTGGCCTCAGGAAAGGCCAGTCCCCATGCGAGTTGCTAGGGGACCACTCGGGATTCCTCTCCCGTCCATGCCGGGGCCTCAGTCCTTGTGTGGAGTCGGGGCCGGTACCTGAAGATTCCTCTCCAGTGTTGCCATGGATCTTGGGGTGCTTCTGAGTCTCCCCAGGGAATCAGGCCTCGTCTCGAGTGGGGGCATGCACGTGCGCTTTCCTCCCGAGCTGCAGCAGTAGTGTCACGCTTCCTGTCACGTGGATCAAGGGATCTGTGGCTTTCCCTCGAGGCTGTCCCTCGAGGCTTTCCCACGAGGCTTTCCCACAGGGCTATGCCACGTGCCACCTTGGTGTGAGTCGATCCTCGGCGTGAAAGACGAGCTGGTGAAGGGAAAAGAGGTTCCTCTGGAATGGACTGAGACATCTGGGGGACTCTTGGAATGGTGGCACGACCCTGGAGTTCCTCTCGCCGTTCCTGTTGAGAGGGCCTCCTCTTGAGATGCGACGGGAACGCCGGGAACTCTTTCCCGACGAAGCAGGGAAAGGATCCCTCATCTCGAGCTACGAGGCGGAAACGGGGCTCCTGTAGATGTGGGCGGGACCCTCGTGATTCCTCTCGAGTGGAGACGGGTATGTCGGGGAACTTCTTGATTTGCACCAAGGGTGTGAAGGACCCTTTCGAAGTTCCAGAGGTGAGGTGTGATCAGCCTCGAGACGCCTCAGCGGAAATGGGCCTCATCTCGCCTGGAGGGGAGAACCTCCTGGATTTTCTCGAGTTGCGGCAGGTCTTCTCGAGTTACGACGGGGACCTCAGGGACCCGCTCTGGTGGCCTCAGGAAAGGCCAGTCCCCATGCGAGTTGCTAGGGGACCTCTCGGGATTCCTCTCCCGTCCATGCCGGGGCCTCAATCCTTGTGTGGAGTCGGGGCCGGAACCTGAGGATTCCTCTCCAGTGTTGCCATGGATCTTGGGGCGCTTCTGAGTCTCCCCAGGGGAGTCAGGCCTCGTCTCGAGTGGGGGCATGCACGTGCACTTTCCTCCCGAGCTTCAGCAGTAGTGTCACGCTTCCTGTCACGTGGATCAAGGGATCTGTGGCTTTCCCTCGAGGCTGTCCCTCGAGGCTTTCCACGAGGCTTTCCCACAGGGCTGTGCCACGTGCCACCTTGGTGTGAGTCGATCCTCGGCGTGAAAGACGAGCCGGTGAAGGGAAAAGAGGTTCCTCTGGAATGGACTGAGACATCTGGGGGACTCTTGGAATGGTGGCACGACCCTGGAGTTCCTCTCGCCATTCCTGTAGAGAGGTCCTCCTCTTGAGATGCGACGGGAAGGCCGGGAACTCTTTCCCGACGAAGCAGGGAAAGGATCCCTCATCTCGAGCTACGAGGCGGAAACGGGGCTCCTCTGGATGTGGGCGGGACCCTCGTGATTTCTCTCGAGTTGAGACGGGTATGTCGGGGAACTTCTTGATTTGCACCAAGGGTGTGAAGGACCCTTTCGAAGTTCCAGAGGTGAGGTGTGATCAGCCTCGAGACGCCTCAGCGGAAATGGGCCTCATCTCGCCTGGAAGGGAGAACCTCCTGGATTTTCTCGAGTTGCGGCAGGTCTTCTCGAGTTACGACGGGGACCTCATGGACCCTCTCTGGTGACCTTAGGAAAGGCCAGTCCCCATGCGAGTTGCTAGGGGACCTCTCGGGATTCCTCTCCCGTCCATGCCGGGGCCTCAGTCCTTGTGTGGAGTCGGGGCCGAAACCTGAGGATTCCTCTCCAGTGTTGCCATGGATCTTGGGGTGCTTCTGAGTCTCCCCAGGGGAGTCAGGCCTCGTCTCGAGTGGGGGCATGCACGTGCGCTTTCCTCCCGAGCTGCAGCAGTAGTGTCACGCTTCCTGTCACGTGGATCAAGGGATCTGTGGCTTTCCCTCGAGGCTGTCCCTCGAGGCTTTCCCACGAGGCTTTCCCACAGGGCTGTGCCACGTGCCACCTTGGTGTGAGTCGATCCTCGGCGTGAAAGACGAGCCGGTGAAGGGAAAAGAGTTTCCTCTGGAATGGACTGAGACATCTGGGGGACTCTTGGAATGGTGGCACGACCCTGGAGTTCCTCTCGCCGTTCCTGTTGAGAGGGCCTCCTCTTGAGATGCGACGGGAACGCCGGGAACTCTTTCCCGACGAAGCAGGGAAAGGATCCCTCATCTCGAGCTACGAGGCGGAAACGGGGCTCCTCTGGATGTGGGCGGGACCCTCGTGATTCCTCTCGAGTTTAGACGGGTATGTCGGGGAACTTCTTGATTTGCACCAAGGGTGTGAAGGACCCTTTCGAAGTGCCAGAGGTGAGGTGTGATCAGCCTCGAGACGCCTCAGCGGAAATGGGCCTCATCTCGCCTGGAGGGGAGAACCTCCTGGATTTTCTCGAGTTGCGGCAGGTCTTCTCGAGTTACGACGGGGACCTCATGGACCCTCTCTGGTGACCTTAGGAAAGGCCAGTCCCCATGCGAGTTGCTAGGGGACCTCTCGGGATTCCTCTCCCGTCCATGCCGGGGCCTCAGTCCTTGTGTGGAGTCGGGGCCGGAACCTGAGGATTCCTCTCCAGTGTTGCCATGGATCTTGGGGTGCTTCTGAGTCTCCCCAGGGGAGTCAGGCCTCGTCTCGAGTGGGGGCATGCACGTGCGCTTTCCTCCCGAGCTGCAGCAGTAGTGTCACGCTTCCTGTCACGTGGATCAAGGGATCTGTGGCTTTCCCTCGAGGCTGTCCCTCGAGGCTTTCCCACGAGGCTTTCCCACAGGGCTGTGCCACGTGCCACCTTGGTGTGAGTCGATCCTCGGCGTGAAAGACGAGCCGGTGAAGGGAAAAGAGGTTCCTCTGGAATGGACTGAGACATCTGGGGGACTCTTGGAATGGTGGCACGACCCTGGAGTTCCTCTCGCCGTTCCTGTTGAGAGGGCCTCCTCTTGAGATGCGACGGGAACGCCGGGAACTCTTTCCCGACGAAGCAGGGAAAGGGTCACTCATCTCGAGCTACGAGGCGGAAACGGGGCTCCTCTGGATGTGGGCGGGACCCTCGTGATTCCTCTCGAGTGGAGACGGGTATGTCGGGGAACTTCTTGATTTGCACCAAGGGTGTGAAGGACCCTTTCGAAGTTCCAGAGGGGAGGTGTGATCAGCCTCGAGACGCCTCAGCGGAAATGGGCCTCATCTCGCCTGGAGGGGAGAACCTCCTGGATTTTCTCGAGTTGCGGCAGGTCTTCTCGAGTTACGACGGGGACCTCAGGGACCCGCTCTGGTGGCCTCAGGAAAGGCCAGTCCCCATGCGAGTTGCTAGGGGACCTCTCGGGATTCCTCTCCCGTCCATGCCGGGGCCTCAGTCCTTGTGTGGAGTCGGGGCCGGAACCTGAGGATTCCTCTCCAGTGTTGCCATGGATCTTGGGGTGCTTCTGAGTCTCCCCAGGGGAGTCAGGCCTCGTCTCGAGTGGGGGCATGCACGTGCGCTTTCCTCCCGAGCTGCAGCAGTAGTGTCACGCTTCCTGTCACGTGGATCAAGGGATCTGTGGCTTTCCCTCGAGGCTGTCCCTCGAGGCTTTCCCACGAGGCTTTCCCACAGGGCTGTGCCACGTGCCACCTTGGTGTGAGTCGATCCTCGGCGTGAAAGACGAGCCGGTGAAGGGAAAAGAGGTTCCTCTGGAATGGACTGAGACATCTGGGGGACTCTTGGAATGGTGGCACGACCCTGGAGTTCCTCTCGCCGTTCCTGTTGAGAGGGCCTCCTCTTGAGATGCGACGGGAACGCCGGGAACTCTTTCCCGACGAAGCAGGGAAAGGGTCACTCATCTCGAGCTACGAGGCGGAAACGGGGCTCCTCTGGATGTGGGCGGGACCCTCGTGATTCCTCTCGAGTGGAGACGGGTATGTCGGGGAACTTCTTGATTTGCACCAAGGGTGTGAAGGACCCTTTCGAAGTTCCAGAGGGGAGGTGTGATCAGCCTCGAGACGCCTCAGCGGAAATGGGCCTCATCTCGCCTGGAGGGGAGAACCTCCTGGATTTTCTCGAGTTGCGGCAGGTCTTCTCGAGTTACGACGGGGACCTCAGGGACCCGCTCTGGTGGCCTCAGGAAAGGCCAGTCCCCATGCGAGTTGCTAGGGGACCTCTCGGGATTCCTCTCCCGTCCATGCCGGGGCCTCAGTCCTTGTGTGGAGTCGGGGCCGGAACCTGAGGATTCCTCTCCAGTGTTGCCATGGATCTTGGGGTGCTTCTGAGTCTCCCCAGGGGAGTCAGGCCTCGTCTCGAGTGGGGGCATGCACGTGCGCTTTCCTCCCGAGCTGCAGCAGTAGTGTCACGCTTCCTGTCACGTGGATCAAGGGATCTGTGGCTTTCCCTCGAGGCTGTCCCTCGAGGCTTTCCCACGAGGCTTTCCCACAGGGCTGTGCCACGTGCCACCTTGGTGTGAGTCGATCCTCGGCGTGAAAGACGAGCCGGTGAAGGGAAAAGAGTTTCCTCTGGAATGGACTGAGACATCTGGGGGACTCTTGGAATGGTGGCACGACCCTGGAGTTCCTCTCGCCGTTCCTGTTGAGAGGGCCTCCTCTTGAGATGCGACGGGAACGCCGGGAACTCTTTCCCGACGAAGCAGGGAAAGGATCCCTCATCTCGAGCTACGAGGCGGAAACGGGGCTCCTCTGGATGTGGGCGGGACCCTCGTGATTCCTCTCGAGTTTAGACGGGTATGTCGGGGAACTTCTTGATTTGCACCAAGGGTGTGAAGGACCCTTTCGAAGTGCCAGAGGTGAGGTGTGATCAGCCTCGAGACGCCTCAGCGGAAATGGGCCTCATCTCGCCTGGAGGGGAGAACCTCCTGGATTTTCTCGAGTTGCGGCAGGTCTTCTCGAGTTACGACGGGGACCTCATGGACCCTCTCTGGTGACCTTAGGAAAGGCCAGTCCCCATGCGAGTTGCTAGGGGACCTCTCGGGATTCCTCTCCCGTCCATGCCGGGGCCTCAGTCCTTGTGTGGAGTCGGGGCCGGAACCTGAGGATTCCTCTCCAGTGTTGCCATGGATCTTGGGGTGCTTCTGAGTCTCCCCAGGGGAGTCAGGCCTCGTCTCGAGTGGGGGCATGCACGTGCGCTTTCCTCCCGAGCTGCAGCAGTAGTGTCACGCTTCCTGTCACGTGGATCAAGGGATCTGTGGCTTTCCCTCGAGGCTGTCCCTCGAGGCTTTCCCACGAGGCTTTCCCACAGGGCTGTGCCACGTGCCACCTTGGTGTGAGTCGATCCTCGGCGTGAAAGACGAGCCGGTGAAGGGAAAAGAGTTTCCTCTGGAATGGACTGAGACATCTGGGGGACTCTTGGAATGGTGGCACGACCCTGGAGTTCCTCTCGCCGTTCCTGTTGAGAGGGCCTCCTCTTGAGATGCGACGGGAACGCCGGGAACTCTTTCCCGACGAAGCAGGGAAAGGATCCCTCATCTCGAGCTACGAGGCGGAAACGGGGCTCCTCTGGATGTGGGCGGGACCCTCGTGATTCCTCTCGAGTTTAGACGGGTATGTCGGGGAACTTCTTGATTTGCACCAAGGGTGTGAAGGACCCTTTCGAAGTGCCAGAGGTGAGGTGTGATCAGCCTCGAGACGCCTCAGCGGAAATGGGCCTCATCTCGCCTGGAGGGGAGAACCTCCTGGATTTTCTCGAGTTGCGGCAGGTCTTCTCGAGTTACGACGGGGACCTCATGGACCCTCTCTGGTGACCTTAGGAAAGGCCAGTCCCCATGCGAGTTGCTAGGGGACCTCTCGGGATTCCTCTCCCGTCCATGCCGGGGCCTCAGTCCTTGTGTGGAGTCGGGGCCGGAACCTGAGGATTCCTCTCCAGTGTTGCCATGGATCTTGGGGTGCTTCTGAGTCTCCCCAGGGGAGTCAGGCCTCGTCTCGAGTGGGGGCATGCACGTGCGCTTTCCTCCCGAGCTGCAGCAGTAGTGTCACGCTTCCTGTCACGTGGATCAAGGGATCTGTGGCTTTCCCTCGAGGCTGTCCCTCGAGGCTTTCCCACGAGGCTTTCCCACAGGGCTGTGCCACGTGCCACCTTGGTGTGAGTCGATCCTCGGCGTGAAAGACGAGCCGGTGAAGGGAAAAGAGGTTCCTCTGGAATGGACTGAGACATCTGGGGGACTCTTGGAATGGTGGCACGACCCTGGAGTTCCTCTCGCCGTTCCTGTTGAGAGGGCCTCCTCTTGAGATGCGACGGGAACGCCGGGAACTCTTTCCCGACGAAGCAGGGAAAGGGTCACTCATCTCGAGCTACGAGGCGGAAACGGGGCTCCTCTGGATGTGGGCGGGACCCTCGTGATTCCTCTCGAGTGGAGACGGGTATGTCGGGGAACTTCTTGATTTGCACCAAGGGTGTGAAGGACCCTTTCGAAGTTCCAGAGGGGAGGTGTGATCAGCCTCGAGACGCCTCAGCGGAAATGGGCCTCATCTCGCCTGGAGGGGAGAACCTCCTGGATTTTCTCGAGTTGCGGCAGGTCTTCTCGAGTTACGACGGGGACCTCAGGGACCCGCTCTGGTGGCCTCAGGAAAGGCCAGTCCCCATGCGAGTTGCTAGGGGACCTCTCGGGATTCCTCTCCCGTCCATGCCGGGGCCTCAGTCCTTGTGTGGAGTCGGGGCCGGAACCTGAGGATTCCTCTCCAGTGTTGCCATGGATCTTGGGGTGCTTCTGAGTCTCCCCAGGGGAGTCAGGCCTCGTCTCGAGTGGGGGCATGCACGTGCGCTTTCCTCCCGAGCTGCAGCAGTAGTGTCACGCTTCCTGTCACGTGGATCAAGGGATCTGTGGCTTTCCCTCGAGGCTGTCCCTCGAGGCTTTCCCACGAGGCTTTCCCACAGGGCTGTGCCACGTGCCACCTTGGTGTGAGTCGATCCTCGGCGTGAAAGACGAGCCGGTGAAGGGAAAAGAGGTTCCTCTGGAATGGACTGAGACATCTGGGGGACTCTTGGAATGGTGGCACGACCCTGGAGTTCCTCTCGCCGTTCCTGTTGAGAGGGCCTCCTCTTGAGATGCGACGGGAACGCCGGGAACTCTTTCCCGACGAAGCAGGGAAAGGGTCACTCATCTCGAGCTACGAGGCGGAAACGGGGCTCCTCTGGATGTGGGCGGGACCCTCGTGATTCCTCTCGAGTGGAGACGGGTATGTCGGGGAACTTCTTGATTTGCACCAAGGGTGTGAAGGACCCTTTCGAAGTTCCAGAGGGGAGGTGTGATCAGCCTCGAGACGCCTCAGCGGAAATGGGCCTCATCTCGCCTGGAGGGGAGAACCTCCTGGATTTTCTCGAGTTGCGGCAGGTCTTCTCGAGTTACGACGGGGACCTCAGGGACCCGCTCTGGTGGCCTCAGGAAAGGCCAGTCCCCATGCGAGTTGCTAGGGGACCTCTCGGGATTCCTCTCCCGTCCATGCCGGGGCCTCAGTCCTTGTGTGGAGTCGGGGCCGGAACCTGAGGATTCCTCTCCAGTGTTGCCATGGATCTTGGGGTGCTTCTGAGTCTCCCCAGGGGAGTCAGGCCTCGTCTCGAGTGGGGGCATGCACGTGCGCTTTCCTCCCGAGCTGCAGCAGTAGTGTCACGCTTCCTGTCACGTGGATCAAGGGATCTGTGGCTTTCCCTCGAGGCTGTCCCTCGAGGCTTTCCCACGAGGCTTTCCCACAGGGCTGTGCCACGTGCCACCTTGGTGTGAGTCGATCCTCGGCGTGAAAGACGAGCCGGTGAAGGGAAAAGAGTTTCCTCTGGAATGGACTGAGACATCTGGGGGACTCTTGGAATGGTGGCACGACCCTGGAGTTCCTCTCGCCGTTCCTGTTGAGAGGGCCTCCTCTTGAGATGCGACGGGAACGCCGGGAACTCTTTCCCGACGAAGCAGGGAAAGGATCCCTCATCTCGAGCTACGAGGCGGAAACGGGGCTCCTCTGGATGTGGGCGGGACCCTCGTGATTCCTCTCGAGTTTAGACGGGTATGTCGGGGAACTTCTTGATTTGCACCAAGGGTGTGAAGGACCCTTTCGAAGTGCCAGAGGTGAGGTGTGATCAGCCTCGAGACGCCTCAGCGGAAATGGGCCTCATCTCGCCTGGAGGGGAGAACCTCCTGGATTTTCTCGAGTTGCGGCAGGTCTTCTCGAGTTACGACGGGGACCTCATGGACCCTCTCTGGTGACCTTAGGAAAGGCCAGTCCCCATGCGAGTTGCTAGGGGACCTCTCGGGATTCCTCTCCCGTCCATGCCGGGGCCTCAGTCCTTGTGTGGAGTCGGGGCCGGAACCTGAGGATTCCTCTCCAGTGTTGCCATGGATCTTGGGGTGCTTCTGAGTCTCCCCAGGGGAGTCAGGCCTCGTCTCGAGTGGGGGCATGCACGTGCGCTTTCCTCCCGAGCTGCAGCAGTAGTGTCACGCTTCCTGTCACGTGGATCAAGGGATCTGTGGCTTTCCCTCGAGGCTGTCCCTCGAGGCTTTCCCACGAGGCTTTCCCACAGGGCTGTGCCACGTGCCACCTTGGTGTGAGTCGATCCTCGGCGTGAAAGACGAGCCGGTGAAGGGAAAAGAGGTTCCTCTGGAATGGACTGAGACATCTGGGGGACTCTTGGAATGGTGGCACGACCCTGGAGTTCTTCTCGCCGTTCCTGTTGAGAGGGCCTCCTCTTGAGATGCGACGGGAACGCCAGGAACTCTTTCCCGACGAAGCAGGGAAAGGGTCACTCATCTCGAGCTACGAGGCGGAAACGGGGCTCCTCTGGATGTGGGCGGGACCCTCGTGATTCCTCTCGAGTGGAGACGGGTATGTCGGGGAACTTCTTGATTTGCACCAAGGGTGTGAAGGACCCTTTCGAAGTTCCAGAGGGGAGGTGTGATCAGCCTCGAGACGCCTCAGCGGAAATGGGCCTCATCTCGCCTGGAGGGGAGAACCTCCTGGATTTTCTCGAGTTGCGGCAGGTCTTCTCGAGTTACGACGGGGACCTCAGGGACCCGCTCTGGTGGCCTCAGGAAAGGCCAGTCCCCATGCGAGTTGCTAGGGGACCTCTCGGGATTCCTCTCCCGTCCATGCCGGGGCCTCAGTCCTTGTGTGGAGTCGGGGCCGGAACCTGAGGATTCCTCTCCAGTGTTGCCATGGATCTTGGGGTGCTTCTGAGTCTCCCCAGGGGAGTCAGGCCTCGTCTCGAGTGGGGGCATGCACGTGCGCTTTCCTCCCGAGCTGCAGCAGTAGTGTCACGCTTCCTGTCACGTGGATCAAGGGATCTGTGGCTTTCCCTCGAGGCTGTCCCTCGAGGCTTTCCCACGAGGCTTTCCCACAGGGCTGTGCCACGTGCCACCTTGGTGTGAGTCGATCCTCGGCGTGAAAGACGAGCCGGTGAAGGGAAAAGAGTTTCCTCTGGAATGGACTGAGACATCTGGGGGACTCTTGGAATGGTGGCACGACCCTGGAGTTCCTCTCGCCGTTCCTGTTGAGAGGGCCTCCTCTTGAGATGCGACGGGAACGCCGGGAACTCTTTCCCGACGAAGCAGGGAAAGGATCCCTCATCTCGAGCTACGAGGCGGAAACGGGGCTCCTCTGGATGTGGGCGGGACCCTCGTGATTCCTCTCGAGTTTAGACGGGTATGTCGGGGAACTTCTTGATTTGCACCAAGGGTGTGAAGGACCCTTTCGAAGTGCCAGAGGTGAGGTGTGATCAGCCTCGAGACGCCTCAGCGGAAATGGGCCTCATCTCGCCTGGAGGGGAGAACCTCCTGGATTTTCTCGAGTTGCGGCAGGTCTTCTCGAGTTACGACGGGGACCTCATGGACCCTCTCTGGTGACCTTAGGAAAGGCCAGTCCCCATGCGAGTTGCTAGGGGACCTCTCGGGATTCCTCTCCCGTCCATGCCGGGGCCTCAGTCCTTGTGTGGAGTCGGGGCCGGAACCTGAGGATTCCTCTCCAGTGTTGCCATGGATCTTGGGGTGCTTCTGAGTCTCCCCAGGGGAGTCAGGCCTCGTCTCGAGTGGGGGCATGCACGTGCGCTTTCCTCCCGAGCTGCAGCAGTAGTGTCACGCTTCCTGTCACGTGGATCAAGGGATCTGTGGCTTTCCCTCGAGGCTGTCCCTCGAGGCTTTCCCACGAGGCTTTCCCACAGGGCTGTGCCACGTGCCACCTTGGTGTGAGTCGATCCTCGGCGTGAAAGACGAGCCGGTGAAGGGAAAAGAGGTTCCTCTGGAATGGACTGAGACATCTGGGGGACTCTTGGAATGGTGGCACGACCCTGGAGTTCCTCTCGCCGTTCCTGTTGAGAGGGCCTCCTCTTGAGATGCGACGGGAACGCCAGGAACTCTTTCCCGACGAAGCAGGGAAAGGGTCACTCATCTCGAGCTACGAGGCGGAAACGGGGCTCCTCTGGATGTGGGCGGGACCCTCGTGATTCCTCTCGAGTGGAGACGGGTATGTCGGGGAACTTCTTGATTTGCACCAAGGGTGTGAAGGACCCTTTCGAAGTTCCAGAGGGGAGGTGTGATCAGCCTCGAGACGCCTCAGCGGAAATGGGCCTCATCTCGCCTGGAGGGGAGAACCTCCTGGATTTTCTCGAGTTGCGGCAGGTCTTCTCGAGTTACGACGGGGACCTCAGGGACCCGCTCTGGTGGCCTCAGGAAAGGCCAGTCCCCATGCGAGTTGCTAGGGGACCTCTCGGGATTCCTCTCCCGTCCATGCCGGGGCCTCAGTCCTTGTGTGGAGTCGGGGCCGGAACCTGAGGATTCCTCTCCAGTGTTGCCATGGATCTTGGGGTGCTTCTGAGTCTCCCCAGGGGAGTCAGGCCTCGTCTCGAGTGGGGGCATGCACGTGCGCTTTCCTCCCGAGCTGCAGCAGTAGTGTCACGCTTCCTGTCACGTGGATCAAGGGATCTGTGGCTTTCCCTCGAGGCTGTCCCTCGAGGCTTTCCCACGAGGCTTTCCCACAGGGCTGTGCCACGTGCCACCTTGGTGTGAGTCGATCCTCGGCGTGAAAGACGAGCCGGTGAAGGGAAAAGAGGTTCCTCTGGAATGGACTGAGACATCTGGGGGACTCTTGGAATGGTGGCACGACCCTGGAGTTCCTCTCGCCGTTCCTGTTGAGAGGGCCTCCTCTTGAGATGCGACGGGAACGCCAGGAACTCTTTCCCGACGAAGCAGGGAAAGGATCACTCATCTCGAGCTACGAGGCGGAAACGGGGCTCCTCTGGATGTGGGCGGGACCCTCGTGATTCCTCTCGAGTGGAGACGGGTATGTCGGGGAACTTCTTGATTTGCACCAAGGGTGTGAAGGACCCTTTCGAAGTTCCAGAGGGGAGGTGTGATCAGCCTCGAGACGCCTCAGCGGAAATGGGCCTCATCTCGCCTGGAGGGGAGAACCTCCTGGATTTTCTCGAGTTGCGGCAGGTCTTCTCGAGTTACGACGGGGACCTCAGGGACCCGCTCTGGTGGCCTCAGGAAAGGCCAGTCCCCATGCGAGTTGCTAGGGGACCTCTCGGGATTCCTCTCCCGTCCATGCCGGGGCCTCAGTCCTTGTGTGGAGTCGGGGCCGGAACCTGAGGATTCCTCTCCAGTGTTGCCATGGATCTTGGGGTGCTTTTGAGTCTCCCCAGGGGAGTCAGGCCTCGTCTCGAGTGGGGGCATGCACGTGCGCTTTCCTACCGAGCTGCAGAAGTAGTGTCACGCTTCCTGTCACGTGGATCAAGGGATCTGCGGCTTTCCCTCGAGGCTGTCCCTCGAGGCTTTCCCACGAGGCTTTCCCACAGGGCTGTGCCACGTTCCTCCTTGGTGTGATCGATCCTCGGCTTGAAAGACGAGCCAGTGAAGGGAAAAGAGGTTCCTTTGGAATGGACTGAGACATCTGGGGGACTCTTGGAATGGTGGCACGACCCTGGAGTTCCGCTCGCCGTTCCTGTTGAGAGGGCCTCCTCTTGAGATGCGACGGGAACGCCGGGAACTCTTTCCCGACGAAGCAGGGAAAGGATCCCTCATCTCGAGCTACGAGGCGGAAACGGGGCTCCTCTGGATGTGGGCGGGACCCTCGTGTTTCCTCTCGAGTGGAGCCGGGTATGTCGGGGAACTTCTTGATTTGCACCAAGGGTGTGAAGGACCGTTTCGAAGTTCCAGAGGTGAGGTGTGATCAGCCTCGAGACGCCTCAGCGGAAATGGGCCCCATCTCGCCTGGAGGGGAGAACCTCCTGGATTTTCTCGAGTTGCAGCAGGTCTTCTCGAGTTACGACCGGGACTTCAGGGACCCTCTCTTGTGGCCTCAGAAAAGGCCAATCCCCATGCGAGTTGTTAGGGGACCACTCGGGATTCCACTCCCGTCCATGCCGGGTTCTCAGTCCTTGTGTGGAGTCGGGGCCGTAACCTGAGGATTCCTCTCCAGTGTTGCCATGGATCTTGGGGTGCTTCTGAGTCTCCCCAGGGGAGTCAGGCCTCGTCTCGAGTGGGGGCATGCACGTGCGCTTTCCTCCCGAGCTGCAGCAGTAGTGTCACGCTTCCTGTCACGTGGATCAAGGGATCTGTGGCTTTCCATTGAGGCTGTCCCTCGAGGCTTTCCCACGAGGCTTTTCCACAGGGCTGTGCCATGTGCCACCTTGGTGTCAATCGATCCTCGGCGTGAAAGACGAGCCGGTGAAGGGAAAAGAGGTTCCTCTGGAATGGACTGAGACATCTGGGGGACTCTTGGAATGGTGGCACGACCCTGGAGTTCCTCTCGCCGTTCCTGTTGAGAGGGCCTCCTCTTGAGATGCGACTGGAACGCTGGGGACTCTCTCCCGACGAAGCAGGGAAAGGATCCCTCACCTCGAGCTACGAGGCGGAAAGGGGGCTCCTCTGGATGTGGGCGGGACCCTCGTGTTTCCTCTCGAGTGGAGACGGGTATGTCGGGGAACTTGTTGATTTGCACCAAGGGTGTGAAGGACCCTTTCGAAGTTCCAGAGGTGAGGTGTGATCAGCCTCGAGACGCCTCAGCGGAAATGGGCCTCATCTCGCCTGGAGGGGAGAACCTCCTGGATTTTCTCGAGTTGCGGCAGGTCTTCTCGAGTTACGACGGGGACCTCAGGGACCCGCTCTGGTGGCCTCAGGAAAGGCCAGTCCCCATGCGAGTTGCTAGGGGACCTCTCGGGATTCCTCTCCCGTCCATGCCGGGGCCTCAGTCCTTGTGTGGAGTCGGGGCCGAAACCTGAGGATTCCTCTCCAGTGTTGCCATGGATCTTGGGGTGTTTCTGAGTCTCCCCAGGGGAGTCAGGCCTCGTCTCGAGTTGGGGCATGCACGTGCGCTTTCCTCCCGAGCTGCAGCAGTAGTGTCACGCTTCCTGTCACGTGGATCAAGGGATCTGTGGCTTTCCCTCAAGGCTGTCCCTCGAGGCTTTCCCACGAGGCTTTCCCACAGGGCTGTGCCACGTGCCACCTTGGTGTGAGTCGATCCTCGGCGTGAAAGACGAGCCGGTGAAGGGAAAAGAGGTTCCTCTGGAATGGACTGAGACATCTGGGGGACTCTTGGAATGGTGGCACGACCCTGGAGTTCCTCTCGCCGTTCCTGTTGAGAGGGCCTCCTCTTGAGATGCGACGGGAACGCCGGGAACTCTTTCCCGACGAAGCAGGGAAAGGATCCCTCATCTCGAGCTACGAGGCGGAAACGGGGCTCCTCTGGATGTGGGCGGGACCCTCGTGATTCCTCTCGAGTGGAGACGGGTATGTCGGGGAACTTCTTGATTTGCACCAAGGGTGTGAAGGACCCTTTCGAAGTTCCAGAGGGGAGGTGTGATCAGCCTCGAGACGCCTCAGCGGAAATGGGCCTCATCTCGCCTGGAGGGGAGAACCTCCTGGATTTTCTCGAGTTGCGGCAGGTCTTCTCGAGTTACGACGGGGACCTCAGGGACCCGCTCTGGTGGCCTCAGGAAAGGCCAGTCCCCATGCGAGTTGCTAGGGGACCTCTCGGGATTCCTCTCCCGTCCATGCCGGGGCCTCAGTCCTTGTGTGGAGTCGGGGCCGGAACCTGAGGATTCCTCTCCAGTGTTGCCATGGATCTTGGGGTGCTTCTGAGTCTCCCCAGGGGAGTCAGGCCTCGTCTCGAGTGGGGGCATGCACGTGCGCTTTCCTCCCGAGCTGCAGCAGTAGTGTCACGCTTCCTGTCACGTGGATCAAGGGATCTGTGGCTTTCCCTCGAGGCTGTCCCTCGAGGCTTTCCCACGAGGCTTTTCCACAGGGCTGTGCCATGTGCCACCTTGGTGTCAATCGATCCTCGGCGTGAAAGACGAGCCGGTGAAGGGAAAAGAGGTTCCTCTGCAATGGACTGAGACATCAGGGGGACTCTTGGAATGGTGGCACGACCCTGGAGTTCCTCTCGCCATTCCAGTTGAGCGGGCCTCCTCTTGAGATGCGACGGGAACGCCGGGAACTCTTTCCCGACAAAGCAGGGAAAGGATCCCTCATCTCGAGCTACGAGGCGGAAACGGGGCTCCTCTGGATGTGGGCGGGACCCTCGTGATTCCTCTCGAGTTTAGACGGGTATGTCGGGGAACTTCTTCATTTGCACCAAGGGTGTGAAGGACCCTTTCGAAGTGCCAGAGGTGAGGTGTGATCAGCCTCGAGACGCCTCAGCGGAAATGGGCCTCATCTCGCCTGGAGGGGAGAACCTCCTGGATTTTCTCGAGTTGCGGCAGGTCTTCTCGAGTTACGACGGGGACCTCATGGACCCTCTCTGGTGACCTTAGGAAAGGCCAGTCCCCATGCGAGTTGCTAGGGGACCTCTCAGGATTCCTCTCCCGTCCATGCCGGGGCCTCAGTCCTTGTGTGGAGTCGGGGCCGGAACCTGAGGATTCCTCTCCAGTGTTGCCATGGATCTTGGGGTGCTTCTGAGTCTCCCCAGGGGAGTCAAGCCTCGTCTCGAGTGGGGGCATGCACGTGCGCTTTCCTCCCGAGCTGCAGCAGTAGTGTCACGCTTCCTGTCACGTGGATCAAGGGATCTGTGGCTTTCCCTCGAGGCTGTCCCTCGAGGCTTTCCCACGAGGCTTTCCCACAGGGCTGTGCCACGTGCCACCTTGGTGTGAGTCGATCCTCGGCGTGAAAGACGAGCCAGTGAAGGGAAAAGAGGTTCCTCTGGAATGGACTGAGACATCTGGGGGACTCTTGGAATGGTGGCACGACCCTGGAGTTCCTCTCGCCGTTCCTGTTGAGAGGGCCTCCACTTGAGATGCGACGGGAACGCCAGGAACTCTTTCCCGACGAAGCAGGGAAAGGATCACTCATCTCGAGCTACGAGGCGGAAACGGGGCTCCTCTGGATGTGGGCGGGACCCTCGTGATTCCTCTCGAGTGGAGACGGCTATGTCGGGGAATTTCTTGATTTGCACCAAGGGTGTGAAGGACCCTTTCGAAGTTCCAGAGGGGAGGTGTGATCAGCCTCGAGACGCCTCAGCCGAAATGGGCCTCATCTCGCCTGGAGGGGAGAACCTCCTGGATTTTCTCGAGTTGCGGCAGGTCTTCTCGAGTTACGACGGGGACCTCAGGGACCCGCTCTGGTGGCCTCAGGAAAGGCCAGTCCCCATGCGAGTTGCTAGGGGACCTCTCGGGATTCCTCTCCCGTCCATGCCGGGGCCTCAGTCCTTGTGTGGAGTCGGGGCCGGAACCTGAGGATTCCTCTCCAGTGTTGCCATGGATCTTGGGGTGCTTCTGAGTCTCCCCAGGGGAGTCAGGCCTCGTCTCGAGTGGGGGCATGCACGTGCGCTTTCCTCCCGAGCTGCAGCAGTAGTGTCACGCTTCCTGTCACGTGGATCAAGGGATCTGTGGCTTTCCCTCGAGGCTGTCCCTCGAGGCTTTCCCACGAGGCTTTTCCACAGGGCTGTGCCATGTGCCACCTTGGTGTCAATCGATCCTCGGCGTGAAAGACGAGCCGGTGAAGGGAAAAGAGTTTCCTCTGCAATGGACTGAGACATCAGGGGGACTCTTGGAATGGTGGCACGACCCTGGAGTTCCTCTCGCCATTCCTGTTGAGCGGGCCTCCTCTTGAGATGCCACTGGAACGCCGGGGACTCTTTCCCGAAGAAGCAGGGAAAGGATCCCTCATCTCGAGCTACGAGGCGGAAACGGGGCTCCTCTGAATGTGGGTGGGACCCTCGTGATTCCTCTCGAGTGGAGACGGGTATGTCGGCAAACTTCTTGATTCGCACCAAGGGTGTGAAGCACCCTTTAGAAGTTCCAGAGGTGAGGTGTGATCATCCTCGAGACACCTCAGCGGAAAAGGGCCTCATCTCGCCTGGAGGGGAGAACCTCCTGGATTTTCTCGAGTTGCGGCAGGTCTTCTCGAGTTACGACGGGAACCTCAGGGACCCGCTCTGGTGGCCTCAAGAAAGGCCAGTCCCCATGCGAGTTGCTAGGGGCCATCTCGGGATTCCTCTCCCGTCCAGGCCGGGGCCTAAGACCTTGTGTGGAGTCGGGGCTGGAACCTGAGGATTCCTCTCCAGTGTTGCCATGGATCTTTGGGTGCTTCTGAGTCTCCCCAGGGGAGTCAGGCCTCGTCTCGAGTGGGGGCATGCACGTGCGCTTTCCTCCCGAGCTGCAGCAGTAGTGTCACGCTTCCTTTCACGTAGATCAAGGGATATTTGGCTTTCCCTCGAGGCTGTCCCTCGAGCCTTTCCCACGAGGCTTTCCCACAGGGTTGTGCCACGTGCCACCTTGGTGTGAGTCGATCCTCGGCGTCTAAGGCGAGCCCGTGTAGGGAAAAGCGGTTCCTCTGGTATGGACTGAGACATCTGGGGGACTCTTGGAATGGTGGCACGACCCTGGAGTTCCTCTCGCCGTTCCTGTTGAGAGGGCCTCCTCTTGAGATGCGACGGGAACGCCGGGAACTCTTTCCCGACGAAGCAGGGAAAGGATCCCTCATCTCGAGCTACGAGGCGGAAACGGGGCTCCTCTGGATGTGGGCGGGACCCTCGTGTTTCCTCTCGAGTGGAGACGGGTATGTCGGGGAACTTCATGATTTGCACCAAGGGTGTGAAGGACCGTTTCGAAGTTCCAGACGTGAGGTGTGATCAGCCTCGAGACGCCTCAGCGGAAATGGGCCCAATCTCGCCTGGAGGGGAGAACCTCCTGGATTTTCTCGAGTTGCGGCAGGTCTTCTCGAGTTACGACCGGGACTTCAGGGACCCGATCTTGTGGCCTCAGGAAAGGCCAGTACCCATGCGAGTTGCTAGGGGACCACTCGGGATTCCACTCCCGTCCATGCCGGGTTCTCAGTCCTTGTGTGGAGTCGGGGCCGTAACCTGAGTTTTCCTCTCCAGTGTTGCCATGGATCTTGGGGTGCTTCTGAGTCTCCCCAGGGGAGTCAGGCCTCGTCTCGAGTGGGGGCATGCTCGTGCACTTTCCTCCCGAGCTGCAGCAGTAGTGTCACGCTTCCTGTCACTTGGATCAAGGGATCTGCGGCTTTCCCTCTAGGCTGTCCCTCGAAGCTTTCCCACGAGGCTTACCCACAGGGCTGTGCCTCGTCCCACCTTGGTGTGAGTCGATCCTCGGCGTGAAAGACGAGCCGTTGTAGGGAAAAGAGGTTCCTCTGGTATATACTGAGACATCCGGGGGACTCTTGGAATGGTGGCACGACCCTGGAGTTCCTCTCGCCGTTCCTGTTGAGAGGGCCTCCTCTTGAGATGCGACGGGAATGCCGGGAACTCTCTCCCGACGAAGCAGGGAAAGGGTACCTCACCTCAAGCTACGAGGCGGAAAGGGAGCTCCTCTGGATGTGGGCGGGACCCTCGTGTTTCCTCTCGAGTGGAGATGGGTATGTCGGGGAACTTCTTGATTTGCACCAAGGGTGTGAAGGACCCTTTCGAAGTTCCAGAGGTCAGGTGTGAGCAGCCTGGAGACGCCTCAGAGGAAATGGGCCTCATCTCGCCTGGAGGGGAGAACCTCCTGGATTTTCTCGAGTTGCGGCAGGTCTTCTGGAGTTACGACGGAAACCTCAAGGACCCGCTAAGGTGGCCTCAAGAAAGGCCAGTCCCCAAGCGAGTTGCTAGGGGCCATCTCGGGATTCCTCTCCCGTCCAGGCCGGGGCCTAAGACCATGTGTGGAGTCGGAGCTGGAACCTGAGATTCCTCTCCAGTGTTGCCATGGATCTTGGGGTGCTTCTGAGTCTCCCCAGGGGAGTCAGGCCTCGTCTCGAGTGTGGGCATGCACGTGCGCTTTCCTCCCGAGCTGCAGCAGTAGTGTCACGCTTCCTGTCACGTAGATCAAGGGATATTTGGCTTTCCCTCGAGGCTGTCCCTCGAGGATTTCCCACGAGGCTTTCCCACAGGGCTGTGCCACGTGCCACCTTGGTGTGAGTCGATCCTCGGCGTATACGGCGAGCCCGTGTAGGGAAAAGAGATTCCTCTGGTATGGACTGAGACATCTGGGGGACTCTTGGAATGGTGGCACGACCCTGGAGTTCCGCTCGCCGTTACTGTTGAGAGGGCCTCCTCTTGAGATGCGACGGGAACGCCGGGAACTCTCTCCCGACGAAGCAGGGAAAGGATCCCTCACCTCGAGCTACAAGGCGGAAAGGGGGCTCCTCTGGATATGGGCGGGACCCTCGTGTTTCCTCTCGAGTGGAGATGGGTATGTCGGGGAACTTCTTGATTTGCACCAAGGGTGTGTAGGACCCTTTCGAAGTTCCAGAGGTGAGGTGTGAGCAGCCTGGAGACGCCTCAGAGGAAATGGGCCTCATCTCGCCTGGAGGGGAGAACCTCCTGGATTTTCTCGAGTTGCGGCAGGTCTTCTCGAGGTACGACGGGGACCTCAGGGACACGCTCTGGTGGCCTCAGGAAAGGCCAGTCCCCATGCGAGTTGCTAGGGGCCATCTCGGGATTCCTCTCCCGTCCATGCCGGGGCCTCAGTCCTTGTGTGGAGTCGGGGCCGGAACCTGAGGATTCCTCTCCAATGTCGCCATGGAACTTGGGGTGCTTCTCAGTCTCCCCAGGGGAGTCAGGCCTCGTCTCGAGTGGGGGCATGCACGTGCGCTTTCCTCCCGAGCTGCAGCAGTAGTGTCACGCTTCCTGTCACGTGGATCAAGGGATCTGTTGCTTTCCCTCGAGGCTGTCCCTCGAGGCTTTCCCACGAGGTTTTCCCCAGGGCTGTGCCACGTTCCACCTTGGTGTGAGTCGATCCTCGGCGTGAAAGACGAGCCGGTGAAGGGAAAAGAGGTTCCTCTGGAATGGACTGAGACATCTGGGGGACTCTTGGAATGGTGGCACGACCCTGGAGTTCCTCTCACCGTTCCTGTTGAGAGGGCCTCCTCTTGAGATGCGACGGGAACGACGGGAAATCTTTCCCGACGAAGCAGGGAAAGGATCCCTCATCTCGATCTACGAGGCGGAAACGGGGCTACTCTGGATGTGGGCGGGACCCTCGTGTTTCCTCTCGAGTGGAGACGGGTATGTCGGGGAACTTCTTGATTTGCACCAAGGGTGTGAAAGACCCTTTCGAAGTTCCAGAGGTGAGGTGTGATCAGCCTCGAGACACCTCAGCGGAAATGGGCCTCATCTCGCCTGGAGGGGAGACCTCTTGGATTTTCTCGAGTTGCGGCAGGTCTTCTCGAGTTACGACGGGGACCTCAGGGACCCGCTCTGGTGGCCTCAGGAAAGGCCAGTCCCCATGCCAGTTGCTAGGGGACCTCTCGGGATTCCTCTCCCGTCCGTGCCGGGGCCTCAGTCCTTGTGTGGATTCGGGGCCGGAACCGAGGATTCCTCTCCAGTGTTGCCATGGATCTTGGGGTGCTTCTGAGTCTCCCCAGGGGAGTCAGGCCTCCTCTCGAGTGGGGGCATGCACGTGCGCTTTCCTCCCGAGCTGCAGCAGTAGTGTCACGCTTCCTGTCACGTGGATCAGGGGATCTGTTGCTTTCCCTCGAGGCTGTCCCTCGAGGCTTTCCCACGAGGCTTTCCCCCAGGGCTGTGCCACGTGCCACCTTGGTGTGAGTCGATCCTCGGCGTGAAAGACGAGCCGGTGAAGGGAAAAGAGGTTCCTCTGGAATGGAATGAGACATCTGGGGGCTCTTGGAATGGTGGCACGACCCTGGAGTTCCTCTCACCGTTCCTGTTGAGAGGGCCTCCTCTTGAGATGCGACGGGAACGCCGGAAACTCTTTCCCGAGGAAGCAGGGAAAGGATTCCTCATCTCGAGCTACGAGGCGGAAACGGGTCTCCTCTGGATGTGGGCGGGGCCCTCGTGTTTCCTCTCGAGTGGAGAAGGGTATGTCGGGGAACTTCTTGATTTGCACCAAGTGTGTGAAGGACCCTTTCGAAGTTCCAGAGGTGAGGTTTGATCATCCTGGAGACGCCTCAGCAGAAATGGGCCTCATCTCGCCTGGAGGGGAGAACCTCCTGGATTTTCTCGAGTTGCGGCAGGTCTTCTCGAGTTACGACGGGGACCTCTGGGACCCGCTCTGGTGGCCTCAGGAAAGGCCAGTCCCCATGCGAGTTGCTAGGGGACCTCTCGGGATTCCTCTTCCGTCCATGCCGGGGCCTCAGTCCTTGTGTGGAGTCGGGGCCGGAAACTGAGGATTCCTCTCCAGTGTTGCCATGGATCTTGGGGGGCTTCTGAGTCACCCCAGAGGAGTCAGGCCTCGTCTCGGGTGGGGGCATGCACGTCCGCTTTCCTCCCGAGCTGCAGCAGTAGTGTCACGCTTCCTGTCACGTGGATCAAGGGATCTGTGGCTTTCTCTCGAATCTGTCCCTCGAGGCTTTCCCACGAGGCTTTCCCACAGGGCTGTGCCACGTGCCACCTTGGTGTGAGTCGATCCTCGGCCTGAAAGACGAGCCGGTGAAGGGAAAAGAGGTTCCTCTGGAATGGACTGAGACATCTGGGGGACTCTTGGAATGGTGGCACGACCCTGGAGTTCCTCTCACCGTTCCTGTTGAGAGGGCCTCCTCTTGAGATGTGACGGGAACCCGGGAACTCTTTCCCGACGAAGCAGGGAAAGGATCCCTCATCTCGAGCTACGAGGCGGAAACGGGGCTCCTCAGGATGTGGGCGGGACCCTCGTGTTTCCTCTCGAGTGGAGACGGGTATGTCGGAGAACTTCTTGATATGCACCAAGGGTGTGAAGAACCCTTTCGAAGTTCCAGAGGTGAGGTGTGATCAGCCTCGAGACGCTTCAGCGGAAATGGGCCTCATCTCGTCTGGAGGGGAGAACCTCTTGGATTTTCTCGAGTTGTGGCAGGTCTTCTCGAGTTACGACGGGGACCTCAGGGACCCGCTCTGGTGGCCTCAGGAAAGGCCAGTCCCCATGCGAGTTGCTAGGGGACCTCTCGGGATTCCTCTCCCGTCCATGCCGGGGCCTCAGTCCTTGTGTGGAGTCGGGGCCGGAACCTGAGGATTCCTCTCCAGTGTCGCCATGGATCTTGGGGTGCTTCTCAGTCTCCCCAGGGGAGTCAGGCCTCGTCTCGAGTGGGTGCATGCACGTGCGCTTTCCTCCCGAGCTGCAGCAGTAGTGTCACGCTTCCTGTCACGTGGATCAAGGGATCTGTTGCTTTCCCTCGAGGCTGTCCCTCGAGGCTTTCCCACGAGGCTTTCCCCCAGGGCTGTGCCACGTGCCACCTTGGTGTGAGTCGATCCTCGGCGTGAAAGACGAGCCGGTGAAGGGAAAAGAGGTTCCTCTGGAATGGACTGAGACATCTGGGGGACTCTTGGAATGGTGGCACGACCCTGGAGTTCCTCTCACCGTTCCTGTTGAGAGGGCCTCTTCTTGAGATGCGACAGGAACGCCGGGAACTCTTTCTCGACGAAGCAGGGAAAGGATCCCTCATCTCGAGCTACGAGGCGGAAACGGGGCTCCTCTGGATGTGGGCGGGACCCTCGTGTTTCCTCTCGAGTTGAGACGGGTATGTCGGGGAACTTCTTGATTTGCACCAAGGGTGTGAAAGAGCCTTTCGAAGTTCCAGAGGTGAGGTGTGAGCAGCCTCGAGACGCCTCATCGGAAATGGGCCTCATCTCGCCTGGAGGGGAGAACCTCCTGGATTTTCTCGAGTTGCGGCAGGTCTTCTCGAGTTACGACGGGGACCTCAGGGACACGCTCTGGTGGCCTCAGGAAAGGCCAGTCCCCATGCGAGTTGCTAGGGGCCATCTCGGGATTCCTCTCCCGTCCATGCCGGGGCCTAGGATCTTGTGTGGAGTCGGGGCCGGAACCTGAGGATTCCTCTCCAGTGTTGCCATGGATCTTGGGGTGCTTCTGAGTCTCCCCAGGGGAGTCAGGCCTCATCTCGAGTGGGGGCATGCACGTGCGCTTTCCTACCGAGCTGCAGACGTAGTGTCACGCTTCCTGTCACGTGGATCAAGGGATCTGCGGCTTTCCCTCGAGGCTGTCCCTCGAGGCTTTCCCACGAGGCTTACCCACAGGGCTGTGCCACGTGCCACCTTGGTGTGAGTCGATCCTCGGCGTGAAAGACGAGCCGGTGAAGGGAAAAGTGCTTCCTCTGCAATGGACTGAGACATCTGGGGGACTCTTGGAATGGTGGCACGACCCTGGAGTTCCTCTCGCCATTCCTGTTGAGAGGGCCTCCTCTTGAGATGCGACGGGAACGTCGGGGACTCTTTCCTGAAGAAGCAGGGAAAGGATCCCTCATCTCGAGCTACGAGGCGGAAACGGGGCTCCTCTGAATGTGGGCGGAACCCTCGTGTTTCCTCTCGAGTGGAGACCGGTATGTCGGCAAACTTCTTGATTCGCACCAAGGGTGTGAAGCACCCTTTAGAAGTTCTAGAGCTGAGGTGTGATCATCCTCGAGACGCCTCAGCGGAAAAGGGCCTCATCTCGCCTGGAGGGGAGAACCTCCTGGATTTTCTCGAGTTGTGGCAGGTCTTCTCGAGTTACGACGGGAACCTCAGGGACCCGCTCTGGTGGCCTCAAGAAAGGCCAGTCCCCATGCGAGTTGCTAGGGGCCATCTCGGGATTCCTCTCCCGTCCAGGCCGGGGCCTAAGACCTTGTGTGGAGTCGGGGCTGGAACCTGAGGATTCCTCTCCAGTGTTGCCATGGATCTTTGGGTGCTTCTGAGTCTCCCCAGGGGAGTCAGGCCTCGTCTCGAGTGGGGGCATGCACGTGGGCTTTCCTCCCGAGCTGCAGCAGTAGTTTCACGCTTCCTGTCACGTAGATCAAGGGATATTTGGCTTTCCCTCGAGGCTGTCCCTCGAGGCTTTCCCACGAGGCTTACCCACAGGGCTGTGCCTCGTGCCACCTTGGTGTGAGTCGATCCTCGGCGTGAAAGACGAGCCGTTGTAGGGAAAAGAGGTTCCTCTGGTATGGACTGAGACATCCGGGGGACTCTTGGAATGGTGGCACGACCCTGGAGTTCCGCTCGCCGTTCCTGTTGAGAGGGCCTCCTCTTGAGATGCGACGGGAACGCCGGGAACGCTTTCCCGTCGAAGCAGGGAAAGGATCCCTCACCTCGAGCTACGAGGCGGAAAGGGAGCTCCTCTGGATGTGGGCGGGACCTTCGTGTTTCCTCTCGAGTGGAGATGGGTATGTCGGGGAACTTCTTGATTTGCACCAAGTGTGTGAAGGACCCTTTCGAAGTTCCAGAGGTGAGGTGTGAGCAGCCTGGAGACGCCTCAGAGGAAATGGGCCTCATCTCGCCTGGAGGGGAGAACCTCCTGGATTTTCTCGAGTTGCGGCAGGTCTTCTTGTGTTACGACGGGGACCTCAGGGACACGCTCTGGTGGCCTCAGGAAAGGCCAGTCCCCATGCGAGTTGCTAGGGGCCATCTCGGGATTCCTCTCCCATCCAGGCCGGGGCCTAAGACCTTGTGTGGAGTCGGGGCTGGAACCTGAGGATTCCTCTCCAGTGTTGCCATTCATCTTTGGGTGCTTCTGAGTCTCCCCAGGGGAGTCAGGCCTCGTCTCGAGTGGGGGCATGCACGTGCGCTTTCCTCCCGAGCTGCAGCAGTAGTGTCACGCTTCCTGTCACGTAGATCAAGGGATATTTGGCTTTCCCTCGAGGCTGTCCCTCGAGGCTTTCCCACGAGGCTTACCCACAGGGTTGTGCCACGTGCCACCTTGGTGTGAGTCGATCCTTGGTGTATAAGGCGAGCCCGTGTAGGGAAAAGAGGTTCCTCTGGTATGGACTGAGACATCTGGGGGACGCTTGGAATGGTGGCACGACCCTGGAGTTCCTCTCGCCTTTCCTGTTGAGAGGGCCTCCTCTTGAGATGCGACGGGAACGCCGGGAACTCTCTCCCGACGAAGCAGGGAAAGGATCCCTCACCTCGAGCTACGAGGCGGAAAGGGGGCTCCTCTGGATGTGGGCGGGACCCTCGTTTTTCCTCGCGAGTGGAGATGGGTATGTCGGGGAACTTCTTCATTTGCACCAAAGGTGTGAAGGACCCTTTCGAAGTTCCAGAGGTGAGGTGTGATCAACCTGGAGACGCCTCAGAGGAAATGGGCCTCATCTCGCCTGGAGGGGAGAACCTCCTGGAATTTCTCGAGTTGCGGCAGGTCTTCTCGAGTTACGACGGGGACCTCAGGGACACGCTCTGGTGGCCTCATGAAAGGCCAGTCCCCATGCGAGTTGCTAGGGGCCATCTCGGGATTCCTCTCCCGTCCATGCCGGGGCCTCAGTCCTTGTGTGGAGTCGGGGCCGGAACCTGAGAATTCCTCTCCAGTGTCGCCATGGATCTTGGGGTGCTTCTGAGTCTCCCCAGGGGAGTCAGGCCTCGTCTCGAGTGGGGGCATGCACGTGCGCTTTCCTCCCGAGCTGCAGCAGTAGTGTCACGCTTCCTGTCACGTGGATCAAGGGATCTGTTGCTTTCCCTCGAGGCTGTCCCTCGAGGCTTTCCCACGAGGCTTTCCCCCAGGGCTGTGCCACGTGCCACCTTGGTGTGAGTCGATCCTCGGCGTGAAAGACGAGCCGGTGAAGGGAAAAGAGGTTCCTCTGGAATGGACTGAGACATCTGGGGGACTCTTGGAATGGTGGTACGAACCTGGAGTTCCTCTCACCGTTCCTGTTGAGAGGGCCTCCTCTTGAGATGCGACGGGAACGCCGGGAACTCTTTCCCGACGAAGCAGGGAAAGGATCTCTCATCTCGAGCTACGAGGCTTAAACGTGGCTCCTCTGGATGTGGGCGGGACCCACGTGTTTCCTCTCGAGTGGAGACGGGTATGTCGGGGATCTTCTTGATTTCCACCAAGGGTGTGAAGGACCCTTTCGAAGTTCCAGAGGTGAGGTGTGATCATCCTGGAGACGCCTCAGCAGAAATGGGCCTCATCTCGCCTGGAGGGGAGAACCTCCTGGATTTTCTCGAGTTGCCGCAGGTCTTCTCGAGTTACGACGGGGACCTCAGGGACCCGCTCTGGTGGCCTCAGGAAAGGCCAGTCCCCATGCGAGTTGCTAGGGGACCTCTCGGGATTCCTCTCCCGTCCATGCCGGGGCCTCAGTCCTTGTGTGGAGTCGGGGCCGGAACCTGAGGATTCCTCTCCAGTGTCGCCATGGATCTTGGGGTGCTTCTGAGTCTCCCCAGGGGAGTCAGGCCTCGTCTCGAGTGGGGGCATGCACGTGCGCTTTCCTCCCGAGCTGCAGCAGTAGTGTCACGCTTCCTGTCACGTGGATGAAGGGATCTGTTGCTTTCCCTCGAGGCTGTCCCTCGAGGCTTTCCCACGAGGCTTTCCCCCAGGGCTGTGCCACGTGCCACCTTGGTGTGAGTCGATCCTCGGCGTGAAAGACGAGCCGGTGAAGGGAAAAGAGGTTCCTCTGGAATGGACTGAGACATCTGGGGGACTCTTGGAATGGTGGCACGACCCTGGAGTTCCTCTCACCGTTCCTGTTGAGAGGGCCTCTTCTTGAGATGCGACGGGAACGCCGGGAACTCTTTCTCGACGAAGCAGGGAAAGGATCCCTCATCTCGAGCTACGAGGCGGAAACGGGGCTCCTCTGGATGTGGGCGGGACCCTCGTGTTTCCTCTCGAGTGGAGACGGGTATGTCGGGGAACTTCTTGATATGCACCAAGGGTGTGAAGAACCCTTTCGAAGTTCCAGAGGTGAGGTGTGATCAGCCTCGAGACGCCTCAGCGGAAATGGGCCTCATCTCGCCTAGAGGGGAGAACCTCTTGGATTTTCTCGAGTTGTGGCAGGTCTTCTCGAGTTACGACGGGGACCTCAGGGACCCGCTCTGGTGGCCTCAGGAAAGGCCAGTCCCCATGCGAGTTGCTAGGGGACCTCTCGGGATTCCTCTCCCGTCCGTGCCGGGGCCTCAGTCCTTGTGTGGAGTCGGGGCCGGAACCTGAGGATTCCTCTCCAGTGTCGCCATGGATCTTGGGGTGCTTCTGAGTCTCCCCAGGGGAGTCAGGCCTCGTCTCGAGTGGGGGCATGCACGTGCGCTTTCCTCCCGAGCTGCAGCAGTAGTGTCACGCTTCCTGTCACGTGGATCAAGGGATCTGTTGATTTCCCTCGAGGCTGTCCCTCGAGGCTTTCCCACGAGGCTTTCCCCCAGGGCTGTGCCACGTGCCACCTTGGTGTGAGTCGATCCTCGGCGTGAAAGACGCGCCGGTGAAGGGAAAAGAGGTTCCTCTGGAATGGACTGAGACATCTGGGGGACTCTTGGAATGGTGACACGACCCTGGAGTTCCTCTCACCGTTCCTGTTGAGAGGGCCTCCTCTTGAGATGCGACGGGAACGCCGGGAACTCTTTCCCGACGAAGCAGGGAAAGTATCCCTCATCTCGAGCTACGAGGCGGAAACGGGGCTCCTCTGGATGTGGACGGGACCCACGTGTTTCCTCTCGAGTTGAGACAGGTATGTCGGGGAACTTCTTGATTTGCACCAAGGGTGTGAAGGACCCTTTCGAAGTTCCAGAGGTGAGGTGTGATCAGCCTCGAGACGCCTCAGTGGAAATGGGCCTCATCTCGCCTGGATGGGAGAACCTCCTGGATTTTTTCGAGTTGCGGCAGGTCTTTTCGAGTTACCACGGGGACCTCAGGGACCCGCTCTGGTGGCCTCAGGAAAGGCCAGTCCCCATGCAGGTTGCTAGGGGACCTCTCGGGATTCCTCTTCCGTCCATGCCGGGGCCTCAGTCCTTGTGTGGAGTCGGGGCCGTAACCTGAGGATTCCTCTCCAGTGTCGCCATGGATCTTGGGGTGCTTCTGAGTCTCCCCAGGGGAGTCAGGCCTCGTCTCGAGTGGGGGCATGCACGTGCGCTTTCCTCCCGAGCTGCAGCAGTAGTGTCACGCTTCCTGTCACGTGCATCAAGGGATCTGTTGCTTTCCCTCGAGGCTGTCCCTCGAGGCTTTCCCACGAGGCTTTCTCCCAGGGCTGTGCCACGTGCCACCTTGGTGTGAGTCGATCCTCGGCGTGAAAGACGAGCCGGTGAAGGGAAAAGAGGTTCCTCTGGAATGGACTGAGACATCTGGGGGACTCTTGGAATGGTGGCACGACCCTGGAGTTCCTCTAACCGTTCCTGTTGAGAGGGCCTCCTCTTGAGATGCGACGGAAACGCCGGGAACTCTTTCCCGACGAAGCAGGGAAAGGATCCCTCATCTCGAGCTACCAGGCGGAAACGGGGCTCCTCTGGATGTGGGCGGGACCCTCGTGTTTCCTCTCGAGTGGAGACGGGTATGTCGGGGAACTTCTTGATTTGCACCAAGGGTGTGAAAGACCCTTTCGAAGTTCCAGAGGTGAGGTGTGATCAGCCTCGAGACGCCTCAGTGGAAAGGGGCCTCATATCGCCTGGAGGGGAGAGCCTCCTGGATTTTCTCGAGTTGCGGCAGGTCTTCTCGAGTTACGACGGGGACCTCAGGGTCCCGCTCTGGTGGCCTCAGGAAAGGCCAGTCCCCATGCGAGTTGCTAGGGGACCTCTCGGGATTCCTCTCCCGTCCATGCCGGGGCCTCAGTCCTTGTGTGGAGTCGGGGCCGGAACCTGAGGATTCCTCTCCAGTGTTGCCATGGATCTTGGGGTGCTTCTGAGTCTCCCCAGGGGAGTCAGGCCTCGTCTTGAGTGGGGGCATGCACGTGCGCTTTCCTCCCGAGCTGCAGCAGTAGTGTCACGCTTCCTGTCACGTGGATCAAGGGATCTGTGGCTTTCCCTCGAAGCTGTCCCTCGAGGCTTTCCCACGAGGCTTTCCCACAGGGCTGTGCCACGTGCCACCTTGGTGTGAGTCGATCCTCGGCGTGAAAGACGAGCCGGTGAAGGGAAAAGAGGTTCCTCTGGAATGGACTGAGACATCTGTGGGACTCTTGGAATGGTGGCACGACCCTGGAGTTCCTCTCGCCGTTCCTGTTGAGAGGGCCTCCTCTTGAGATGCGACGGGAACGCCGGGAACTCTTTCCCAACGAAGCAGGGAAAGGATCCCTCATCTCGAGCTACGAGGCGGAAACGGGGCTCCTCTGGATGTGGGCGGGACCCACGTGATTCCTCTCGAGTGGAGACGGCTAGGTCGGGGAACTTCTTGATTTGCACCAAGGGTGTGAAGGACCCTTTCGAAGTTCCAGAGGTGAGGTGTGATCAGCCTCGAGACGCCTCAGCGGAAATGGGCCTCATCTCGCCTGGAGGGGAGATCCTCCTGGATTTTCTCGAGTTGCGGCAGGTCTTCCCGAGTTACGAAGGGGACCACGGGGACCTGCTATGGTGGCCTCAGGAAAGGCCAGTCCCCGTGCAAGTTGCTAGGGGACCTCTCGGGATTCCTCTCCCGGCCATGCCTGGGCCTCAGTCCTTGTGTGGATTCGGGGCCAGAACCTGAGGATTCCTCTCCAGTGTCGCCATGGATCTGGGGTGCTTCTCAGTCTCCCCAGGGGAGTCAGGCCTCGTCTCGAGTGGGGGCATGCACGTGCGCTTTCCTCCCGAGCTGCAGCAGTAGTGTCACGCTTCCTGTCACGTGGATCAGGGGATCTGTTGCTTTCCCTCGAGGCTGTCCCTCGAGGCTTTCCCACGAGGCTTTCCCCCAGGGCTGTGCCACGTGCCACCTTGGTGTGAGTCGATCCTCGGCGTGAAAGACGAGCCGGTGAAGGGAAAAGAGGTTCCTCTGGAATGGAATGAGACATCTGGGGGCTCTTGGAATGGTGGCACGACCCTGGAGTTCCTCTCACCGTTCCTGTTGAGAGGGCCTCCTCTTGAGATGCGACGGGAACGCCGGAAACTCTTTCCCGAGGAAGCAGGGAAAGGATCCCTCATCTCGAGCTACGAGGCGGAAACGGGGCTCCTCAGGATGTGGGCGGGACCCTCGTGTTTCCTCTCGAGTGGAGACGGGTATGTCGGGGAACTTCTTGATATGCACCAAGGGTGTGAAGAACCCTTTCGAAGTTCCAGAGGTGAGGTGTGATCAGCCTCGAGACGCCTCAGCGGAAATGGGCCTCATCTCGCCTAGAGGGGAGAACCTCTTGGATTTTCTCGAGTTGTGGCAGGTCTTCTCGAGTTACGACGGGGACCTCAGGGACCCGCTCTGGTGGCCTCAGGAAAGGCCAGTCCCCATGCGAGTTGCTAGGGGACCTCTCGGGATTCCTCTCCCGTCCATGCCGGGGCCTCAGTCCTTGTGTGGAGTCGGGGCCGGAACCTGAGGATTCCTCTCCAGTGTCGCCATGGATCTTGGGGTGCTTCTGAGTCTCCCCAGGGGAGTCAGGCCTCGTCTCGAGTGGGGGCATGCACGTGCGCTTTCCTCCCGAGCTGCAGCAGTAGTGTCACGCTTCCTGTCACGTGGATCAAGGGATCTGTTGCTTTCCCTCGAGGCTGTCCCTCGAGGCTTTCCCACGAGGCTTTCCCCCAGGGCTGTGCCACGTGCCACCTTGGTGTGAGTCGATCCTCGGCGTGAAAGACGAGCCGGTGAAGGGAAAAGAGGTTCTTCTGGAATGGACTGAGACATCTGGGGGACTCTTGGAATGGTGGCACGACGCTGGAGTTCCTCTCACCGTTCCTGTTGAGAGGGCCTCTTCTTGAGATGCGACGGGAACGCCGGGAACTCTTTCTCGACGAAGCAGGGAAAGGATCCCTCATCTCGAGCTACGAGGCGGAAACGGGGCTCCTCTGGATGTGGGCGGGACCCTCGCGTTTCCTCTCGAGTTGAGACGGGTATGTCGAGGAACTTCTTGATTTGCACCAAGGGTGTGAAATACCCTTTCGAAGTTCCAGAGGTGAGGTGTGATCAGCCTCGAGACACCTCAGCGGAAATGGGCCTCATCTCGCCTGGAGGGGAGAACCTCTTGGATTTTCTCGAGTTGCGGCAGGTCTTCTCGAGTTACGACGGGGACCTCAGGGACCCGCTCTGGTGGCCTCAGGAAAGGCCAGTCCCCATGCGAGTTGCTAGGGGACCTCTCGGGATTCCTCTCCCGTCCGTGCCGGGGCCTCAGTCCTTGTGTGGAGTCGGGGCCGGAACCTGAGGATTCCTCTCCAGTGTCGCCATGGATCTTGGGGTGCTTCTCAGTCTCCCCAGGGGAGTCAGGCCTCGTCTCGAGTGGGGGCATGCACGTGCGCTTTCCTTCCGAGCTGCAGCAGTAGTGTCACGCTTCCTGTCACGTGGATCAAGGAATCTGTGGCTTTGTCTCGAGGCTGTCCATCGAGGCTTTCCCACGAGGCTTTCCCCCAGGGCTGTGCCACGTGCCACCTTGGTGTGAGTCGATCCTCGGCGTGAAAGACGAGCCGGTGAAGGGAAAAGAGGTTCCTCTGGAATGGACTGAGACATCTGGGGGACTCTTGGAATGGTGACACGACCCTGGAGTTCCTCTCACCGTTCCTGTTGAGAGTGCCTCCTCTTGAGATGCGACGGGAACGCCGGGAACTCTTTCCCGACGAAGCAGGGAAAGTATCCCTCATCTCGAGCTACGAGGCGGAAACGGGGCTCCTCTGGATGTGGACGGGACCCACGTGTTTCCTCTCGAGTTGAGACAGGTATGTCGGGGAACTTCTTGATTTGCACCAAGGGTGTGAAGGACCCTTTCGAAGTTCCAGAGGTGAGGTGTGATCAGCCTCGAGACGCCTCAGTGGAAATGGGCCTCATCTCGCCTGGATGGGAGAACCTCCTGGATTTTTTCGAGTTGCGGCAGGTCTTTTCGAGTTACCACGGGGACCTCAGGGACCCTCTCTGGTGGCCTCAGGAAAGGCCAGTCCCCATGCAGGTTGCTAGGGGACCTCTCGGGATTCCTCTTCCGTCCATGCCGGGGCCTCAGTCCTTGTGTGGAGTCGGGGCCGTAACCTGAGGATTCCTCTCCAGTGTCGCCATGGATCTTGGGGTGCTTCTCAGTCTCCCCAGGGGAGTCAGGCCTCGTCTCGAGTGGGGGCATGCACGTGCGCTTTCCTCCCGAGCTGCAGCAGTAGTGTCACGCTTCCTGTCACGTGGATCAAGGGATCTGTGGCTTTCCCTCGAGGCTGTCCCTCGAGGCTTTCCCACGAGGCTTTCCCCCAGGGCTGTGCCACGTGCCACCTTGGTGTGAGTCGATCCTCGGCGTGAAAGACGAGCCGGTGAAGGGAAAAGAGGTTCCTCTGGAATGGACTGAGACATCTGGGGGACTCTTGGAATGGTGGCACGACCCTGGAGTTCCTCTCGCCTTTCATGTTGAGAGGGCCTCCTCTTGAGATGCAACGGGAACGCCGGGAACTCTTTCCCGACGAAGCAGGGAAAGGATCCCTCATCTCGAGCTACGAGGCGGAAACGGGTCTCCTCTGGATGTGGGCGGGACCCTCGTGTTTCCTCTCAAGTGGAGACGGGTATGTCGGGGAACTTCTTGATTTGCACCAAGGGTGTGAAAGACCCTTTCGAAGTTCCAGAGGTGAGGTGTGATCAGCCTCGAGACACCTCAGTGGAAATGGGCCTCATCTCGCCTGGAGGGGAGAACCTCTTGGATTTTCTCGAGTTGCGGCAGGTCTTCTCGAGTTACGACGGGGACCTCAGGGACCCGCTCTGGTGGCCTCAGGAAAGGCCAGTCCCGATGCGAGTTGCTAGGGGACCTCTCGGGATTCCTCTCCCGTCCGTGCCGGGGCCTCAGTCCTTGTGTGGATTCGGGGCCGGAACCGAGGATACCTCTCCAGTGTTGCCATGGATCTTGGGGTGCTTCTGAGTCTCCCCAGGGGAGTCAGTCCTCGTCTCGACTGGGGGCATGCACGTGCGCTTTCCTTCCGAGCTGCAGCAGTAGTGTCACGCTTCCTGTCACGTGGATCAAGGAATCTGTGGCTTCGTCTCGAGGCTGTCCATCGAGGCTTTCCCACGAGGCTTTCCCCCAGGGCTGTGCCACGTGCCACCTTGGTGTGAGTCGATCCTCGGCGTGAAAGACGCGCCGGTGAAGGGAAAAGAGGTTCCTCTGCAATGGACTGAGACATCTGGGGGACTCTTGGAATGGTGACACGACCCTGGAGTTCCTCTCACCGTTCCTGTTGAGAGGGCCTCCTCTTGAGATGCGACGGGAACGCCGGGAACTCTTTCCCGACGAAGCAGGGAAAGGATCCCTCATCTCGAGCTACGAGGCGGAAACGGGGCTCCTCTGGATGTGGACGGGACCCTCGTGTTTCCTCTCGAGTTGAGACAGGTATGTCGGGGAACTTCTTGATTTGCACCAAGGGTGTGAAGGACCCTTTCGAAGTTCCAGAGGTGAGGTGTGATCAGCCGCGAGACGCCTCAGCGGAAATGGGCCTCATCTCGCCTGGAGGGGAGAACCTCTTGGATTTTCTCGAGTTGCGGCAGGTCTTCTCGTGTTACGACGGGGACCTCAGGGACCCGCTCTGGTGGCCTCAGGAAAGGCCAGTCGCCATGCGAGTTGCTAGGGGACCTCTCGGGATTCCTCTCCCGTCCATGCCGGGGCCTCAGTCCTTGTGTGGAGTCGGGTCCGGAACCTGAGGATTCCTTTCCAGTGCTGCCTTGGACCTTGAGGTGCTTCTGAGACTCCTCAGGTCTGTCAGGCCTCGTCTCGAGTGGGGGTATGCATGTGCGCATTCCTCCCAAGCTGCAGCAGTAGTGTCACGCTTCCTGTCACGTGGATCAAGGGATCTGTGGCTTTGCCTCGAGGCTGTCCCTCGAGGCTTTCCCACGAGGCTTTCCCCCAGGGCTGTGCCACGTGCCACCTTGGTGTGAGTCGATCCTCGGCGTGAAAGACGAGCCGGTGTAGGGAAAAGAGGTTCCTCTGGTATGGACTGACACATCTGGGGGACTCTTGGAATGGTGGCACGACCCTGGAGTTCCTCTCGCTGTTCCTGTTGAGAGGGCCTCCTCTTGAGATGCGACGGGAACCCGGGAACTCTTTCCCGACGAAGCAGGGAAAGGATCCCTCATCTCGAGCTACGAGGCGGAAACGGGGCTCCTCTGGATGTTGGCGGGACCCTCGTGTTTCCTCTCGAGTGGAGACGGGTATGTCGGGGAACTTCTTGATATGCACCAAGGGTGTGAAGGACCCTTTCGAAGTTCCAGAGGTGAGGTGTGATCAGCCTCGAGACGCCTCAGCGGAAATGGGCCTCATCTCGCCTGGAGGGGAGAACCTCTTGGATTTTCTCGAGTTGTGGCAGGTCTTCTCGAGTTACGACGGGGACCTCAGGGACCCGCTATGGTGGCCTCAGGAAAGGCCAGTCGCCATGCGAGTTGCTAGGGGACCTCTCGGGATTCCTCTCCCGTCCATGCCGGGGCCTCAGTCCTTGTGTGGAGTCGGGGCCGGAACCTGAGGATTCCTCTCCAGTGTCGCCGTGGATCTTGGGGTGCTTCTCAGTCTCCCAAGGGGAGTCAGGCCTCGTCTCGCGTGGGGGCATGCACGTGCGCTTTCCTCCCGAGCTGCAGCAGTAGTGTCACGCTTCCTGTCACGTGGATCAAGGGATCTGTTGCTTTCCCTCGAGGCTGTCCCTCGAGGCTTTCCCACGAGGCTTTCCCACAGGGCTGTGCCACGTGCCACCTTGGTGTGAGTCGATCCTCGGCGTGAAAGACGAGCCGGTGAAGGGAAAAGAGGTTCCTCTGGAATGGACTGAGACATCTGGGGGACTCTTGGAATGGTGGCACGACCCTGGAGTTCCTCTCACCGTTCCTGTTGAGAGGGCCTCCTCTTGAGATGCGACGGAAACGCCGGGAACTCTTTCCCGACGAAGCAGGGAAAGGATCCCTCATCTCGAGCTACCAGGCGGAAACGGGGCTCCTCTGGATGTGGGCGGGACCCTCGTGTTTCCTCTCGAGTGGAGACGGGTATGTCGGGGAACTTCTTGATTTGCACCAAGGGTGTGAAAGACCCTTTCGAAGTTCCAGAGGTGAGGTGTGATCAGCCTCGAGACGCCTCAGTGGAAAGGGGCCTCATATCGCCTGGAGGGGAGAGCCTCCTGGATTTTCTCGAGTTGCGGCAGGTCTTCTCGAGTTACGACGGGGACCTCAGGGACCCGCTCTGGTGGCCTCAGGAAAGGCCAGTCCCCATGCGAGTTGCTAGGGGACCTCTCGGGATTCCTCTCCCGTCCATGCCGGGGCCTCAGTCCTTGTGTGGAGTCGGGGCCGGAACCTGAGGATTCCTCTCCAGTGTTGCCATGGATCTTGGGGTGCTTCTGAGTCTCCCCAGGGGAGTCAGGCCTCGTCTTGAGTGGGGGCATGCACGTGCGCTTTCCTCCCGAGCTGCAGCAGTAGTGTCACGCTTCCTGTCACGTGGATCAAGGGATCTGTGGCTTTCCCTCAAAGCTGTCCCTCGAGGCTTTCCCACGAGGCTTTCCCACAGGGCTGTGCCACGTGCCACCTTGGTGTGAGTCGATCCTCGGCGTGAAAGACGAGCCGGTGAAGGGAAAAGAGGTTCCTCTGGAATGGACTGAGACATCTGTGGGACTCTTGGAATGGTGGCACGACCCTGGAGTTCCTCTCGCCGTTCCTGTTGAGAGGGCCTCCTCTTGAGATGCGACGGGAACGCCGGGAACTCTTTCCCAACGAAGCAGGGAAAGGATCCCTCATCTCGAGCTACGAGGCGGAAACGGGGCTCCTCTGGATGTGGGCGGGACCCACGTGATTCCTCTCGAGTGGAGACGGCTAGGTCGGGGAACTTCTTGATTTGCACCAAGGGTGTGAAGGACCCTTTCGAAGTTCCAGAGGTGAGGTGTGATCAGCCTCGAGACGCCTCAGCGGAAATGGGCCTCATCTCGCCTGGAGGGGAGATCCTCCTGGATTTTCTCGAGTTGCGGCAGGTCGTCTCGAGTTACGACGGGGACCACAGGGACCCGCTCTGCTGGCCTCAGGAAAAGCCAGTCGCCATGCGAGTTGCTAGGGGACCTCTCGGGATTCCTCTCCCGTCCATGCCGGGGCCTCAGTCCTTGTGTGGAATCGGGGCCGGAACCTGAGCATTCCTCTCCAGTGTTGCCATGGATCTTGGGGTGCTTCTCAGTCTCCCCAGGGGAGTCAGGCCTCGTCTCGAGTGGGGGCATGCACGTGCGCTTTCCTCCCGAGCTGCAGCAGTAGTGTCACGCTTCCTGTCACGTGGATCAAGGGATCTGTGGCTTTCCCTCGAGGCTGTCCCTCGAGGCTTTCCCACGAGGCTTTCCCACAGGGCTGTGCCACGTGCCACCTTGGTGTGAGTCGATCCTCGGCGTGAAAGACGTGCCGGTGAAGGGAAAAGAGGTTCCTCTGGAATGGACTGAGACATCTGGGGGACTCTTGGAATGGTGACACGACCCTGGAGTTCCTCTCACCGTTCCTGTTGAGACGGCCTCCTCTTGAGATGCGACGGGAACGCCGGGAACTCTTTCCCGACGAAGCAGGGAAAGGATCCCTCATCTCGAGCTACGAGGCGGAAACGGGGCTCCTCTGGATGTGGAAGGGACCCTCGTGTTTCCTCTCGAGTTGAGACAGGTATGTCGGGGAACTTCTTGATTTGCACCAAGGGTGTGAAGGACCCTTTCGAAGTTCCAGAGTTGAGGTGTGATCAGCCTCGAGACGCCTCATCGGAAATGGGCCTCATCTCGCCTGGAGGGGAGAACCTCTTGGATTTTCTCGAGTTGCGGCAGGTCTTCTCGTGTTACGACGGGGACCACAGGGACCCGCTCTGGTGGCCTCAGGAAAGGCCAGTCGCCATGCGAGTTGCTAGGGGACCTCTCGGGATTCCTCTCCCGTCCATGCCGGGGCCTCAGTCCTTGTGTGGAGTCGGGGCCGGAACCTGAGGATTCCTTTCCAGTGTTGCCTTGGATCTTGAGGTGCTTCTGAGACTCCTCAGGTCTGTCAGGCCTCGTCTCGAGTGGGGGCATGCACGTGCGCTTTCCTCCCGAGCTGCAGCAGTAGTGTCACGCTTCCTGTCACGTGGATCAAGGGATCTGTGGCTTTCCCTCGAGGCTGTCCCTCGAGGCTTTCCCACGAGGCTTTCCCACAGGGCTGTGCCACGTGCCACCTTGGTGTGAGTCGATCCTCGGCGTGAAAGACGCGCCGGTGAAGGGAAAAGAGGTTCCTCTGGAATGGACTGCGACATCTGGGGGACTCTTGGAATGGTGACACGACCCTGGAGTTCCTCTCACCGTTCCTGTTGAGACGGCCTCCTCTTGAGATGCGACGGGAACGCCGGGAACTCTTTCCCGACGAAGCAGGGAAAGGATCCCTCATCTCGAGCTACGAGGCGGAAACGGGGCTCCTCTGGATGTGGACGGGACCCTCGTGTTTCCTCTCGAGTTGAGACAGGTATGTCGGGGAACTTCTTGATTTGCACCAAGGGTGTGAAGGACCCTTTCGAAGTTCCAGAGTTGAGGTGTGATCAGCCTCGAGACGCCTCATCGGAAATGGGCCTCATCTCGCCTGGAGGGGAGAACCTCTTGGATTTTCTCGAGTTGCGGCAGGTCTTCTCGTGTTACGACGGGGACCACAGGGACCCGCTCTGGTGGCCTCAGGAAAGGCCAGTCGCCATGCGAGTTGCTAGGGGACCTCTCGGGATTCCTCTCCCGTCCATGCCGGGGCCTCAGTCCTTGTGTGGAGTCGGGGCCGGAACCTGAGGATTCCTCTCCAGTGTTGCCTTGGATCTTGAGGTGCTTCTGAGACTCCTCAGGTCTGTCAGGCCTCGTCTCGAGTGGGGGCATGCACGTGCGCTTTCCTCCCGAGCTGCAGCAGTAGTGTCACGCTTCCTGTCACGTGGATCAAGGGATCTGTGGCTTTCCCTCGAAGCTGTCCCTCGAGGCTTTCCCACGAGGCTTTCCCACAGGGCTGTGCCACGTGCCACCTTGGTGTGAGTCGATCCTCGGCGTGAAAGACGAGCCGGTGAAGGGAAAAGAGGTTCCTTTGGAATGGACTGAGACATCTGTGGGACTTTTGGAATGGTGGCACGACCCTGGAGTTCCTCTCGCCGTTCCTGTTGAGAGGGCCTCCTCTTGAGATGCGACGGAAACGCCGGGAACTCTTTCCCAACGAAGCAGGGAAAGGATCCCTCATCTCGAGCTACGAGGAGGAAACGGGGCTCCTCTGGATGTGGGCGGGACCCACGTGATTCCTCTCGAGTGGAGACAGCTAGGTCGGGGAACTTCTTGATTTGCACCAAGGGTGTGAAGGACCCTTTCGAAGTTCCAGAGGTGAGGTGTGATCAGCCTCGAGACGCCTCAGCAGAAATGGGCCTCATCTCGCCTGGAGGGGAGATCCTCCTGGATTTTCTCGAGTTGCGGCAGGTCTTCTCGAGTTACGACGGGGACCACAGGGACCCGCTCTGCTGGCCTCAGGAAAGGCCAGTCCCCATGCGAGTTGCTAGGGGACCTCTCGGGATTCCTCTCCCGTCCATGCCGGGGCCTCAGTCCTTGTGTGGAATCGGGGCCGGAACCTGAGCATTCCTCTCCAGTGTTGCCATGGATCTTGGGGTGCTTCTGAGTCTCCCCAGGGGAGTCAGGCCTCGTCTCGAGTGGGGGCATGCACGTGCGCTTTCCTCCCGAGCTGCAGCAGTAGTGTCACGCTTCCTGTCACGTGGATCAAGGGATCTGTGGCTTTCCCTCGAGGCTGTCCCTCGAGGCTTTCCCACGAGGCTTTCCCACAGGGCTGTGCCACGTGCCACCTTGGTGTGAGTCGATCCTCGGCGTGAAAGACGCGCCGGTGAAGGGAAAAGAGGTTCCTCTGGAATGGACTGAGACATCTGGGGGACTCTTGGAATGGTGACACGACCCTGGAGTTCCTCTCACCGTTCCTGTTAAGAGGGCCTCCTCTTTAGATGCGACGGGAACGCCGGGAACTCTTTCCCGACGAAGCAGGGAAAGGATCCCTCATCTCGAGCTACGAGGCGGAAACGGGGCTCCTCCGGATGTGGACGGGACCCTCGTGTTTCCTCTCGAGTTGAGACAGGTATGTCGGGGAACTTCTTGATTTGCACCAAGGGTGTGAAGGACCCTTTCGAAGTTCCAGAAGTGAGGTGTGATCAGCCTCGAGACGCCTCATCGGAAATGGGCCTCATCTCGCCTGGAGGGGAGAACCTCTTGGATTTTCTCGAGTTGCGGCAGGTCTTCTCGTGTTACGACGGGGACCTCAGGGACCCGCTCTGGTGGCCTCAGGAAAGGCCAGTCGCCATGCGAGTTGCTAGGGGACCTCTCGGGATTCCTCTCCCGTCCATGCCGGGGCCTCAGTCCTTGTGTGGAGTCGGGGCCGGAACCTGAGGATTCCTTTCCAGTGTTGCCTTGGATCTTGAGGTGCTTCTGAGACTCCTCAGGTCTGTCAGGCCTCGTCTCGAGTGGGGGTATGCACGTGCGCATTCCTCCCAAGCTGCAGCAGTAGTGTCACGCTTCCTGTCACGTGGATCAAGGGATCTGTGGCTTTGCCTCGAGGCTGTCCCTCGAGGCTTTCCCACGAGGCTTTCCCCCAGGGCTGTGCCACGTGCCACCTTGGTGTGAGTCGATCCTCGGCGTGAAAGACGAGCCGGTGTAGGGAAAAGAGGTTCCTCTGGTATGGACTGACACATCTGGGGGACTCTTGGAATGGTGGCACGACCCTGGAGTTCCTCTCGCCGTTCCTGTTGAGAGGGCCTACTCTTGAGATGCGACGGGAACCCGGGAACTCTTTCCCGACGAAGCAGGGAAAGGATCCCTCATCTCGAGCTACGAGGCGGAAACGGGGCTCCTCTGGATGTGGGCGGGACCCTCGTGTTTCCTCTCGAGTGGAGACGGGTATGTCGGGGAACTTCTTGATATGCACCAAGGGTGTGAAGGACCCTTTCGAAGTTCCAGAGGTGAGGTGTGATCAGCCTCGAGACGCCTCAGCGGAAATGGGCCTCATCTCGCCTGGAGGGGAGATCCTCCTGGATTTTCTCGAGTTGCGGCAGGTCGTCTCGAGTTACGACGGGGACCTCAGGGACCCGCTCTGGTGGCCTCAGGAAAGGCCAGTCGCCATGCGAGTTGCTAGGGGACCTCTCGGGATTCCTCTCCCGTCCATGCCGGGGCCTCAGTCCTTGTGTGGAGTCGGGGCCGGAACCTGAGGATTCCTTTCCAGTGTTGCCTTGGATCTTGAGGTGCTTCTGAGACTCCTCAGGTCTGTCAGGCCTCGTCTCGAGTGGGGGCATGCACGTGCGATTTCCTCCCGAGCTGCAGCAGTAGTGTCACGCTTCCTGTCACGTGGATCAAGGGATCTGTGGCTTTCCCTCGAAGCTGTCCCTCGAGGCTTTCCCACGAGGCTTTCCCACAGGGCTGTGCCACGTGCCACCTTGGTGTGAGTCGATCCTCGGCGTGAAAGACGAGCCGGTGAAGGGAAAAGAGGTTCCTTTGGAATGGACTGAGACATCTGTGGGACTTTTGGAATGGTGGCACGACCCTGGAGTTCCTCTCGCCATTCCTGTTGAGAGGGCCTCCTCTTGAGATGCGACGGGAACGCCGGGAACTCTTTCCCAACGAAGCAGGGAAAGGATCCCTCATCTCGAGCTACGAGGCGGAAACGGGGCTCCTCTGGATGTGGGCGGGACCCACGTGATTCCTCTCGAGTGGAGACGGCTAGGTCGGGGAACTTCTTGATTTGCACCAAGGGTGTGAAGAACCCTTTCGAAGTTCCAGAGGTGAGGTGTGATCAGCCTCGAGACGCCTCAGCAGAAATGGGCCTCATCTCGCCTGGAGGGGAGATCCTCCTGGATTTTCTCGAGTTGCGGCAGGTCGTCTCGAGTTACGACGGGGACCACAGGGACCCGCTCTGCTGGCCTCAGGAAAGGCCAGTCCCCATGCGAGTTGCTAGGGGACCTCTCGGGATTCCTCTCCCGTCCATGCCGGGGCCTCAGTCCTTGTGTGGAGTCGGGGCCGGAACCTGAGGATTCCTTTCCAGTGTTGCCTTGGATCTTGAGGTGCTTCTGAGACTCCTCAGGTCTGTCAGGCCTCGTCTCGAGTGGGGGCATGCACGTGCGATTTCCTCCCGAGCTGCAGCAGTAGTGTCACGCTTCCTGTCACGTGGATCAAGGGATCTGTGGCTTTCCCTCGAAGCTGTCCCTCGAGGCTTTTTCCCACGAGGCTTTCCCACAGGGCTGTGCCACGTGCCACCTTGGTGTGAGTCGATCCTCGGCGTGAAAGATGCGCCGGTGAAGGGAAAAGAGGTTCCTCTGGTATGGACTGACACATCTGGGGGACTCTTGGAATGGTGGCACGACCCTGGAGTTCCTCTCGCCGTTCCTGTTGAGAGGGCCTACTCTTGAGATGCGACGGGAACCCGGGAACTCTTTCCCGACGAAGCAGGGAAAGGATCCCTCATCTCGAGCTACGAGGCGGAAACGGGGCTCCTCTGGATGTGGGCGGGAACCTCGTGTTTCCTCTCGAGTGGAGACGGGTATGTCGGGGAACTTCTTGATATGCACCAAGGGTGTGAAGGACCCTTTCGAAGTTCCAGAGGTGAGGTGTGATCAGCCTCGAGACGCCTCAGCGGAAATGGGCCTCATCTCGCCTGGAGGGGAGATCCTCCTGGATTTTCTCGAGTTGCGGCAGGTCGTCTCGAGTTACGACGGGGACCTCAGGGACCCGCTCTGGTGGCCTCAGGAAAGGCCAGTCGCCATGCGAGTTGCTAGGGGACCTCTCGGGATTCCTCTCCCGTCCATGCCGGGGCCTCAGTCCTTGTGTGGAGTCGGGGCCGGAACCTGAGGATTCCTTTCCAGTGTTGCCTTGGATCTTGAGGTGCTTCTGAGACTCCTCAGGTCTGTCAGGCCTCGTCTCGAGTGGGGGCATGCACGTGCGATTTCCTCCCGAGCTGCAGCAGTAGTGTCACGCTCCCTGTCACGTGGATCAAGGGATCTGTGGCTTTCCCTCGAAGCTGTCCCTCGAGGCTTTCCCACGAGGCTTTCCCACAGGGCTGTGCCACGTGCCACCTTGGTGTGAGTCGATCCTCGGCGTGAAAGACGAGCCGGTGAAGGGAAAAGAGGTTCCTTTGGAATGGACTGAGACATCTGTGGGACTTTTGGAATGGTGGCACGACCCTGGAGTTCCTCTCGCCGTTCCTGTTGAGAGGGCCTCCTCTTGAGATGCGACGGGAACGCCGGGAACTCTTTCCCAACGAAGCAGGGAAAGGATACCTCATCTCGAGCTACGAGGCGGAAACGGGGCTCCTCTGGATGTGGGCGGGACCCACGTGATTCCTCTCGAGTGGAGACGGCTAGGTCGGGGAACTTCTTGATTTGCACCAAGGGTGTGAAGGACCCTTTCGAAGTTCCAGAGGTGAGGTGTGATCAGCCTCGAGACGCCTCAGCAGAAATGGGCCTCATCTCGCCTGGAGGGGAGATCCTCCTGGATTTTCTCGAGTTGCGGCAGGTCGTCTCGAGTTACGACGGGGACCACAGGGACCCGCTCTGCTGGCCTCAGGAAAGGCCAGTCCCCATGCGAGTTGCTAGGGGACCTCTCGGGATTCCTCTCCCGTCCATGCCGGGGCCTCAGTCCTTGTGTGGAATCGGGGCCGGAACCTGAGCATTCCTCTCCAGTGTTGCCATGGATCTTAGGGTGCTTCTGAGTCTCCCCAGGGGAGTCAGGCCTCGTCTCCAGTGGGGGCATGCACGTGCGCTTTCCTCCCGAGCTGCAGCAGTAGTGTCACGCTTCCTGTCACGTGGATCAAGGGATCTGTGGCTTTCCCTCGAGGCTGTCCCTCGAGGCTTTCCCACGAGGCTTTCCCACAGGGCTGTGCCACGTGCCACCTTGGTGTGAGTCGATCCTCGGCGTGAAAGACGCGCCGGTGAAGGGAAAAGAGGTTCCTCTGGAATGGACTGAGACATCTGGGGGACTCTTGGAATGGTGACACGACCCTGGAGTTCCTCTCACCGTTCCTGTTGAGAGGGCCTCCTCTTGAGATGCGACGGGAACGCCGGGAACTCTTTCCCGACGAAGCAGGGAAAGGATCCCTCATCTCGAGCTACGAGGCGGAAACGGGGCTCCTCTGGATGTGGACGGGACCCTCGTGTTTCCTCTCGAGTTGAGACAGGTATGTCGGGGAACTTCTTGATTTGCACCAAGGGTGTGAAGGACCCTTTCGAAGTTCCAGAGGTGAGGTGTGATCAGCCTCGAGACGCCTCATCGGAAATGGGCCTCATCTCGCCTGGAGGGGAGAACCTCTTGGATTTTCTCGAGTTGCGGCAGGTCTTCTCGAGTTACGACGGGGACCTCAGGGACCCGCTATGGTGGCCTCAGGAAAGGCCAGTCGCCATGCGAGTTGCTAGGGGACCTCTCGGGATTCCTCTCCCGTCCATTCCGGGGCCTCAGTCCTTGTGTGGAGTCGGGGCCGGAACCTGAGGATTCCTCTCCAGTGTTGCCATGGATTTTGGGGAGCTTCTGAGTCTCCCCAGGGTAGTCAGGCCTCGTCTCGAGTCGGGGCATGCACGTGCGCTTTCCTCCCGAGCTGCAGCAGTAGTGTCACGCTTCCTGTCACGTGGATCAAGGGATCTGTGGCTTTCCCTCGAGGCTATCCTTCGAGGCTTTCCCACGAGGCTTTCCCACAGGGCTGTGCCACGTGCCACCTTGGTGTGAGTCGATCCTCGGTGTGAAAGACGAGCCGGTGAAGGGAAAAGAGGTTCCTCTGGAATGGACTGAGACATCTGGGGGACTCTTGGAATGGTGGCACGACCCTGGAGTTCCTCTCGCCGTTCCTGTTGAGAGGGCCTCCTCTTGAGATGCGACGGGAACGCCGGGAACTCTTTCCCGACGAAGCAGGGAAAGGATCCCTCATCTCGAGCTACGAGGCGGAAACGGGGCTCCTCTGGATGTGGGCGGGACCCTCGTGATTCCTCTCGAGTGGAGACGGCTAGGTCGGGGAACTTCTTGATTTGCACCAAGGGTGTGAAGGACCCTTTCGAAGTTCCAGAGGTGAGGTGTGATCAGCCTCGAGACGCCTCAGCGGAAAAAGGCCTCATCTCGCCTGGAGGGGAGAACCTCCTGGATTTTCTCGAGTTGCGGTAGGTCTTCTCGAGTTACGACGGGGACCTCAGGGACCCGCTCTGGTGGCCTCAGGAAAGGCCAGTCCCCATGCGAGTTGCTAGGGGAACTCTCGGGATTCCTCTCCCGTCCATGCCGGGGCCTCAGTCATTGTGTGGAGTCGGGCCGGAACCTGAGGATTCCTCTCCAGTGTTGCCATGGATCTTGGGGTGCTTCTGAGTCTCCCCAGGGGAGTCAGGCCTCGTCTCGAGTGGGGGCATGCACGTGCACTTTCCTCCCGAGCTGCAGCAGTAGTGTCACGCTTCCTGTCACGTGGATCAAGGGATCTGTGGCTTTCCCTCGAGGCTGTCCCTCGAGGCTTTCCCACGAGGCTTTCCCACAGGGCTGTGCCACGTGCCACCTTGGTGTGAGTCGATCCTCGGCGTGAAAGACGAGCCGGTGAAGGGAAAAGAGGTTCCTCTGGAATGGACTGAGACATCTGGGGGACTCTTGGAATGGTGGCACGACCCTGGAGTTCCTCTCACCGTTCCTGTTGAGAGGGCCTCCTCTTGAGATGCGACGGGAACGCCGGGAACTCTTTCCCGACGAAGCAGGGAAAGGATCCCTCATCTCGAGCTACGAGGCGGAAACGGGGCTCCTCTGGATGTGGGCGGGACCCTCGTGATTCCTCTCCAGTGGAGACGGCTAGGTCGGGGAACTTCTTGATTTGCACCAAGGGTGTGAAGGACCCTTTCGAAGTTCCAGAGGTGAGGTGTGATCAGCCTCGAGACGCCTCAGCGGAAATGGGCCTCATCTCGCCTGGAGGGGAGAACCTCCTGGATTTTCTCGAGTTGCGGTAGGTCTTCTCGAGTTACGACGGGGACCTCAGGGACCCGCTCTGGTGGCCTCAGGAAAGGCCAGTCTCCATGCGAGTTGCTAGGGGACCTCTCGGGATTCCTCTCCCGTCCATGCCGGGGCCTCAGTCATTGTGTGGAGTCGGGCCGGAACCTGAGGATTCCTCTCCAGTGTTGCCATGGATCTTGGGGTGCTTCTGAGTCTCCCCAGGGGAGTCAGGCCTCGTCTCGAGTGGGGGCATGCACGTGCGCTTTCCTCCCGAGCTGCAGCAGTAGTGTCACGCTTCCTGTCACGTGGATCAAGGGATCTGTGGCTTTCCCTCGAGGCTGTCCCTCGAGGCTTTCCCACGAGGCTTTCCCACAGGGCTGTGCCACGTGCCACCTTGGTGTGAGTCGATCCTCGGCGTGAAAGACGAGCCGGTGAAGGGAAAAGAGGTTCCTCTGGAATGGACTGAGACATCTGGGGGACTCTTGGAATGGTGGCACGACCCTGGAGTTCCTCTCGCCGTTCCTGTTGAGAGGGCCTCCTCTTGAGATGCGACGGGAACGCCGGGAACTCTTTCCCGCCGAAGCAGGGAAAGGATCCCTCACCTCGAGCTACGAGGCGGAAACGGGACTCCTCTGGATGTGGGCGGGACCCTCGTGATTCCTCTCGAGTGGAGACGGGTATGTCGGGGAACTTCTGGATTGCATCAAGGGTGTGAAGGACCCTTTCGAAGTTCCAGAGGTGAGGTGTGATCAGCCTCGAGACGCCTCAGCGGAAATGGGCCTCATCTCGCCTGGAGGGGAGAACCTCCTGGATTTTCTCGAGTTGTGGCAGGTCTTCTCGAGTTACGACGGGGACCTCAGGGACCCGCTCTGGTGGCCTCAGGAAAGGCCAGTCCCCATGCGAGTTGCTAGGGGACCTCTCGGGATTCCTCTCCCGTCCATGCCGGGCCCTCAGTCCTTGTGTGGAGTCGGGGCCGGAACCTGAGGATTCCTCTCCAGTGTTGCCATGGATCTTGGGGTGCTTCTGAGTCTCCCCAGGGGAGTCAGGCCTCGTCTCGAGTGGGGGCATGCACGTGCGCTTTCCTCCCGAGCTGCAGCAGTAGTGTCACGCTTCCTGTCACGTGGATCAAGGGATCTGTGGCTTTCCCTCGAGGCTGTCCCTCGAGGCTTTCCACGAAGCTTTCCCACAGGGCTGTGCCACGTGCCACCTTGGTGTGAGTCGATCCTCGGCGTGAAAGACGAGCCGGTGAAGGGAAAAGAGGTTCCTCTGGAATGGACTGAGACATCTGGGGGACTCTTGGAATGGTGGCACGACCCTGGAGTTCCTCTCGCCGTTCCTGTTGAGAGGGCCTCCTCTTGAGATGCGACGGGAACGCCGGGAACTCTTTCCCGACGAAGCAGGGAAAGGATCCCTCATCTCGAGCTACGAGGCGGAAACGGGGCTCCTCTGGATGTGGGCGGGACCTTCGTGATTCCTCTCGAGTGGAGACGGCTAGGTCGGGGAACTTCTTGATTTGCACCAAGGGTGTGAAGGACCCTTTCGAAGTTCCAGAGGTGAGGTGTGATCAGCCTCGAGACGCCTCAGCGGAAATGGGCCTCATCTCGCCTGGAGGGGAGAACCTCCTGGATTTTCTCGAGTTGCGGTAGGTCTTCTCGAGTTACGATGGGGACCTCAGGGACCCGCTCTGCTGGCCTCAGGAAAGGCCAGTCCCCATGCGAGTTGCTAGGGGACCTCTCGGGATTCCTCTCCCGTCCATGCCGGGGCCTCAGTCATTGTGTGGAGTCGGGCCGGAACCTGAGGATTCCTCTCCAGTGTTGCCATGGATCTTGGGGTGCTTCTGAGTCTCCCCAGGGGAGTCAGGCCTCGTCTCGAGTGGGGGCATGCACGTGCGCTTTCCTCCCGAGCTGCAGCAGTAGTGTCACGCTTCCTGTCACGTGGATCAAGGGATCTGTGGCTTTCCCTCGAGGCTGTCCCTCGAGGCTTTCCCACGAGGCTTTCCCACAGGGCTGTGCCACGTGCCACCTTGGTGTGAGTCGATCCTCGGCGTGAAAGACGAGCCGGTGAAGGGAAAAGAGGTTCCTCTGGAATGGACTGAGACATCTGGGGGACTCTTGGAATGGTGGCACGACCCTGGAGTTCCTCTCGCCGTTCCTGTTGAGAGGGCCTCCTCTTGAGATGCGACGGGAACGCCGGGAACTCTTTCCCGACGAAGCAGGGAAAGGATCCCTCATCTCGAGCTACGAGGCAGAAACGGGGCTCCTCTGGATGTGGGCGGGACCCTCGTGATTCCTCTCGAGTGGAGACGGCTATGTCGGGGAACTTCTTGATTTGCACCAAGGGTGTGAAGGACCCTTTCGAAGTTCCAGAGGTGAGGTGTGATCAGCCTCGAGACGCCTCAGCGGAAATGGGCCTCATCTCGATTGGAGGGGAGAACCTCCTGGATTTTCTCGAGTTGCGGTAGGTCTTCTCGAGTTACGACGGGGACCTCAGGGACCCGCTCTGGTGGCCTCAGGAAAGGCCAGTCCCCATGCGAGTTGCTAGGGGACCTCTCGGGATTCCTCTCCCGTCCATGCCGGGGCCTCAGTCCTTGTGTGGAGTCGGGCCGGAACCTGAGGATTCCTCTCCAGTGTTGCCATGGATCTTGGGGTGCTTCTGAGTCTCCCCAGGGGAGTCAGGCCTCGTCTCGAGTGGGGGCATGCACGTGCGCTTTCCTCCCGAGCTGCAGCAGTAGGGTCACGCTTCCTGTCACGTGGATCAAGGGATCTGTGGCTTTCCCTCGAGGCTGTCCCTCGAGGCTTTCCCACGAGGCTTTCCCACACGGCTGTGCCACGTGCCACCTTGGTGTGAGTCGATCCTCGGCGTGAAAGACGAGCCGGTGAAGGGAAAAGAGGTTCCTCTGGAATGGACTGAGACATCTGGGGGACTCTTGGAATGGTGGCACGACCCTGGAGTTCCTCTCGCCGTTCCTGTTGAGAGGGCCTCCTCTTGAGATGCGACGGGAACGCCGGGAACTCTTTCCCGACGAAGCAGGGAAAGGATCCCTCATCTCGAGCTACGAGGCGGAAACGGGGCTCCTCTGGATGTGGGCGGGACCCTCGTGATTCCTCTCGAGTGGAGACGGCTAGGTCGGGGAACTTCTTGATTTGCACCAAGGGTGTGAAGGACCCTTTCGAAGTTCCAGAGGTGAGGTGTGATCAGGCTCGAGACGCCTCAGCGGAAATGGGCCTCATCTCGCCTGGAGGGGAGAACCTCCTGGATTTTCTCGAGTTGCGGTAGGTCTTCTCGAGTTACGACGGGGACCTCAGGGACCCGCTCTGCTGGCCTCAGGAAAGGCCAGTCCCCATGAGAGTTGCTAGGGGACCTCTCGGGATTCCTCTCCCGTCCATGCCGGGGCCTCAGTCATTGTGTGGAGTCGGGCCGGAACCTGAGGATTCCTCTCCAGTGTTGCCATGGATCTTGGGGTGCTTCTGAGTCTCCCCAGGGGAGTCAGGCCTCGTCTCGAGTGGGGGCATGCACGTGCGCTTTCCTCCCGAGCTGCAGCAGTAGTGTCACGCTTCCTGTCACGTGGATCAAGGGATCTGTGGCTTTCCCTCGAGGCTGTCCCTCGAGGCTTTCCCACGAGGCTTTCCCACAGGGCTGTGCCACGTGCCACCTTGGTGTGAGTCGATCCTCGGCGTGAAAGACGAGCCGGTGAAGGGAAAAGAGGTTCCTCTGGAATGGACTGAGACATCTGGGGGACTCTTGGAATGGTGGCACGACCCTGGAGTTCCTCTCGCCGTTCCTGTTGAGAGGGCCTCCTCTTGAGATGCGACGGGAACGCCGGGAACTCTTTCCCGACGAAGCAGGGAAAGGATCCCTCATCTCGAGCTACGAGGCGGAAACGGGGCTCCTCTGGATGTGGGCGGGACCCTCGTGATTCCTCTCGAGTGGAGACGGCTAGGTCGGGGAACTTCTTGATTTGCACCAAGGGTGTGAAGGACCCTTTCGAAGTTCCAGAGGTGAGGTTTGATCAGCCTCGAGACGCCTCAGCGGAAATGGGCCTCATCTCGCCTGGAGGGGAGAACCTCCTGGATTTTCTCGAGTTGCGGTAGGTCTTCTCGAGTTACGACGGGGACCTCAGGGACCCGCTCTGCTGGCCTCAGGAAAGGCCAGTCCCCATGCGAGTTGCTAGGGGACCTCTCGGGATTCCTCTCCCGTCCATGGCGGGGCCTCAGTCATTGTGTGGAGTCGGGCCGGAACCTGAGGATTCCTCTCCAGTGTTGCCATGGATCTTGGGGTGCTTCTGAGTCTCCCCAGGGGAGTCAGGCCTCGTCTCGAGTGGGGGCATGCACGTGCGCTTTCCTCCCGAGCTGCAGCAGTAGTGTCACGCTTCCTGTCACGTGGATCAAGGGATCTGTGGCTTTCCCTCGAGGCTGTCCCTCGAGGCTTTCCCACGAGGCTTTCCCACAGGGCTGTGCCACGTGCCACCTTGGTGTGAGTCGATCCTCGGCGTGAAAGACGAGCCGGTGAAGGGAAAAGAGGTTCCTCTGGAATGGACTGAGACATCTGGGGGACTCTTGGAATGGTGGCACGACCCTGGAGTTCCTCTCGCCGTTCCTGTTGAGAGGGCCTCCTCTTGAGATGCGACGGGAACGCCGGGAACTCTTTCCCGACGAAGCAGGGAAAGGATCCCTCATCTCGAGCTACGAGGCGGAAACGGGGCTCCTCTGGATGTGGGCGGGACCCTCGTGATTCCTCTCGAGTGGAGACGGCTAGGTCGGGGAACTTCTTGATTTGCACCAAGGGTGTGAAGGACCCTTTCGAAGTTCCAGAGGTGAGGTGTGATCAGCCTCGAGACGCCTCAGCGGAAATGGGCCTCATCTCGCCTGGAGGGGAGAACCTCCTGGATTTTCTCGAGTTGCGGTAGGTCTTCTCGAGTTACGACGGGGACCTCAGGGACCCGCTCTGGTGGCCTCAGGAAAGGCCAGTCCCCATGCGAGTTGCTAGGGGACCTCTCGGGATTCCTCTCCCGTCCATGCCGGGGCCTCAGTCATTGTGTGGAGTCGGGCCGGAACCTGAGGATTCCTCTCCAGTGTTGCCATGGATCTTGGGGTGCTTCTGAGTCTCCCCAGGGGAGTCAGGCCTCGTCTCGAGTGGGGGCATGCACGTGCGCTTTCCTCCCGAGCTGCAGCAGTAGTGTCACGCTTCCTGTCACGTGGATCAAGGGATCTGTGGCTTTCCCTCGAGGCTGTCCCTCGAGGCTTTCCCACGAGGCTTTCCCACAGGGCTGTGCCACGTGCCACCTTGGTGTGAGTCGATCCTCGGCGTGAAAGACGAGCCGGTGAAGGGAAAAGAGGTTCCTCTGGAATGGACTGAGACATCTGGGGGACTCTTGGAATGGTGGCACGACCCTGGAGTTCCTCTCGCCGTTCCTGTTGAGAGGGCCTCCTCTTGAGATGCGACGGGAACGCCGGGAACTCTTTCCCGACGAAGCAGGGAAAGGATCCCTCACCTCGAGCTACGAGGCGGAAACGGGGCTCCTCTGGATGTGGGCGGGACCCTCGTGATTCCTCTCGAGTGGAGACGGCTATGTCGGGGAACTTCTTGATTTGCACCAAGGGTGTGAAGGACCCTTTCGAAGTTCCAGAGGTGAGGTGTGATCAGCCTCGAGACGCCTCAGCGGAAATGGGCCTCATCTCGCCTGGAGGGGAGAACCTCCTGGATTTTCTCGAGTTGCGGTAGGTCTTCTCGAGTTACGACGGGGACCTCAGGGACCCGCTCTGGTGGCCTCAGGAAAGGCCAGTCCCCATGCGAGTTGCTAGGGGACCTCTCGGGATTCCTCTCCCGTCCATGCCGGGGCCTCAGTCCTTGTGTGGAGTCGGGCCGGAAACTGAGGATTCCTCTCCAGTGTTGCCATGGATCTTGGGGTGCTTCTGAGTCTCCCCAGGGGAGTCAGGCCTCGTCTCGAGTGGGGGCATGCACGTGCGCTTTCCTCCCGAGCTGCAGCAGTAGGGTCACGCTTCCTGTCACGTGGATCAAGGGATCTGTGGCTTTCCCTCGAGGCTGTCCCTCGAGGCTTTCCCACGAGGCTTTCCCACACGGCTGTGCCACGTGCCACCTTGGTGTGAGTCGATCCTCGGCGTGAAAGACGAGCCGGTGAAGGGAAAAGAGGTTCCTCTGGAATGGACTGAGACATCTGGGGGACTCTTGGAATGGTGGCACGACCCTGGAGTTCCTCTCGCCGTTCCTGTTGAGAGGGCCTCCTCTTGAGATGCGACGGGAACGCCGGGAACTCTTTCCCGACGAAGCAGGGAAAGGATCCCTCATCTCGAGCTACGAGGCGGAAACGGGGCTCCTCTGGATGTGGGCGGGACCCTCGTGATTCCTCTCGAGTGGAGACGGCTAGGTCGGGGAACTTCTTGATTTGCACCAAGGGTGTGAAGGACCCTTTCGAAGTTCCAGAGGTGAGGTGTGATCAGGCTCGAGACGCCTCAGCGGAAATGGGCCTCATCTCGCCTGGAGGGGAGAACCTCCTGGATTTTCTCGAGTTGCGGTAGGTCTTCTCGAGTTACGACGGGGACCTCAGGGACCCGCTCTGCTGGCCTCAGGAAAGGCCAGTCCCCATGAGAGTTGCTAGGGGACCTCTCGGGATTCCTCTCCCGTCCATGCCGGGGCCTCAGTCATTGTGTGGAGTCGGGCCGGAACCTGAGGATTCCTCTCCAGTGTTGCCATGGATCTTGGGGTGCTTCTGAGTCTCCCCAGGGGAGTCAGGCCTCGTCTCGAGTGGGGGCATGCACGTGCGCTTTCCTCCCGAGCTGCAGCAGTAGTGTCACGCTTCCTGTCACGTGGATCAAGGGATCTGTGGCTTTCCCTCGAGGCTGTCCCTCGAGGCTTTCCCACGAGGCTTTCCCACAGGGCTGTGCCACGTGCCACCTTGGTGTGAGTCGATCCTCGGCGTGAAAGACGAGCCGGTGAAGGGAAAAGAGGTTCCTCTGGAATGGACTGAGACATCTGGGGGACTCTTGGAATGGTGGCACGACCCTGGAGTTCCTCTCGCCGTTCCTGTTGAGAGGGCCTCCTCTTGAGATGCGACGGGAACGCCGGGAACTCTTTCCCGACGAAGCAGGGAAAGGATCCCTCATCTCGAGCTACGAGGCGGAAACGGGGCTCCTCTGGATGTGGGCGGGACCCTCGTGATTCCTCTCGAGTGGAGACGGCTAGGTCGGGGAACTTCTTGATTTGCACCAAGGGTGTGAAGGACCCTTTCGAAGTTCCAGAGGTGAGGTTTGATCAGCCTCGAGACGCCTCAGCGGAAATGGGCCTCATCTCGCCTGGAGGGGAGAACCTCCTGGATTTTCTCGAGTTGCGGTAGGTCTTCTCGAGTTACGACGGGGACCTCAGGGACCCGCTCTGCTGGCCTCAGGAAAGGCCAGTCCCCATGCGAGTTGCTAGGGGACCTCTCGGGATTCCTCTCCCGTCCATGCCGGGGCCTCAGTCATTGTGTGGAGTCGGGCCGGAACCTGAGGATTCCTCTCCAGTGTTGCCATGGATCTTGGGGTGCTTCTGAGTCTCCCCAGGGGAGTCAGGCCTCGTCTCGAGTGGGGGCATGCACGTGCGCTTTCCTCCCGAGCTGCAGCAGTAGTGTCACGCTTCCTGTCACGTGGATCAAGGGATCTGTGGCTTTCCCTCGAGGCTGTCCCTCGAGGCTTTCCCACGAGGCTTTCCCACAGGGCTGTGCCACGTGCCACCTTGGTGTGAGTCGATCCTCGGCGTGAAAGACGAGCCGGTGAAGGGAAAAGAGGTTCCTCTGGAATGGACTGAGACATCTGGGGGACTCTTGGAATGGTGGCACGACCCTGGAGTTCCTCTCGCCGTTCCTGTTGAGAGGGCCTCCTCTTGAGATGCGACGGGAACGCCGGGAACTCTTTCCCGACGAAGCAGGGAAAGGATCCCTCATCTCGAGCTACGAGGCGGAAACGGGGCTCCTCTGGATGTGGGCGGGACCCTCGTGATTCCTCTCGAGTGGAGACGGCTAGGTCGGGGAACTTCTTGATTTGCACCAAGGGTTTGAAGGACCCTTTCGAAGTTCCAGAGGTGAGGTGTGATCAGCCTCGAGACGCCTCAGCGGAAATGGGCCTCATCTCGCCTGGAGGGGAGAACCTCCTGGATTTTCTCGAGTTGCGGTAGGTCTTCTCGAGTTACGACGGGGACCTCAGGGACCCGCTCTGGTGGCCTCAGGAAAGGCCAGTCCCCATGCGAGTTGCTAGGGGACCTCTCGGGATTCCTCTCCCGTCCATGCCGGGGCCTCAGTCATTGTGTGGAGTCGGGCCGGAACCTGAGGATTCCTCTCCAGTGTTGCCATGGATCTTGGGGTGCTTCTGAGTCTCCCCAGGGGAGTCAGGCCTCGTCTCGAGTGGGGGCATGCACGTGCGCTTTCCTCCCGAGCTGCAGCAGTAGTGTCACGCTTCCTGTCACGTGGATCAAGGGATCTGTGGCTTTCCCTCGAGGCTGTCCCTCGAGGCTTTCCCACGAGGCTTTCCCACAGGGCTGTGCCACGTGCCACCTTGGTGTGAGTCGATCCTCGGCGTGAAAGACGAGCCGGTGAAGGGAAAAGAGGTTCCTCTGGAATGGACTGAGACATCTGGGGGACTCTTGGAATGGTGGCACGACCCTGGAGTTCCTCTCGCCGTTCCTGTTGAGAGGGCCTCCTCTTGAGATGCGACGGGAACGCCGGGAACTCTTTCCCGACGAAGCAGGGAAAGGATCCCTCACCTCGAGCTACGAGGCGGAAACGGGACTCCTCTGGATGTGGGCGGGACCCTCGTGATTCCTCTCGAGTGGAGACGGGTATGTCGGGGAACTTCTGGATTGCATCAAGGGTGTGAAGGACCCTTTCGAAGTTCCAGAGGTGAGGTGTGATCAGCCTCGAGACGCCTCAGCGGAAATGGGCCTCATCTCGCCTGGAGGGGAGAACCTCCTGGATTTTCTCGAGTTGTGGCAGGTCTTCTCGAGTTACGACGGGGACCTCAGGGACCCGCTCTGGTGGCCTCAGGAAAGGCCAGTCCCCATGCGAGTTGCTAGGGGACCTCTCGGGATTCCTCTCCCGTCCATGCCGGGCCCTCAGTCCTTGTGTGGAGTCGGGGCCGGAACCTGAGGATTCCTCTCCAGTGTTGCCATGGATCTTGGGGTGCTTCTGAGTCTCCCCAGGGGAGTCAGGCCTCGTCTCGAGTGGGGGCATGCACGTGCGCTTTCCTCCCGAGCTGCAGCAGTAGTGTCACGCTTCCTGTCACGTGGATCAAGGGATCTGTGGTTTTCCCTCGAGGCTGTCCCTCGAGGCTTTCACACGAGGCTTTCCCACAGGGCTGTGCCACGTGCCACCTTGGTGTGAGTCGATCCTCGGCGTGAAAGACGAGCCGGTGAAGGGAAAAGAGGTTCCTCTGGAATGGACTGAGACATCTGGGGGACTCTTGGAATGGTGGCACGACCCTGGAGTTCCTCTCGCCGTTCCTGTTGAGAGGGCCTCCTCTTGAGATGCGACGGGAACGCCGGGAACTCTTTCCCGACGAAGCAGGGAAAGGATCCCTCATCTCGAGCTACGAGGCGGAAACGGGGCTCCTCTGGATGTGGGCGGGACCCTCGTGATTCCTCTCGAGTGGAGACGGCTAGGTCGGGGAACTTCTTGATTTGCACCAAGGGTGTGAAGGACCCTTTCGAAGTTCCAGAGGTGAGGTGTGATCAGCCTCGAGACGCCTCAGCGGAAATGGGCCTCATCTCGCCTGGAGGGGAGAACCTCCTGGATTTTCTCGAGTTGCGGTAGGTCTTCTCGAGTTACGACGGGGACCTCAGGGACCCGCTCTGGTGGCCTCAGGAAAGGCCAGTCCCCATGCGAGTTGCTAGGGGACCTCTCGGGATTCCTCTCCCGTCCATGCCGGGGCCTCAGTCATTGTGTGGAGTCGGGCCGGAACCTGAGGATTCCTCTCCAGTGTTGCCATGGATCTTGGGGTGCTTCTGAGTCTCCCCAGGGGAGTCAGGCCTCGTCTCGAGTGGGGGCATGCACGTGCGCTTTCCTCCCGAGCTGCAGCAGTAGTGTCACGCTTCCTGTCACGTGGATCAAGGGATCTGTGGCTTTCCCTCGAGGCTGTCCCTCGAGGCTTTCCCACGAGGCTTTCCCACAGGGCTGTGCCACGTGCCACCTTGGTGTGAGTCGATCCTCGGCGTGAAAGACGAGCCGGTGAAGGGAAAAGAGGTTCCTCTGGAATGGACTGAGACATCTGGGGGACTCTTGGAATGGTGGCACGACCCTGGAGTTCCTCTCGCCGTTCCTGTTGAGAGGGCCTCCTCTTGAGATGCGACGGGAACGCCGGGAACTCTTTCCCGACGAAGCAGGGAAAGGATCCCTCACCTCGAGCTACGAGGCGGAAACGGGACTCCTCTGGATGTGGGCGGGACCCTCGTGATTCCTCTCGAGTGGAGACGGGTATGTCGGGGAACTTCTGGATTGCATCAAGGGTGTGAAGGACCCTTTCGAAGTTCCAGAGGTGAGGTGTGATCAGACTCGAGACGCATCAGCGGAAATGGGCCTCATCTCGCCTGGAGGGGAGAACCTCCTGGATTTTCTCGAGTTGTGGCAGGTCTTCTCGAGTTACGACGGGGACCTCAGGGACCCGCTCTGGTGGCCTCAGGAAAGGCCAGTCCCCATGCGAGTTGCTAGGGGACCTCTCGGGATTCCTCTCCCGTCCATGCCGGGCCCTCAGTCCTTGTGTGGAGTCGGGGCCGGAACCTGAGGATTCCTCTCCAGTGTTGCCATGGATCTTGGGGTGCTTCTGAGTCTCCCCAGGGGAGTCAGGCCTCGTCTCGAGTGGGGGCATGCACGTGCGCTTTCCTCCCGAGCTGCAGCAGTAGTGTCACGCTTCCTGTCACGTGGATCAAGGGATCTGTGGTTTTCCCTCGAGGCTGTCCCTCGAGGCTTTCACACGAGGCTTTCCCACAGGGCTGTGCCACGTGCCACCTTGGTGTGAGTCGATCCTCGGCGTGAAAGACGAGCCGGTGAAGGGAAAAGAGGTTCCTCTGGAATGGACTGAGACATCTGGGGGACTCTTGGAATGGTGGCACGACCCTGGAGTTCCTCTCGCCGTTCCTGTTGAGAGGGCCTCCTCTTGAGATGCGACGGGAACGCCGGGAACTCTTTCCCGACGAAGCAGGGAAAGGATCCCTCATCTCGAGCTACGAGGCGGAAACGGGGCTCCTCTGGATGTGGGCGGGACCCTCGTGATTCCTCTCGAGTGGAGACGGCTAGGTCGGGGAACTTCTTGATTTGCACCAAGGGTGTGAAGGACCCTTTCGAAGTTCCAGAGGTGAGGTGTGATCAGCCTCGAGACGCCTCAGCGGAAATGGGCCTCATCTCGCCTGGAGGGGAGAACCTCCTGGATTTTCTCGAGTTGCGGTAGGTCTTCTCGAGTTACGACGGGGACCTCAGGGACCCGCTCTGCTGGCCTCAGGAAAGGCCAGTCCCCATGCGAGTTGCTAGGGGACCTCTCGGGATTCCTCTCCCGTCCATGCCGGGGCCTCAGTCATTGTGTGGAGTCGGGCCGGAACCTGAGGATTCCTCTCCAGTGTTGCCATGGATCTTGGGGTGCTTCTGAGTCTCCCCAGGGGAGTCAGGCCTCGTCTCGAGTGGGGGCATGCACGTGCGCTTTCCTCCCGAGCTGCAGCAGTAGTGTCACGCTTCCTGTCACGTGGATCAAGGGATCTGTGGCTTTCCCTCGAGGCTGTCCCTCGAGGCTTTCCCACGAGGCTTTCCCACAGGGCTGTGCCACGTGCCACCTTGGTGTGAGTCGATCCTCGGCGTGAAAGACGAGCCGGTGAAGGGAAAAGAGGTTCCTCTGGAATGGACTGAGACATCTGGGGGACTCTTGGAATGGTGGCACGACCCTGGAGTTCCTCTCGCCGTTCCTGTTGAGAGGGCCTCCTCTTGAGATGCGACGGGAACGCCGGGAACTCTTTCCCGACGAAGCAGGGAAAGGATCCCTCATCTCGAGCTACGAGGCGGAAACGGGGCTCCTCTGGATGTGGGCGGGACCCTCGTGATTCCTCTCGAGTGGAGACGGCTAGGTCGGGGAACTTCTTGATTTGCACCAAGGGTGTGAAGGACCCTTTCGAAGTTCCAGAGGTGAGGTGTGATCAGCCTCGAGACGCCTCAGCGGAAATGGGCCTCATCTCGCCTGGAGGGGAGAACCTCCTGGATTTTCTCGAGTTGCGGTAGGTCTTCTCGAGTTACGACGGGGACCTCAGGGACCCGCTCTGCTGGCCTCAGGAAAGGCCAGTCCCCATGCGAGTTGCTAGGGGACCTCTCGGGATTCCTCTCCCGTCCATGCCGGGGCCTCAGTCATTGTGTGGAGTCGGGCCGGAACCTGAGGATTCCTCTCCAGTGTTGCCATGGATCTTGGGGTGCTTCTGAGTCTCCCCAGGGGAGTCAGGCCTCGTCTCGAGTGGGGGCATGCACGTGCGCTTTCCTCCCGAGCTGCAGCAGTAGTGTCACGCTTCCTGTCACGTGGATCAAGGGATCTGTGGCTTTCCCTCGAGGCTGTCCCTCGAGGCTTTCCCACGAGGCTTTCCCACACGGCTGTGCCACGTGCCACCTTGGTGTGAGTCGATCCTCGGCGTGAAAGACGAGCCGGTGAAGGGAAAAGAGGTTCCTCTGGAATGGACTGAGACATCTGGGGGACTCTTGGAATGGTGGCACGACCCTGGAGTTCCTCTCGCCGTTCCTGTTGAGAGGGCCTCCTCTTGAGATGCGACGGGAACGCCGGGAACTCTTTCCCGACGAAGCAGGGAAAGGATCCCTCATCTCGAGCTACGAGGCGGAAACGGGGCTCCTCTGGATGTGGGCGGGACCCTCGTGATTCCTCTCGAGTGGAGACGGCTAGGTCGGGGAACTTCTTGATTTGCACCAAGGGTGTGAAGGACCCTTTCGAAGTTCCAGAGGTGAGGTGTGATCAGCCTCGAGACGCCTCAGCGGAAATGGGCCTCATCTCGCCTGGAGGGGAGAACCTCCTGGATTTTCTCGAGTTGTGGCAGGTCTTCTCGAGTTACGACGGGGACCTCAGGGACCCGCTCTGGTGGCCTCAGGAAAGGCCAGTCCCCATGCGAGTTGCTAGGGGACCTCTCGGGATTCCTCTCCCGTCCATGCCGGGCCCTCAGTCCTTGTGTGGAGTCGGGGCCGGAACCTGAGGATTCCTCTCCAGTGTTGCCATGGATCTTGGGGTGCTTCTGAGTCTCCCCAGGGGAGTCAGGCCTCGTCTCGAGTGGGGGCATGCACGTGCGCTTTCCTCCCGAGCTGCAGCAGTAGTGTCACGCTTCCTGTCACGTGGATCAAGGGATCTGTGGTTTTCCCTCGAGGCTGTCCCTCGAGGCTTTCCCACGAGGCTTTCCCACAGGGCTGTGCCACGTGCCACCTTGGTGTGAGTCGATCCTCGGCGTGAAAGACGAGCCGGTGAAGGGAAAAGAGGTTCCTCTGGAATGGACTGAGACATCTGGGGGACTCTTGGAATGGTGGCACGACCCTGGAGTTCCTCTCGCCGTTCCTGTTGAGAGGGCCTCCTCTTGAGATGCGACGGGAACGCCGGGAACTCTTTCCCGACGAAGCAGGGAAAGGATCCCACATCTCGAGCTATGAGGCGGAAACGGGGCTCCTCTGGATGTGGGCGGGACCCTCGTGATTCCTCTCGAGTGGAGACGGGTATGTCGGGGAACTTCTGGATTGCATCAAGGGTGTGAAGGACCCTTTCGAAGTTCCAGAGGTGAGGTGTGATCAGCCTCGAGACGCCTCAGCGGAAATGGGCCTCATCTCGCCTGGAGGGGAGAACCTCCTGGATTTTCTCGAGTTGTGGCAGGTCTTCTCGAGTTACGACGGGGACCTCAGGGACCCGCTCTGGTGGCCTCAGGAAAGGCCAGTCCCCATGCGAGTTGCTAGGGGACCTCTCGGGATTCCTCTCCCGTCCATGCCGGGCCCTCAGTCCTTGTGTGGAGTCGGGGCCGGAACCTGAGGATTCCTCTCCAGTGTTGCCATGGATCTTGGGGTGCTTCTGAGTCTCCCCAGGGGAGTCAGGCCTCGTCTCGAGTGGGGGCATGCACGTGCGCTTTCCTCCCGAGCTGCAGCAGTAGTGTCACGCTTCCTGTCACGTGGATCAAGGGATCTGTGGCTTTCCCTCGAGGCTGTCCCTCGAGGCTTTCCCACGAGGCTTTCCCACAGGGCTGTGCCACGTGCCACCTTGGTGTGAGTCGATCCTCGGCGTGAAAGACGAGCCGGTGAAGGGAAAAGAGGTTCCTCTGGAATGGACTGAGACATCTGGGGGACTCTTGGAATGGTGGCACGACCCTGGAGTTCCTCTCGCCATTCCTGTTGAGAGGGCCTCCTCTTGAGATGCGACGGGAACGCCGGGAACTCTTTCCCGACGAAGCAGGGAAAGGATCCCTCATCTCGAGCTACGAGGCGGAAACGGGGCTCCTCTGGATGTGGGCGGGACCCTCGTGATTCCTCTCGAGTGGAGACGGGTATGTCGGGGAACTTCTGGATTGCATCAAGGGTGTGAAGGACCCTTTCGAAGTTCCAGAGGTGAGGTGTGATCAGCCTCGAGACGCCTCAGCGGAAATGGGCCTCATCTCGCCTGGAGGGGAGAACCTCCTGGATTTTCTCGAGTTGCGGCAGGTCTTCTCGAGTTACGACGGGGACCTCAGGGACCCGCTCTGGTGGCCTCAGGAAAGGCCAGTCCCCATGCGAGTTGCTAGGGGACTTCTCGGGATTCCTCTCCCGTCCATGCCGGGGGCTCAGTCCTTGTGTGGAGTCGGGGCCGGAACCTGAGGATTCCTCTCCAGTGTTGCCATGGATCTTGGGGTGCTTCTGAGTCTCCCCAGGGGAGTCAGGCCTCGTCTCGAGTGGGGGCATGCACGTGCGGTTTCCTCCCGAGCTGCAGCAGTAGTGTCACGCTTCCTGTCACGTGGATCAAGGGATCTGTGTCTTTCCCTCGAGGCTGTCCCTCGAGGCTTTCCCACGAGGCTTTCCCACAGGGCTGTGCCACGTGCCACCTTGGTGTGAGTCGATCCTCGGCGTGAAAGACGAGCCGGTGAAGGGAAAAGAGGTTCCTCTGGAATGGACTGAGACATCTGGGGGACTCTTGGAATGGTGGCACGACCCTGGAGTTCCTCTCGCCGTTCCTGTTGAGAGGGCCTCCTCTTGAGATGCGACGGGAACGCCGGGAACTCTTTCCCGACGAAGCAGGGAAAGGATCCCTCATCTCGAGCTACGAGGCGGAAACGGGGCTCCTCTGGATGTGGGCGGGACCCTCGTGATTCCTCTCGAGTGGAGACGGCTATGTCGGGGAACTTCTTGATTTGCACCAAGGGTGTGAAGGAGCCTTTCGAAGTTCCAGAGGTGAGGTGTGATCAGCCTCGAGACGCCTCAGCGGAAATGGGCCTCATCTCGCCTGGAGGGGAGAACCTCCTGGATTTTCTCGAGTTGCGGTAGGTCTTCTCGAGTTACGACGGGGACCTCAGGGACCCGCTCTGGTGGCCTCAGGAAAGGCCAGTCCCCATGCGAGTTGCTAGGGGACCTCTCGGGATTCCTCTCCCGTCCATGCCGGGGCCTCAGTCCTTGTGTGGAGTCGGGGCCGGAACCTGAGGATTCCTCTCCAGTGTTGCCATGGATCTTGGGGTGCTTCTGAGTCTCCCCAGGGGAGTCAGGCCTCGTCTCGAGTGGGGGCATGCACGTGCGCTTTCCTCACGAGCTGCAGCAGTAGTGTCACGCTTCCTGTCACGTGGATCAAGGGATCTGTGGCTTTCCCTCGAGGCTGTCCCTCGAGGCTTTCCCACGAGGCTTTCCCACAGGGCTGTGCCACGTGCCACCTTGGTGTGAGTCGATCCTCGGCGTGAAAGACGAGCCGGTGAAGGGAAAAGAGGTTCCTCTGGAATGGACTGAGACATCTGGGGGACTCTTGGAATGGTGGCACGACCCTGGAGTTCCTCTCGCCGTTCCTGTTGAGAGGGCCTCCTCTTGAGATGCGACGGGAACGCCGGGAACTCTTTCCCGACGAAGCAGGGAAAGGATCCCTCATCTCGAGCTACGAGGCGGAAACGGGGCTCCTCTGGATGTGGGCGGGACCCTCGTGATTCCTCTCGAGTGGAGACGGCTATGTCGGGAACTTCTTGATTTGCACCAAGGGTGTGAAGGACCCTTTCGAAGTTCCAGAGGTGAGGTGTGATCAGCCTCGAGACGCCTCAGCGGAAATGGGCCTCATCTCGCCTGGAGGGGAGAACCTCCTGGATTTTCTCGAGTTGCGGCAGGTCTTCTCGAGTTACGACGGGGACCTCAGGGACCCGCTCTGGTGGCCTCAGGAAAGGCCAGTCCCCATGCGAGTTGCTAGGGGACCTCTCGGGATTCCTCTCCCGTCCATGCCGGGGGCTCAGTCCTTGTGTGGAGTCGGGGCCGGAACCTGAGGATTCCTCTCCAGTGTTGCCATGGATCTTGGGGTGCTTCTGAGTCTCCCCAGGGGAGTCAGGCCTCGTCTCGAGTGGGGGCATGCACGTGCGCTTTCCTCCCGAGCTGCAGCAGTAGTGTCACGCTTCCTGTCACGTGGATCAAGGGATCTGTGTCTTTCCCTCGAGGCTGTCCCTCGAGGCTTTCCCACGAGGCTTTCCCACAGGGCTGTGCCACGTGCCACCTTGGTGTGAGTCGATCCTCGGCGTGAAAGACGAGCCGGTGAAGGGAAAAGAGGTTCCTCTGGAATGGACTGAGACATCTGGGGGACTCTTGGAATGGTGGCACGACCCTGGAGTTCCTCTCGCCGTTCCTGTTGAGAGGGCCTCCTCTTGAGATGCGACGGGAACGCCGGGAACTCTTTCCCGACGAAGCAGGGAAAGGATCCCTCATCTCGAGCTACGAGGCGGAAACGGGGCTCCTCTGGATGTGGGCGGGACCCTCGTGATTCCTCTCGAGTGGAGACGGCTATGTCGGGGAACTTCTTGATTTGCACCAAGGGTGTGAAGGAGCCTTTCGAAGTTCCAGAGGTGAGGTGTGATCAGCCTCGAGACGCCTCAGCGGAAATGGGCCTCATCTCGCCTGGAGGGGAGAACCTCCTGGATTTTCTCGAGTTGCGGCAGGTCTTCTCGAGTTACGACGGGGACCTCAGGGACCCGCTCTGGTGGCCTCAGGAAAGGCCAGTCCCCATGCGAGTTGCTAGGGGACTTCTCGGGATTCCTCTCCCGTCCATGCCGGGGGCTCAGTCCTTGTGTGGAGTCGGGGCCGGAACCTGAGGATTCCTCTCCAGTGTTGCCATGGATCTTGGGGTGCTTCTGAGTCTCCCCAGGGGAGTCAGGCCTCGTCTCGAGTGGGGGCATGCACGTGCGCTTTCCTCCCGAGCTGCAGCAGTAGTGTCACGCTTCCTGTCACGTGGATCAAGGGATCTGTGTCTTTCCCTCGAGGCTGTCCCTCGAGGCTTTCCCACGAGGCTTTCCCACAGGGCTGTGCCACGTGCCACCTTGGTGTGAGTCGATCCTCGGCGTGAAAGACGAGCCGGTGAAGGGAAAAGAGGTTCCTCTGGAATGGACTGAGACATCTGGGGGACTCTTGGAATGGTGGCACGACCCTGGAGTTCCTCTCGCCGTTCCTGTTGAGAGGGCCTCCTCTTGAGATGCGACGGGAACGCCGGGAACTCTTTCCCGACGAAGCAGGGAAAGGATCCCTCATCTCGAGCTACGAGGCGGAAACGGGGCTCCTCTGGATGTGGGCGGGACCCTCGTGATTCCTCTCGAGTGGAGACGGCTATGTCGGGGAACTTCTTGATTTGCACCAAGGGTGTGAAGGACCCTTTCGAAGTTCCAGAGGTGAGGTGTGATCAGCCTCGAGACGCCTCAGCGGAAATGGGCCTCATCTCGCCTGGAGGGGAGAACCTCCTGGATTTTCTCGAGTTGCGGTAGGTCTTCTCGAGTTACGACGGGGACCTCAGGGACCCGCTCTGGTGGCCTCAGGAAAGGCCAGTCCCCATGCGAGTTGCTAGGGGACCTCTCGGGATTCCTCTCCCGTCCATGCCGGGGCCTCAGTCCTTGTGTGGAGTCGGGGCCGGAACCTGAGGATTCCTCTCCAGTGTTGCCATGGATCTTGGGGTGCTTCTGAGTCTCCCCAGGGGAGTCAGGCCTCGTCTCGAGTGGGGGCATGCACGTGCGCTTTCCTCCCGAGCTGCAGCAGTAGTGTCACGCTTCCTGTCACGTGGATCAAGGGATCTGTGGCTTTCCCTCGAGGCTGTCCCTCGAGGCTTTCCCACGAGGCTTTCCCACAGGGCTGTGCCACATGCCACCTTGGTGTGAGTCGATCCTCGGCGTGAAAGACGAGCCGGTGAAGGGAAAAGAGGTTCCTCTGGAATGGACTGAGACATCTGTGGGACTCTTGGAATGGTGGCACGACCCTGGAGTTCCTCTCGCCGTTCCTGTTGAGAGGGCCTCCTCTTGAGATGCGACGGGAACGCCGGGAACTCTTTCCCGACGAAGCAGGGAAAGGATCCCTCATCTCGAGCTACGAGGCGGAAACGGGGCTCCTCTGGATGTGGGCGGGACCCTCGTGATTCCTCTCGAGTGGAGACGGCTATGTCGGGGAACTTCTTGATTTGCACCAAGGGTGTGAAGGAGCCTTTCGAAGTTCCAGAGGTGAGGTGTGATCAGCCTCGAGACGCCTCAGCGGAAATGGGCCTCATCTCGCCTGGAGGGGAGAACCTCCTGGATTTTCTCGAGTTGCGGTAGGTCTTCTCGAGTTACGACGGGGACCTCAGGGACCCGCTCTGGTGGCCTCAGGAAAGGCCAGTCCCCATGCGAGTTGCTAGGGGACCTCTCGGGATTCCTCTCCCGTCCATGCCGGGGGCTCAGTCCTTGTGTGGAGTCGGGGCCGGAACCTGAGGATTCCTCTCCAGTGTTGCCATGGATCTTGGGGTGCTTCTGAGTCTCCCCAGGGGAGTCAGGCCTCGTCTCGAGTGGGGGCATGCACGTGCGCTTTCCTCCCGAGCTGCAGGAGTAGTGTCACGCTTCCTGTCACGTGGATCAAGGGATCTGTGTCTTTCCCTCGAGGCTGTCCCTCGAGGCTTTCCCACGAGGCTTTCCCACAGGGCTGTGCCACGTGCCACCTTGGTGTGAGTCGATCCTCGGCGTGAAAGACGAGCCGGTGAAGGGAAAAGAGGTTCCTCTGGAATGGACTGAGACATCTGGGGGACTCTTGGAATGGTGGCACGACCCTGGAGTTCCTCTCGCCGTTCCTGTTGAGAGGGCCTCCTCTTGAGATGCGACGGGAACGCCGGGAACTCTTTCCCGACGAAGCAGGGAAAGGATCCCTCATCTCGAGCTACGAGGCGGAAACGGGGCTCCTCTGGATGTGGGCGGGACCCTCGTGATTCCTCTCGAGTGGAGACGGCTATGTCGGGGAACTTCTTGATTTGCACCAAGGGTGTGAAGGACCCTTTCGAAGTTCCAGAGGTGAGGTGTGATCAGCCTCGAGACGCCTCAGCGGAAATGGGCCTCATCTCGCCTGGAGGGGAGAACCTCCTGGATTTTCTCGAGTTGTGGCAGGTCTTCTCGAGTTACGACGGGGACCTCAGGGACCCGCTCTGGTGGCCTCAGGAAAGGCCAGTCCCCATGCGAGTTGCTAGGGGACCTCTCGGGATTCCTCTCCCGTCCATGCCGGGGCCTCAGTCCTTGTGTGGAGTCGGGGCCGGAACCTGAGGATTCCTCTCCAGTGTTGCCATGGATCTTGGGGTGCTTCTGAGTCTCCCCAGGGGAGTCAGGCCTCGTCTCGAGTGGGGGCATGCACGTGCGCTTTCCTCCCGAGCTGCAGCAGTAGTGTCACGCTTCCTGTCACGTGGATCAAGGGATCTGTGGCTTTCCCTCGAGGCTGTCCCTCGAGGCTTTCCCACGAGGCTTTCCCACAGGGCTGTGCCACGTGCCACCTTGGTGTGAGTCGATCCTCGGCGTGAAAGACGAGCCGGTGAAGGGAAAAGAGGTTCCTCTGGAATGGACTGAGACATCTGGGGGACTCTTGGAATGGTGGCACGACCCTGGAGTTCCTCTCGCCGTTCCTGTTGAGAGGGCCTCCTCTTGAGATGCGACGGGAACGCCGGGAACTCTTTCCCGACGAAGCAGGGAAAGGATCCCTCATCTCGAGCTACGAGGCGGAAACGGGGCTCCTCTGGATGTGGGCGGGACCCTCGTGATTCCTCTCGAGTGGAGACGGCTATGTCGGGGAACTTCTTGATTTGCACCAAGGGTGTGAAGGAGCCTTTCGAAGTTCCAGAGGTGAGGTGTGATCAGCCTCGAGACGCCTCAGCGGAAATGGGCCTCATCTCGCCTGGAGGGGAGAACCTCCTGGATTTTCTCGAGTTGCGGCAGGTCTTCTCGAGTTACGACGGGGACCTCAGGGACCCGCTCTGGTGGCCTCAGGAAAGGCCAGTCCCCATGCGAGTTGCTAGGGGACTTCTCGGGATTCCTCTCCCGTCCATGCCGGGGGCTCAGTCCTTGTGTGGAGTCGGGGCCGGAACCTGAGGATTCCTCTCCAGTGTTGCCATGGATCTTGGGGTGCTTCTGAGTCTCCCCAGGGGAGTCAGGCCTCGTCTCGAGTGGGGGCATGCACGTGCGCTTTCCTCCCGAGCTGTAGCAGTAGTGTCACGCTTCCTGTCACGTGGATCAAGGGATCTGTGGCTTTCCCTCGAGGCTGTCCCTCGAGGCTTTCCCACGAGGCTTTCCCACAGGGCTGTGCCACGTGCCACCTTGGTGTGAGTCGATCCTCGGCGTGAAAGACGAGCCGGTGAAGGGAAAAGAGGTTCCTCTGGAATGGACTGAGACATCTGGGGGACTCTTGGAATGGTGGCACGACCCTGGAGTTCCTCTCGCCGTTCCTGTTGAGAGGGCCTCCTCTTGAGATGCGACGGGAACGCCGGGAACTCTTTCCCGACGAAGCAGGGAAAGGATCCCTCATCTCGAGCTACGAGGCGGAAACGGGGCTCCTCTGGATGTGGGCGGGACCCTCGTGATTCCTCTCGAGTGGAGACGGCTAGGTCGGGGAACTTCTTGATTTGCACCAAGGGTGTGAAGGACCCTTTCGAAGTTCCAGAGGTGAGGTGTGATCAGCCTCGAGACGCCTCAGCGGAAATGGGCCTCATCTCGCCTGGAGGGGAGAACCACCTGGATTTTCTCGAGTTGCGGTAGGTCTTCTCGAGTTACGACGGGGACCTCAGGGACCCGCTCTGGTGGCCTCAGGAAAGGCCAGTCCCCATGCGAGTTGCTAGGGGACCTCTCGGGATTCCTCTCCCGTCCATGCCGGGGCCTCAGTCCTTGTGTGGAGTCGGGGCCGGAACCTGAGGATTCCTCTCCAGTGTTGCCATGGATCTTGGGGTGCTTCTGAGTCTCCCCAGGGGAGTCAGGCCTCGTCTCGAGTGGGGGCATGCACGTGCGCTTTCCTCCCGAGCTGCAGCAGTAGTGTCACGCTTCCTGTCACGTGGATCAAGGGATCTGTGGCTTTCCCTCGAGGCTGTCCCTCGAGGCTTTCCCACGAGGCTTTCCCACAGGGCTGTGCCACGTGCCACCTTGGTGTGAGTCGATCCTCGGCGTGAAAGACGAGCCGGTGAAGGGAAAAGAGGTTCCTCTGGAATGGACTGAGACATCTGTGGGACTCTTGGAATGGTGGCACGACCCTGGAGTTCCTCTCGCCGTTCCTGTTGAGAGGGCCTCCTCTTGAGATGCGACGGGAACGCCGGGAACTCTTTCCCGACGAAGCAGGGAAAGGATCCCTCATCTCGAGCTACGAGGCGGAAACGGGGCTCCTCTGGATGTGGGCGGGACCCTCGTGATTCCTCTCGAGTGGAGACGGCTATGTCGGGGAACTTCTTGATTTGCACCAAGGGTGTGAAGGAGCCTTTCGAAGTTCCAGAGGTGAGGTGTGATCAGCCTCGAGACGCCTCAGCGGAAATGGGCCTCATCTCGCCTGGAGGGGAGAACCTCCTGGATTTTCTCGAGTTGCGGTAGGTCTTCTCGAGTTACGACGGGGACCTCAGGGACCCGCTCTGGTGGCCTCAGGAAAGGCCAGTCCCCATGCGAGTTGCTAGGGGACCTCTCGGGATTCCTCTCCCGTCCATGCCGGGGGCTCAGTCCTTGTGTGGAGTCGGGGCCGGAACCTGAGGATTCCTCTCCAGTGTTGCCATGGATCTTGGGGTGCTTCTGAGTCTCCCCAGGGGAGTCAGGCCTCGTCTCGAGTGGGGGCATGCACGTGCGCTTTCCTCCCGAGCTGCAGGAGTAGTGTCACGCTTCCTGTCACGTGGATCAAGGGATCTGTGTCTTTCCCTCGAGGCTGTCCCTCGAGGCTTTCCCACGAGGCTTTCCCACAGGGCTGTGCCACGTGCCACCTTGGTGTGAGTCGATCCTCGGCGTGAAAGACGAGCCGGTGAAGGGAAAAGAGGTTCCTCTGGAATGGACTGAGACATCTGGGGGACTCTTGGAATGGTGGCACGACCCTGGAGTTCCTCTCGCCGTTCCTGTTGAGAGGGCCTCCTCTTGAGATGCGACGGGAACGCCGGGAACTCTTTCCCGACGAAGCAGGGAAAGGATCCCTCATCTCGAGCTACGAGGCGGAAACGGGGCTCCTCTGGATGTGGGCGGGACCCTCGTGATTCCTCTCGAGTGGAGACGGCTATGTCGGGGAACTTCTTGATTTGCACCAAGGGTGTGAAGGACCCTTTCGAAGTTCCAGAGGTGAGGTGTGATCAGCCTCGAGACGCCTCAGCGGAAATGGGCCTCATCTCGCCTGGAGGGGAGAACCTCCTGGATTTTCTCGAGTTGTGGCAGGTCTTCTCGAGTTACGACGGGGACCTCAGGGACCCGCTCTGGTGGCCTCAGGAAAGGCCAGTCCCCATGCGAGTTGCTAGGGGACCTCTCGGGATTCCTCTCCCGTCCATGCCGGGGCCTCAGTCCTTGTGTGGAGTCGGGGCCGGAACCTGAGGATACCTCTCCAGTGTTGCCATGGATCTTGGGGTGCTTCTGAGTCTCCCCAGGGGAGTCAGGCCTCGTCTCGAGTGGGGGCATGCACGTGCGCTTTCCTCCCGAGCTGCAGCAGTAGTGTCACGCTTCCTGTCACGTGGATCAAGGGATCTGTGGCTTTCCCTCGAGGCTGTCCCTCGAGGCTTTCCCACGAGGCTTTCCCACAGGGCTGTGCCACGTGCCACCTTGGTGTGAGTCGATCCTCGGCGTGAAAGACGAGCCGGTGAAGGGAAAAGAGGTTCCTCTGGAATGGACTGAGACATCTGTGGGACTCTTGGAATGGTGGCACGACCCTGGAGTTCCTCTCGCCGTTCCTGTTGAGAGGGCCTCCTCTTGAGATGCGACGGGAACGCCGGGAACTCTTTCCCGACGAAGCAGGGAAAGGATCCCTCATCTCGAGCTACGAGGCGGAAACGGGGCTCCTCTGGATGTGGGCGGGACCCTCGTGATTCCTCTCGAGTGGAGACGGCTATGTCGGGGAACTTCTTGATTTGCACCAAGGGTGTGAAGGACCCTTTCGAAGTTCCAGAGGTGAGGTGTGATCAGCCTCGAGACGCCTCAGCGGAAATGGGCCTCATCTCGCCTGGAGGGGAGAACCTCCTGGATTTTCTCGAGTTGCGGCAGGTCTTCTCGAGTTACGACGGGGACCTCAGGGACCCGCTCTGGTGGCCTCAGGAAAGGCCAGTCCCCATGCGAGTTGCTAGGGGACCTCTCGGGATTCCTCTCCCGTCCATGCCGGGGCCTCAGTCCTTGTGTGGAGTCGGGGCCGGAACCTGAGGATTCCTCTCCAGTGTTGCCATGGATCTTGGGGTGCTTCTGAGTCTCCCCAGGGGAGTCAGGCCTCGTCTCGAGTGGGGGCATGCACGTGCGCTTTCCTCCCGAGCTGCAGCAGTAGTGTCACGCTTCCTGTCACGTGGATCAAGGGATCTGTGGCTTTCCCTCGAGGCTGTCCCTCGAGGCTTTCCCACGAGGCTTTCCCACAGGGCTGTGCCACGTGCCACCTTGGTGTGAGTCGATCCTCGGCGTGAAAGACGAGCCGGTGAAGGGAAAAGAGGTTCCTCTGGAATGGACTGAGACATCTGGGGGACTCTTGGAATGGTGGCACGACCCTGGAGTTCCTCTCGCCGTTCCTGTTGAGAGGGCCTCCTCTTGAGATGCGACGGGAACGCCGGGAACTCTTTCCCGACGAAGCAGGGAAAGGATCCCTCATCTCGAGCTACGAGGCGGAAACGGGGCTCCTCTGGATGTGGGCGGGACCCTCGTGATTCCTCTCGAGTGGAGACGGCTATGTCGGGGAACTTCTTGATTTGCACCAAGGGTGTGAAGGACCCTTTCGAAGTTCCAGAGGTGAGGTGTGATCAGCCTCGAGACGCCTCAGCGGAAATGGGCCTCATCTCGCCTGGAGGGGAGAACCACCTGGATTTTCTCGAGTTGCGGTAGGTCTTCTCGAGTTACGACGGGGACCTCAGGGACCCGCTCTGGTGGCCTCAGGAAAGGCCAGTCCCCATGCGAGTTGCTAGGGGACCTCTCGGGATTCCTCTCCCGTCCATGCCGGGGCCTCAGTCCTTGTGTGGAGTCGGGGCCGGAACCTGAGGATTCCTCTCCAGTGTTGCCATGGATCTTGGGGTGCTTCTGAGTCTCCCCAGGGGAGTCAGGCCTCGTCTCGAGTGGGGGCATGCACGTGCGCTTTCCTCCCGAGCTGCAGCAGTAGTGTCACGCTTCCTGTCACGTGGATCAAGGGATCTGTGGCTTTCCCTCGAGGCTGTCCCTCGAGGCTTTCCCACGAGGCTTTCCCACAGGGCTGTGCCACGTGCCACCTTGGTGTGAGTCGATCCTCGGCGTGAAAGACGAGCCGGTGAAGGGAAAAGAGGTTCCTCTGGAATGGACTGAGACATCTGTGGGACTCTTGGAATGGTGGCACGACCCTGGAGTTCCTCTCGCCGTTCCTGTTGAGAGGGCCTCCTCTTGAGATGCGACGGGAACGCCGGGAACTCTTTCCCGACGAAGCAGGGAAAGGATCCCTCATCTCGAGCTACGAGGCGGAAACGGGGCTCCTCTGGATGTGGGCGGGACCCTCGTGATTCCTCTCGAGTGGAGACGGCTATGTCGGGGAACTTCTTGATTTGCACCAAGGGTGTGAAGGAGCCTTTCGAAGTTCCAGAGGTGAGGTGTGATCAGCCTCGAGACGCCTCAGCGGAAATGGGCCTCATCTCGCCTGGAGGGGAGAACCTCCTGGATTTTCTCGAGTTGCGGTAGGTCTTCTCGAGTTACGACGGGGACCTCAGGGACCCGCTCTGGTGGCCTCAGGAAAGGCCAGTCCCCATGCGAGTTGCTAGGGGACCTCTCGGGATTCCTCTCCCGTCCATGCCGGGGGCTCAGTCCTTGTGTGGAGTCGGGGCCGGAACCTGAGGATTCCTCTCCAGTGTTGCCATGGATCTTGGGGTGCTTCTGAGTCTCCCCAGGGGAGTCAGGCCTCGTCTCGAGTGGGGGCATGCACGTGCGCTTTCCTCCCGAGCTGCAGGAGTAGTGTCACGCTTCCTGTCACGTGGATCAAGGGATCTGTGTCTTTCCCTCGAGGCTGTCCCTCGAGGCTTTCCCACGAGGCTTTCCCACAGGGCTGTGCCACGTGCCACCTTGGTGTGAGTCGATCCTCGGCGTGAAAGACGAGCCGGTGAAGGGAAAAGAGGTTCCTCTGGAATGGACTGAGACATCTGGGGGACTCTTGGAATGGTGGCACGACCCTGGAGTTCCTCTCGCCGTTCCTGTTGAGAGGGCCTCCTCTTGAGATGCGACGGGAACGCCGGGAACTCTTTCCCGACGAAGCAGGGAAAGGATCCCTCATCTCGAGCTACGAGGCGGAAACGGGGCTCCTCTGGATGTGGGCGGGACCCTCGTGATTCCTCTCGAGTGGAGACGGCTATGTCGGGGAACTTCTTGATTTGCACCAAGGGTGTGAAGGACCCTTTCGAAGTTCCAGAGGTGAGGTGTGATCAGCCTCGAGACGCCTCAGCGGAAATGGGCCTCATCTCGCCTGGAGGGGAGAACCTCCTGGATTTTCTCGAGTTGTGGCAGGTCTTCTCGAGTTACGACGGGGACCTCAGGGACCCGCTCTGGTGGCCTCAGGAAAGGCCAGTCCCCATGCGAGTTGCTAGGGGACCTCTCGGGATTCCTCTCCCGTCCATGCCGGGGCCTCAGTCCTTGTGTGGAGTCGGGGCCGGAACCTGAGGATACCTCTCCAGTGTTGCCATGGATCTTGGGGTGCTTCTGAGTCTCCCCAGGGGAGTCAGGCCTCGTCTCGAGTGGGGGCATGCACGTGCGCTTTCCTCCCGAGCTGCAGCAGTAGTGTCACGCTTCCTGTCACGTGGATCAAGGGATCTGTGGCTTTCCCTCGAGGCTGTCCCTCGAGGCTTTCCCACGAGGCTTTCCCACAGGGCTGTGCCACGTGCCACCTTGGTGTGAGTCGATCCTCGGCGTGAAAGACGAGCCGGTGAAGGGAAAAGAGGTTCCTCTGGAATGGACTGAGACATCTGTGGGACTCTTGGAATGGTGGCACGACCCTGGAGTTCCTCTCGCCGTTCCTGTTGAGAGGGCCTCCTCTTGAGATGCGACGGGAACGCCGGGAACTCTTTCCCGACGAAGCAGGGAAAGGATCCCTCATCTCGAGCTACGAGGCGGAAACGGGGCTCCTCTGGATGTGGGCGGGACCCTCGTGATTCCTCTCGAGTGGAGACGGCTATGTCGGGGAACTTCTTGATTTGCACCAAGGGTGTGAAGGACCCTTTCGAAGTTCCAGAGGTGAGGTGTGATCAGCCTCGAGACGCCTCAGCGGAAATGGGCCTCATCTCGCCTGGAGGGGAGAACCTCCTGGATTTTCTCGAGTTGTGGCAGGTCTTCTCGAGTTACGACGGGGACCTCAGGGACCCGCTCTGGTGGCCTCAGGAAAGGCCAGTCCCCATGCGAGTTGCTAGGGGACCTCTCGGGATTCCTCTCCCGTCCATGCCGGGGCCTCAGTCCTTGTGTGGAGTCGGGGCCGGAACCTGAGGATTCCTCTCCAGTGTTGCCATGGATCTTGGGGTGCTTCTGAGTCTCCCCAGGGGAGTCAGGCCTCGTCTCGAGTGGGGGCATGCACGTGCGCTTTCCTCCCGAGCTGCAGCAGTAGTGTCACGCTTCCTGTCACGTGGATCAAGGGATCTGTGGCTTTCCCTCGAGGCTGTCCCTCGAGGCTTTCCCACGAGGCTTTCCCACAGGGCTGTGCCACGTGCCACCTTGGTGTGAGTCGATCCTCGGCGTGAAAGACGAGCCGGTGAAGGGAAAAGAGGTTCCTCTGGAATGGACTGAGACATCTGTGGGACTCTTGGAATGGTGGCACGACCCTGGAGTTCCTCTCGCCGTTCCTGTTGAGAGGGCCTCCTCTTGAGATGCGACGGGAACGCCGGGAACTCTTTCCCGACGAAGCAGGGAAAGGATCCCTCATCTCGAGCTACGAGGCGGAAACGGGGCTCCTCTGGATGTGGGCGGGACCCTCGTGATTCCTCTCGAGTGGAGACGGCTATGTCGGGGAACTTCTTGATTTGCACCAAGGGTGTGAAGGAGCCTTTCGAAGTTCCAGAGGTGAGGTGTGATCAGCCTCGAGACGCCTCAGCGGAAATGGGCCTCATCTCGCCTGGAGGGGAGAACTTCCTGGATTTTCTCGAGTTGCGGCAGGTCTTCTCGAGTTACGACGGGGACCTCAGGGACCCGCTCTGGTGGCCTCAGGAAAGGCCAGTCCCCATGCGAGTTGCTAGGGGACTTCTCGGGATTCCTCTCCCGTCCATGCCGGGGGCTCAGTCCTTGTGTGGAGTCGGGGCCGGAACCTGAGGATTCCTCTCCAGTGTTGCCATGGATCTTGGGGTGCTTCTGAGTCTCCCCAGGGGAGTCAGGCCTCGTCTCGAGTGGGGGCATGCACGTGCGCTTTCCTCCCGAGCTGCAGCAGTAGTGTCACGCTTCCTGTCACGTGGATCAAGGGATCTGTGTCTTTCCCTCGAGGCTGTCCCTCGAGGCTTTCCCACGAGGCTTTCCCACAGGGCTGTGCCACGTGCCACCTTGGTGTGAGTCGATCCTCGGCGTGAAAGACGAGCCGGTGAAGGGAAAAGAGGTTCCTCTGGAATGGACTGAGACATCTGGGGGACTCTTGGAATGGTGGCACGACCCTGGAGTTCCTCTCGCCGTTCCTGTTGAGAGGGCCTCCTCTTGAGATGCGACGGGAACGCCGGGAACTCTTTCCCGACGAAGCAGGGAAAGGATCCCTCATCTCGAGCTACGAGGCGGAAACGGGGCTCCTCTGGATGTGGGCGGGACCCTCGTGATTCCTCTCGAGTGGAGACGGCTATGTCGGGGAACTTCTTGATTTGCACCAAGGGTGTGAAGGACCCTTTCGAAGTTCCAGAGGTGAGGTGTGATCAGCCTCGAGACGCCTCAGCGGAAATGGGCCTCATCTCGCCTGGAGGGGAGAACCTCCTGGATTTTCTCGAGTTGCGGTAGGTCTTCTCGAGTTACGACGGGGACCTCAGGGACCCGCTCTGGTGGCCTCAGGAAAGGCCAGTCCCCATGCGAGTTGCTAGGGGACCTCTCGGGATTCCTCTCCCGTCCATGCCGGGGCCTCAGTCCTTGTGTGGAGTCGGGGCCGGAACCTGAGGATTCCTCTCCAGTGTTGCCATGGATCTTGGGGTGCTTCTGAGTCTCCCCAGGGGAGTCAGGCCTCGTCTCGAGTGGGGGCATGCACGTGCGCTTTCCTCCCGAGCTGCAGCAGTAGTGTCACGCTTCCTGTCACGTGGATCAAGGGATCTGTGGCTTTCCCTCGAGGCTGTCCCTCGAGGCTTTCCCACGAGGCTTTCCCACAGGGCTGTGCCACGTGCCACCTTGGTGTGAGTCGATCCTCGGCGTGAAAGACGAGCCGGTGAAGGGAAAAGAGGTTCCTCTGGAATGGACTGAGACATCTGTGGGACTCTTGGAATGGTGGCACGACCCTGGAGTTCCTCTCGCCGTTCCTGTTGAGAGGGCCTCCTCTTGAGATGCGACGGGAACGCCGGGAACTCTTTCCCGACGAAGCAGGGAAAGGATCCCTCATCTCGAGCTACGAGGCGGAAACGGGGCTCCTCTGGATGTGGGCGGGACCCTCGTGATTCCTCTCGAGTGGAGACGGCTATGTCGGGGAACTTCTTGATTTGCACCAAGGGTGTGAAGGAGCCTTTCGAAGTTCCAGAGGTGAGGTGTGATCAGCCTCGAGACGCCTCAGCGGAAATGGGCCTCATCTCGCCTGGAGGGGAGAACCTCCTGGATTTTCTCGAGTTGCGGTAGGTCTTCTCGAGTTACGACGGGGACCTCAGGGACCCGCTCTGGTGGCCTCAGGAAAGGCCAGTCCCCATGCGAGTTGCTAGGGGACCTCTCGGGATTCCTCTCCCGTCCATGCCGGGGGCTCAGTCCTTGTGTGGAGTCGGGGCCGGAACCTGAGGATTCCTCTCCAGTGTTGCCATGGATCTTGGGGTGCTTCTGAGTCTCCCCAGGGGAGTCAGGCCTCGTCTCGAGTGGGGGCATGCACGTGCGCTTTCCTCCCGAGCTGCAGGAGTAGTGTCACGCTTCCTGTCACGTGGATCAAGGGATCTGTGTCTTTCCCTCGAGGCTGTCCCTCGAGGCTTTCCCACGAGGCTTTCCCACAGGGCTGTGCCACGTGCCACCTTGGTGTGAGTCGATCCTCGGCGTGAAAGACGAGCCGGTGAAGGGAAAAGAGGTTCCTCTGGAATGGACTGAGACATCTGGGGGACTCTTGGAATGGTGGCACGACCCTGGAGTTCCTCTCGCCGTTCCTGTTGAGAGGGCCTCCTCTTGAGATGCGACGGGAACGCCGGGAACTCTTTCCCGACGAAGCAGGGAAAGGATCCCTCATCTCGAGCTACGAGGCGGAAACGGGGCTCCTCTGGATGTGGGCGGGACCCTCGTGATTCCTCTCGAGTGGAGACGGCTATGTCGGGGAACTTCTTGATTTGCACCAAGGGTGTGAAGGACCCTTTCGAAGTTCCAGAGGTGAGGTGTGATCAGCCTCGAGACGCCTCAGCGGAAATGGGCCTCATCTCGCCTGGAGGGGAGAACCTCCTGGATTTTCTCGAGTTGTGGCAGGTCTTCTCGAGTTACGACGGGGACCTCAGGGACCCGCTCTGGTGGCCTCAGGAAAGGCCAGTCCCCATGCGAGTTGCTAGGGGACCTCTCGGGATTCCTCTCCCGTCCATGCCGGGGCCTCAGTCCTTGTGTGGAGTCGGGGCCGGAACCTGAGGATTCCTCTCCAGTGTTGCCATGGATCTTGGGGTGCTTCTGAGTCTCCCCAGGGGAGTCAGGCCTCGTCTCGAGTGGGGGCATGCACGTGCGCTTTCCTCCCGAGCTGCAGCAGTAGTGTCACGCTTCCTGTCACGTGGATCAAGGGATCTGTGGCTTTCCCTCGAGGCTGTCCCTCGAGGCTTTCCCACGAGGCTTTCCCACAGGGCTGTGCCACGTGCCACCTTGGTGTGAGTCGATCCTCGGCGTGAAAGACGAGCCGGTGAAGGGAAAAGAGGTTCCTCTGGAATGGACTGAGACATCTGGGGGACTCTTGGAATGGTGGCACGACCCTGGAGTTCCTCTCGCCGTTCCTGTTGAGAGGGCCTCCTCTTGAGATGCGACGGGAACGCCGGGAACTCTTTCCCGACGAAGCAGGGAAAGGATCCCTCATCTCGAGCTACGAGGCGGAAACGGGGCTCCTCTGGATGTGGGCGGGACCCTCGTGATTCCTCTCGAGTGGAGACGGCTATGTCGGGGAACTTCTTGATTTGCACCAAGGGTGTGAAGGACCCTTTCGAAGTTCCAGAGGTGAGGTGTGATCAGCCTCGAGACGCCTCAGCGGAAATGGGCCTCATCTCGCCTGGAGGGGAGAACCTCCTGGATTTTCTCGAGTTGTGGCAGGTCTTCTCGAGTTACGACGGGGACCTCAGGGACCCGCTCTGGTGGCCTCAGGAAAGGCCAGTCCCCATGCGAGTTGCTAGGGGACCTCTCGGGATTCCTCTCCCGTCCATGCCGGGGCCTCAGTCCTTGTGTGGAGTCGGGGCCGGAACCTGAGGATTCCTCTCCAGTGTTGCCATGGATCTTGGGGTGCTTCTGAGTCTCCCCAGGGGAGTCAGGCCTCGTCTCGAGTGGGGGCATGCACGTGCGCTTTCCTCCCGAGCTGCAGCAGTAGTGTCACGCTTCCTGTCACGTGGATCAAGGGATCTGTGGCTTTCCCTCGAGGCTGTCCCTCGAGGCTTTCCCACGAGGCTTTCCCACAGGGCTGTGCCACGTGCCACCTTGGTGTGAGTCGATCCTCGGCGTGAAAGACGAGCCGGTGAAGGGAAAAGAGGTTCCTCTGGAATGGACTGAGACATCTGGGGGACTCTTGGAATGGTGGCACGACCCTGGAGTTCCTCTCGCCGTTCCTGTTGAGAGGGCCTCCTCTTGAGATGCGACGGGAACGCCGGGAACTCTTTCCCGACGAAGCAGGGAAAGGATCCCTCATCTCGAGCTACGAGGCGGAAACGGGGCTCCTCTGGATGTGGGCGGGACCCTCGTGATTCCTCTCGAGTGGAGACGGCTATGTCGGGGAACTTCTTGATTTGCACCAAGGGTGTGAAGGAGCCTTTCGAAGTTCCAGAGGTGAGGTGTGATCAGCCTCGAGACGCCTCAGCGGAAATGGGCCTCATCTCGCCTGGAGGGGAGAACCTCCTGGATTTTCTCGAGTTGCGGCAGGTCTTCTCGAGTTACGACGGGGACCTCAGGGACCCGCTCTGGTGGCCTCAGGAAAGGCCAGTCCCCATGCGAGTTGCTAGGGGACTTCTCGGGATTCCTCTCCCGTCCATGCCGGGGGCTCAGTCCTTGTGTGGAGTCGGGGCCGGAACCTGAGGATTCCTCTCCAGTGTTGCCATGGATCTTGGGGTGCTTCTGAGTCTCCCCAGGGGAGTCAGGCCTCGTCTCGAGTG